>NC_060123.1:244996098-245621098 GCF_021461395.2 Schistocerca americana | reverse complement strand
CCAGTTATGGTTCTGCCTTTGTCCAGGTAATCTATGATGATTATTCCTTGGCAGTCTCAAAAACAGTGCCCATCGCCTTACCAGTTGGCAAAATGGTCTTTGTCTTCTTCGGTGCACTTTTACCAGCCTCTGTCCATTGTTTTGACTGCAGTTTTGACTCTGATGTGTAATGATGGATCCAGTTTGCATAAATAGTCCCAAATCCGAGTAAAGAATCTTGCGGATTGCGATTAAACATTGCCCGACACTGTGTTGAAATTGTGTGCCAGATGTGCTTTTGGTCGACAATTAGCAGTCGCGGTACCCATTTCGCACACAGCTTCTTCATAGCCGATTCTCTGTACAGGATATTTGCACTCGCTCAGTTGAGTAGCTACATTCTAGGCAATCTCATGAATTTTTATTGTCAATGGTTTACTTTTATAGTGACCTCAATTGGACGGCCGACTCGCACTTCTTCTTCAGTGCTTATCTGACCACGTTTAAATTCATTAATCCTAAAGAAAATTGTCTTCAATCATAGTGCACAGTCCGCGTGAACTTCATCCAATTCTGTTTTGATTTGTGTGGCAGTCCAACCCTTCAAACGAAAATGTTTAATAACAACACGAAACTCGGTTTCTCCATTTTCCGACGACTGTCAACAATGAACTGAACGCTGTACATTGCTGAAATTCTTTATCCGATCCTTGGAATAATCAAGTTCACCAACCATGAAGGGGTAACAAAAATGTAGCATTCTTTCATGGAAATTTACCAGACGTATCAAATCACTCATGTACCACTCTCCATGAAAGTTCTACGCTCTACGGCCTCCTTGGTGAAAGGATAGGCGATGCTTTGGTATCGCATTCCATTTCAGCTGTACCTTTGCATTAAAAAAAACACAACTACGCACTATATTCTACAGAACGTAGAGCAGATGTCAACGGAAAGAAAAAATTACGATGGGCGTGAAGGAAGAAGTTCCTTTCAGTTAGGTTCCTGAACAAACAACAGAAATCTTTCTTTTTTGCTGTCTGAAGCCTGCCAAGGTGACAAAACCTCGAAGTATACGCCATCTCTGTCAAGCGCAGCTTGGTGAACAAGCGACTGAGCTACATCATCTCCCTAAACCGTCCAGCCACCTTACATTGTTGACTAGTTATAGTCTATTTTAGAGCAAAGAGTCTTTCGTAGTTTTGCTGACGCTAAGTGTTTATCTACACGCTGATTGATAGAAAAATCTTCCGCTGACAAGTCGTGGGTTGCTTGTATCCACTCCGTGGTGAATCAAAACTGCACAATAAACTACAGGTAGTCCTACGCTGTAATTAACGCAGTAACTCTCATACTTCAGTTGTTTCGCTAATCACACCTGAGAACAAAAGGATATGTGGCTGCACGCCAGCTATAAAGTTTTATGTCACTCTACTTCCCGAGGAGATCACGAATGTAAAATTAGAGAGATTAGAGCGCGCACGGAGGCTTTCAGACAGTCGTTCTTCCCGCGAACCATACGCGACTGGAACAGGAAAGGGAGGTAATGACAGTGGCACGTAAAGTGCCCTCCGCCACACACCGTTGGGTGGCTTGCGGAGTATCAATGTAGATGTAGATGTAGATGTAGAATACAAAAGGTAATACAGTTGTCAATTCGGAAATTGAGTGCAGACTACTCTGGACAAGCAATTTAAAATCAAGAGGGAAATACAATGACCAGTGTTGTGCCACAAATCTGAATAATCAGCACTCTATCTGATATGAGCTATAGTCCGCAAGCATAGAGGGTACTACATTAACAATGTGCTTTAGAATTAATTGTCTCCTCGTGCAAAAGATGTCGGGCTTATAAACGTGCTAAAACGTATGCTTTCACTTGTACTAAAAATGAACTACTCTTACTGCGCTACGGCCTGTACATAACATCGAAAATGAATGAATGATATGATAACTGTTTCATCTTTGCTACGAAGTGCTGAGCAAACGCAGATTATGAGCATCTTTTTAGTACTCTCTATTAGAGCATTTGCCAAAAAAAATCCATAGCTTTTTAAGATACGTGTCACCTCGCTACCTAAGGATAAGCACAAACGAAATTGAGGGAAAGCCATGCTGTCCGGAAGGCCAACGCGAGCTCACCGGTCAAACTGTCCTTGAGTTCCGACAGAGAAAGCTCTCGCTCTGAGCCGCGGTAACGTGCTGCCGGTTTATGACGGGGAAAGACCGGCTTACCCTCAAATCGGGAAAAATCGTTGTCTGGTGCGGATTACACCTTGGCGTGGCTGGAATATGGATTTCGCCCCTCCTGGGCTGAAAGTCTGACATCTCTGCATAAATCCCATAATCCTCTCGGCGCACAGCACATTTCGTGTTCAGTCCCTGATGTTCTCATTTCAGCTGGCACTGTTACCGGAGAGTTGAACGGCTCATGCACCTTATGCGGTCACGTACCGGGAGCATTCACCGTTGTCCTTTTTTGCTAGTCTTTCCTGAAGTCGGTGCACCGCTGACGAGGTAACGCTGGCAGCAGACCTAGTCACATGATGCTGAACTGAAATATTTGGTTCATGAACGTGGAATATTGTAATCACTTAAAACAGTGGAATGATTTTGTATGTAGGTCGACGTACGAGTCCTCTGTCGATGCTACCAAATCTGAGTACGCTCGTTCTTTTCAGTAGATGGAACGCTATATTACAATGAAGAACTTATGATTATGGATGGAAGATCATTGCTATAAAGAAAACAAGAACTGATCACATAATGTTAGTCTCCACTACTGGTAAGAAATGAACATAAGGCCGGCCGAAGTGGCCGTGCGGTTAAAGGCGCTGCAGTCTGGAACCGCAAGACCGCTACGGTCGCAGGTTCGAATCCTGCCTCGGGCATGGATGTTTGTGATGTCCTTAGGTTAGTTAGGTTTAACTAGTTCTAAGTTCTAGGGGACTAATGACCTCAGCAGTTGAGTCCCATAGTGCTCAGAGCCATTTGAACCATTTTTTTTTTAACATAAGCTTGTGGCTCCTACTCACCACAATGGTCTAAGGACACTGGAACAGTGTACTGTCAATTAATGACGGTAAGGGCCTAGAAGTTCTGATATCATTTATCCAGTCATCTTTTAACACATGGAGTTAAAAAAACAATGTATTCCGAAAATTACATTCTAACGTAAGTCCGTTATCTATTCACTGATTCGTAAATCCGCCCCCCCCCCCCCTCCCCTCAAGAAAGAAAAATCTTTCTCTCGCTTTAAATATTCAGCTCGCTGTTTCCACAGAAGATGGTAAAACTGAGTCTTCACTCACACTGGCGTCTTCTTTGTTGAAGAAAAATGTATTGACCCTGCCTTGAGATGCTACTTAATGGAACGACAAACACCTACATAAAAGCTAAAACCGCCTGTTGTATGTGGACAGCTGACGACTTAATACAAAACAAGGGCCGAGCTATCCACTAGGAACTCACTGTAACCTCTCCCAACCATTTTTCAAGTAGAGGCTCAAGGCGTCACAAAATTTTAAAATGCGTGTTCTACTGGTTTAGTTGTCGGCTAGGACGGTGGGCAGATTTCCAGCTACGTTGAGAACTGCCCGTGTGTCAGCATATTTAACAATGAATTAAAATACTGTGTACCGAAACTGATATATTACCCCTCTGGAACAACTAAAAAGTTATGATACCGAAGTATACGAAGACCTAAAGGTTGTAGGTCAGAAGGATCATACGTCACTGCAATGGTTTCCTAACCCATTATTTGTCTACGTCATTTCTCCTAGTTTTCAGTGGTATAGGCACTGTACGTGCCGGTAGACTTTTAAAAAATGTCTATTTTAGTAATTAAAGAGATACAGTCTAGTTCGATAGCGCTACAAGATCGAATGTTGAGGAGAATGACTACGTCTTCTTCCGGACATTGTTCGCTGAAGCATTTTCGAGTCGGCAACTTTTTGAAATCTGCCCTGTAGCTCGTCGGTATTTAGTTAACACGCAGTAACCACCGCTAACCAAACGGTCATGAGCTCGCAGTACACGCCTTACTAAGGCCATTATTTCCTCAACAACTGCACTTTAGCCGGCCGTTGTGGCTGAGCGGTTCTAGGCGCTTCAGTCTGGAATCGCGCGACCACTACGGTCGCAGGTTCGAATCCTGCCTCGGGTATGGATGTGTGTGATGTCCTTAGGTTAGTTAGGTTTAAGTAGTTCTAAGTTCTAGGGGACTAATGACCTCAGAAGTTAAGTCCCATAGTGCTCAGAGCCGTTTGAACTATTTTGCAAGGGCGCGAGATTTGAGGCGGTAAACAATAAGTAGCGATCAAACAATCAGATGTTGCGAATCACACCGATGGAAAGAAATAATGCTCACCACGTTAAGAATAGGACACAACTATTTACGCCATGCAACGCGACAGTTGACCCGTCGGTCCCCTACTCCACGAATACTCTTACAAATTCAATGCCCAGACACTTCGCCTCTTTAATAACGACACTCAAATTTAACTACGGACGTTTCCGCAACATCTTCACAGGCTGCACACGGTAGAGACACCTTTCAGCTCTTGTGGAGAAGAAGAGGGCGCAGATCACCTTTTCTTTGAGTACTCCAGACTACACTGACGTGCTACAATTCTTTTACAAGAACTAGCTTGTGAAGACTGGTCATCCATTGCCAACCTGCGTGGTGGCTTTATTAGCAACGCAAGATCACACACTTTTCTACGCGTTGCACAGATTCACTATTGATGCAGACAATGGACTGCACAAAGGCATTAACACTTGATTTCACAATTATTATTATTATGTTACTGGTCTGTAACTAGGTCTATAAGGTGTGTGTGCATACAAGCAAACAATTATTGTACCACTAATTTTGCCGCGCGGTATTAGCCGAGCGGTCTAGGCCTCGCTGCAGTCATGGACTGCGCGGCTGGTCCCGGCGGAGGTTCAAGTCCTCCCTCGGGCATGGGTGTGTGTGTTTGTCCTTAGGACAATTTAGTTTAAGTAGTGTGTCAGATTAGGGACTGATGACCTTAGCAGTTAAGTTCCATAAGATTTCACACAATTTTTTGAACCACTAATTTTCTATCAATATCAGCAAAGTATGAGTTGGCTATGTGGTGTAAGCTAAAGGCCAATAAAATCAAATCAACAGGACACTGTCCACTGACACCGTTTCCTCCTCTAGCGGAATGATCCAACAACATGTGAGTGGTTACGAGTGCGCTGTCATTTCTCAGAAATAGCTGCATTTGCCAACATTCAACGCTTGATTGAGACCACGCTTACTGGAAGTGTGGAACACCCAGTGGTAATTTTTTAAATTTTCCGTTATATTTAATTCACAGGAAATGCAGGCGTCGTCATTTGACATAGGATATATTTTGGGGTGTGTGCAACATCGTCTGGTTGATTATAACAGGGTCTCGCTGAACATGCAAATGTGATTGCCTATACCACTAACACCCATCATCAACGAAGACACGGATAACCCGCAGATTTGCGTTGTTGTTCAGCGCAAGCAAGTCGATTTAACCTCACGTAGGAAAAAAAAGGAGAACTTACGTGACACTTGGTCTGTAAGGGGAATGGAAATGTTTGGTGTCCAGGTGCGAAACACTTGAATGAACTCCTACGTTAAACTATAAACATGACACCTCTCACTGAGTGTGTTGTCAGAAGTGTCTGCTCAGATCACATTTCGCCACATTTTGTGTAAGTGCATCTGAGGTGATGTAGCGAGCGGAAATTTGTGAAAAAGTGAATGAAAACAATAGCAGCTGATTGAGACAACAACCAGGGATACGAAACAGGATGGAAAATTTTGCTGATGACATGCTGTCAAAAAAAAAAAAACGACGAAAACGAGCACTAAAATCGATGTACAATAATACAGTTCAGTTAGCGATGTAATTTTAAGAAATAAAAATTTGATCCACAGAAGATGACAAAAAAAATTGGTTCAAATGGCTCTGAGCACTATGGGACTTAAATTCTGAGGTCATCAGTCCCCTAGAACTTAGAACTATTTAAACCTAACTAACCTAAGAACATCACACACATCAATGCCCGAGGCAGGATTCGAACCTGCGACCGTAGCGGTAGCGCGGTTCCAGACTGCAGCGCCTAGAACCGCTCGGCCACTTCGGCCGGCAGAAGATGACACATTGGTGTCGAAATATGTCTGGGTAAATATAAAAATAAACTAATTGAGGCTGATTTCCAAAACAAGCCAGTTTTTAAATCACAAACACGGAAGAACGAAAAGAGGAGCTTCAAACCTTACAAGGGAACCTCCCCATCGCACCCCCTTCAGATTTAGTTATAAGTTGGCACAGTAGATAGGCCTTGAAAAACTGAACACAGATCAATCGAGAAAACAGGAAACAGTTGTGTGGAACCATGAAAAAATAAGCAAAATATACAAACTGAGTAGCCCATGCGTATGATAGGCAACATTTAGGATAATGTGAGCTCAGGAGCCCCGTGGTCCCGTGGTTAGCGTGAGCAGCTATGGAACGAGAGGTCCTTGGTTCAAGTCTTCCCTCGAGTGAAAAGTTTAATTTTTTATTTTCAGGCAATTATCAGAGTTCAGGCACTCACACATAATCAACTTCGCTCTCCAAAATTCCAGGACATGTTCAGATTTGCTTGGACATATGCAGGGTTTGACGGTCTACACACGGAAAAATTTGAAAACGTTAAAAACATATGTTTGACAGAGCACAGAGAAAACTGTGCGACTGTGAAACTGTTGCATTCATTTGTTGCAGTTTATGTGACACACTCTTATGTTTTCACCACTTTTTTTGGGAGTGATTACCACATCCACAAGAAAACCTAAATCGGGCAAGGTAGAAGAATCTTTTTACCCATTCGCCAAGTGTGCAAGTTAGGTGGATCGACAACATACTCCTGTCATGTGACGCACACGCCGTCACCAGTGTCGTATAGAATGTATCAGACGTGTTTTCCTGTGGAGGAATCGGCTGACCTATGACCTTGCGATTTTTTTCGGTTCCCATTGGAGAGGCACGTCCTTTCGTCTACTAATCGCACGGTTTTGCGGTGCGGTCGCAAAACACAGACACTAAACTTATTACAGTGAACAGAGACGTCAATGAACGAACGGACAGATCATAACTTTGCAAAAATAAAGTAAGTAAACTTTTCGCTTGAGGGAAGACTTGAAACAAGGACCTCTCGCTTCGCAGATGCTCACGCTAACCACAGGACCACGGCGCTCTTGTGCTCACGTCATCCTTGATGTTGCCTATGTTGCCCATGGACTACTCAGTTTGTATATTTTGCTTATTTTTTCATAGTTCCACACAACTTCTTCCTGTTTTCTCGATTGATCTGTGTTCAGTTTTTCAAGGCCTATCCACTGTGCCAAATTATAACTAAATCTGAGGGGGGTGCGATGGGGAGGTTCCCTTGCTAGTAAAATTAGTATCTAAACATTAAGAAAATGTGACAGGAAGGCATAACGCTGTTGATAATACAGACGACTGTCGGTTGGAATAGCGAATCTGGTAGCCTCTTGGCAGTAACAGATAATATAATCTCTGAGTTTCAGCTAGAATCTTCCCGTAACTGACAAAAAAATATGAAGACCCAAAAGACAAGGTCGGATGTCAGTGGAACTTCCTACACGAACGTAAATGATTAGAGCTGCAATTCTCTGTGAAGGATGAACGGCCGCCAGAGAGCACTACGGTTGTCACCAGGTCTGATGATGTATATAAGAAGTGTGAACAGCGTCAGATGATGAGCGATCACTGTGAAGAACACAAGAGATGCTACGTGCTTGCGTGGGACATTACCAGTACTTGACAAAGTAAAAGTACCCTCGTTGTGGGTCTCCGTTTGGCCAGCTAGTCGAACTGTGCCGTATCCGTGTTTGCGAAACATATGGATGCACCAGTGGTCTGATGTTGGACTGCATGGGAATGTGAGAACGGGCATACTCCTCTTCAAGGTTTCGGTTGATGAAGTCTGACGATCGCCGTACTGTGCATCAAGCACATTGTTCTGTGTCACCCCGCACCATTGGTCGGGGACTAGCAGCAGCCGTACTAGGGCATTACTGTCCCACGCTTAGGTTGCCGTCAACACCACGACACAAACGGCAGAAGGTCGTAACACTGTCCCTCCTTTCAATTGTCGTACGAACATCGAAATGGCAGACACTGAGATAACCAATCGCGGAATTGAAAAGCAGCTACAATCGCTTAATAGTGGAAAGGCTTCTCGACCAGATGAGATACCTATAAGATTCTATACAGATTATGCGAAAGAACTTGTTCCCCTTCTAGCAGCAATTTATCGTAGTTCGCTTGTGCAACAAAAGGTATCTAAAGACTGGAAAAAAGCGCAGTTCATTCCCGTTTCAAAGAGAGGCCGTAAGACAAACCCTCACAATTATAGACCTATATCGTTGAGGACAATCTGTTGTAGAATTGTGGAACATGTTTTATGTTCAAGAATTATGACTTTTTGGAAAATGAACATCTCCTCTATACCTCTATAAAAATCAACATGGATTCCGCAAACAGAGATCATGCGAAACTCAGCTCGCTCTGTTCCTTCATGAGATCCACAGCGCAGTGGGCAACGCCGCTCAGGTTGATGCCGTGTTCCTTGATTTCAGTAAGGCATTTGACTCCGTTCCGCACTGCCGATTAATGAAAACAATACGAGCATACGGAGTACCAGAGCAGTCCTGCGGTAGGATTCAAGACTTTCTTGCAGATAGAACTTAACAGGTCGCTCTTAGCGGAACTAAATCGACAGATTTACACTATAAATCAGTCTAATCTAAAAGCCGTAAATTCAACTAAATACTTAGGTAATGCAATTACGAACAACTTAAATTGGAAGGAGCACATAGAAAATGTTGTGAGGAAGGTTAACCAAAGACTGCGTTTTATTGGCAGGAAACTTCGAAAATGTAACAGGTCTTAACAAGGAGACTGCCTACACTACGCCTGTCCGTCCTCTTTTAGCATACTGCTGCGCGGTGTGGGATCCTCACCGGATAGGACTGATGGAGTAAATCGAAAAAGTTCAAAGAAGGGCAGCACGTTTTGTATTATCGTGAAATATGGGAGAGTGTGTCACAGAAATGATACAGGATTTGGGCTGGACATCATTAAAAGAAAGGCGTTTTTCGTTGCGACGGAATCTTCTCACAAAATTCCAATCATCAACTTTCTCCTCCGAATGCGAAGATATTTTGTTGACACCGACCTACATAGGGAGAAACGATCACCACGATAAAATAAGGGAAATCGGAGTTCGTTCGGAAAGATATAGGTGTGCTTTCTCCCCGCGCGCTATACGAGATTGGAATAATAGAGAATTGTGAAGGTGGCTCGAAGAACCGTCTGCCACGCACTTAAATGTGATTTGCAGAGTATCCATGTAGATGTAGATGTAGATGATGTAAATGTAATATCCGGAGTACCACAGGGAAGTGTGATAAGACCGTTGCTGTTTACGATATATATAAATTATCTAGTACAAAGCGTCGGGAGCTCTTTAAGGCTATTCACAAATGATGCAGTTGTCTATGCCAACGTAGCAACGCCAGAAGATAGTAAGAATTTGGAGAATGACCTGCAAAGAATTGATGAATGGTGAAGACTCTGGCAGTTGACTCTGAACGTGAATAAATCTAACATGTTGCGCATACATAGGAAAAGAAATCCATTACTATACAGCTACCCTATTGATGACAAACAGCTGGAGACAGCGTATGCCGTAAAATATCTGGGCCTAACTATTCAGGGCGACCTAAAGTGGGATGACCATATAAAACAGATAGCGAGAAAAGCAGACACCAGACTCAGATTCGTCGGAAGAATCTTAAAGGAATGTAACTCATCCACGAAAGATATGGTTTATAAGGCGCTTGTTCGCCCGATTCTTGAGTATTGTTCATCTATCTGGGATCACTATCAGGTAGGACTGATAGAGGAGGTAGAGAAGATCCGACGAAGAGCGGCGCGTTTCGTCACGGGATCGTTTAGCTGGCGAGAGAGCGTCACGGAGATGCTAAACAAACTCCACTGGCAGACGTTACAAGAGAGGCGTTGTGAATCACGGAGAGATTCACTGCTGAAATTTCGGGACAGCACTTTTCAGGAGGAGTCAGACAACATATTACTTCCCCCCACATAGATCTCGCGTATTGACCACGAGGAGAAAATTCGAGAGATTAGAGCCGATACAGAGGCTTACCGACAATCATTCTTCCCACGCACTATTCACGAGTGGAGCAGGGTTGGAGGGATCAGAGAGTGGCGCCGAAAGTACCCTCCGCCACACACCATTAGGTGGCTTGCGGGGTATGATGTGGATGTAGATGCGCTTGAAGTGGTATCGCGACCGGGAAGCACAGGCTACTGATGAATGGCGTTACACTGTGATGAATCGCGGTTCTGCGCTACCCAGGACGACCACTGTCGGCCTGTGAGGTGGTAACCTAGAGGGGGGTCCCATACTTCCAACGTTCTGAGAGGCACAGCGGAGTTAATCCTGACATCACGGTGTGGGTAACCATCGGTTATGACTTCAGATAACAGCTGGTGTTGATTGAGGGAACTCCGACAGCACAACGTTATGTCAGACATGTCCCGCATCCTCATGTGCTACATTTCATGCGACAGTATTGTGGCGCCATTTTTTCATGACAAAGCTCGTCCATACATGGTATGCGTCTGTACCAACTGGCTTCGTGATACTGATGTAGTCCCATGACCAGTAAGATCCCCATATCTGTTCCCGATAAAACATGTTTGGGACGAGCTGGGACGTCAACTCCGTTCCATTGCTAGTAACTCGTACGTCAAAGACCAGTTACAACAGTTTGGGTTGGCTTGCTTCAAGAAACGACAGAACGGACATATGACACACTTCGCGTATGGAATAGATGACACAGTAATAAGCATCACTGGCGTAGAGAAACAACTGAAAGAGTCGAAAACAAATAAGTCAGCAGCTACGGATGGAATCCCAATTTGGCTTTTAAAGAGAGTCTATAGCATTGGCCCCTTGCGTATCTTGCATTTCCGTGAATCTCTCGCCCAGCGCAAAGTCCCACACGACTGGAAAAAGGCACAGGTGATTCCTGTATATAAGAAAGGCAAAAGAACAGACCCGCAAAATTACAGACCAATACACCTAACATTGGTCTGCTGCAGAATCCTTTGACACATTCTCACCTCGAATATAATAATTTTTTTTGAGACCGAGAATCTTATGTAAACGAATCAGCGTGGTTTCAGAAAGTATCGCTCGTGCGAAGCTCAGCTTGCCCTTTGCTCAGATGATATACTGCGAACTATGGATGAAGGGCAACAGCCAGATTCCATATTTCTGGGTTTCCGGAAAGTGTCCGACAGTGCGCCCTATTGCAGGCTGTGAAAGAAGGCACGAGGATATGGAATAGGTTCACATATATGTGATAGTTACAGAACCCAGTATGTTGTCCTCGACGGCGAGTGTTTATCCGAGGCAAGGGTATCGTCAGGAGTGGCCCAGGGTAGTGTGATAGGGACACTATTATTCTCTATATACAGATATGATTTGGTGGACGGGAAAGGCAGCAATCTGCAGTTGTTCGCTGATGATACTGTGGTGTACGGTGAGGTGTCGAACTTGAGTGACTGTAGGAGGGTACAAGATGACTTGGACAAAATTTCTAGTTGGTGTGATGAATGGCAGCTAGCAGAAAAATGGAATTTAATGCGCATGAGTATGAAAAACAAACACGTAATGTTCGGATACAGCATTATTAGTGTCCTGCTTGACACAGTCACGTCATTTAAATATCTGGGTGTAATGCTGCAAAGCGATATGAAATGAAACAACCGTGTGATGAGGGTGGTAGGGAAGGCGAGTGGTCGACTTCGGCGTATTGGGAGAATTCTACGAAAGTGTGGCTCATCTGTAAAGCAGACCGCATGTAGGACGATAGTGCGACCTGTTCTTGAGTATTGCTCGAGTGTTTGGATCCGTACCAAGTCGGATTAAAGAGAGACATGGAAGCAATTCAGAAGCGGGCTGCTAGATTCGTTACTGGTAGGTTTGAACAACACGTGTTACGGACATGCTTCGGGAGCTCAAATACGCATCGCTGGAGGGAAGGCGATATTCTTTTCGAGGAGCATTACTGAGAAAATTTAGATATGAATTGTCGCGTGGCTAGGGCCTCCCGTCGGGCAGACCGGTCGCCTGGTGCAAGTCTTTTGAGTTGACGCCACTTCGGCGACTTGCGCGTCGATGGGATGAGATGATGATGATGATGATGACAACACCCAGTAACGGAGACCGGCATTTGAAGCTGACTGCAGAGCGACTCTACTGCCTCCAACATACGTTGCGCTAAAGGAGCACGAAGAAAAGATACGACAAATTATGGCTCTTAGGGAGGCATATCGACAGTCGTTTTTCCTTTGCTTCATTTTCGAGTGTAACAGGAAAGGAAATGACTGGTAGTGGTACAGCGTAACCTCCGCCACGTCCCATAATGCATACATACAGGCTAGAGGGGGTGTAACGTCATACTGATCAGCGGGTTCATACTTCCAAGTTCTGTGTAAATTTAACTCGATTTTGTAATAACTGAAATAACATCATGACATAACCTCTCAAACCGTTAAGTTTCATTTCGTTTCCTCCTCCCCTTCCGGGTGCTTTAGCTGTTTTTGGCAGACAGTGTATTTAATCGATAACAACAAACGCACTATAGGCGACAAACTTCTGTGACAACAGAAGGTCGTCGGGGGTCAATTCGAAACGGGACTCATCAGTGAAGAGAAGTCCACCACAAGCAGTGAGATTCCAAGCAGAAAACTAGTTCTGACAACGAGGAGTGATGGTCTGGGGTGCAATTTCGTTTCATAGCAGGATTCCTTTGGTTGTCATCTGCAGCATCCTCACAGCACAGCGTTAAGTTGACGATTTTTCCACGTCTCGTTTTGATCCCTCTCATGGCAAATCATCCCGGGCTTACATTCCAGGAAGATAATGCCCCCCTCCCCCGCCCGCGGAGAACGTTTCTACTGCTTGTCTTCGTGCTAGCCACCCCTACCTTGGCCAGCAAGGTCGCCGGATCTCTCCTAAATTGAGAAAGCTTTGAGCGTCCAACTACCTTGGGATTTTGACGATCTAATGGGCCAACTGGACAAAATTTGGCATTATATTCCTCATGAGAGCATCCAACAACTCTGTCAATTAATGCCAAGCCGAATAACTGTTTGCATAAGGGCCAGAGGTGGACCAACCCGTTATTGACTAGCTCAGATTGTGAAGCTCTTTCTCTCTTGAGTAAATGATCCTTTTTTCTGAAATTTTAATCATTTCTTTGTCTGTACATGTTCAACACATCTATCGATTTCCGTCCAATTCGGATAATTCCTTCGTGGTGCGTCTTTTTTTTCGTCCTAAAAGTGCATTACTATGAACGCTGGACTGGTCCCTTCGTGCTTTTAAGGTAGGCGTGTGTCACCGGTCATACTAATGCTCTGACGTCTCCGGTTTTTAAAAATATAAAATAAATTATATTTCTAGAAACAAGCGTAGTTTTAAGAAGGGTTAAAGACGATTCTCAGACGATGAAAATAATTAAGTATATTGATGGAGAGGAGTTATTCTCTTGGCACTGAGCTATTGATACGAATGCTGTTGTGTGCTGTCGGTGGTGTAAGTAAATGGCTGGATCTGGGAGTATGTATATTACCGGTAACAGAGCACTGATATTCGAAAACAAAAGGGAAAAAAGTGACGGTAGCTAATGCGACGTATAGACGTGGATGCGATTCTCTTTGATCAGAAAACAAAGCCCGTCGAAGCCTCGCGTGATACAGAATAAGATGTGTGCTTTAGATGACACGAAAGAGAAACAAATCTTACAGAATTGACATTGCCCCAGGGTTAAAGACGATTCGGAAACGATGAGAGTTCAAGGAAAGAAGTTGATAATCTTGTGGAGGACGTGTGTGGTATGATCTGTGCCGGAACCATAGTGGATTGTACGGCATTCAAGAGACTTTATAATTTAGGATGGGCAGGTATCCAAGAGCAAATTGGGAAATGTATATCAATGTCGTACGTAATTATATATTGTCAGCATCCACGTTGGATATGTACCACCAGTAGAAACAAATCATTCTTTCACGAAGTACAGAAATTTGGTGCACTTTTACCTGTAAAATGTACACTGATGACCCAAAACGCTAATCACCTTCTTAATAGCTTGTTTGCCCGGCTTTGGAACGAAATACATCCCTGATTCTGCGCATCAGGGATCCGACTGTCTGTTGGTATGTTGTGGAGGTAAGTGGCATTAGATGTCTACGCACCGGTCATGTAATACAACGGACCGCTGATCTGCGTACGCGGTGCGGTGATGGCGCCCGATAGCGAGCCATTTGGAGGAGGAGGTTAGTGTTTAACGTCCCGCCGACAGTGAGGTCATTAGAGACGTTTTGAGCCGTCGTTCAGCTCGATGATGGCGTTTGTGGAGAGGACCATCGAGCTAGTGTAGTAAAAATGTGATTCACCCGAAGAACCGATACGTTTCCATTGATCGACGGTCGAATCCCGATGTCCCCGTGCCCAATGCAATCGCAACTGCCGATGCCGTTGGGACGACACGTAAACACGTAGGGATTGTCTGCTGCGGATCTCCATGTTCAACAATGTACGATGAACGGTTTACTCCGAAACACTTGTAAATGCACCAGCTTTGAACTCTTTCGGCAGAGATGCCACAGATCACCGACTGCCCTACTTCACAGAGCAGATTAGCCTCCGAACACCACGTTCTGTGACGAGTCGTGGATGTCCGACCATCTTCTACCTCTTTTCGTAGATGCTCATGATAGTAGCACGTGAACATTCGACCAGCTTTGCCGTTTTCGAGCTACTCGTTCACAAGCTTGCGTGATACGAGGGCGAGTCAAATGAAAACCTTAAATATTTTTTTAAAATATTATTTATTGAGCAGAAGTGGTACAAAGCTGTATCACTTTTCAACATAATCTCCCCCACGCTCAATGCAAGTCCTCCAGCGCTTAAAAAGTGCATAAATTCCTTTAGAAAAAAAATTCTTTTGGTAGTCCGCGCAACCACTCATCCACCGCATGGCGTACCTCTTCATCAGAACGGAACTTTTTTCCTCCCATTGCGTCTTTGAGTGGTCCAAACATATGGAAATCACTTGGGGCAAGGTCTGGTGAGTATGGTGGATGAGGAAGACACTCAAAAAGCAGGTCTGTGATTGTTGCAACTATTGTACGGGCAGTGTGGGGCCTTGCATTGTCATGTTGCAAAAGGACACCTGCTGACAGCAATCCACGTCGCTTTGATTTGATTGCAGGCCGCAGTTGATTTTTTAGGAGATCTGTGTATAATTCACTGGTGACAGTGGTCCTCTAGGCATGTAATGCTCCAAAATGACGCCCTTTTCGTCCCAAAAGAGAGTCAGCATAACCTTCCCTGCTGATGGTTCTGTCCGAAACTTATTTGGTTTTGGTGATGAGGGATGGCGCCATTCCTTGCTCGCTCTTTTCGTTTCCGGTTGTTGTAAGTGAACCCTGGTTTCGTCCCCTGTAACGATTCTTGCAAGGAAGCCATCAATTTCTCGTTCAAAGCGCAGAAGAAGTTCTTCACAAGCATCAACACGTCGTTCTCTCATTTCAGGAGTCAGCTGCCGTGGCACCCATGTTGCAGACACTTTGTGAAACTGGAGCACATCATGCACAGTATGGTGTGTTGACCCATGACTAATCTGTAAACATGCTGCAATGTCATTCAGTGTCACTCGACGGTTTTCCTTCACTATGGCTTCAACTGCTGCAAGGTTCTGTGGAGTCATAGTTCATTGTGCCTGACCTGGACGAGGAGCATCTTCCACTGAAGTTACACCATTTGCAAACTTCCTACTCCACTCGTAGACTTGCTGCTGTGACAAACATGCATCACCGTACAGAACCTTCGTTCGTCGATGAATTTCAATAGGTTTCGCACCTTCACTACGCAAAAACCGAATAACAGAACACTGTTCTTCCCCGGTGCATGTCGCAAGTGGTGCGGCCACCTTTATACTGATACTGAGACGGTATGTGTGCATCTACACTATGCTGCCACCTACAGGCCATTCTGCACGCTGTTTGTAGCACGCTTACCAACTTACAGGATAACGGCGCGAAATTTCGATTTGTTATTACAAATTTAAGGTTTTCATTTGACTCACCCTCGTAATAATCTGCCCTTTGTCAAAATTGCTTATTTCAATGCATTTCCCCAATTTCAGCTCTTACCTTTGCTAGTGATCCCCAGTCCGCGTCTGTTCCGCTTACATACGCTTGTACTTTGGCTACCACATAACATGCCCGCAACGCCACCAGGAGGCATCCAACGTCGCAGTGGGAGTGGTCATAATATTTTGACACAGCAGTATACCACAGACAGCGACTCGTTCAATAACAAAGTGGCTCCAAAAATATTTGTCCGCAGAAACATTTAACACCATGCAAAGTTTGTGAATGCGACGTCAGCTGCACTAACAAGTAAAATACTTCTACCACACCCTCTCACCACTAACCGATTTGTTGTGTCTCGGCATACACTGTTAGTTTGGTGAACGAAAACGGGCTTGACTATTTTTTCGGGTACATCACGAACTCATTTGCGACGGCAAGAACTCCTAATTTCCTCTAGTTTCTCTTTCCTCTGCGTTTCTGAAGCTGATAATTTGCTAACGGCATCAGGAGCCTCATCTCCAGTGCTTGATTACTGTGTTCTGACAGTCGGAACCGGCGATTACAGTTATCCATAAAACTAACGACACGAGCTTGCTGTTCGCTGGTGGACGTGAAAGTCCCTATTAAAGCAAGCCGATTCGCTTTTTCGTCGGTACACTGGTTTTAGCTGCATCTGGATAAGCGGAAGACAAACAGTGATTCACTGCTATCTGGACAACACAACCACGGTATCAAGGGAGTGTCAGAAATAACTCCCACTTCAGGAGAGATCATTAACATATTTTGCAAAGCAGAAGAGCAAACACAACGACATTACTTTACAATTTCTCGTGTCAATAAATGTATGAGAAAGTGTGACGTAATGCTGTTGTGCTTGTTCTGCGCTCCGTGTGCCAGATAATGATATATTCGCACGACATGTAAGTAAAAGTGTCAATGAGATTATATAAATTATGCCTTTTGCACAGAGGCAGCAACATTTCGGAACATTGTCTCACTGCTACTCACAGCAAAAAATCTTTTCACACTTCTCATGAATTTGTAATGAACAACTAACGTATAAGTAATAGTTAGGCAGCCTGCTGTCAAAACGCGTCGTGCCAATAAACAATGGAACAACATCGTCGCTAAAGATGAGAAAGAGTAAATAATCTTGATCATTTGCTTCCACGACTGAATAAACGTCCAGCAAAGCGCTGCGTGTTGTTGTATTTCGTCACCTGAACGTGTTCATTTAAAACAAAACCGTTTGTGGTGTAATAAACTCACACGTAATGACAACAATCGTGGTTTTTATTAACATTCTGGAAACGTCATTTTATAAATTTCGCATTCGTGTCGACGCTCCAGGTCAAATATACAATTAGAAGTAATCATAAACGACAAAATTTACAATCTCGTTACGAAAATCTTTCGCTGTATAGCTGATTTCGCTGCTCTTTCAAACTTTAAAAGATTAGATTTATGAACCCTTATAGCAATGGGAGATTTTAAAAACTAATGCTCCAAATCAGACCCGCCAGAAGTTGTCAGTTCGTCGCGAACAGCGAGGATTCTCTTGAGGGCCCTGAAACAATTACAAAAGATAAGAACTTCTGTAACTCGGATACTTATACCGTGGTTAAGACAGCTGGAAGGACCCATGCATAGCTGCTTGACAACGTAGGGTACTTGAAGCAAGTGTGAGACGTGCCATGTAGTTTAGAAATAGTTCTAAATGCCTTTTCGTGCGATTGTACAAACAAAAATACTCTTTGACGTACACACGCTGGTCCTTTAAACAAGGCGTATTATAATTAGCAGCGAAAACTGACACCTGTGGTCGTATCCTAGCTAGCGCTAATGTATCTAAAACGTAAATTTTTTGATTAGGGCCTAAGTCGCCATTTCAGTCCTGACCTTCGACAATGACATCGATCTGCTGTAGAATCCCAGAACATTTTCTGAACTCAAACTTATGGGGTGTTTCGAACGAGAATGACCTCCTCAATGGCAACCAGCGTGGATTCCGAAAAGAGCCATCACGTGAAACCAACTCGCACTTTTATCACATGACATACTGAAAACTTCGGATCAAGACAGTCCGGTAGATGCGGTATTTCTTGATTTCCGAAAAGCATTTGACTCAGTACCACATCGACACTTATTGTCGAAAGTACGGTAATTTGGGGTAGCAAGTGAAAGTTGTGACTGTAATGAGGGCTTTCTGGTAAGGAGGATACAGCATGTTATCTTGTATGGACAGTCATCGTCAGATGTAGAAGTAATTTCGGGTGCGCTCCAGGGAACTTGACGTTCATGTTTTATATTAACGATCTTGCAGACAATATTAATAGCAATCTTAGGCTTTTTGGAGATGATGCGGTAATCTATAATGAAGTACTGTCCAAAAGAAGTTGCATAAATATTCAGTCAGATCTCGATAAGCATTCAAAGTATGCAGAGATTGGTATCTTCCTTTAAATGTTCAAAACTGTAAAATTGTGCCCTTCGTAAAACTAAAAAACATAGTATCCTGTGACTATAATATCAATGAGTCACTGTTGGAATCGCCCAACTCATACAAATACCTGGGTGTAGCACTTTGTAAGGATATGAAATGGAATGATCACATAGGGTAAGGCAGGTGGTAGACTTCGGTTTATTGGAAGTGCAACCAATCTGCAAAGGCGATTGCTTACTAATTACTTGTGCGACCCATCCTAGAATACTTGTCAAGTATGTGGGACCCATACCAAATAGAATGGTGGGGGATATTGAACGTGTACAGAGAACGGCAGCATGAATGGCCACATGTTTATTGTACTTGTTAGAGAGTATTACAGTGATGCAGAAGAAACTAAACTGCCAGATTCTTGTCGACAGACGTAAATTAACATAAGAAAGTCTACTAACAAAGTTTCAAGAACTGGCTGTAAATTATGACTCCAGGAACATACCGTAACCCTCTACGTATCGCTCACATATGGATCGCTGCATAAGATTAGAATAATTACTGCATGCACAGAGGCATTCAATCATTTTTCCGGTGAATAGAACGGGAATAAACCCTGATAACTGGTACAATGTGAAGTACCCTCTGCCATGCACTTCGCGGTGGTTTGCATAGTATAGATCTAGATGTCGATGGCCCACTGTTTGGGAATGTGGTATATGCGTGATGAGGGCACTTGTACAGTTATCTGCGGGCTTAAGATGTCTAACGCGCCAATACGTTCCGTGAAGGATAGGTCGAGCAGGGCCCCCGTACCTTGGCCCCCCCTCTCAGTCCTCTGGATTTTTCAGTCTAGGGTGACGTCAAAAGTGAAGTGTACAGCACTTCCGTTGGTACTGTTGAAGAACTGGAGAAGCGAAATGTGATGATCCGACGGTGCTTGAACGAATTCGTAACTCATCGCAGAAACGAGAGTGCCGTATTGCGTCCCAATGCAAGGATGACTCGTGGAACAGATTCTTTGAGCGTACAGCGAACTTTGGCAACTATCGCGCTAAAGTAGCACTGTATTTCTTGTTAAGGTATAAAATGGGCATTTGTACCTCAATTACAAGACTTAATTGAAAAGCCCACATTTCAAGCACATTTGTACTAACTAGGAAAACATATCATACTGAATTCAAGGACTCCTTGTCATTTATTCTCGCAAAGTCCGTAGCTCGTGGTCGTGCGGTAGCGTTCTCGCTTCCCACGCCCGGGTTCGATTCCCGTCAGGGTCAGGGATTTTCTCTGCCTCGTGATGACTGGGTGTTGTGTGATGTCCTTAGGTTAGTTAGGTTTAAGTAGTTCTAAGTTCTAGGGGACTGATGACCATAGATGTTAAGTCCCAAAGTGCTCAGAGCCATTTGAACCATTTTTTCTCGCAAAGAGCTCGTTTGCAGACCTATGTTTATTGGAACGTGTCTGCTTCTATATCGTATAATCCCCCCCCCCCCAAAAAAAAAAAAAATAAAAAAAAAAATCAAATGGCTCTGAGCACTATGGGACTTAACATCTACGGTCATCAGTCCCCTGGAACTTGGAACTACTTAAACCTAACTAACCTAAGGACATCACACACATCCATGCCCGAGGCAGGATTCGAACCTGCGACCGTAGCGGTCGCGCGGTTCCAGACTGAAGCGCCTATAACCGCTCGGCCACAGCGGCCGGCCCTAATTACACGCAATGAGTTTTCGCTGTTAATTATGATACATACCGTATAGCTTCAAACACAGCTTAAAGTCAAGGATGCCCTACGACAATTTTTAGGGAGGAAGGGCAAGACCTTGGGTTATGGCGTATCTTAATATTCTGGAAGACCAATGGCAACCTGTAAGTAACCGTAAAAAGTACCATTTCCGATCCTGTTAAAAATCCATGTAATGTGGACTTTTAAATCATTTTCTTGAAAGAATAATTCCTGACTATGATACGTGGTTCCCTTTCCCTGAGAGCTTGGGGGGGAGGGGGCAACTTACTCACTCGAAACTGTCTCCTCCTCGCAGTCGTCTGTACTGCAGCTCTCAACTCTGTTAATTTTGCTTCTTTTTTTCTTTCACGAGTCGGCTATCACACTTAATTAGGATGCTGCACATGGCGTCGATTGTTCTTTTCTCAGACACTGATATACGCTTCTTGACCATCCTCACACAGTCACTAATATACGTTTCTTGATCATCCTCACACAGACTGTAACGACTGTTCCGCTTCTCTGGCACCTCGCAGTCATTAAGTCGTTCGTGGCATTGCTGGCATGTTCAAACACGAACTTACATGGTGTGAACATGATAACAGTAAAACAATTCTATACATACGTTCTGTTTCATTCCATTATTGTTTTCATTTCACTGAATTATTTCTAAATCTGCCGAGCCTCGTCAGTAAGCCGCATACATTTCTGTTACGATTTTCTTTTCCGATTGACATGTGTTCATGGATGTCTTTACAGAATGAATGCTAGCTCATTTCGATGAGGAAGCGTGAAAGAAACAGGAAAAAAACTGCTGAAAGAAGATTGTATAATTATTTTGCTTTGCACGCCTGTTGCTTTCATACATGGTACGTCACATGATTGAGTTACCATACACAGTGTTCCGTTTTATACTTTTATGACTCTTGTTTTACTGAATTTTAACGTTTGATAGGTACACTTAAGAATCATACAGGCTGTTATCATTTAAATTTACATGTTTTTGCTATTTTACCTCGTACTCTGGACGAAGCTATGCTGCACATCATCGAGGTGGGCTACATGTTTATTTTAGTTCCACAAGACAGCTGTACAGTTATCACAAGATCATAAAACGCGCTACATGAAGTGAAAGATTTAGTCCAGAACTAAATTGTTTACTGAAAAAAAGAAACAAATCATTGAAAAGCGGTTACCGATTATTACACCTTTTTTTTTGCAGCAGCGATTCAATGTCTGACAGTTGAAAAATAGTTTTATTTTGCTGTAATAGATTTTATACCAGGTTTACATTTTCAATAACATTATTTTTCATAACCCTTTGTATCCACAATTAACCACAATAATAAAATACACACGACAACTTCTTTTTCTAACTTTTTTTGGCAGTGAGCGGGAGATATGATGCACTACTTGGTCGGCCTTTGTTAAAGAGAAAGCCTCCTTCACGCACTCCTTCAACGCTGAATTTTGAAATGAAGTGATTCGCCGCAAGTTTGTCACATAGTCTGCAGCTTCGCAATTATTCTTCGTTAAAGTTCTGCAATTTACATAGTCTTCGATACTTATGCTATCACAATGTATGCAGCCTTTGGTTGTTCTGAAAACATTTTAACTCCGCAACATGTAAGTACGTCTGACAACGCGTTACATTGTGTTGTGGAGAAATATCTAACTATGTCACAGGCATCTGAACACTAAATTAATTCTTACACGAAACACTGACGGATAGAAGAAGAATGCCGGTAGAGGAAGAATCTTATACCCTATAACAGGAGTACCTTCGTAAGTACAATGGTTACACAGCGATAACGGAAGTTGATTGATTCATTTCCACTACACATTGCCAATTGCCATGCGAATGCACGCGCCATCTACCTTCAAGAACAGCTGGAGTCTTAACGCGCGACCTTGCGGCGAAAGTAGAAACCACAGTGGGAAGATGGAAATGTACAGGAGGTTCCAATGTTACTATTGCTCGTCCTCCTATAGGAGTTTATTACCGCATCGTATTTTTAATTTGAGAAATAACTGCAGATGCGAGGTAGAAAAAGGGAAAAAATATTTCCACTGCGTAACTGAGTTGGGACCGTGGATAAAGTTGTGAAATCATGAAGAGAATTGTTAATGCGATAGCAAAAGTACTGTCAACAAAGTTGTGCCAAGTCTTCACACTCTTTAACGTTTACTTACCCTATTGAGCCAGCACGACGTTTCTGGATGACCTTGGTAGGGTCAGTCCCTGCAAAAAGAAAAGCGTGCAACAGACTATTACTTGGTGCTCATCGTCGAACAGCTGATAAGAAAATTGCATGCAACCTCTCACATGATATCAGCGTATCTCTTATTAGAACACATGTGACAAAGAGATTATAATTTTTTCTGTTAATTTCACGACCGACGATGTGCCCATCGAATTCAACTACGATGAAATATATTAATAAAATTGACTACACACCGACATGACTGTACGCCAAGATGTATTGCCGTAACGAAGATTTCGACTTTGTTTGGTGCATTATGTCGGTCACTCTTATAAATTCTATAAGTTACTAATTATTTTCGACCAATAACATTACAATCACAAATCTGCCACTTTATGAACTGCACCCAATATGTACACTTCAGATACAATTATTTTCTGACTCTGCTCGCTAAAGATGGAGAAAATTAACATGACCAGAACGCCTATCCGCATAAATGAATACCTTAATTCTCAAATGCCTTAACCAACTATGTTCCTGTTTGACAGGAGGGCTTTCGTTACTCATGTCAGATTTTCTTCTCCGAGAGAATGAAAATCAGTAAAAAAATGTAAAATACAGGTAAGAGGACGTGGCCTAAACTTCAAACCTGATAGATATATAAACAGCATATGAAAACATTAACGACCTAATGTTTTCACAAGCCGAAACACAATGTGGTGACACTACCACAATCCCGTAATAGCATGCTTCGGTATAATGCAGCTTTTCAGGTCCACATTTTTAGCAGGGTAGTGTAAGCTACAGAAACCTTCCAAGTATCTTATTTTCCCTTAAAGCAACTTTAATATTATTGAAACATATTTTAATTTCACAACAATCAAGGACGTCTGCATTAAAGTATCTTACCTGGTACAGAATGAGTAGTTAATGCGGACATCTGACTTCGTATGCATGCGTCAGTAATGATGTTCTTCGAAACTCACGAACACTTACAAATCCTTCAAGCAGAAAGATTTGAAAAGCACACACTATAAACGCCTAAAAAGTCAAAAACATTGTTTACAGCAACATGGAGGCCATATTCATTTCTCGTGTTTACCGTGGATTTCCGAGAACACACGATCAAATGCGCCATCTTTGGTCATAACCAAGAGCAAGGGTTTGTTTTGACAGGTTAGAATGTATAAGGTTAGGGACGTGTTATAGTAGGAGGCTCGAAATCGGGGCAAATAATACCATGCAGAACCGCAGTCAGACGAAAGTTGTTTTTATGGATGTTAGCAAAACACGAAAGTCCAGCCCGCGCATCGCAGTTATTACTTTTCAGTCAATTCATTTTCCTGTTCCTCCTCACGAGTTGAAACCAGTAAGGATTTCCCTGTTCCTTCCATTGTATATCTTACTTTACCTCATATTTCATATAAGACAGGGAAGCAAGCGTTCTCACCTTTCCTTTGCATTATGGCAAGAAAAGTCCGTCTGTGTTCTACGTAGCATATTAGTGTTCGTTTAAATCTAGCCTACAATCACACTAAGTGAACCAGCTGCTTTCATTGACATCTCCTCCGTTGTATCAGTATGAATCAAGCGTTTGTTCCAAGTAGGCAGGTTCGACAGAGATGATAATCTGGTAATAAGTTGTCAAAACATTAAAACTGTCATCGATACAAGTCATTGTTGCTGTGGGATATACTAAACAGAATAGTACGAAAATTGGCATAATTTAAAATTTTAACTTCATGCATTGGACGGAATATGGATACTAAAAATGTATAATCTACTTAGGCCACTGATATATGGTTCGGATATGCAAAGAATTTGTAGAACAGATTCTCTTTGGCAGTATTGCAGCGATACAATGTTGGCATTTTGAAATCTTCGTTGGATGTTTATTATCAAAATCGATAGTGAGGTCATCAAATTGTGTTTGGGTGCATAAAAATCCTGTTGCAATGTGAAAGTTTGCCTTACTATACATAACAAGCCATACCGAGTTAACAAAATTGCCCAATAGAAGTTTCATTTATCGAAACTAGTAATTTCTCATGGAGAAGAGCGAGGCAGAACATGTCCCCGCAGAATCAGCCTTAGATGTTCCTCCTGCTGAAGTGCCGAAAGACGATGCTCCAGAGTCTGAAAACGATGCTACAGTTGCGGATAAGAAACTGGCTAGTCTTAGACTCTTATTAGAAAAAGATTTATTAGCAGCGGACGTGAAATGGAGTTTATTTGTGGCTGCTTGTCAACATTATAGGCATGACACTTGTCTCAAACCTTTCCCTCCGAAGTTCCTTAAAGAAGACAGTAAAGACATTGATTCATTGGTACGTATTTATTTTTGTGTGTAGTGTTAAGGTTGCTCAAGAACATATTCATTAGGAAGTAGTACATTGTTGAAGATTATTTCAAACTGTTAATAAACCATAAAGCAGTTTAAATACGAAATAGGTAGAATGTATGAGGAAATAGAATGTGTGTGGTAAATGCCACTGACAGGAAGCGAATCGTATTGGGTTGTTGAGTCATTCTGAGAGCTTTCCCGGATAATTTATATATTTGGAAATTTATGCGCGCACGTATGAAGAAAGGCTATTGGTTTAGTGGGTTTAAAACTGCTTTGTAATTTAATCAAAATACATTAGTACAATGTACTGCTGCATGTTGAAAAGAGTGTTGTAGAATGTCTTGTTTAGCGACTACATTGTAAAAAGAAAAGTTGTTGTAGTGCATAATGTGGGTTTTTACATGATTGTAAGACAGCTGTCTGCAATTATCTAATTTAAGACCTTATCAGCTACTCTGTATGCTGCTTCTGCATGTTTGAACCAGAGACCTGCAGTTATATTCTTGAAATAAGTACATCCCATATAGATAGGCTACATATGCCTAGAAGAAGAAGAATAGAAGGGCCCATTAACAATTTTAGTAGACTTTTTTGATTCCCCTCTTGTCCCCAAGCAATTCTTAGTTCAGTTCTATGTATGTGAATGATCACCTTATAATGCAATGCTTCTGCTTGGTGGAAGGGACTGTGGATTTTTATTATGTTCTCAGTTCCTTTATTGACTGCCATCAAGAGGCTAGGATGGGGAGGCCATATGCAAATAAACATGATTTATTTGCATGTTCATTTGTGGATTGGTAGTAGCCTACTTTGGACCAATCTACAAATTGTGAAACAAACTTTGTCTGATCTTTGATATCTCAGATTCTGAATTTTTTTGTACATTTGTATTGGCAGTTGTTTGCAGAAAAAATCACAACTAAAAATCTTTTGGACCTTTCATTTTTGAGTTATTAATTTTTAAAGCTTACATAATTTTGTATTTTGTTGGTTCTTAAAACATTAAAATCACAATTTCTCAAAAACTATTTGACTTGCAAAACTAAAACTTACACCACATTATTTAGTTTCATACAAGCTTTAGAAGTATTTGCTACTTGATGATATTCGTAATAGTGCACAATTTTCCCAAATCAGGCTTTTGTTAATTTTTGGAAATTTCAAAATCAGATTTATTTATTGAAAAAAGGTACATTAGTTGTATATTTTTGTTCATGTGTGTGACAAATATCATATTGATATTCCCATGGTAACATCCACCATATGATCAAAAATATCCAGACACCTGTCTGAAAATGGCTCACAAGTTCGTGGTGCCCTCCATCGGTAATGCTGGAATTCAATGTGGCGTTGGTCCACCCTTAGCCTTGATGACAGCTTTCACACTCGCAGACATACATTCAATCAGGTGCTGGAAGGTTTCTTGGGGAATGGCAGCCCTTTCTTCACAGAGTGCTGCACTGAGTAGAGGTTTCGATGTCGGTTGGTCAACCCGGCACAAAGTTGGCATTCCAAAACATCCCAAAGGTGTTCTGTAGGATTTAGGTCAGGGCTCTGTGCAGGTCAGCCCATTACAGGGATGTTATTGTTGTGTAACCAATCTGCCACAGGCTGTGCATTGTGAACAGGTGTTCGATCATGTTGAAAGATGCAATCATCATCCCCGAATCGTTGTTCAACAGTGAGAAGCAAGAAGGTGCTTAAAACATCAATGTAGGCCTGTGCTATGATAGTGCTATGCAAAACAACAAGGAGTGCAAGCCTCCTCCATGAAAAATATGACAGCATCATAACACCACCGCATCCGAATTTTACTGTTGGCACTACACACGCTGGCAGATGACGTTCACCAGACATTCGCCATACCCAGACCCTGCCACTGAGTTGCGACATTTTGTACCGTGATTTGTCACTCCACACGTTTTTCCACTGTTCATTTGTCCAATGTTTATGCTCCTTACACCAAGCGAGGTGTTGTTTTTGCATTTACCGGCGCTCAACCAAGAAATCCAAGTTTATTCACCTCCCATCTAACTGTCATAGTAATTGCAGTGGATCCTGATGCAGTTTGGAATTCCTGTGTGATGGTCTGGATAGATGTCTGCTTAACACACATTACAACCCTCTTCAACTGTCGGTGGTCTCTGTCAGTCAACAGAAGACTTTGGCCTGTCCGCTTTTGTGCTGTATGTGTCCCTTCACGTTTCCACATCGTAAACAGTGGACCTAGGGATGTTCACGAGTGTGGAAATCTCATGTACAGACGTAGGACACGAGTGACACCTAATCACCTGACCACTTTTCGAAGTCCACGAGTTCCGCGGAGTCCCCATTCTGCACTCTCAACGATGTATAATGACTACTGAGGACACTGAAATGGAGTACCTGGCAGTAGGTGGCAGCACAATGCGCCTAATATGGAAAACGTGTTTTTGGCGGTGTCCAGATACTTTTGATCACATAGCGTATATTCATATAAATTTCATTTTACTGCTAAATGCAGAAACTGTACATAGTCTGTTGGACTTCCTTCTAAGTTGTCACGCAAACCTTAAAGATCAAAACACAGAAGGCTGTCAGATCATTGATTTTTATATAGTGACAATTGGTTTTTTTGCATCATTATAATTAAACACACACATTCACTTAATTATACCTCAATTTTAAAAATACATTCATGTTAATCAGTATTATTTTTAATTAAACAGTGGGGTAGCTGTTATATGTAACAGTGTGTTATTTGAATGCCTTCCAGTGATAAACTTTTCACTCATCTGCAACTTGAGAGGGTCATCCAGGAACAATATTTTTAAAGTTGAATTATGTATTGCTGTTTTCTTTCAAATAAGACAACCTAGTTCTCCTGAGCAGTGATGATAAATTACTGATGTAACAACATGCCTTTTTCCAATATAATCTGGGAGACTTTTTGCAGTTCTTTATTTAATAGGTTTGTTCTTCCATTGACAGTTGTGGGATTTAATTTACAAAGTGTGAATTTTTTTTGGTACAGTCAAATTATCTGGTCATCTTTACTAGGAAAAAGACAGTGCTGATCCGCAAGGATGCGTAAATAAAAGGTTTACTTCTCCTTTTTCATCTCATGATGAAGTGATCTACTGTGTGTTGTCATAGGCACAAGCAATAAGCCCTGTAATCTGTTCAAAAGCGTGACACTGCACCTGGATGTATTTGAATTTTATAGCATCAAAATCCTTAAAATCAGAAACAATTTTTGCTTAACCTTTGGCTTTTCTCATAGGAATAAATGCATAATCCTTCTCTCTGTGACTGCTGTGGCTTTATAAAATCTTTTTGCCAGTCTCCTTTTTTATATTGCATGCACATCATTTGTCACATAGAAAAAGTGAACTGATAACATACGTGCTTTATCCATTCAAACAATTTGGCGAAAGGTAATATTGAGTCATGCTGTGCTTTCACATCTGATTAATACATGTGTGAAGAAAACCACCTAGATAGGTGCATTTATTAAGCCACTTGTTTAACTGTATATGAACATCTTCATGTGACAAAATGGCAAAAATGTGCCAGTGACACAATTTAAGGTGCTTAATTGTCTAATAAAAAGTAGAATGTACATGTTGGAATATGACAAGAACAGTTACTGTCAGTAGACATGAATGTTTTTGTACATATTGGTAATACATATATTTTCTGTTGTTCTATAAATATGAACAGTTACATAAATCAAGTTATGTAAAGTGAAAAAGGTGTACTATCCATTAGATTATTTGTGTTAATTGTTATTAAGCATGGTTTAGTAAAATTTTAAAATGATGAACCTAAGAGTGGTTAATTAATACTCACTAATTTCCTTGTAATTGTAGTTTTTATGAACCAGCTGTAAACCTTGTGCAGCTGAGGTACAGCTGGCAATTGTAGTGAAATAGAATTTAAGTCTGTTCCCTTTGGAACACTATCATAAAATTTGTCATACATATTAACAAATAAACACAGTTTTAATCTGCCAGGAAGTTTCATATCAGCGCACACTCTGCTGTAGAGTGACAATTTCATTCTAGAAACATCCCGCAGGCTGTGGCTAAGCCATGTCTCCGCAATATCCTTTCTTTCAGGAGTGCTTGTTCTGCAAGGTTCGCAGAAGAGCTTCTGTAAAGTTTGGAAGGTAGGAGACGCGGTACTGGCGGAATTAAAGCTGTGATGACGGGACGTGAGTCGTGCTTGGGTAGCTCAGTCGGTAGAGCACTTGCCCGCGAAAGGCAAAGGTCCCGAGTTCGAGTCTCGGTCCGGCACACAGTTTTAATTTGCCAGGAAGTTTCATATCAGCGCACACTCCGCTGTAGAGTGAAAATTTCATTCTGTATTAACAAGTAATGTATGACTAATGTACTGTTTTTTAAATTAAAAAAATACAATTTTGAAATTTTCAAAGTTAAAAAAAAAAAAAAAACAACTTTTGGTTTGGGAAAATTTAGCATTAAAATGGAATTGGCCGAGTAGCACATATTTTTAAAGCATATAATAAAGTGAACAAAATAATATAAATGTTGAGTCTGTATGTCAAATAGTTCTTGAGATATGGCCATTTTTATGGTTAAAAATGTGCTAAAAATCAGACAATTTAAGAAAATTTAAAAATGAATATGGTACATCAGAAATGAAATTGCCCAACAAAATCATTAATTCTTAATTTTATCTTATTCTAATAGGTAGAATAAAATGAAATAACTGTGAAATTCTGAATCATAAAGGTTCAAATTTTATTTTTTTTATTGGTAGATTTCACATGTATTGACCAGTGTAACATATGTCATTATTTTGGGAAATCACCTTCTGTTATTTGACACATTGGCATAACAGGTCAAGGAAACTAGGTTCTGATCTGCTCGAGATTTCAATGCTGTCCTCGATATTTCCTTGCATCTAGAAACATTATTAGTTTTGCTGTGATTGGCCTTGTGATCTTCCTCTTGTGCGTTTTCTGATTGATTTTATATGATGTATTGGGGTCTGTGACACCAAGTGAGCCAAAGCTTACTTGGCCATAGAATGATTCTGTATGTAATTCAGGGAAAACTGGTGAGAAAATATAAAAACAAAAATGAGTCTCTAAACTGCTGCAGAGAACATTGGACAGAATAAAAGGAATGTGCCACGAGGAAACTTTTCAACTTGGGGGACTCATTTCTGCCGTAAGTCTGTTAAGGAAACTTGCAAAGTGCTATACACCTTTATTTAAGTGCAATGGCTTGCACACAGATTGTGAAGTAACTCTGCAAATTGTTTGGAACGTTCTTTTCTAGAATAAGAAAATTCATCATGAATCTACAGAATTGCTACAAAATGTGATATTGTAGGATATAGAAAAATGAATGTGTGCTAAATAAACCAGAAAACAAGAAAGCACCCAGCACCTTTGAAAATTGTTGCCTCCCAGCCTAAATAATATAATGCATACACATTTGTGTTCAATCAACAGATTTTATAAGTTCTGCAGGAAAAGTATGCAGCATCCTTTCTCATGTATAGCAGTATTAACATCATAATAATTGGAATTGTTTGAGATTTTTATTTCTGCTCTTAGTCATATTTGAGGAATGTTAAGTAATTTAGGAAATTGTGTCTTGTATGGTCAGACAGTGGTTTGACCATGCTTCTCCTATACTTGACTTCAGCACCTTAACATCTGCAATAAATCTCTTTCTTAATGATACTCACATTTTTAGGGTCATTAGTTTGTTATGGGCAACATAAGATTGTGGTACTGTCTGTCAGCTTTGACCCATAATGTCAAGATGGTGAATGCCCCTATTTCAGGCATATACCAGGTGGTTGTAATTAAAGTGCAGCTACTCACTGAGGTCCAGAATGGGCTGTGTAATTGTTGTATGACAGTGAAACTTGGTAGATGGGCTAATGCATTAATGCAGAACTGATTTATACTGGCCCCAAGGTGCAAATACGGATCTGTATAGCATCTCGTTGACGTCTCTGATGCTCATATTGAACAAAATTATGTTAGTGGCGATTGAAAATAAAATGAACATTATGTATTTGTCACCTTTTTGATCTTTTCTGCCCATATTCTGTTCCTAACCGATTCCAGGTGGAAATATTTCTATACGTCTACCTTTCAGTATCAGTGCCAGCCTTGCACCTGGTGGCTAAAATTAGAGCTAATGAAAAGGAAAGTTGCTACTCACCATGTAGTGGAGATGCTGATTCGCAGATAGGTGCAAAAACAGGACTGTCACAAATACAGCTTTCAGCCAGTAAGGCCTTTGTCAACCCCCCCCCCCCCCCCCCCTCCACACACACACACACACACACACACACACACACACACACACACACACACACACACACGCGCGCCCACATACATGACTAAAACTGAAACCACACTGTGAGTAGAAGCACCTGTGCATGATGGGGGTGGCGACCAGGTGGGGGTAAAAAGAAGGCTGGTGCAGGGAGGGGCAGGGTAGTATAGTGGGGGTGGCTGACAGCGAAGTACTGAACTTAGATGGTTGACAGGGGAGAGTGGGGGGGGGGGGGGGCAAAAAGGAGAGAAGTAAGAAGACCGGGTGTGATGGTGGAATGATGGCTGTGTAGTGCTGGAATGAGAGTAGGGAAGGTTGTGGATGGGTGAGGACAGTGACTAATGAAGGTTGAGGCCAGGAGGGTTACGGGAATGTAGGATGTATTGCAGTGAAGTTACCATCTGTGTAACTCAGAAAAGCAGGTGCTGGTGGGAGGGATCCATATGGTGCAGGCTGCGAAGCAGTAATTGAAATAAAAGATATCATGTTTTGCAGAGTGTTCAGCAACAGTGTGTTCCACTTGTTTCTTGGCCACAGTTTGTCAGTGGCCATTGATGTGGGCAGACAGCTTATTGGTTGTCATGCCCACATAGAATGCAGCACAGTGGTTGCAGCTTAGCTTGTAGATCACATGACTGGTTTCACAGGTAGCCCTGGCTTTGATGGCATAGGTGATGTGGTGTTGGGAGGATGTATGGGACAGGTCTTGCATCTAGGTCTATTACAGGGGTATGAGACATGAGATAAAGGGTTGGGGACAGGGGCTGTGTAAGAATGGACAACTATATTGTGTAAGTTCGGCAGACGGCGGAATACCTCTGTGGGAGGGGTGGGAAGAATAGTGGGCAGGACATTTCTCATTTCAGGGCATGATGAGAGGTGGTCGAAACCCTGGTGAAGAATGTAATCCAGTTGCTCCAGTCCTGGTTGGTACTGAGTTACGAGGGGAATTCTCGTCTGTGGCTGGACAGTGGAACATAGGGAGGTGGTGGGTGACTGGATAGATAAGGCATGGGAGATTTGTTTTTGTACAAGTTTGGGATGATAATTACAGTCTGTGAAGTCTTCAGTGAGACCTTTGGTATATTTCAAGAGGGACTGCTCGTCACTCAGGTGGCTAGGCTGTACGGAAGGGACTTCTTGGTATGGAATGGGTGGCAGCTGCCAAAATAAAGGTATTGTTGGTGGTTAGTAGGTTTTATATGGACAGAGGTACTGTTGTAGCCATCTTTGAGGTGAAAGTTAACATCTAGGAAGGTTGCTTGTCGGGTTGAGTAGGACCAGACGAAGCAAATGGGGGAGAAGTTGTTGAGGTTCTGAAGAAATGTGGATAGGGTACCCTCACCCTCAATCCAGATCGCAAGGATGTCATCAGTGAATCTTAACTAGTTGAGAGGTTTAGGATTCTGGGTTTTCAGGAAGGATTCCTCCAGATGGCCCATGAATATGTTCATAGGATGGTGCCATGCAGGTGCCCATTGCCAAACCCCAGATTTGTTTGTAGGTAATGCCTTCATAGTATTAGTAATTGTGGGTGAGGACATAGTTGGTCATGGGCCACTAGGAAGGAGGTTGTTGGTTTGGAGTCTGTTGGGCATTGGGAAAGGTAGTGTTCAACAGCGGTAAAGCCATGGGCACTAGGAAGGGAGGTGGGATCAATATTGACAAGCAGGGCACTGCGTGGTAAAGGGACAGGAATGTGGAGATCGGTGGAGGAAATGGTTGGTATCTTTTATATGAGAGGGTAGATTCCGAGTAATAGGTTGAAGGTGTTGGTCTACAAGAGCAGAGATTCTCTCAGTGGGGGCACTGTTCCTGAAAACACGGATCCTAAACACCTCACTTGATTCAGATTTGTTGATGACATTTTTGCGATCTGAATTGAGGGTGAGGACACCATATCCACATTCCCCCAGAACCTCAACAACGTTTCCCCCATTTGCTTCACCTGGTCCTACTCAACCCAGCAAGCTACTATCCTACATGTTGACTTTCACCTCAAAGATTGGTACATCAGTACCTCTGTCCATATCAAACCTACTAACCACCAGCAATACCTCTATTTTGGACAGCTGCCACCTGTTACATACCAAGAAGTACCTTCCGTACAGCCGAGCCACCAGTGGTTGTTACATCCCCAGTGACAAGCAGTCCCTCTCAAAGATCGTAATTATCCTTCCAACCTTGTACAGAAACAAATCTCCCATGCCTTATCTTTCCCGTCTCCCACTGCCTCACCAAGTCCCACCCTCCAGCCACAGAGGAGCATTCCCCTCGTTGCTCAGTACCAGCCAGGACTGGAGCAACTGAATTACATTCTCCGCCATGGTTTTGATTACCTCTCATCATTCCCTAAAATGAGAAATGTCCTGTCCACTATCGTTCCCACTCCAGCCTCAGTGGTATTCCACCATCCACCGAACCTAAACAAAATACTTGCCCATCCTTACACAACCCTCGCTCCCAATTCCTTACCTCTTTGCTCATACCCCTGTAGTAAACCTAGATGCAAGACCTGTCCGCTACATCCCCTCACCACTACCTACTCCAGTGCAGTCATGGAAATCGGCTATCCCATCAAAGGCAGGGCTACCTGTGAAACCAGTCATATGATCTATAAGCTAAGCTGCAGCCACTATGCTGCCTTCTGTGTGGGCATGACTACTAACAAGCTGTCTGCATGAATAGCCACCGACAAACTGTGACCAAGAAACAAGTGTGGACTACCTTGTTGCTGAACACACTGCCGAACATGACATCCTTCATTTCAATGACTGCTTCACACCCTGTGCCATATGGATCCTTCCCACCAACACCAGCTTTTCTGAATTGCGCACCTGGTAACTTTCACTGCAATGCATCGTACATTCCCATAACCCTTCTGGCCTCAACCTGTGTGAGTCACTGTCCTCACTCATCCAGCCCCTTCCCTGTTCTCGTTCCAGCACTATACATGTACCATTCCACCATTACACTCAGTTTTTAAACTTCCCTCCTTTTTCACATTAAAAATATGAGTCCCATCTCAAGCATCTGAATCTCTTTCTCACTAATAGTGGCAAAACCCAAAATCCAAATGAGTCTCTAAGTTCACTCATATGGAAACGATGCCCTAAAAACACATTTGCATCTGCTGCAGTTGTCAGAATTGCAACTTATGATGCAGTTATTGTATTTAATGATGGGAATGTCAGGAGGATGAAGGTATTAGAAAGAATGGGCTTCAAGATAGGAAATTTTACTCAAGACATCCTGAGAAAAATAGATTTACAGCACGTCTCTGCAGCTGAAAAGTCAGTTGAAGACCTGGTAAAGGAAAGAAGACAGACAACAAGAATCCTGAAGAGAAGCCTTGAAGGGAAAGATGACCCAGAGCACAAATGTGGTGCCTTCTGAAGAAGTGACATAAGGGAAAAAGTTTGGTTGAACTTTAAATTGCTTTTCCTGAAAAGTTTATTTTTTAAAAGTTTATGTACCTTTTCCTCAGCTTCTATTAATGCTAGAATTATGAAATTTTGTACACATATTTCTGTAAACCTAATAAATGTCTCAAGAGCAAATTTTGAAATTCTGATTGCAATCTGAGATGGGGCAAAGTGCTTGAAATTTTGCATGAATTTAAAATTGTACTTGTGGAATTATAATTAAAAAAATATGAAAATTCTACAAATTGACCTATTCCAAAAACCTCATGAGAGAAGCTTACAACGTATAAAGAGATGAAACAGCGAAATTTTTGTAGAAATCTCTTGAATACTTTCTGAGAAAAAGGAACATAAATTATTTTTTGAAAATAAAACTTCATTTAAAAAAAAATATATATATATATATATATATATATATATATATATATATATATATATATATATATATATATATATATATATATATATATAAAAATCAAAGGATTTTATATGTAAATGTGTTACTTTCCTGTAAAGTGTGGTACGAAATTTCATTGAAACATCTCCAAAACTGTGGATTTGGTGCATTTTTGAAATAGTGTGTTTTTTCATCAACGTCCCCCGCTTATAAAACATCAATCACTTTTATACATGAGACCTGTCTTAATAAATATACATAAAACTGATTAATAATTTTATGGCTACTAATGAGCTTGGCTGTGTTGCAGCCTCAGACAAAATAGTGGCGACAGCCACTGCCACCACAACAAAGACACACAGCTGAATACATAATGCCAGGATTGCAGTTCAACAGGTGTACTGAGGTGAGGGGTTGTGTCATGTGGGGTGGGTGATGCAGTTATAAGAAGTTATGGTCCTGTTGAGGTTCTGTGTTACTTGTGTAAGGTACTTTATTCATCCCTATTGCTCAATTTGAACCAAACTGTCATTTTAAATTTTAAAAGTGTACTTGTGTGTATGATTGTACGTGTTCTACTAAATTGTGTATGAAGTCGAAAATAAAGAGAATATACCAAGGTATGTTTGAAACACATCATTGATACAATTGAATACAAATTACAAAAATGGTTCAAATGGCTCTGAGCACTATGGGACTTAACATGGGAGGTCATCAGTTCCCTAGAACTTAGAACTACTTAAACCTAACTAACCTAAGGACATCACACACATCCATGCACGAGGCAGGATTCGAACCTGCGACCGTAGCGGTCTCGCGGTTCCAGACTGTAGCGCCTAGAACCGCTCAGCCACACTGGCCGGCAATACAAATTACACTACAAAACAAATACCCAATAACTATGCTCACACATAGAACCAACTGAAATATGTAACACAAATATGTAATCTTGCACTCATGTGGTTCTAGTCTGTTTAAGGCTGTGAACTCAAGCATTAGGGAAATAAGTGAATTTATATAAAGTATAAATTTCAACTGGCTTTTATTTGTTTTGTGCTTCAAAGTGAAATTGTATGAACACATCACTAGTGTGACCAGACACCGACTGTTCTTCAGGCATTAGTGTAGGTGTATAGAATCATCTGTAACGTTTACTTATTTAGTTTTTTTAAAAAAAATGTGCTGATGCTGTCATATCATAAATTCTGTTATGAAACATTACTTTTCTTCAAAACATAAAGTAACTAACAAGAAACCTTTTTTCAGAGAGATGTTGTTGATCGTACGCCATCACTGAAATTGCTGTCTCAGATCCTAAAAGATCCTGACGTTCACCAGTTAGATCCAAATATTGTTGATCTTCTCCACTGGGTTCTCAAAGGGACACAACAACTTAAACGTATACCAAAAAAACAGGTTTGTTCAGTTTACTTTCACCATAGTGGTTTGTAATTGTATCACTAACAAAGTGTCTTATTGCTTGCGTGTTTATCCTTGAATTGAATATTTATGCGACTGATTCGTAATAAGTGATTTCATTTATTTCATTGAGGAATATTTGTTTATCTGTTAGCGATGAAAGGGAGCAAAGTAAAACTATTCCTCTCAAGACATTATCATTCTAATTTCTTTCTTCTGGCTTGTATTTGTTGTCAAATTCGCTGTCTTATGTATTCTGTCTTTTTTCCCCTTTTTCTCCTGTTCCCTTATTCTGTGATTTAAGTCCACAATCTGTCAGCCAGTTTCCTGTAACCATACAATATAGCAAGTGTTCTAGGCACTGTGGCAAATGAAGTCAAAATCAGTGTAATGTTGTCATTGAAAGAAAATATCATTCATTCCACACCCTCATGTCTACACATGTTAATGGATCCAAGTGCCAGTGACTTGTAAGAAAACATAGTGTTAGTATGGCAGACTGGGCTAGCTACTGCACATTTCACTGCTCCAGGATCCGTTCGGATTCATATGTCATGCTACAACACCTAAATGTGGAGGCACAGGTTTTTCTCCTATGCCTCCTCAAAAAGATATGGGGTGAAGGCTACTGTCCAGATCCATGGCAGGAGGCAATTCTGAATCCAGGGAAGTACAGTTTATCTCTAATTAGCTGTAGGGGTGCTGTGCTTGCTACCTGTATAGGAAAGACCTTTGAGCAAATGTTAAACCAACAGCTAGTGAGGATTCTTGAAACCAGGAGGTTAAGCAGCCAATCTTGGTTTCGGAAATACCAGTCCACGCTAGATGACCTATTCCACAAGGAAGAAGCGATGCAACAGTCATTTCTAGGCAAATGGCAGTTTATTGGTATCGTCTTCAATCTGGAGAAAGCATAATGTTGCCCATCAGCTTCATAAGTGGGACTTCTGTGGGTGTCTCTCCACATTGCTGTGATCCTTCATTGCTGAATGATACTTTGGTATCGAGTTGGTGCTATGCACTCCAACCAATTCCCTCTGCAGAATGGTGTTCCTCAGTGCAGTCTTCAGAGCATCATCCTTTTTGTTGTCTCATAAATACTATATGGCAACTATAGCTGAACCCTAGCAGGGTGGAGGATTAGGCGAATACTATTGGTTTTAATTCTCTACGGAGAAAAAAAAAACTGTTTGTGGTTTAACATTATTATGAAAAGGATAGTTGCTACTCACCATATAGCGGAGATGCTGAGTCGCACATAGGCACAACTAAGAAACTGTCAGCAAGGAAGCTTCTGTGCTATATGGTGAGTACCAACTACCCTTTTCATAATATTTTCATTATTTCCTCCTGGATTTTTCTTTGTGTTTATTTTAATTGTTCACATCAGTCTTTTGTGTTATCAGAAATTCAGATGAGGGCACCATCTTGGATTTTAAGACTGCAGTGTTATTCTTGAGCATTATCGTTAGCCAGAGAATAACATGGCTGCCACATTTCAATGATCTGAAATGTCTGAAGGCACTAAACATCGTAAAATGTCATTGTGGTAAGAATCGAGTGGGAAGGAGGGCAGATCAGTCCAGTCTGATCACATTCTATAGCACCTTTTTCTGCATGTGACGTGACTTTGGCAGCATAGTGTATGTATCAGATAGCTATTCTTTAAATAGGAAGTTGGATGCTGTCTCCATGAAGACATTAGACTTGCCACTGGGGCCTACCAAACCAGTCCTATTCGTAGCCTCTGTGCAGAGGCTGGTGAGCCACCTCTTACCATTTAGCAAGAACTCCACATGGTGTGACATACAAAGTGAGGTCCATTTCCAAACATCTTGTTGTTGGTATTGGGACTAAAACTTCATACAGTGGAGATCTGACATTCTCTCTATACGAAGGAATATCTCAAGTGACTTGGTGTCACAGACATACCATCTTTTAAAATGGGTGGAGTAAGTACCATCCCTGGATACTTGACAGGCCTACAGCTTAGACAGTTCAAAATAAAACAAGATTAACACTCTGCTTATAGTTTTAATATGGGTTTTTAAGGGTATAGGATTGGTTGTATGGAATGAAAGAGGAAGCTGCATGGTAGAATTTTGTACGGAGCATAAGCATAAGTTAATCATCACTGACACTTTGTGTAAGAATCATGAAAGGAGGTTGTATATGTGGAAGAGGCCTGGAGACAACGGAAGGTTTCAGATAGATTATATAATGGTAAGACAGAGACGAACCAGGTTTTAAAATGTAAGACATTTCCTGGGGCAGATGTGGACTCTGACTACAATTTATTGTTTATGAACAATTTATTGTTTACCAACTGTAGATTAAAGCTGAAGAAATTGCAAAAAGGTAAAAATTTAAGATGATGGGACCTGGATAAACTGAAAGAACCAGAGGTGGTTGATAGTTTTAGAAGGAGAATTAGGGAAGAGTTGACAAGAGCAAGGGATAAGAATACAGTAGAAGAAGAATGTGTATCTTTAAGAGATGAAGTAGTGAAGGCAACTGAGGTTCAAATAGGTAGAAAGATGAGGCCTAATAGAAATCCTTGGAGAACACACCAGATATTGAATGTAATTGATGAAAGGAGAAAATATAAAAATCCAGTAATTGAAGCAAGTGAAAAGGAAAACCAATGTCTCAAAAATTAGATCAACAGGAAGTGTAAAATGGCTAAGCAGGAATGGCTAGAGGACAAATATAAGGATGTAGAAACATACAACACTAGGGATAAGATGGGTGCTGCCTATTGGAAAATTAGAGAGACCTTTGGAGAAAAGAAAACCACCTCTATGAATATCAAATCAGCTGGAAAATCAGACCTAACCAAAGAAGGGAAAGCAGAAAGGTGGAAGTAGTATATAGAGGGTCAATAAAAGGGCGATGTACTTGAGGGCAATATCGTGGAAGTGGAAGAGGATGTAGATGAAGGTGAAATGGGAGATATGATACTGCGTGAAGAATTTGACAGACCACTGAAAGATTGAAGTCGAAACAAGGGCTCGGGAGTAGACAACATTCCATTGGAACTATGACAGCTTCGGGAGAGCCAGCCATGACAAAACTCTACCATCTGATGAACAAGATATATGAGACAGGCGAAATACCCTCAGACTGCAAGAAGTATATAATAATTCCAATCCCAAAGAAAGCAGGTGTTGACAGGTCTGTAATTTACCAAACTATCAGTTGGGTAAGTCACAGGTGCAAAATACTAACATGAATTTTTTACAGACGAATGGAAAAACTGGTAGACGCCAACCTCGGGGAAGGTCAGTTTGGATTCCATAGAAATGCTGGAACACACGAGGCAATACTGACCCTACGACTTATCTTAGAAAATAGATTAAGGAAAAGCAAACCTACATTTTTAGCATTTGTAGATGTAGAGAAAGGTTTTGACAATGTAGACTGGAATACTCTCTTTCAAATTCTGGAGGTGGCAGGGGTAAAATACAGGGAGTGAAAGGCTATTTACAATTTGTATACAAACCAGATGGCAGTAATAGGAGTCAAGGGGCATGAAAGGGAAGCAGCAGTGGAGAAGGCAGTGAGACAGAGTTATATGCTATCCCTGATGTTCAGTCTGTACATTGGACAGTCAGTAAAAGAAACTAAAGAAAAATTTGGAACAAGAATTAAAATCCAGGGAGAAGAAATAAAAACCTTGAGATTTGCTGCTGATATTGTAATTCTGTCAGAGATGGCAAAGGACCTGGAAGAGCAGTTGAATGGAATGGAGAGGATCTTGAAAAGAAGATATAAGATGAACATAAAAAAAGCAAAACTAGGATCACAGAATGTAGTCAAATTATATTAAGTGATGCTGAGGGAATTAGATTAGGAAATGAGGCACTTACAGTAGTAGAGGAGTTGTGCTATTTGGGCAGCAAAATAACTGATGATGGTTGAAATAGAGAGGATTTAAAATGTAGACTGGTGATGGCAAGGAAAGTGTTTCTGAAGAAGAGAAATTTGTTAACATTGAGTATGGATCTAACCATCAGGAATTCTTTCCTTGAAGTATTTGTTTGGAGTGTTGGCATGTATGGACGTGAAATGTGGACGATTAACAGTTTAGACAATGTAGAATAGAAGCATTTGAAATGTGGTACTGCGCCGTGAAGACCCACCTCAGTGTTGGTGTGGCACCCAGTTGACAGTGGCCCAATATTCTTCTGCTATGTCCTTCTTTGGCTGCCCTACAACTTCATCTTCGATTGCCAGACTCATTATCATTGATTTTAGCAGACAACGCCTCATTGGCTGATTTGGTTTTACGTATCATCTGTGAGGGTGGGTTTTATCATTCGATCTGAGTTTTAGCACCTGTTCTTTGTCCCTCTGTGTCCTCCATCCTAGTGCTTTTAGGGTAAGGTTTTAATGTGTTACAGGGTGGCTGACTTTTCCTTTTTATTTTCGTGGTTGGCCAGCCACTGTAATCGGATTCCTTGTTTTACTCTCTTCTAACTGTTTCTTGCATCTCTCTGTTGTTCTCTTGTCCTCTTTTGTTCCTTTCAGTGTTCGTTGCCTTCCTTCGTTCTTGTGGTCTTTTCTTTCTTTCTGTTTTGTGTTATATGTCTTGTCTATTTTATTCTCACTTGTGGCATTGTTTTATTAGGAACAAGGGATCGCTGAGCTCGTAGTTTGGTCCCTTCCCCCCTCTTACCAACCAACCAACCACCCGGTCGCCACTCCCACCATGTGCTGCTGCTCGCAGTCTGACTTCAGCAGCCAGAGATTATGGTGTGTGTGTGTGTGTGTGTGTGTGTGTGTGTGTGTGTGTGTGTGTGAGAGAGAGAGAGAGAGAGAGAGAGAGAGAGAGAGAGAGAGAGAGAGAGAGACAGTGTGTGAGTGAGTGCGCACACATGCATGTGTATTTTCGACTAAGGCCTAGTTGACCGAAAGCACACTTTTTGACGGGCTTTGTGTTGTTCTTATCTGTGACTCAGCATCTCTGCTGTAATTTTTTGAATCATTTACTGTAACATACTTCATTTTAGACTGGCTGGGAGAGAAATGGAAAAAGAAGCAAAAACTGGCATGCTGTGCAAAGCAACATCCTGGCTCCTGGAGAGTATGACATGACTAATTGTTCATTTTGTCCAGATGCTGCATAATTATGTAGGTGTGCCTTGTTATCATTGTCATGGTGTAAGTGCCAAGAAATTTGGCCCACTTAAGGGCATTTTCACCAGAAGTGTTCACTTGAGATCTTGAAAATTGGTAAATGATGGATTCCAGTAACTATGGCACACATTTTATTATAATGTAGTTGAACAGATAAAGCAGCAGAAGGAGAACACACACATAAAAAAAGATTTTAGTTGTGCAAGCTTTCAGAGCCAGTGGCTCCTTCCAGCAGGCATAGCTTGCATACCTACAGCCTTTTTTATATGTATTTTCTCATGCCGCTGCTTGCTGAGCGGATTTTTTATCTAGCCAATTACATTATGTTGTTGAAAGTTGATTATTTTCCTTGTTATACATTTTATTATGTAACACATTTATTGTTACCTAGTGCTAACAAGTATTTATTTGTTTGTCTAGATATATTGAATTTAGTGTATGGTCTACGCAAGTTTCTAGCTTTGCAGTTTTATAACGTGTGCTTGTGTGATCTGGAATACAACGAAAAACATGATTTCAAGAAATCCCCATTTTGTTAGGTTATTGAGTATTCAAAGAGATTTGGGGCTTGCAGCTGGTTGTCGTAAACTCCATTGCACGATATTTCGGCTGGACAACTGCCAACCATCTTCATGCGAGCCAAACGAGGACTGACAAAGACATTCTCTGCTCTGTCTTGTATAGCGCACTGATGGTACTGTCGTGCATGCGTTAAAGTCACAGAGACTGAAGGACCACACCACCCAGTCACAGTGCCCTCACTGGTGGAACTGCAAGACTCACCTGCCATCAGTATTGTCGCTGGCCGCAGCTATCGAAGTTTTCTGGTGTCTTCGTCTTCAGCAAATTTCGGCGATGACAGGATTCCGCGCATTATTCAATTGATAACCACTGTCATGGTTCATTATGTTTCCCTCGATGTGTATTTCAACGGATTCTTTGATAATGGGTCTCAAAAAGTTGTTGCTGAGGCCAAAATCGAAGTTTTATCGTACTATATTGAATGTCTGTTGGAAATACAATGTTCCGCGATTGCAGACTTACTGGGTGGCAGTAGGCAAGTGCAACGTTGATGATCTGTACAACGCTCTTCCTCTGTACGCGTTGTCTGTCCTATATAGGCCATACCACATTGACACAGAATTTTGTAAATTCCCGCCTTCTGCAGTAACAAATCATCCTTCGTTGATCCCAGCAAATTCAAAATCTTAGAAGGTGGACGAAAAACCACTTTCGCATGAAAATTATTAAGAATCCTCGCTATTTTGAAGGAGATATTTCCAACGAAGGGAAGAAAAGCTAGGGACTTGGTTAGTGCGTTCTCCTCTTTATCCACTTCCCGGTTCCTGGCTCTAGTTGAGAAGGCCCTGTTAATTTGCCAGGTCGAGTATCCATTGTCTCTGAACACCGTCCTCAAATGTGCAGGTTCCTTGGGCAAATTCTCTGCATCTGACACTGTATGTGCCCTGTGAACAAGGGTTTGAAGTACACTCATGGTTTGGGATGGGTGATGGCAACTTGAAGAATGCAAGTACAAATCAGTGTGTGTGTGGGCTTACGATAAACAGAATGTCCCACTGAGTCATCACTCATCCATTTAATCAAAGCATCCGGGGGGGAGGCTACCATATTTCTCTAGTTCCATAGTAAATCGAATATTCTCATGGATGGAGTTAAGATGATGAAAAAAACTCCATTAACTTTTCTTCTCCATGGGGCCACACTATGAAAGTGTCATTGACATATCTCCAAAAAACAGTTGGTTTACAAACTGCTGATTCAAGTGCTCTTTCCTCAAAATCCTCCATAAAAAGGTTAGTCACTATAGGAGACATTGGGCTGCCCATGGCAACACCATCAGACTGTTCAAAATATTCCTGGTTAAACATAATATTAGTTTAGGAAAGAGCATGCCAGAACAAAGCAGTGATGTCCGATTCAAACTGTTGACCAATTAGTGCCAAGGAATCTGCAAAAGGTACTTTTGTGAAAAGGGAAACTACATCAAAACTCACTAGAAGATCTGAACTACTTAAGTGGAGAGCCCCCAGTCTATTGATAAAATCAGCAGAGTTCCGTATATGATGTGAACAATTTGCCAAAAAATGGTCTCAGCAAAGAAGCTAGATGTTTCGCTAAATCATTTGTGGGTGGGTCAATATTAATCACTATAGGCCGTAAAGGCAGACCTTCTTTATGTACTTTAAGAAGACTATACAGTCTCGGTGGTATGCTGCCATGTGGTCTTAACTGCTTGATGGTCTCTGGAGATAATGAGGAAGAGTTCAAAAGTGCACACATCTTCCGTTGCACACGTGCTGTTGGGTCTTGATCAGTTTTCCTATACATAGTATCACTAAGTAGACTATACATCTCCAAATACAACCCACGATTGAACAAAATGGTGGAATTACCTTTATCAGCCTTCAGCACCACTATTTCTTGAGGGTTCTGCAGTGCAGCCCTTTCTTCGGCGGTTATATTACTGCGTTGGGGAGGAGCTTTCAGGAGAACCCGACCAGTTTCCCTTCTTATTTCTTCAGCAGTATCCATAGAAAGGCAGCGTACAGCATGTTCAACACCACTTACGAAACTTATAAGAGGTACTGCACTTGGTATAGGTGCGAAATTAAGACCTCTGCCCAAAGCTGACAGCATTGTATTGTGTAAAATCTTCTCCATTAAATAAACAACAGAACATCCTGTGGCGTCGGATGTTGTGGCACCAAGCGATCAAATTTAGACATCTGCCGGTAACTTATGTACCCAGTCGAACTTGGCTGAGGTCACTTCATCCTCCCAGTCCCATGATATAGGAGAAAGAAGTATTACAATCTTAAAGTGTAAATGGAACAATTCTTCTGTAATGGGGTCTTAATTTTGCACCTACACCAAGTGCAGTACCTCTTGTAAGTTTCGTCAGTGGTGTTGAACAACCTGTACGTCACCTTCCTAAGGACACTGCCGAAGAAATAAGAAGGGAAACTGGTCGGGTTCTCCTGAAAGCTCCTCCCCAAAGCCGTAACATAACTGCTGAAGAAAGGGCTGCCCTACAGAACCTTTGAGATCTGAGATCTGGAAATAGTGGTGCTGAAGGCTGATAAAGGTAATTCTACAGTTTTGTTACCTCGTGGGTTGTGTTTGGAGAAGATGTATAATCTACTTAGTGATACTATGTATAGAAGGATTGATCAAGACCCAATAGCATGTGTGCACGTTTGAAATCTTCCTCGTTATCTCCAGAGACCATCAGCAGTTAAGACCACATGGCAGCATACCACTGAGACTGTATGGTCTTCCTAAAGAACATAAAGAAGATCTGCTTTTATGGCCTATAGTGATGCACCCACATATGATTTAGCCAAACATCTAGCTCTTTACTGAGCCCCCCAGGAGGTCCACAACTCTTTTTGTGGATACGTGCGTAGCGAGCACGGGACCCCGAGCTAATGTGGCTTTCCTTCCTTTCCGGGCTGCATACCTTCCCTTTCCGCATCCTTCCCCATCCCCCATCTACGCCCCCCCCCCCTCCACCTCTGCCTCTTTCCTTCCCATTCTCCCCCTCTGGGAGAATGTTTTGTGCCTACGTCCGGAGACAGACACTCGAAAATGTAGCACATTCTTTGCTTTCTCTGCTTGCAAGTCTTCGTCCTTCCTTTGTCCTTCTCTTTTCCTTACCTCTTCTCTTTGCCCTTTTCTCCGCTGCGGCATTTGCGACCTCTTTTTTTTTCCTTTCCCTTTCTTTGTTTTTCCCTTTTTCTTTTTTCCTCCCTGTGCGTGTCTGAAGGCCGACCCACGCATTTCCATGCGTAGCCGGTGACGGGATAACGCGTAATTCCCCGCCCCGGGTAGACAGGTAGGACACGTACATACCTCCTGGTAACGGCCAGGCCCAGGGAGGGGTGATTACCCGAGCTGATACCTTCCGAAAGTGCCAATTGGTCCCTCCGTCCGTTTCTCGGGAGGTGTGACCTGAGGTGTGAACAATCACCTAAGACGGGAGTGCCCTCAGAGAGAGCCCCCACAAGGAAGGAGCGCGCCATCGGAGACGCCGGTAATCATGGGGGTTACTTTCGCAATGGTTTCCTCATCTTCTGCTATGTCAACTCACAAGCGTAAGTTCAATGAGTCTCAGCCACAGACAGTGTTTCCATCGTTGCCATAGTTCCTTGTTGTTTCTTGGTCTGACGAAGGTCACGACTTCTCCACGGTCAACCCTTCCATTATTCAGAAAGGTGTCGACGCAATTGCAGGTCCTGTAAAGTCTTGTTCCTGATTACGAAATGGCACCTTGTTGTTAGAAACAGTCAGTGCCCTCCAGGCACAAAAATTGCTGTGTACTTCACTGCTCCACACCTTTCCTGTCCGGGTGGAAGCGCACCGCACTTTAAATTCATCACGTGGGGTCGTTTATACACGCTCCCTCGATGGACTGTCCGACGAGGAAATTCAACACTACCTGTCTGACCAGGGCGTAACGGCTGTTCATAGAGTCATGAAAAGGGTTGACACGAACATCATTCCAACCCGCACTGTCTTCTTAGCATTTGACAAAGTTCAACTCCCATTGAAAATCAAAGCGGGCTATGAGATAATTTCCGTTCGCCCATACATCCCAAACCCTACGCTTTGCTATTGGTGTCAGCGGTTCAATCACACCAGCCAGTCCTGTTCCAATCCGGCCAAATGTGTTACGTGTGGCAAGGATGCCCATGAGGGTGCTTGTCCACCTCCATCCCCTCGTTGCATCAACTGTATGGGTGACCACGCTGCTTCCTCTCGATATTGCCCCATGTTTAAAGATGAAAAGCTCATTCAGGAAATCAGAGTGAAGGAAAAGGTGTCGACCTTTGCTGCTCGAAAATTATTCGCCAGTCGAAAGCCCACTATGCCTCAGACAGGAAAATACAGCACTGTCCTTGCCTCTCCTCGGCCAACAAAGGAGGTGGCCACGCAGGCTTGTGATCTCACCTTTTGTGCCACGGTCGTCAGATCGGCCAGCGCAAAGATCGCCCATTCAATCTCCCCACTTTCGCCTGCTCACTCTATGGCTCACCCTCTCGAGCCCAAAAGTCAGACACCAAGACTTCGAAAAAAGAGCATACTCGTGAAGATTTTTTACGTACCCCAACTTCACAACCATCGGTTCCTCCTTCATCTAAACATCATGTTTCCAAGAAGGCTAATAAGAAACCCAGTTCCTCTCCTTTTCCGCCAAGGCGTGTCTCATCAACAGCACCACCTGGTGGTAACCGCCCTCGGCCGTCTTCTGTGTCGCCGAGGTGCACTGCTGGCGGCCGATCAACCGGCCGATCGCTGGTGGCAGGAGCTGCTGCTGAACAACCTGTGGATCAGGATCTTCTGCCTTCGGCTGAATGCCGTTCCATGCTGTCGGTCGCAAGCTCTGAGCAGTCGTTGAGTTGACGGCAATCTGGTCACATTCCTCTATTTTCTGTTCACCCTATGTCCATTATCCACTGGAATATCTGCGGCATTCGAGCAAATCGGGATGAATTTTCGATCCTCTTCCAATCCTACTCGCCGGTCATCTTCTGTCTTCAGGAAACAAAGCTGCGTCCCCACGACCGCTTTGTTCTCCTCCATTTTCAGTCCGTCCAATTTGATCTCCTCTCTGTTGAAGGCACTCCAGCACATGGAGGACTTATGATTCTTCTCCATGATACTCTCCATTATCACCCAATCCCCTTAAACACTTCCTTCCAAGCTGTCGCTGTTCATCTTTCCCTTCCTGGATACACCTTCTCTCTTTGTACTGTATACATTCCATCGTCCACACCAATGGCACGAGCTGATCTCCTTCATCTTCTTGGTCAGCTCCCACCCCCATATTTGCTGGTTGGGGACTTCAATGCCCACCACCCGCTTTGGGGATCTCCACATCCTTGTCCGCATGGCTCACTATTGATAGACGTCTTCCACCAAGCGGATCTTGTTTGCCTCAACACTGGGGACCCTACATTATGTCTGCCTCCACGACAAATTTCTCTCATTTGGACCTTTCGGTCGGTTCTGTTCCGCTAGCTCGGCACTTCGAATGGTTCGCCCTTGATGATACACACTCGAGTGACCACTTTCCATGTGTCCTTAGACTGCAGCCTCAACTGCCATATATGCGCCCGCGATGCTGGAAGTTTGCCCAAGCCGATTGGACACTTTTTTCGTCTCTAGCGACATTCGATGACCGTCACTTTCCTAGCGTCGACGATGAGGTCACATATATTACGGATGTTACTCTTACAGCTGCGGAACATTCAATAAAACGCACCTCCGAATTGCCCCGGCGCCCCCCCAGTTCCTTGGTGGAACGAGGCATGCCGTGACGCAATACGTGAGCAGCGACGTGCTCTTCGCGTTTTCCGCCACCATCCTACTTTGGCCAACTGTATCTGCTATAAGCAGTTCCGTGTGCGATGCCGTCGCGTCATCCGCGATAGCAAGAAGGCAAGCTGGAATTTCTTTACTAGCTCATTTAACACCTTCACTCCCTCCTCGGAAGTTTGGAGTCTGATTCGACGGTTATCTGGTGCGCCTAGTTTCTCCCCGGTCTCTGGGCTCACTGTAGTGCATGATACGTTAGTGGACCCCGTCGCAATTTCTAACTCATTGGGTCAACACTTTGCTGAGATTTCGAGCTCTTCAAATTACCCGCCAGCATTTCTCTCGAAGAAACGTGCTGCGGAAGTGCAACCTCTTGCTTTCTCCTCTCAAAATCGCGAAAGCTATAATATTGTTTTTTTCCATGTGGGAACTCCAGCATGCACTCTCTTCTTCTCGCTCCTCCGCCCCAGGACCGGATGGTATCCACATCCAAATGTTGATGCATTTATCAACCCATAGTCTGCGTTACCTCCTTCGCCTTTATAATCGAATTTGGACTGACAGTACTTTTCCCAGACGATGGCAGGAAGCTGTCGTCGTTCCTGTTCCGAAACCTGGAAAGGGCAAACATTTCCCCTCTAGCTATTGCCCCATTTCTCTCACGAGTAGTGTATGTAAGGTTTTGGAGCGTATGGTGAATTGCCATTTAGCTTGGTGGCTGGAATCCCACAGTCTTTTAACACCTGCCCAATGCGGTTTCCGAAAGCATCGTTCTGCAGTTGACCATCTTGTTGCTCTCTCCACTTATATTATGAACAATTTTCTCTGGAAACGCCAAACAGTAGCAATATTGTTTGATCTGGAGAGAGCATACGATACCTGTTGGAGGACAAGCATCCTCCGCACACTGTTCACTTGGGGCTTTCGAGGTCGGCTGCCCCTTTTTCTTCGCAAATTTATGGCAGAGCGCACATTTAGAGTGTGGGTGAACACTACTCTCTCCCGTACTTTCTCCCAAGAAAACGGGGTACCCCAGGGCTCCGTGCTGAGTGTTGTACTGTTTGCCATTGCCATAAATCCAGTTATGGAGTGTCTCCTTCCCAATGTCTCAGGCTCCCTCTTTGTGGACGATTTTGCGATCTACTACAGCTCTCAACGGACCAGCCTTCTTGAACGACGTCTTCAAGGATGTCTCGATCGCCTCCACTCTTGGAGCATCGAAACCGGCTTCCGCTTTTCTCCCAGTAAGACCGTTTGTTTAATTTTTGGCGTCGTAAGGAGTTTCTTCCACCTTCCTTACATCTAGGACCTGTCAACCTTCCATTTTCGGATGTCGCTAAATTCTTGGGTCTTATGTTTGACAGAAAACTGTGCTGGTCCTCCCACGTTTCCTATCTTTCGGCTCGCTGTCTGCGATCCCTCAACACTGTCCGTGTCCTGAATGGTACCTCCTGGGGAGTGGACCGAGTGATCCTTCTCCGCCTCTATCGCGGCTTAGTGCGCTCGAAATTGGACTATGGAAGCATAGTTTACTCCTCTGCTTGGCCGTCTATTCTTCGGCGTCTCAACTCTATCCACCACCGTGGATTACGTTTAGTGTCTGGAGCTTTTTACACCAGCCCTGTGGAAAGCCTTTATGCTGAGACTGCTGAACCTCCGCTGTCCAATCGGCGAGCAGTCCTTCTAAGTCGTTATGCTAGCCATCTGTCTTCCATGCCTGCTGATCCGGCCCATGACATTTTTTTCGACACCTCCTTGGATGTAGGGTATGCAGGGCGCCCTTCCTCCCTACTACCACCGGGAGTTCGCTTCCATCAACTGCTCCATTCTCTTTCCTTCCGCTTTCCTAAAACCTTTCTGACAACTTGGAGTACAGCACCGCCTTGGCTCCGTCCCCGAACCTGGCTGCTCTGTGACCTTTGTCAGTTTCCCAAGGATGGTACCCCTTCACTTGTTTATCGTCGGGCATTTGCTGCTCTATGTGCATAGATGAAGGAAGCCACATTTATTTACACTGATGGCTCGAAAACATCGTTAGGTGTAGGGAGTGCCTATATTGTTGGCGACACCCCAAATCGATTTCGGCTTCCCGACCAGTGTTCGGTTTATACTGCGGAGCTTTACGCTGTTCTCCAGGCTGTCCAATACATCCGTCGCCATCAGCAGATACAGTATGTTATCTGTTCAGATTCTCTCAGCTCTCTCCTCAGTCTCCAAGCTCCCTACCCTGTCCACCCTCTGGTCCACCGGATTCAGGACTGCCTCCACTTGCTCCACGTGGGGGGCGTCTCTGTGGCGTTCTTCTGGATCCCAGGACATGTTGGTATCTGTGGAAATGAGGCGACCGATAGAGCGGCCAAGGCTGCAGTCTCTCTTCTTCAGCCAGCTATTCGCATGACTCCCTTCGCCGATCTACGGGGTGTTTTATGTCGTCGTGTTGCTCTTTTATGACACGCACATTGGTCGACACTTCCCAATAATAAATTGCGGGACGTGAAAGCTCTTCCCTGTGCTTGGACCTCTTCCTCCCGAATGTATCGTTGGGAGGAGGTAATTTTAACTAGACTCCGGATGGGTCACTGTCTTTTTAGCCATCGACATCTTTTAAGTGGTGATCCTCCCCCACTCTGTCCCCACTGCTCTCAGCTGTGGACGGTAAGACACCTTTTACTTGAGTGCCCCTATTTTACTCCGTTACACGTCCGTCTACAGCTGCCGCCTGATATATCTTCCATTTTAGCAGATGACACGCGCTCAGCCGATCGCGTTCTCGAGTTTATTAGTGCCAGTGAGTTGACGTCAGTCATTTGAAGCTCTTTTTGGGGACAACAACCCCTTTCTATAGTGGTTTTTTAAGCTCTCCTTCTATTTTTAGTTTCTCCAATTTTTTAAGTTTTCATTCCCATTTCTGCCTTTTCCTAAGTCACAGACTGGGCGCTAATGACCGTAGCAGTTTTGCACCCTAAAACCATAACAAAAAAAAATTCTTTGCTGAGACCATTTGTTGGCAAATGTTCACATCATATGTGGAACTCTGCTGATTTTATCAATAGACTGTGGGCTGTCCATTTAAGTAGTTCGATCTTATAGTGAGTTCTGATGTAGTTTCCCTTTCCACAAAAGTACCTCTTGCGGATTCTGTGACGCTAATTGGTCAACAGTTTGAATCGGACATCACTGCTTTGTTTCGACATGCTCTTTCCTCCTCGGTCTCCTCTGGTGGCTAGGCTTTTTATGGAGGATTTTGAGGAAAGAGCACTTGAATCAGCAGTTTGTAAACCAACTTTTTTTGAGATATGTCAATGATACTTTCATAGTGTGGCCCCATGGAGAAGAAAAGTTAATGGAGTTTTTTCATCGTCTTAACTCCATCCATGAGAATATTTGATGTACTCTGGACCTAGAGAAAAATGGTTTCCTTCCATTCCTGGATGTTTTGGTTAAACAGAAGAGTGACGGCTCAGTGGGACATTCTGTTTATAGTAAGCCCACACACACTGATTTGTACTTGCATTCTTCAAGTTGCCATCACCCATCCCAAACCATGAGTGTACTTCAAACCCTTGTTCACAGGGCACATACAGTGTCAGATGCAGAGAATTTGCCCAAGGAACTTGAACATTTGAGGACGGTGTTCAGAGACAATGGATACTCGACCTGGCAAATTAACAGGGCCTTCTCAACTAGAGCCAGGAACCGGGAAGTGGATAAAGAGGAGAACGCACTAACCAAGTCCCTAGCTTTTCTTCCCTTCGTTGGAAATATCTCCTTCAAAATAGCATGGATTCTTAATAATTTTCGTGTGAAAGTGGTTTTTCGTCCACCTTCTACAATTTCGGATTTGCTGGGATCGACGAAGGATGATTTGTTACTGCAGAAGGCGGGAATTTACAAAATTCTGTGTCAATGTGGTATGGCCTATATAGGACAGACAACGCGTACAGTGGAAGTGCGTTGTACGGATCATCAACGTTGCACTTGCCTACTGCCACCCAGTAAGTCTGCAATTGCGGAACATTGTATTTCCAATAGACATTCAATATAGTACGATAAAACTTCGAGTTTGGCCTCAGCAACAACTTTTTGAGACCCATTATCAAAGAATCCGTTGAAATACACATCGAGGGAAACATAATGAACCATGACAGTGGTTATCAATTGAATAATGCGCGGAATCCTGTCTCTCCGAAATTTGCTAGAGGCGAAGATGCCAGAAGACGTCGATAGCTGCGGCCAGCGACAATACTGAAGGCAGCTGAGTGTTGCAGTTTCACCAGTGAGGGCGCTGTCGCTGGGCAATGTGGTCCTTCAGTCTTTGCGACTTCAGTGCATGCGCGGCAATACGGTCAGCACACTATATAAGACGGAGCGGACAGTGTTTTCGTCAGTTCTCATTCGGCTCACCTGAAGATGGCTGGCAGTTGTCCAGCCGAAATATCGTGCAATGAAGTTTACGGCGACCAGCTGCAAGCCCAAAATCTCTTTTAACTGTTGATTCACCGGGAAAATTTTAAATTTTACAGGTCATGGAATGACAGGGTACAGAACAGGTGCAGACTAGAGATGATTACAGATAGACAAGTACACACAATTGACTATTACTAACTTGTTGACATTTACAGACTGGTGACGGGTACAGAGTGCCAGCTATAGCCCATGCACGTCAGTATAAAGAGCATTTGCACACCAGGGGATGCTGGCTTTCTGCTGCAGGTGACTTGGGTGCTGGACCATGATTGGTGACCTCTGGTGGGGATCTGGAGCAGCTGAACGGCACACTACTTAAACTGTTTGATGTGTACCACAGTAGTAGTGTACCACAGTGATGTGTACCACAGTATGTGTACCACATATCACAGTATGGTTACTACACCCCTCCTTCCTTGGATGGGAAGAGTGACCAGATTCCCATTCCCTTACGATATGCTGATGGATGACACATCCATAGTGTCAGAAGCAGTTGTCCTGGACGTGTGAGCAGGGGTGGTAGTGCATGGACTGTGGCCCTGCACCTTTCTCCCCTCTAGGAAAGTCTGGTGGATGACCCCAGCAACACTAGGCAAGAGTCATCCCTAGGTTTCATAAGATGGGGAGCTGTGGTGTCCAGTGGGAGGGTAGGCAGCACTGGCAGGAAGCAGCAGGCACCCATCCTCAAGCTGGAGGTGCCCATGTCAGTGTGGGAGGTGCCCGCTTTGGTACAGGAGGTGCCTGGATCAGTGTGGGAGGAGTCCACATAGGTGCTGGAGGTGCCTCTGTAGGGTAAGAGGTGGCCACTTAGGTGCAGATGGCACCTGCGGAGGAGCAGGAGGTGCATGTGGCAGTGTAGGAGGTGTCTGGGGTGGTGGCGGAGTTACCTGGAGGTACCCGCATCATTGCATAAATCATCTACATTGGGGTGAGAGGTGACGACTGTGTCTGTGCAGGAGGCCCTGCAGCTGGTGAGGGGGCAGCCGTGTAACTGCAGGAGGTGCCTGCAGCAGAATAGGAGGTGCCCGTGTCATTGGAAGAGGCATTGAGAGGCCTTACTGTGTTGTCTGCACGAGGGTGATTCACTGGCAGGAAGGTGGGCGGGCACAGCTGGGGCGATGTGCTGCCGTAGGGAACTGTGAGGGCATTGGATGTTGTGGTGGAAGCAAGAATCGTAAAAGAAAATGAGCCAAAAAATCACTGTACAAGGGAAGCCTTCGACCAAAAAAATGTATGACAGCGCCGCGAAAGTTGCATCTACTACAGTAGACAAACAGTAAATAAGATAAGGAAGAATGGAGGGCATCAAACAACCAACAAATGCCTGAAAAATGTTCAACAAAAGTGATAAGGATACTGTCACAAGGTACTGTTTGTGGTGCCAGTTGTGGATTGTGGCAGGCCACAACCAAGAATAGGAAAATATTATTTAGTGTAGCTTGTCAGACAGTGTTTGATGGGACCCAATGATAGGGAGCCCAGCCAAGCATGTGGTTGTGAGTTGAAGAGTGAAGCAGCTCTCTCATATTTTACAACGCAAGAGGGAAGTGTCCGTGGTGCTGTCTTCGTCATTGTTGACGGTGGAGTTGTCCATTGCAGCAAGGTTTCCTGGCTGGGATTGCAGCAGTTTCCTCTTCACCTGGCAGGCTTGTTGTGCCAATCCGATGTGTTCCACGAAAAGCGACCATGCCATCCCTCACCGCTTTGATTGGACATTGCAGAAAACGGCAGTCAAGGACGAATCCCAACAAGAAGGAATGCACTGACGAATGACTTTGTTGGGCGTGAGGTAGGGCATTGCATCCCTGAAACCTGGTGAGATCATTGGATGTGATGGGGTTCGTGAAAGAAAAGGACACTGGGACTGATGCAGTGGAGTGTGTAACTTGGAAAAAGTCAGGGTGCCTGAGCAATGAGAAGAATACTGCAGGCTCAGTATGACTACAGGGAAGAGCATAGCCAGTCTTGAAAAGGGGGCTAATGAATGAAGAGATGGAGACCTGGTCCTGAAAAGGAGGCCTCTGAACAGAACAACTAAGAGAGGAAGGCCGTATCCTGAAACGGTCTACTACAATGAAGAGAGGAAGGCCTGGTACTGAAAAGGAAGCCAATGAACATAACAGAGGAGCAGGAGCAGGAGCAGGAGCAGGTCATACCTGAAAAGGAGGCCATAACAAAAACAAAATGCTACCAGTGTCCATGTCCATTACTCGAAAGACGACAAAGTGTTGGTGGAGCTGTAGGCAGAAGCTTGCCAAACCTGAAATGTGATGGAAGTGGAGGCAGAGTCATGTGGCAGAGACTTTCCAATCTGTGGTAGAGACTTGCCAATTTGTAGAATTGTCGTCAGATGGAGGAAGACTGTGATTGTGCACTGAAAAACAGTGGAATCTGTACTGTCAGTGTAGCCATGAAGTGGTCAAAGGCAGCCATATGTAGTTGCTTTTGTTGTAGAAGCACAGGAAAAAACAGTCACCAAAGTTGTGCTCGCACAAGTTTCTAAGTGGAGCACAGGAAAGGACCAAAGCTTGACTTGCTGCCACTTGTGATGTGACTTCGGAACACAATGAAAAATGCAACTAGATCAAATCCACAGTTTATTAGGCCGTGGAGTGACAATTTAATGGTTATCAGGTCAACGAGTGACAGTGTACGGAACAGGTACAGGCAAGAGATGACTAAATACAGATACATAGAGGTGAGTGATGAATGCAGGCTTGTTGATACTTACAGACTGGTGACAGGTACAGACTGTCAGCCAGAGCTGGTGCACAGCAATATAAAGTGCATTTGCCCACCTGGGGCCACTGGCTCTCGGCTGCAGGCAATTGAGACACTGGACCTGGGGCATCCAAATGGCATGCTACTTAAATTGTGTGATATGTGTCGCGTTAGTGGCAGCAAAGTGTAGTAACATGTGGATTGCTGCATATGTTCACAGAAATTTGTAGTTTCCCAATAGCATATTTCAAAGGAGATAATCTTGCACTAAGCGATAATGTGATTAGCAGGTAGTTCTGAATAATCTTCTTACGCTAAAATTTCCTCATTTTACTGTAACTTTGCACTGCCTAATTCCAGACCCAACATTCGTATTTATGAAACAAAATTATCCATGTGCAGTGGGATTATGAGCACAAACTTTTAGCTAAGAAAGACAGTAAAAAGATTTGGATCAAATTAGTGTCTATATTGTTAAATCAGACAGGCTCTACCTTGAAATTGCATTAATGTCATTGCACTGGCAGTATAAACATTTTAAATAATATACCTTAAAATATTGTAGTTGATGGTAATACAATAATTGTAGTAAGATGTAATTTTGAGAAATTGTTGCTTAATGTGAAAATAAATATCAAAATGTGAATATATTCAAAGGACAACCCCCCCCTCCCCCCCCCCCACCTTGGCATTGCATATACAGTATGTGAGAAGTGAGAATGCATTACTTATACTTGGAAAGTAGTTTAAGTGCGAAAGGTCAACAATAGCCTTTATATTTGTTATTTATTCCACTTTATTATGTAGCTTTAAAGAAAGTTTTGTAAGTGTATTGCATGTACTATGAGTAAGAAGTTTTCTATTATTTATATTGCATAGATGACGAGTAAGACATTTTCTATTATTTACAGTTTTCTTCAGTATTATCACTGGTGAAGTGTGATATACCATATGAACCACCTGCTCATATTTTCTCTGTCACCTTGAGTGAAGCAGCAAGAGAAGCTTGGTCCGACCTGTCAGCAGGGAGGAAAACATTGTTTGCCTTTCATGGCAGCCGACTTGAGAATTTCTACTCCATTGTTCAGTATGGCTTGCAACAGTTATTAAATAAGGTCTGTTTTGTGACATTTGTTTAATGACCTCTTTTGTACTGCAGTTTATTTTTTTAAAATGTGTTTATAACTTTTGTTTCATATCACAAGGAATACCTTAGCACAGGAAGCATTGCCAGTCAGTTTTGGGTGGTATACGTACTACATAATCCATATTTACAAATAAACTTTCAACCATTAAGCTGAATTGCTTTTATACGCTTGTAATGAAACTGTAACCAGCCTGGATCATACTGGACAATTAAAGAAGGAATCATTAAGATAATGTAAAATGTTGAGCATAGAGATAAACATATAAACAATTTAATAATAAGTGTGGCTTCCAAGTCTCTCCTGCAAAAACGCGTTGTGCATTTCTGTTGTGGTACCATCATCTATCTGGATCCAGAACTGTACTTGGGTACCAAGTGCTTGGATGTTGTTTCACAGTCCTGATTTTTGAGACTCTTCTTTGAAAAAAAGCTGGCATGGCTGCTCTGTATTCATCAAGTAAACGTTACATGCATGTGAAAGCTTAATGGTTTCTGCTTCATTGCATACAATTCTTAGGATGCAGATTGTGCTACTCTTGTCCATATTTACTGGGCTCTGGTCTCATTCCAGTTGGACTGTGGTTGCCAGATTTATGGCTCAGTGAGACCTTCAGCCATGAAACTGTTGGACCCAGTCCATTGTTGTAAAATATGACTGGACACTGGTGTCTTCCTGACCAGTCCCGTTGGCAGTCTCCTTGCTGAAGCAGGGATCTTCCCTCTTCATTCCTAGTGGTAGGAACTCTTGCTCACTTATGCAGTCACTATGCAAAAATTTCCTAATCATCTAACTTATCGGATTCATTTTGCGTACAAGGAGCATCAACCCACTGACATCTGCTCTCAGGTCTGTGTTCCAGTTGAAGTGCATGTAAAGGCCCTAGGTTGGAGGTCTGCCTAACCTACTATAATGTGTTTTCCCACAATACGCCACCCACCCCACAGGTGCATAGGTTTTTATACTTCCTCGAAAATAGTGAGTGCTGTTCCCATCTTTAACATGTTGGCTGTAACAGATCGCTGGTGGGACAGCTGTGAGGGGGGTGGTGTCCAGCGTGCTGAGTTGCCACATGTTGTCCTCACTCACGCATCTACTGATGTGATTATTTTTCTCACCTTATTTTATTATTGTCAGTACAACTGATGCTCATTACATCGTTTTTGGCTTTCTCTCTTTGGCTGTAACATATCCTCCCAGTTAGAAGGCATTCTTTACTTTGTAACTGTCTTAGCCCTTAATTGGGTTGGCAGGGGTCAGATGTGGGTATAGCTCCTAGAGGAGCCCATGTCAGTTCTAACCTGCATACTAGACTGTCCCATATACTTTTACGTCCTTTATTTATTTCCCAGCTCTGGCATCAATATTGCTTCCAGTGCCTCAATTTTACCACTCCCACATACGTTCGTAATTTGATCAAATTTCAAGACATAACTCCCTCCAGAGATCTATCTCTTGGCTTAGGCACTGATGACTTCTCTGTTCAGTCTCTTAACCCCTCCACTGACCAAGAATTTTTTATCTGTCAATTATCAGTTCTTTCACATCTAACCGTGTTTGTTAATCTGTAAATTGCTTAGTTGCATCATGGTTCAGAGTCTACTTTGAACTGTAGGCCCCCAGACTGGCTGGGTAAGTCAGTTCTGAGGAAGGTAAGGGCATACCACATTTAACAGACCCATGACTATTGAAGCAAAAATGTAATAACTTTGTGCTATAAAAAAAAATTTACAAAAGAGATAATGCAAAAAAACGACTAAACCAGAAAAGACTTGGACGTCTGTACGTTTAGAAGGAAAACTGAAGAAACCAAACCAAACTGATGCAGTACACAATGTAAGAAAAACTCTTATCCCCAAAATTAGTTATTTGCTACCCACTCAGGGGATTACTTTGTGTGAGCTGTTATAGAAAGAAAGGTGGGCAGTCAGATGAAAACCGAACACTGACAGCAACAGGATCATGGAATGATTCCACCGAAAAGTAATCTCCATATGTGTTAAGACATTTATCCCACTGGGAGACAAGATGATCAGTTCCTGTTTTGTAGAACGTGGTCGACCGCTGACAGAACCACAACCCCGCCCACTCTTGCACGTCTTTGACTGACTGAAACCATTGGCCACATGTCTTTCTTTTAAGTTGCTGAAGATGCGAAAATTACATAGTGAAAGATTCAGGCTGTGCAGAGGATGTTGCAGTGCTTCACAACCAAATCGCTAAAGCATAGACTTCATCTGATTGGTAGTGTGGGGACGGGTGATATGAATCAACAGGGTGATTCTGTATGTCAGCATTCGTGGGAGTTTTGACTTTATGGTGTGTCACAGTTCGTGCAAAGTGTCTTCAGAGCACTGCACATTGGTTGTGACTCCATGATTGAACTCGATGAGCAGAGGTCCTCTGCAGTCGGAGGAGGAAGTCGCAATAATTCCTGCCCCCCGCACTTCCAATCAAATGAAGACTATTTGGTTGGGAAACACTACAGCATCCTCCCTACAGCCCGGATCTTTCACCTTGGAAATTTAACATGTTTGATGACCTCAAGAAAGACATGCATGGATTTTGGTTTCAGTGCGACAAGGAAATCCAAGGGTGGGTTTGGTAGTGGATCTGTCAGTGGCTGACAGCATTCTGTAAAGCAGGAATTGATCATCTCATCTCCCAGTGGCATAAATGTCGTAACACTGTGGTGGTTACTTTTGCTTGGAATCATTCCATGGCCCACTTGTGATTGGTGTTCAGTTTTCATTGGACTGCTCTTTTGTGGTATAAGAAGCAACTGGGAATTGTGTTTGTTCTCTGTCTGCTGAACATTGATTTATTTTGAGCATCAGTGCTCAGAACTTAGAAATTTTTTAGTGTTATTTACACTGTACGGGAACTCTCAAGTGTCTATAGACTTGAAACCAAATTCTGTTAGAGAACTCACACAAATCATGACAGAATTGTTTGACAGAAAACTTCCCGAAGTCTGGAAATGTGCACTCGTTCACCCGCTATTCATAAAAGATTACAAAATGGATTTAAATAACTATCAAAGTACCTTCCTTCTTCAAGTTTCATATAAAATTACATTTTCTGTTTATCAGTCCACAGGAGCACTTGTAATTATCAGTGAAAATTTGAGCTTTCAATGAAAGTCAGAAGTAATGGAGCTACACAGATGTAACTGCTCTACTGATAGAAATTACTTTGTCAGCATTGCTACATTTTACTTTTACTACCTATCAGTATTCAGTCATTTCATAGAAGTCTTCGAAATGCAGCATTTCAGTTGATGCTAAAAGCTGTGAGAGGTTGGTGGTTTTTGAGGTAGAGAACTGACAAGTCACTATTTTGGTTCAGTTCACATTTAATGATATACTGGAAAGTGTGTGATAAAAGCCAATGCCTTCAGACCAGCAGCAATCTCCACCCTTAACAGCATAATATGCTACGAAGATTGGTCACAGATTGTAACATATACAGCTGGATCGATCGGGAGCTCAGCTTTCTTTCGGCAGTTTTCTGCAGAACCATAGTTTAGAAAACCTGTCATTATACAAGTAGTAGTAGTAGTAGTAGTAGTAGTAGTAGTAGTAGTAAAGGCGAATTCTGACAAAAGGAGCATACTTGATTTATGCTTTCCTGATTTTTTTCATGTCCCATTGAGTACCATTTTAATTCAGAGCTGGATTATTAATGTTTATTTGGAAGTTAAAAAAATTAAACATGTACACATTTTCTTGCTGCAATAATTAGGTTGGTTACACTGTCACATTCTGATTAATACGTGTTCCATGCGTGTATGGAACAAGTAGTGAAAACATTGGCAGGTAAGTATTGATTTAGTGGAAAATGGTATTGAGTTTGAAAATTTGGAGATATGCACCTCTTTGTCCCTGTGTAAGAACTGCCATATTAACTGTAGATGCGAAAAAGTTGCACTTTGACTTCAGGACAATATTAGAAGAAAAATGTAAGTCTGTACAGACCAGTAGAAAGTTAGCAAAGCAGCACTGCTGCTCATTACACTATGTATAAGCCAAGAGCAGTTTCACTTCTAAGATATTTGTTCTTTAAGACATTTGTTATGGTATGTTGTCATGTACACTGTCATAATTTCTCAGCATTTGCTCAGCTACTGTCTTGTTAACAATAAATTACTCATTTTGTTTAAGACTGTAGTCATTGTTATTGTTAGAAGATAACAGCATTTGTCCAACTGAAATAAAGTGTAAAGCCAGATGATGTAACACTTGGAGGCTGTTTTACCAAAACATTTGTCAGAGCCTATGAGTTTTCATGCAAGAAAAAATTCCTATAAATTTTCTGAAAATTAGCATAGATTAAAAATGTCATTGTAGATTATAGAAAACAATGAGAATTAAATAATGATTTCACCTACCTTATTCTCATGATTCAAAACCTATACTTATTGTGTGTCAGATATTTGTAAAATGTAGCTAATGCTTCAACGTTTGCCACCAACAGTTAAATAAGGTTGGTACTGTTGTGCTTTCTTGCTACAGTTCATGCTGTTAAATTGAAATAAGTTTCCACATAATTAAAACCAGCGTTTTCTTGTTGCAGAACTCGCTGTTTGGTTCTGGAATTTATCTGTCTACTGAAATGTCAATGAGCCTTCCATACAGTCCAACCGGCTACGGGTGGGGAAAGAGTATACTAGGGCCATCTCTGAGTATTGTAGCTCTTTGTGAAGCTATTGACCATCCTGATGTACATTATCCACGGCCAGTCAATAAATGTACGTTAAACTGACAGGTGTTGGTATATGTCTATATGCATAGCATTATGTTTAAGAATAATACATTGTAATCTGTAAATGAAATATTGAATTATAAGCTACGTCCAATGACGCTTATTAACTATAGCATCCAGATATTTTCACCTCTCCTCCAGAACAGTTATAAGTGGTAGGTAGTTGTACAAGCAATGTGATTGATACATTTACCATTTTCTTTAAATTTAAAAATAATTTATTGTCACATAATTTAACCAACATGTTGACAAGAAATATCCAAAAACTTATGTATACAGTGTTATTGATTTAATGAGCTCATTTTTTGACCTTGATCTTTTATTGTTGCAGCAGCAGCAGCAGCACCTTCTCGCAAAAAACAAAAGGCACCACCCGATAGCATTGGTGGAGAAGTGCCTGAAAAATATATATTGGTGACAAACAGTGACCTCGTCAGAGTGCGTTACTTACTGGTGTACAATAAACCACAAGTGTCACCAGAAAGGTAGGTAGTATATGTGAGATTTAACTGTGTAGAATTGTTATATTTGTTGGCATTATTCTACTGTATGTTCCTGAAAATTGAGATTATATGAAAAAATCGCTGGAAATAGCGAAACAGTCTATATATGGCATACAGTAACACAGAGGAATAAACCATTACTACATGCCCAAAATAATCATGTAGTTAAGTGCCTGACACTGAGAAAAAGCTCCATTCATGAAGTGATCAAATTAAACTAGTTTTGAATGGGTGTCATAGTTGAGATACACTGAGTAAACTTGGCAAATAGAGGAAACAGGAGGTATCTCTCGCAAAGAAGTGGCCTTGATGTTTGCAGCATGTATGCAACCATTCCACTGTAGAAATACTGCTCTAGTAATTTTATAAGTGGAGCACACATCTTTGAGGCTTAAGAATTCCTAGGGGTTACAGTTGCTTTTAAGAGTACACACAGTTCAGAGGTTCTGGGATTTTCTATGACAGTCAAAGTTAGTGTAATATAGCACTGAATAATGCACTCTAAAAGATGCTGACAACAGCATCCGCTCATGTTATATCCTACAAAAACAAACAAGAATGCTTAGTATTACTAGGGCACTACAGGCTATGGTATATTAGTGTACTGTATTTACTCAGATCTAAGCCGCACTCGAATCTAAGCTGCACCTGAAAAATGAGACTCAAAATAAAGGGAAAAAAAATTCCCGAATCTAAGCCGCACGTGAAATTTGAGACTCGAAATTCGAGGGGAGAGAAAAGTTTTAGGCTGCACCTCCAAATCGAAACAAAGTTGGTCCATTGTAATATGAGACACAATTTAGGTCGAATGAATGACGATACAGCTACAGTAGTTTGGTTTGAATCGTAAGCTTTGCAGTTAAGCTTTACCAGGTAGCCATTGCTATGCGTCAGGCGCTCCGTCCGTATTCATAGGGGAACGCTTCTTTTTTCACATGCTTCATCTGGTTTGAATCAATTGCTTATTTTGCTTTACACTGCTGCTTTATTTGATAATGATCAACAAGAACCAAATAATAGACTGCACATGATAGAACATGCTCTGAACGAGAGTTAGGCGAAAATTTTTCTCCGTTTGAAAATCTTTGCAGCCGTTTCTTTAGTACATTAAATTCTGCACAGAAATTAGAGTCATCTTGGATTTCAAAATCTAGTCCGTTGCCGTGCTTCGTTTCTGACTGTATCACTATTAGGCATAAGAATAATACGAATATAAACATGACATGATATGTATATTCTTCCGCATTTGCTGTTGTCTCACTCTAGTTTCGTAGTTTATTAGGTAGACAGGATTTAAATGAGTTTGCAGCAAACATGAAAGAATATATGGCAAAATGTTTATATTTGTATTATTCTTATGGTGAAGAGAATGCTGCATGTGATTCATATTTCATCAGGTTCCTATTAGCAACCATCTCTTCTCACAGGTAGGAAAAAATTCAGAACGTAGAGTTGGCCATATTGACAAACATCCGTAACAGTCTTGTCAGTCGGATTTCCGTATTACGTTGAAATTCTGCTACATTCGAAGACGAACAATACGGAATTTGTATTTGCTTCGTTGGATAATGTATGAAAATGCAGTGGTCGAAACTCGGGGCGGAGAAAAAAAAGCTCGTCTTCCACCTTTTTTAAAAAATTTATTTACTGACGCAGAGGTTTTGGCGCCAGTATTTATCTTTGTGCCTACAAAGCATGCCTGTGTAGTGCTACATATATTCAACGGCAGAAGTTAGTTGTGGGGGGACCTACCAACATTTTTCAGAACTTCCGCTTCCGTTGCACTCGATTCTAAGCTGCAGGCGGTTTTTTGGATTACAAAAACCGAAAAAAAGTGCGGCTTGGATTCGAGTAAATACGGTATGTGTGTTCTTAAATTGTGAACTGCGTATTTATGTGGTAGCAGAGTTTGCCCATATGGATTAACTCAGTGGCAGGTGTGTTCTTGTGCTTTACTGGAAGGAGTCAGCAGCAGACCCACTACACAACCTAATGGTAAACTCAATGCAGAAATGCCTTTGAGCTGTGGGAGGAACAAATGCAAATGTGTGTGGACTCAAAGGATTCTAGCTTTGAACATATTTGGTAAGCACATACATTTGCAATGTCACTCTTGTTTATTTTGTGTCAGGTTTGGTACACAACATTTTCTGACAGAGAGCAAGTTAGTGGCTTTTGCAAGCTACTCTTCCACTGCCACTTAGGTGATTAGTTTTTATGAAAGATGTTATTATGAGAACATAGTTAAAGTATGAAAGAAACAGACATACACCAATATGCAACACCAGTGTGTTACTTAGTTTTCCTTAGGAAAAAGTCCCTATCATATGGTGTGCCATCTGTTGACATATCTGCAATGCTGACGAGTCCTCTTACCATTATGTTGAAGATCATGAAGGGGCCTTTACATACAAGCACTGCTTTTTATAAATGGACGACAGGCTGCATGCTCCAAATGTTTTGTATACACTTGTTAATCAGTCCATAACAACCATTGCCTTTATTATGAAGTACAACCATGTTCTGGAACAACTGAATCACATCCAGTGCTTTACCTTTAACTACCCATTGTTGTGCCCTGAATAATAAATACGCTCTTCAAACTGGTTGCCATCTGTTCAAAGTAATGTTGTATCACCTACTCACTTAGCTAATGAAATATCATTGTGAAAAATACAGATGTCAACCCATCATATGGATCCACCCAATAACTACTGTTCCAGTCGTCACATCATTGATGTAACATGTTGCAATAGAACATGTTCCAATAGAAGTAGGGTCACGTGATTTCTTAGTACAATATCATAGAAGTCAAATTGAAAATCTGAAATTCTATCAATCAGTGTATCTTTCCATCTATACAAAATTCAGCTGGTGTAACTGTCATGTCCATTGTTTAAGTGATAGAAATTATCACCTCTGTTTGTGGCAAGCTCCTTGATCATTAAATACAGGGTTATTACAAATGATTGAAGCGATTTCACAGCTCTACAATAACTTTATTATTTGAGATATTTTCACAATGCTTTGCACACACATACAAAAACTCAAAAAGTTTTTTTAGGCATTCACAAATGTTCGATATGTGCCCCTTTAGTGATTCCGCAGACAAGCCGATAATCAAGTTCCTCCCACACTCGGCGCAGCATGTCCCCATCAATGAGTTCAAAAGCATCATTGATGCGAGCTCGCAGTTCTGGCACGTTTCTTGGTAGAGGAGGTGTAAACACTGAATCTTTCACATAACCCCACAGAAAGAAATCACATGGGGTTAAGTCTGGAGAGCGTGGAGGCCATGACATGAATTGCTGATCATGATCTCCACCATGACCGATCCATCGGTTTTCCAATCTCCTGTTTAGGAAATGCCGAACATCATGATGGAAGTGCGCTGGAGCACCATGCTGCTGAAAGGTGAAGTCGGCACTGTCGGTCTCCAGTTGTGGCATGAGCCAGTTTTCCAGTATGTCCAGATACACGTGTCCTGTAACGTTTTTTTCGCAGAAGAAAAAGGGGCCGTAAACTTTAAACCGTGAGATTGCACAAAACATGTTAACTTTTGGTGAATTGCGAATTTGCTGTACGAATGCGTGAGGATTCTCTACCGCCCAGATTCGCACATTGTGTCTGTTCACTTCACCATTAAGAAAAAATGTTGCTTCATCACTGAAAACAAGTTTCGCACTGAATGCATCCTCTTCCATGAGCTGTTGCAACCACGCCGAAAATTCAAAGCGTTTGACTTTGTCATCGGGTGTCAGGGCTTGTAGCAATTGTAAACGGTAAGGCTTCTGCTTTAGCCTTTTCCGTAAGATTTTCCAAACCGTCGGCTGTGGTACGTTTAGCTCCCTGCTTGCTTTATTCGTCGACTTCTGCGGGCTATGCGTGAAACTTGCCCGCACGCGTTCAACCGTTTCTTCGCTCACTGCAGGCCGACCTGTTGGTTTCACCTTACAGAGGCATCCAGAAGCTTTAAACTGCACGTACCATCGCCGAATGGAGTTAGCAGTTTGTGGATCTTTGTTGAACTTCGTCCTCAAGTGTCGTTGCACTGTTATGACTGACTGATGTGAGTGCATTTCAAGCACGACATACGCTTTCTCGGCTCCTGTCGCCATTTTGTCTCACTATGCTCTCGAGCGCTTTGGCGGCAGAAACCTGAAGTGCAGCTTCAGCCGAACAAAACTTTGAGTTTTTCTACGTATCTGTAGTGTGTCGTGACCATATGTCAATGAATGGAGCTACAGTGAATTTATGAAATCGCTTCAATCATTTGTAATAGCCCTGTATTATTTTGGTAGTCATTTGATGCCTTGCATTCCACAAATGATGATTTTAATCAAGCCGAGCTAATCTCACCAAATATGGTATATTTCTTCAGTTGTTTAAATAAATAATTAACTGCATCCAATAAAGATGATGTAGTGTTGAAATTAAAAAATACACAGCAGCAGAACAAGAAGAATTGTATGCTGCAAAAGGTACTTCAGTTCAGTAAACATTCTTCTTCATAGCACTGACTGTATGTTATATAATTGTTGTTTGTTCTCCAGAACAAATGCAATGAAACACTACCTTTTATAATTTCACCATCAGTTTTGTCACCTCTCACCATTTCCTATCTCATCCAGTATTTTAAGATCACTGCTCCCCCCCTTCGGGTCTGCAGTTTAGAATAGGCCCGAGGTATTCCTGCCTGTCGTAATAGGTGACTAAAAGGAGTCTTAACACGTTACGGCCTTTATGTGATGCACATACGCCAAGGAGTAGATGCGCGTCATCCTGGGGCATCGGGACTCCCAGCAATGGCCATCCTGCCAGGTGGGCTTTGCTGCGCCTGGGTGGCACCCGTGGGGTTGGCCCCTGGTTGGAGTGGGTGGCATCAGGGCGATGACACGCCATGAAGCATAGCACGTCATCTCTTGCTGGTGGTGAAACACCAGCAGTCTCTAAGTGGTCAAGGTCTAACTTCAATGCTAAGAAATACAACCCCAAGTTGTCCCCCCCCCTCCCCCCCCCCTCCCCTCCTGGCCATACCATGGGAGGAACGCCAGGCTAAGAACGGCAGTGAAGCTTATTCACCGCGGTACGTCGTATGTAAGAGAGTTGATGGGGACTCTTTCTTGTCAATGAAACCTCAGTTTTTTGTGGAGCGTTTAGAGGACAAATTTGGGGAGGTGGGGGTCTTGTCCAAAATTCGGTCGGGGTTGGTCTTGATCAAAACAGCATCCTCTGGCCAGTCATGGGCACTCCTTGTCTGTGACAAACTGAGGGATGTTTCTGTTTCCATCATGCCCCATAAGAGCTTAAATATGGTCCAGGGTGTCGTATTTCACTGGGACCTCCTTTTGCAGTCTTGATGATGAGCTGCACACCAATTTAGAGTGCAAGGTGTCCATTTTGTCTGACGCTTCCACCGGGGTCCAAGGGATAATCAAGTTTCCACCGGTGCCTTCATCTTGAACTTCGAGGGCGACATGTTACCCGAGAAGGTCAACATGATGGTCTACCACTGTGACGTAAAGCCATATATCCCTCCTCCGATGTGGTACTTCAAGTGATGGAAGTTTGGTCATATGTCTTCCCGCTGTACTTCCAGCATTACCTGTCGGGATTGTGGACATCTGTCACATTCCAATACTCCCTGTGCCCCACTGTGTCAACTGTAGAGAGCACCATTTGCCTAGCTCCCCAGACTGCAGGATTCTCAAGAAAGAAAGAAAAATAATGGAATACAAGACCCTGGACCGACTGACCTACACTAAGGCTAAGAGAAAATATGGGAGGCATCCTGTGCATATGACATCAACCTACGCTGCCACTACGTTAGCGGTTCTACCATCTTCCATTCCGCCGCATACAGTTGGCTCTGAGCCGTCAGACTCCACCTGCCCCCCCCCCCCCCCCCCCCCCTCCCACCCCAACCATCGGGGACATCTGTCCCCATTTCTCAGTCGGAGAAATGTAAGTCTTCGGCTTCTCTCACCAGAAAGGGATCCCTTGGGTCACTCCCTTCCCAGGTTTCTACCAGAGGCAAAGCTGACAACCGCCAGTGCCTGAAGCAACCACAGGTAGGGCTTCATGGTCCTCCTCAGTCCTCGAGACTGAATCAATGAAGCCCTCTCAGGCAGACAAACCTAAGGAGCAGTGAGAGAAACCTAAAAAGAAAAAGACCCCACAGAACCAAGGCGCTGCAGTGGCGCGCACACACACCACCACTACCTACAAGCTCTGTGTCTGAGGATGAGGCCCTCAGACAGAGTGGATGACAATCGCACAGGTACTCATCTGATGGCAGCAGGTGACCCTGAGGTTCCCAGTCTCACGATCACATAATCCTCCACTGAAATTGCGGCAGTTTCTTCCACCACCTGGCTGAGCTACGGCAACTGTTAAGCTTTACACCTGCTTTGTGCATTGCCCTCCAGGAAAACTGGTTCCTGGCAATGCGCACCACTGTCCTCCGTGGCTATAAGGGATATTATAGGAACCGTAGCAACTATAATAGAGTGTCAGGTGGAGTTTGCATCTATGTCCTGAACTCAGTGTGTTGTGAACCTGTGCCCCTTCAAACCCCTCTTGAAGCTGTAGCTGTCAGGATAAGGACGATGCAGGAAATAACTGTCTGCAATGTATATCTTCCTCCAGATGGTGCAGTACCCTTGAACGAATTGGCTGCACTGATTGATCAACTCCCTAAACCTTTCCTAATATTAAGAGATTTTAACACCCATAACCCCTGTGGGGTGGCACCATGCTTACTGGACAAGGGGTGGCAGAGGTCGAGTTAAATACAGGTGCCCCCCACACATTTCAGTGTGGCACATGGCACATATTTGGCCATTGATCTCTCGGTTTGCAGTCCTGGCCTTCTCCCATTTATCTACTGGAGAGCACATGACGATCTGTGTGGTAGTGACAACTTCCCCATCTTTCTGTCACTCCCCTGGCACCATGCCCATGGACACCTACCCAGATGGGCTTTAAACAAAGCAGACTGGGAAGCCTTCACCTCTGCTGTCACCGCTGAATCTCCCCTGCATGGTGCCATTGATGTTGAGCAGGTCACTACAACAATTGTTTCTGCTGCGGAAAATGCGATCTCTTGTTCTTTAGGGTGCCCTTGGCGAAAGACAGTCCCTTGGTGGGCGCCGGAAGTCGCTGAGACAATTAGAGCGTTGGTGAGCTGTACTGCGACATAAGCGGCATCCTTCTGTGGAGCAGTTAATAGCCTTTAAGCAGCTCTGTGCCCGTGTTCGCCAGCTTATAAAATGATGGAAACAGAAGTGTTGGTAGAGATACATCTCGACCATTGGGTGCCATACGTCACCTTCCCAATTCTGGACGAAGATCACACACGTTTTTTTGGGTACCTGACCCCAACAGGTGTCCTTGGAATTACGATCAATGGCGTGTTATCTACCGATGCAAACGTGATTGTCGAGCACTTTGCTGAGAAGTGCTCGAGCCTCTGCGACGGAGAGCTACCCTCCAGCCTTTCGTACCCTCAAATGGCGAATGGAAAGGAAAGTCCTCTCGTTCACTATACGCCACAGTGAATCCTATAACGCCCATTTACAGAGTGGGAGCTCCTCAGCACCCTTGCACATTGCCCCGACACAGCTCCTGGGCTGGATCAGATGCACAGTCAGCTGATTAAACATCTCTCGTCTGACTACAAGCGACATCTCTTCATCATCTTCAACAAGATCTGGTGCGATGACATCTTTCCATCACAATGGCGGGAGAGCACCATCATTCCGGTGCTCAAACCCGGTCAAAACCTGCTTGATGTGGATAGCTACTGGCCCATCAGCCTCACCAACTTTCTTTGCAAGCTGCTGGAACTTATGGTGTGTCAGCGGTTGGGTTGGTCCTGGAGTCACGTGGACTACTGGCTCCATGTCAGGATGGCTTCCGCCAGGGTCGCTCTACCACTGATAATCTTGTGTCCCTTGAGTCTGCCATCTGAACAGCCTTTTCCAGATGCCAACATCTGGTTGCCATCTTTTTTGACTTACGTAAAGCATACGACACAACCAGGCGACATCATATCCTTGCCACATTGTATGAGCGGGGTCTCCGGGGCCCGCTTCCGATTTTTATCCAGAACTTCCTGTCGCTCTGTACTTTCCATAGTTCCCCCTGTATTCAGGAGAATGGTGTTCTACAGGGTTCTGATTGAGTGTCTATTTTTTGTGGCTATTAACGGTCTGGCAGCAGGTGTAGGGCCATCGGTCTCCCCTTCTCTGTATGCAGATGGCTTCTGCATTTCGTACTGCTCCTCCAGTACTGGTGTTGCTGAGCGGCACCTAAAAGGAGCCATTCTCAAGGCGCAGTCATAGACTCTATCCTGTGGCTTTCAGTTTTCAGCCGCGAAGTCGTGTGTCATGCATTTCTGTTGGTGTCACACTGTTCATCCAGAACCAGAACTTTAGCTTAATGACGATTCGCTCACTGTAGTGGAGACATGATTCTTAGGACTGGTTTCTGATGCCCTATTGACTTGGCTACCTCACCTTCGTCAGCTGAAGCGAAAGTGCTAGCATCACCTCAATGCCATCCACTGCCTGAGCAACACCAACTGGGGAGCATATTGCTCTATACTGCTGCAGCTCTTCTGAGCCCTTGTTCAATCAGACCTTGACTATGGGAGTCTGGTTTACGGAGTGGTGGTGCCCTCAGCATAGCATTTACTTGACCCAGTGCACCACTGTGGCATTTGCCTAGTGGTGGCAGCTTTTACGAGTCCAGTGACCAGTGTCCTGGTGAAGGCCAGAGTCCCTCCATTGAAGGTTAGGCGTGCACAACTGCTCACCAGTTACGTTGCACTCGTTCTTAGTTGCCCTGCCCATCCAAATTACCGTCTCCTTTTCCCATCTCCCACATTGGCAGCCCAGGTCAGGGCTTATGATTGCGGTTCGCGTCCAGTCTCTTCTGTCTGAACTGGAGTCCTTCCCGTTACCACCTCTTCTCGAGGTCCATTCATGTACACCTCCATGGTGTACACCTAGGCCGCAGATTCTTCTGGACCTTTTGCATGGCCCTAAGGACTCCGTTAACCCTGCGGCTCTCCACTATAACTTCCTTTCGATTCTTGACATGTACCAGGGTTATGAAGTGATTTACATTGACGACTCGATGGCTGATGGTCACATATGGCTGCTGTGTTTTCACTGCAGAGCTGGCGGCCATATCTCATGCTCTTGAGCTCATACACTCATGCCTTGAGTCATTTCTCCTGTGTACTGACTCCTTGAGCAGCCTACAAGCTGTCGACCAGTGCTACCCTCGCCATCCTTTGGGAGTGTCCGTTCAGGAGTCCATCTATGCCCTGGAACGGTCCCGTCATTTAGTGGTGTTTGTGTGGACCACAGGACATGTCGGAATTCCAGGCAACGAACTTGCTGACAGGTTGGCCAGATGGGCTATGCGGAAATCGCTTCTAGAGATGGGTATCTCCGAAACTGACATGCGTTTTGTCATACTCTGCAGGTTTTTTTGGCTTTGGGAGACAGAATGGGCATAACAGTACGTACAACAAACTGCGTGTCATTAAGGAGACTACGAATGTGTGGAAGTCTTCCATGCAGTCCTCTCGCAGGGAATCAGTTGTCCTCTGCCAGCTCCGCATTGGTCATATGTGGCTAATGCATGGTTACCTCCTCTGTCGCGAGGACCCACCTTGGTGTCACTGTGGCTCACAAATGACAGTCGTCCACCTCTTGCTGGACTGCCTACTTTTAGCCACTCTGCGGCGGACTTTTAACTTTCCCAGCACCCTACCTTTGGTGTTGGGTGACAATGACTCAACAGCAGCTTTAGTTTTATGTCAGTTTTATCATTTGATCTAAGTTTTAGTGCATGTCCTTTGTCCCTCTGTGTCCTCCATCCTAGTGCTTTTAGGATGGAGGTTTTACTGTGTTGCAGAGTGGTTGGCTTCTCCTTTTTATTCTCTTGTTTTGATCTCTTCTACATGTTTTTTGCATGTCTCTGTGGTTTTCTTGTCCGATTCTGGCCGTTTTAGCATTTGTTGCCCTTCTGTCATTCTTGTGGTTTTCTCCTTTCTTCCAGCTGTGTTTTGTATGTCTTGATTATTTTACTCCCACCTTTTTGGAATTGTTTTAATCAGAACGAGGGATCAATGACCTAGCAGTTTGGTCACCCCTCCCCCTCTTTTAAATCAACCAACCTTAAGATCACTGCTATTCCATTAGGTGGTATGTTACCATCAGTTTGTGTTTTACTGTAATGGTGGTCGTGCCAACTTGTCAGTAGTTAGCTGATGTACAACTCACCTGTTTATTTTATTCTGAGCAGGAGTATTTTCTGCCCTGAGCCAACCCCAATCAATATTTTAATAAACATTTTTTCTGAGGAGCATCATTATTTCTTTTTTAAATCGGTACAAGATAATAGTAACAACAACTGGGTGGACATATTACTCTCCTTTTTGCAGAAGTTCTCATTTATAATTATTGATAAATTACTCATACCTCTGACTATTTCTTACATGCATTTCGTGTAACATTATGATACCTATTTCCTCCAACACACAAAAAATAAAAAATACAATTTATGATCATAGGCACTTCAGATTAGAAAATGAATTAATTGATTAATACATAGTTATAATTTCAAGTCTTGGTTTGCAGCTGCCAACTCTTTCTCAGCACTCCACAAGTTTCACATGCTTACTTCTTTAAATGATTTGCATTTAATGAGACGATTTTCTGACATACCCTTAGTAGAATTTGTAAATTGTTGTATTTTATTCTTGTAATGTATATTTGTGAACAATACATGTAATATTTACATTCAACAATGTGCAGGGTTGGCTGGACTGGCATAACATCATGGGTACAGAATCATAAGTTACTCACATTTATTATGGGCTACTGCATCCTCCTCGTATCTGTTGGTCTCTCCAACAATCAGGTTCTTCAGAGGCACCTGAGACTACTATTTCGTCGACCCAACTGGAATTGGAGTTGAATATTTGTGATATACATAAAAAGTTGTATTTTATTATGATTAAAGGTGTAATATAATAAGTGAAGTGCAATTTGTGTGTATACTTCAAGTGAGGCTTTGTGATTGTTACATGTTGTGACTCTGAAATATCTAGAGTGTCGGAGTGCAGGCATTCTTCAAATTCTGTTTTTTATAAATTCATGTATATATTGTGAAGTGAAGAGTACAAACTTTTCATACTGGAAAGACATTTAACTAATTATTGACCCATATTTTTTTAACAACATTAACACTGATGAGAATTTTTAAAATATTGATCTCAGTACAGTCACAGTGCTTAATGTTTTAATGCATTGTTTCTTTGATTAATACTCTAATGTGTGTGTGTCTCTCATTTCTTGCAATGATTACTTGTGTTATCCTGGTTTCTAACCCTCTGTCGAATTCAGTAGCTAAACTAACTCTGTGGCAGCATTGAGCAGGGTGTTTCTGCAACATGACACTAGATGTCAGGTGAGTTATATATTTTTCACTGTTTTTATGCACATTTATGTACTATTGTTTTATGAAGTACTGATTGATTTATTTAGCTGAGTACTGTTGTGATGTTTTAGAACCAAGGTGAGTTCTACATAGACTCAGGTGTCATCTCCCTTTTTTTTTTTACCTAAATGTTTTGCTAATGGCCCGCATGGATCAAGATAACAGAAAGTACAGGTACAGTATTTTAGTGAACTTTAAGAACTGAGAATTATTTTACCAGTTAAGTCTCCTTTAGTAGCACTAATGTTTTGTGACTAACAAAAATTAGTCCTACATGCGATACTGTGAGAAAGAAAATGCTGTGCTGTGCTCTGCTATGATGTTGTGTGGTTTTCGTTTATTCCATGCAATCAGACAGATTGGGTCTACCAGTATGTTCTCTCTCATTGCTTATATTTCAGAAATATTGTAACATTTTCTGTATCTCAGTTGAGTTATGATTGGAATACTAGTATGGATTATGAATTTGCAAAAACAATAAACGAGACTCACAATCAGAGAGAGGAAGGAAGAGGGGATGGACAGGAGGGGGGGGGGAGGAATGGACATAGAGAGAGGCAAAGGGGAGATGGACAGAGAGAGGAGGGAAGAGGAGATGACACACAGAGGAAGAGGAGGGGAATGGACATAGAGGGAAAGAGGAGATGATCTCGTGGGAGCGGGTGATGGACACAGAGAGGAGGAGGAGGAGGAGGAGGAGGAGGAGAAGGTAGACAAAGTGCGGGTGTGGAGAAGATGGACAGATAGAGGGGGAAAAGAAGATCAGGACATACGTTTAATTCCCAAACGTATTTAACAATTGCTGGGTTCACTAGTAGCACATAACATCGCTCCTGGCCTTGACAACAGCCACAGTTTGATGAGGAAGAGCGTTCACAAATTTGTTCATGTGTGCCGTATCCCATTAAAGCCACTTGTTGATTTGGCCCCATAGTGATATCTAACTGCAGGGTGTTGATTGCTCCATTTCATACTCTGCTCCAAATGTTGTTGTTGTGGTCTTCAGTCCTGAGACTGGTTTGATGCAGCTTTCCATGCTACCCTATCCTGTGCAAGTTTCTTCATCTCCCAGTACCTACTGCAACCTACATCCTTCTGAATCTGCTTAGTGTATTCATCTCTTGGTCTCCCTCTACGGTTTTTACCCTCCACACGCCCTCCAATGCTAAATTTGTGATCCCTTGATGCCCCAGAACATGTCCTTCCAACCGATCCCTTCTTCTAGTCAAGTTGTGCCACAAATTTCTCTTCTTCCCAATTCTATTCATTACCACCTCATTAGTTATGTGATCTACCCATTTAATCTTCAGCATTCTTGTGTAACTCCACATTTCGAAAGCTTCTATTCTCTTCTTGGTTGGTTGATTTGTGGGGTTAAAGGGACCTGACTGCAACGGTCATCGGTCCCTATTCTCTTCTTGTCCAAACTATTTATTGTCCATGTTTCACTTCCATACATGACTACACTCCATACAAATACTTTCAGAAACGACTTCCTGACACTTAAATCTATACTCGATGTTAACAAATTTTTCTTCTTCAGAAACGCTTTCCTTGCCATTGCTAGTCTACATTTTGTATCCCCTCTACTTCGACCATCATCAGTTATTTTGCTCCCCAAATAGCAAAACTCCTTTACTACTTTAAGCGTCTCATTTCCTAATCTAATGCCCTCAGCATCACCCGACTTAATTCGACTACATTCCATTATCCTCGTTTTGCTTTTGTTGATGTTCATCTTATATCCTCCTTTCAAGACACTGTCCATTCCGTTCAGCTGCTCTTCCAAGTCCTTTGCTGTCTCTTGACAGAATTACAATGTCATCGGCAAACCTCAAAGCTTTTATTTCTTCTCCCTGGATTTTAATACCTACTCCAAATTTTTCTTTTGTTTCCTTTACTGCTTGCTCAATATACAGATTGAATAACATCGGGGAGAGGCTACGACCCTGTCTCTCTCCTTTCCCAACCACTGCTTCCCTTTCATGTCCCTCGACTCTTATAACTGCCATCTGGTTTCTGTACAAATTGTAAATAGCCTTTCGCTCCCTGTATTTTACCCCTGCCACCTTTAGAATTTGAAAGAGAATATTCCAGTCAACATTGTCAAAAGCTTTCTCTAAATCTACAAATGCTAGAAACGTAGGTTTGCCTTTCCTTAATCTTTCTTCTAAGATAAGTCGTAGGGTCAGTATTGCCTCACGTGTTCCAATATTTGTACGGAATCCAAACTGATCTTCCCCGAGGTCGGCTTCTACCAGTTTTTCCATTCATGTGTAAAGATTTCGTGTTAGTATTTTGCAGCTGTGACTTATTAAACTGATAGTTCGGTAATTTTCACATCTGTCAACACCTGCTTTCTTTGGGATTGGAATTATTATATTATTCTTTAAGTCTGAGAGTATTTCGTCTGTCTCATACATCTTGCTCACCAGATGGTAGAGTTTTGTCAGGACTGGCTCTCCCAAGGCCATCAGTAGTTCTAATGGAATGTTGTCTACTCCTGGGGCCTTATTTCGACTTAGGTCTTTCAGTGCTCTGTCAAACTCTTCATGCAGTATGGTATCTCCCATTTCATCTTCATCTACATCTTCTTCCCTTTCCATAATATTGTCCTCAAGTACATCGCCCTTGTATAGACCCCCTATATACTCCTTCCACCTTTCTGCTTTCCCTTCTTTGGTTAGAACTGGGTTTCCATCTGAGCTCTTGATATTCATACAAGTGGTTCTCTTTTCTCCAAAGGTCTCTCTAATTTTCCTGTAGGCAGTATCTATCTTACCCCTAGTGAGATAAGCCTCTATATCCTTACATTTGTCCTGTAGCCATCCCTGCTTAGCCATTTTGCACTTCCTGTCGATCTCATTTTTGAGACGTTTGTATTCCTTTTTGCCTGCTTCATTTACTGCATTTTTATATTTTCTCCTTTCATCAATTACATTCAATATTTCTTCTGTTACCCAAGGAGTTCTACTAGCCCTCGTCTTTTTACCTACTTGATCCTCTGCTGCCTTCACTACTTCATCCATCAGAGCTACCCATTCTTCTTCTACTGTACTTCTTTCCCCCATTGCTGTCAATTGTTCTCTTATGCTCTCCCTGAAACTCTGTACAACCTCTGGTTTAGTCAGTTTATCCAGGTCCCATCTCCTTAAATTCCCACCTTTTTGCAGTTTCTTCAGTTTTAATCTACAGTTCATAACCAATAGATTGTGGTCAGAGTCCACATCTGCCCCTGGAAATGTCTTACATTTTAAAACATGGTTCCTAAATCTCTGTCTTACCATTATATAATCTATCTGATACCTTCTAGTATCTCCAGGATTCTTCCATGTATACAACCTTCTTTTATGATTCTTGAACCAAGTGTTAGCTATGATTAAGTTATGATCTGTGCAAAATTCTACCAGACGGCTTCCTCTTTCATTTCTTCCCCCCAATCCATATTCATCTACTATGTTTCCTTCTCTCCCTTTTCCTACTCTAGAATTCCAGTCACCCATGACTATTGAATTTTTGTCGCCCTTCACTACCTGAATAATTTCTTTTATTTCATCATACTTTTCATCAATTTCATCATCATCTGCAGAGCTAGTTGGCATATAAACTTGTACTACTGTAGTACGCGTGGGCTTCGTGTCTATCTTGGCCACAATAATGCGTTCACTATGTTGTTTGTAGCAGCTTCTCCGCATTCTTATTTTTTTATTCATTATGCTCCAAATAATCTGTTATTTTCTGTGTGATGAGGATAGGTAATTTAGTGGGCCAGTTGAGAAGTGATTGAGTCCCTGAGTGTTCATCAAACCAGGAACATATGTGAACAAGGTCCTATGTCTACATCCATACTCTTCACATCACCTTATGGTACATGGCAGAGGGCATCTTGTACCCTTTCTGATCTTTTCCTTTCCTGTTTCACTAGCAAATAGCGCGAAGAAAACAACTGCCTGTATGCCTCTGTACAAGCTCTAATTTGTCTTATTTTTGTGTCTCTTTTAAGCAAAATGTATGTTAGTGGCAACAGAATCATTCTACAGTCACCTGCAAATGCCCGTTCCCTAAATTTTAAATTTCTCAATAGTATTTCATAAAAAGGGTATGTGTATGAGAAAAGGGCAGCCTTAGGGATTCACACAAGTGATGCTTTCTAAATCTGGTCTAATATATGGACAGAAGATTTTCTGTCTTAAGGAAATTTATTATATTTGAACTTAGATTATGCTCAAGAATCTGCAGCACACTGAAGTTGATGATATAGGTCTGTAATTTTCTAGGTCCTTTCTTTTATCTGTCTTTTATACATGAGTCACCTGTGGGTTTCTCTGATTGCTTGGGACTTTGTTGGATGAGAGATACACGGTAAATGGTAGCTGTGTAGGGGTCAAGATCGAAGACAACTTTTCGTAAAACCAAATTGGGATGCCATCTGCACCTGGTGACTTATTTTCAACTGTATCAGTAGCATCTCAACACAAGGGATCTTTATTTCTATGTCCTCCATAAAGGAGTCTGTGCAATGGTTAAATGTTTGTGTGTCTGTCTGATTCTCCTGCATAAATGATCTCCTTCAACATGAAATTTAAAACTGCAGCTTTTCTTTTGTTCTCGTTTATTGCCATGTCAGACAGGTCAGTGAGCCACTGAGTAGAATTCTTTGATCTGCTAAGTTATTTTATGTAAGATCAGAATTCGCTTGGGTTCTCATTAATGTTTGTAAGATAACAAATGCTGAGGCCTTAGACTGGAGTTCTAATGTTTAAATGTGCATCTGTCATTTGGTGTGGTGTTGGTCTAGCTCAAGGGTTGGAACTTAAGCACAGCTACTGGGTTTCAGGTAATTGGAAAGATGAGACTGACACAACACACAAAGTATTTTCCTGCTGCAAAAATGTGTCGCATAAGCCCACATGAAACAGAAGGGGTGTGATGGCAAGAACACTTACTGAAATGAAATATGTCTTAAAGTCCTGGATATTCATAATCACTAGATCCTGTAACATTACATTAATTCCAAAGCTACTGATTTGAGAGCACTGGTGAGATAATTCCATTGCTACTTAGAATGTTTCTGTACACCAAAAACTATGCCAGTTACTCAAGAGTAATTGTCATTCACACTAATTCCTTAACCAATTAATTGTATGAGAACTGCAGGTGCTACGAACTCTAACTAGATGGTTAAGGAAATCTACTGGTTATAATATAACCTGTCAGGACGGTACCATGATACACTAAATAGTTTTAACATTGCCAGCAATAAACAGTTTTACAGTTAAACAAATTAATCTCCACAGTAACACGTAGTATGAAGTCAGCACATTGTATGCACATCCATTAAACGAGTCCTATGTTAGTTATTTTACAGTTTTCAGTGTTTTTAATAATTATACTAAATTTATTTAAATTGATCATTAATAAAGGCTTTTGCCATGTGAGTATGCCGCAAATATTGTAAATTCTGAGTGCGTTAGGTGTAGGGTTGTGGAAAGACAACTTGGAATAACTGACCACTTCTGTGTGTAAACAAATGTTGCAAAAATATTTTAATGTGTGTTTTTTTTAATAATGAGGGGACTGATAGATTTATAAAGTAATTTGTAGTCAAGAAAGAGTGCTATATTTATATATTCGTAGTTTTAATGTTTTATCTGCAATATTTGAGCAATGGCCATAGAAGTAAATTTCATTGTGACGAGCAGGGAAGTGTGATGTCAGCCATGCTACATAAGGAAGATGTGTCAGTGATGTGAGGTCTTCAGTGTGAGAGTTGTGGTTGCAGTCTAGGTGGTGACTTCAGAATAGGCTGGAGACAGATTTTGTTCAGTGTTGTAGCTACATTTAGTGTGAAAAACTTTTTTAATTTTTCAAACAATGGAAAATCAAGGCTGGAATGCAACAGTATTATGAAATGGAAAGTCACTACTTACCATATAGTGGAGATGCTGAGTCACAGTAGGAATGGGAGCAGGGAAGGGGCTGGATGGATGAGGACAATGACTAATAAAGGTTGAGGCCAGGAGGGTTACGGGAATGTAGGATATATTGCAGGGGAATTTCCCACCTGCACAATTCAGAAAAGCTGGTGTTGGTGGGAGGGATCCATATGGCAGAGGCTGTGAAGCAATTATTGAAATGACGGATGTCTTGTTTGGTAGAATGCTAAGCAACAGGGTTGTCCAGTTGTTTCTTGGCCACGGTTTGTTGATGGCCATTCATGTGTACAGACAGCTTGTTTGTGGTGATGCCCACATAGAATACAGCACAGTGGTTGCAGCTTAGCTTGTAGATCACATGACTGGTTTCACAGGTAGTCCTGCCTTTGATGGGACAGGTGATGTTTGTGACTGGACTAGAGTAGGTGGTGGTGGGAGGATGTATGGGACAGATTTTGCATCTAAGTCTATTAGAGAGGTATGAGCCATGAGTTAAGGGATCTGAAGCACGGGTTGTTACGGATGGACGAGTATATTGTATAGGTTTGGTGGATGGTGGAATAACACTGTTGGAGGTATGGGAACGATAGTGGGCAGGACATTTCTCATTTCAGAGCATGACGAGAGGTAGACGAAAACCTGGCGGAGAATGTAATTAATTTGCTCCAGTCCTGGGTGGTACTGAGTTATGAGGGAAATGCTCCTCTGTGGCCGGCGGTGGAACTTTGAGAGATGTTGGGAGACTGGACAGATAAGGCACAGGAGATTTGTTTCTGTACAAGATTGGGAAGATAATTACAGTCTGTGAAGGCTTCAGTGAGACCCTCGGTATATTTCCGAGAGGAACCATTCGTCACTGCAGATGTGATGACCACGGATAGCTAGGCTGTACGGAAGGGACTTCTTGGTATGTAATGGGTGGCAGCTGTCAAAATAGAGGTATTGCTGATGGTTAGTATGTTTGATATGGACAAAGGTACTGATGTAGCAATCTTTGAGGTGGATTCGAACATCTAGGAAGGTAGCTTGTTTGGTTGAGTAGGACGAGGTGAAGCAAATGGGGGGGAAAAGTTGAGGTTCTGGAGGAATGTGGGTGTGGTGTTCTCACCCTCAATCCAGATCGCCAAAATGTCATCAGTGAATCTGAACCAGATGAGGGATTTAGGATTCTGGGTGCTTTGGAAGGTTTCCTCTAGATGGCCCATAGGTTGACATGGGATGGTGCCATGCGGGTGCCCATAGCCGTACCCCAGATTTGTTTGTAGGTAATGCCTTCATAGGAGAAGTAATTGTGGGTTAGGCTATAGTTGGTCATGGTGACTAAGAAGGAGGTTATTGGTTTGGTATCTGTTGGGTGTTGGGAAAGGTAGTGTTCAATAGTGGTAAGGCCATGGGCATTAGGGATGTTAGTGAAAAGGGAGGTGGCGTCAATAGTGTCAAGCAGAGCACCGAGCGGTTAAGGGACTGGAACGTGGAGAGATGGTGGAGGAAATGATTGGTATCTTTTATATAAGAGAGTAGGTTGCGGGTAATATGTTTAAGGTGTTGGTCTAGGAGAGCAGAGATTCTCTCAGTGGGGGCACAGAAAACGGCCACAGTGGGACTTCCTGGGTGGTTGGATTTATGGACTTTAGGAAGCATGTAAAAGGTGGGAATGTGGGGGTTGGTAGGGATGAGCAGAGAAATGATCTCCAAGGAGAGGCTCTGCGATGGGCCTAAGGATTTTCGGAGTGACTGGAGATGCTGTTGGATTTTTAGAATGGGGTCACTAGGCAAGATTTGTAGGTGGATGTATCCAGGGTAGCCACAAATTCTGGAAATCAGGGAGTTTCAAATGTATCAGAGAAATTCAGAAGAAACACTGGAAAAAACTTATTTTTGTCTCGGTAGAAAAAATGGCTTGTTTACTGAAGCTGAGTACGTGCTCCACTTCCGTACGCTCTCATTCTTCGCGCTTTTTCTCTTTCTATCACTCCCCTCATCTTGCAGTCAGTGCTGCTACCATTTCTTCCCACTAGTCTAGAAGCTGCCAACAAGAGGCAGGGAGGCACGACAAGTAGTTTGTTTGGATCTGATTCTCAGAGACTGGAGATGTAGTGGCCGGAGACTGCCGTCATGTGTGCATGAGTTGAGTCTGAGTGATTCTGTGAATGTATGTGCGCTCTCGTTTCCTGACAAAAGCTATGTACAAAAATTTAGTTGTGAGAAAGTAATTGTCTTTTCTATGTGGCTCAGCAATAATTGCTGAGCCACATAGAAAAGACAATTACTTTCTCACCGCAGCAATCAATCCATGCAACAGATAACATGTGCAAATACACAGTCAATACTAATGAGAACAGGTAGCAACCCAGCGTAAAGATTATAATCTTTACGGTGGGTTGCTACCTGTTCTCATTAGTATTGACTGTGTATTTGCACGTTATCTGTTGCATGGATTGATTGCTGCGGTGTCATTTCATCAACATAGTGTCTGTGACATGTGAATAGCTGGCCACACAAGTGGACTTCCAAGATGGGCCAAAACTGCAAGCCATTTCTGTGGGTGTCTCTAACAGATTGGGCTTGCTGATCTAAAGCCCATAGTTTCCCACTAATGTGCGGGCCCTGCCTGTCGGGTCTAGTCTCACCGATCTGCCCACAGGCTGGGTCGGTTTTTGCATGGCGTAATGCAGCAGATTTTCGTGTTTTGTGCATGGATCCAGGACTATGCTGCTCCTCGCCACAGGCGATGGGTTTCAGGAAATGCAACTGCCTCACTGCAAGTACATTGTACAGGGTGGCATTTTAGACATTTATTCTAGTACATTTTGGCACTTCGAAAGTAGTTTATATGTTAGAAAGCATGGGCGATAAGAAGAAGAAAATTGTGGCAGTCACTGGCTGTTTGTATGCTGTGTACTCATGTATTTCTTTAAAGAAAAGTTGCACAATAGCTGTAAAATAATAGATGTAACACAGCAGGTAATAACCAAAAGTAACGAACATATTAGAACCAACATTTTATTCGCGGTCACCTATAGTGTCATTTACACAACTCTTCCCCAACTTACACACTTCTATCAAGAAGCCTACTTTTTCTGAGGCTGTTTCTGTAATCAGTGAAGGTATTTTAAATCTGTCTTGCGACTCCAATGAAATGCATTTTTTTTTCACCAAATGTGTTTCGTTTTTTTGAAATAAATGAAAATCATTGGTCTCAATGAAACACACATACCACTTGGCTTGCTTTCTTTATCCAAAAACAGTTCATTACGAAAGATGTTGATGTTAGTACTTCAGATTTTTGTTCACACATGTAGAAATACACAAGTCCTTACATTTTTTGGAAACTTATATCTTTACTTACTCTTGAGATCTCAAATTTTATCACGGAAAAATGCTATAACTTGTCTGGAAATCAGAGAAATATCAGGGTATTCCACTTGGAGAAACTTATGTCAACCCTGTATCTGACAGCTGGTGGAGTCCTTCTGCCAGGTAATTCTTGTGGTTCGAAACGACAGTGGTGGAGCCTTTGTCCGCAGGTAGGATTGTAAGATCAGGATCAGTTTTTAAATGGTGGACTGCGGTTCTTTCTTCAGATGTAAGGTTAGTCTGCATGTTGAGGGATTTGGGGAATGATGGTGAGGCAGGGTTCGAGGTTAAGAAATTCTGGAAAGTTAACAGAAGGGCCAGTGGGGGTGGATCACAGTTGGATGGAGGAGTGAACTGAGTTAGGTAAGGCTTGACATTGTGGTATTTGGTTGAGTCTGATTGGTAGGGTTTATGGCGAAAAAGTGTTTCCACTGTAGGCACCAGGAGAAGGAGAGGAGGTCGTTAACAAGTCGCACATGATTGAATATGGGAATGGGGCAAAGTGAGGCCTTTGGAAAGGACTGATATTTCTGTAGGGCTAAGGCATCTGGAGGAAAGGTTCATGATTGTGTTTCAGGTCTGTTTAGGTTCTGGATTCTGTGCAGTGGTGGGAGTGAATTTTGGAGGGTGAGGTAAATTTTAGTATGTCTGTGAGACAGGGTTTGTCAGCTATGCGGTGGTGTGGGAGAAGTTCGGAGGTTGTTGTAGAGGTGGTGGGCAATGGTACTCCAAGGTGGAAGTAGGAAGTGAGCAGGGTGGAGAGCTTTTTGAGATGGCACTGTGAATGTTGCTTTAGTTCCGGAAGGGCAAGAGTTTCGATGTGTGTTATGGGTTCCAGGAATTTGGGATTTCATAGCCCTCAAATAAGAAATGTCCTGCCCACTATGCTTCCCACCCTTCCAACAACAGTGGTATTCTGCCGTCCACCAAACTTACACAATATACTCGTCAATCTCTACACAACCTCTGCTCCCAACCCCTTACCTCATGGCTCATACCCCCGCAATAGACCTGGATGTAAGACATGTCCCATACATTCTCCCACCACCATCTGCTCCATTCCAGTCACAAACATCACCTATCCCATCAAAGGCAGGGCTACCTGTGAAACCAATCATGTGATCTACAAGCTAAGCTGCAACCACTGTGCTGTATTCTATGTGGGCATCACAACCAGCAAGCTGTCTTTCCACATGATTGGACCACCCTGTTGCTGAGCACGTTGCCAAACATGACACTATTTCAATGACTGCTTCACAGCCTGTGCCATATGGATCCTTCCCACCAACACCAGCTATTCTGAATTGTGCGGGTGGGAAATTCCCCTGCATTATGTCCTACATTCCCGTAACCCTCCTGCTCTCAACCTTCGTTAGTCATTGTCCCCACCCATCCAGCTCCTTTCCTGTTCCATTCCACCATACTATCCCTCCCCCTCCCTGCCATAGCCTCCTCCTTACCCCCACCCAGTCGTTACTCCCATCATGCTGCTGCCTGCAGTGTGGGTTCAGTTGCCTGAGACTGCAGTCGTGTGTGTGAGAGTTACATTTGTGTGTGTGTGTGTGTGTGTGTGTGTGTGTGTGTGTGTGTGTGTGTGTGTGTGTGTGTCACTTCCCACATCATTCTTTCAAGGATGTGTCCCATCTCTTCCTGATCCAAAGGATAACATACAATGACATCTCTCTCAGATTGCACTGGACAGGCTGTGAGCAGCTGACAACCGTGCCATGCTACAGATGCAGCATGTTGCTGAGTCGGGAGACCATATTGAGCATGTTGTAACGTATGACCATATACTAATACATGTGCCAGAACAACTGTTATCGTGTGTTTGAGTTCCTTCCCTTTTCTTGCGCGCCCCCCCCCCCCCCCCCCACACACACACACACTCTCTGACTACGTATAGTTCATATTTTCACCTGGTGGCAGAAAGTGGAACTATTATTCAGCATGCTCCGTGAGTGCACTGATTAATTAACATACCCATGATGTTTCAGGATCCTGCGATGTATACAGCCCACACTGCCGCACTTGGAATGCCCTCAGTTTAGTTATAACGAACTGGGAAACACTTCCTGCAACATACAGGGTGAATATTAATAAAACTGACAAACTACAAGGACATATTTCTGACTGGAAGTGGAAGAAAGATGGTCTTTTGAACATGTGTCCAAAAATCCACCATTGCCACAGTAGATGGCACTGATGAATGAAAGTTGGTCTGACCATGTGTCATGTGTACCTTGTGTGTTGCGGGCTGTGTGACTGATGCAGCATATCATAAATAGCAGAATGGTGTGTATTCATGTCAGCAACAAATGGTGTTTGTGTACTGCCAAGCCAATGGAAACAGTTAAGAGGCGGTATATTCTGTAGAACCCAGTCCTCCAAATCTGGTGTACACACAGTCCGTTGCCTCCCTGCACATTCGTCTGAAAGGACGCATGATCACACAAATACCGAAGAAGGCCTTGAAATGTTGTATGACACGGTTGGTGTCTGTGAGGGTACTTGTTTTGGTATAGCCATGCTGCTTCTTGGCAGTTTCCATCTGCTTGGCCATACACAAACATTGTCTCAGCTTGTTTCCGACATAAATACCATACCATTCTGCTGTTTACAGTAAGCTGCGTCAATCATACAGCCTGCAATATACAACGAATGCACAGCTCATGGTCAAAGGATCTTTCGTTTGTAAGCACCATTTACTGTGGCAATGATGCATTTCCGGACACACATTTATAGGACATATTTCCCTACATTTCCAGCCAGGAATCTGTTCCTGCAGTTTGTCGGTTTTATTAATGTTCACCCTGGATATCAATTTCTATTAACACAATGAAAATCCCCCTTGTTCGAACAGTGGTTTCCCTTGCAGCTGTCTATATAACTCCACATCATTGCGTGCCGACATTGCACGGCTTCCAGGTAAAGTAATTTAAGACTGCCAACATAAGTGGTCCATTACACACCTTGGTGCCTAGACGAAATGACATCTTGGTGACAGCTGAGTCAGCACTGCTACCATCTGTAGAGGTCAGCAGTGTCGACTTCTTCAGGTGTCTGTCATCTAGGCATTTTGTACTGTATCCTCTAGTCATTTAATCTTCCTTATCTCTTCCCTATACGTTCATGGTAACTAACCTTAATGACACAGTCTTAAGAGTACTCCACAAAGGAAGCTATCTACATAATCACACTCTCGCATCATATTCCACTGCCTTTCCATTAAGGATATACACCCCAAAAAATTACTCTGTTGCCTTCTATAATCATAAATTAAATTAGCACACATAGTAAATAAACATCTTCTGTTCTCATTTCACTTATGCAACCATTATTAGTCTGTCTTACCTTATAATAATCATAATCCTTCATCGTAACTCAGTCTCAGTGTAGGTATGGTATATCCCTCCCTTACACACTAATTCCAAGTCTTGTAACAAAATTACATAGCAATATTTCGTTCCCGTATGTAGATTTGGGTATTCGTTATCAGTGTGTCCAGGAACCCCTGTCTTATACCCTGTAATATACATTTTCTACTACTCATAATTTCTTATATTGTTACTTGCTAAATTAGTATATAGTGATGCACTTGCATCACACACCAAAAGTTAATTATCCTGGCATATTCATTCATCTTCTATTTGGTATACATTGTCACATCTAGGTACTTTCAAACATTTTTCATGATAGTTATTCTCAATTTCTTCTTATCTTACTGAATCACTAACTTATTTCAAAGTAATTAAGACCACAAGTCTTCATTCATCTTCTGGCATCAGCCAGAACAAAAAAAAAAAAGTCTGACAAGACCACATTGGGACTGTAGCAGGGCTGGGGAATCATTGGAATCCCTTTCTTGGCCAGGTAGCTGACTTCCTTGAAGCAGGTGTGGCTCTGCGCGTTGTCATGATGCAGCTTCCAATCATTGGCGATGGGTGGCCTCATGCGATAGACCTTGACTTCCAGTCTCTTGAGCCCTTTGCAATAAAAAGCACCACTGACAGTTTGGCCTCGGGGTACAAACTCATGATGAACTACATCCCTGATGTCGAAAAACACTATCAGCATGGCTTTCACCTTCGACTTGTTCATGCGATCCTGTTTTGGACTATGAGATGCTGCGGTGTTTCATTCAGCACTCATTCGCTTTGTCTCTGAGTCATACTGAAACACACAGTTTTCTTCTCCAGTGATAACATTTCTAACGATTCCACATCAGCTTCAAGGCTCTGGAGATTGCCTTGGCAGGTGTCCACACGTGCTTGCTTTTGAGAGTCTGACAAAATCTTCAAGAGCATCTTGGCGCAGATCTTCCTCATCACCAATCCTTTGGTGATGATGTTGTGCACTGTAATTTTATCAAGTCCGAGATTGTTTGTTATCATCCTGACACTCATCTGACAGTTGGCATTCAATAAAACATGTACACAGTTGATGTTTTCATCAGTTTTGCTGGTCGACAGGCGTCTTCACCCTCCTGAAAACCTGGGCTTTTGACAGGCAATTATCGTTGTATAGGCTTGCCAATACATATCCAACGTTTCCATACCCGATTTTCCGTGAAAAATATAGCAGATATGCTGAGTCTTTTGGGCGAATGAGGCCTTTGTCAAAAAAGGATGACACACACACACACACACACACACACACACACACGCACGCACACACATGCACACAAACACACCTAACTCTCACCCACGACTACACTCTCTTTCAGCCAAAGCCAGATGAGAGAAATATAATATGAAATAATTCTCAATGTAGTTCTCATTGTAATTTTTGTCACAAAAATTGAGTCAACTTGTGTTTGGTGTAGTCTTCTATGAAAACACCACCCTACACGCGACAATGGCTAATTACATCATTTACCTAATACAGGGTGTGTCAAAAAGAATCATATGATGTGGCACATCTATATTTTTGAAACTAATAAACATATACAATAAATTTTGTTTTTTGATGAACAGGAAACGTGAAAAGTTCTTTTTCATACCTTTTCATAGGTGTTCAATATCCTCCTTCATATCTGTGGCATATGTCAAAGGGAGCATGTTACAGCTTCCACAGCTGCTGTTATGCGATTTCTCTGTGCTTTCATTGTTGTTGGTAACAGAGGGACATAAACAGAATCATTTAAAAAAAAAACACAAAAAATAATCACATACAATCAGGTCGGGTGTCCTTGGAGGACAGCAATGTGAGGCTGACTCGTTTGGTCCAGTGTGACCTGTCCATTGTTCAGTAATCCTGTGATTTAAAAATTCCCGCACTTCCAAATGCCAGTGTGGCAGTGCCCCATCCTGTTGGTAAATCAAGTCATTTGAATCAGTCTCCAACTGTGGGAAAAGAAAGTTCTCAAGCAAATGTGCTTCCTGTAACAGTGTTCTCAGCAAAGAAAGATGGACAATACGCCTTTTTCCATGAAACTGCACAAATTATATTAAGTTTTGGATAGTCCCTCTCATGTTGTACAACTTAATGTGGTTGTTCCATACCCCATATTCTCACATTATGATGGCTCACCTTTCCATTTATATGGAATGTTGCCTCGTCACTAAACACTAAGTGTAGAAGAAAACTTTCATCCTCCATCTTGCCAAGAATGAAACTACAGAGCTCCACACATTGTTGTTTGTCACCTTCATGAAGAGCTTGCAGTAGCTGAATTTTTTAAGGTTCCATGTGTAAACGTCGGCACAACACAGGCCAGACAGACATCGGGGGCATGTTGAGCTGCACAGCGAATGGATTTCTGTGGGCTTTTTGTAAAATTATGGTGGATGCATTTGACATCTGTGTCAGACGCTTGAGGACGGCATGTCGATTTGCCGTTACACATGAACCTGTTTCTCAGAATTGCTCTTTCCATTGTCTAATGCTCTGGGGTGCCGGAGGAGCCAAACAATATGTAGTGCGAAAGTCACACTGAACAGTTACTGCTGACTCGTACTGTGCAAAATGTAGAACACAAAATGCTTTCTGTTGTCCCAACACCATTTTTACTAGAACTGGAGGAGGCGCACACTGCTGCTACATAGTGAGAACCATGTAAAACTCAATAGTTAACGATATTTTAAAATTGGATGATTTGTTTTGATACACTCTGTATTTCGCTTCCTTAATCTAATCTTAATCTGATAACCAATTTGTGACAATGGAAAGTGCCACTCACTTTGTTCGCCATATTGTTGGAAACCTCTTCTTTATCCTTAAACAACCAGTAAATAAACAAGTAACAAGACTATAGAGCCTCAGGCAATTAATAAAAATAAATAAAATCATAAAATTCAGTCTACAGCTTTAAAATAAACCACACACCTTTCTCCAGCAGTTTGACAACTGGTTAGCTTGAGTCACATTGCACCTGTAACGATTCTTAGGTGTCTGCAACCCAGTCTTCTATAGCCTCCTGAGGTCTCTCCTTGCTTCATCATTAAACCATTCATTTCTTACAAGAATATATGTCTCAACTAAATAATGTAAAATGTATGTCATTACATAACCTCTATTACTAATAAATTTCATTCTCCCAATTGCGAGTAGTAAAAAAAATAAAAATAAAAAATAAACTTACGCTAGTGCACATATAAACATCTCTACTGGTAAGAAACTCCCTAACCATGAGTGAACTCCAAACTCAAATCTTCATCAGCATATTCATTACAACTTAAACATTTATCATACCTAGGACTACGATTATCATGCACTTCAGTAATCTCACTTGTACACCTTAATTCTCTTTAAAAGATTCCACTGAGCAGACACATTTTCTTAAATTTGTTGTGGTATTTCGAACCCCATTGTAATTTTTTCATCTCGTCTCTTGAATTTCTGCCTAGTTGCTATTCCTTCAGTTTGTGTCAGCAATTTAGCTTCTGCCATCACCGCTCTTTCCAACGCAACCACATTTCATTGCTTCAGAAAATATTCAGTGTTCCCATCAACTCTGAGTGTTGCTTCCTCACTATTTCACAGAATTCTTCATTTTGGATGGTACTAATTGTTTTACCCACTTATCAGATCTCTCCATAGTCTTACTGTGCAAATCATGAATGGTCTCTGATAATTCTCCCTTGAACTGCTGAAACTGACCCCGATGTTGTCTATATACTTCGAGCTGGTGTTCCTCAGTAAGATGTTGCACAGAACCCAACTCCTCCTTGACTCCCTTTTGATTCCCTGCATTTGGGTCTCCATGTCAGATTTTAAATCTATATGATAGGTTTAGAGGTCTTAGAATTTCACTAGTTCTCAGTTCTTAATTATCAATCTTCAGCTATGCAATACTAGAGCCTAACTAAACTCTAATTCTAGTGTCCAATTTAGTTTCAATGTTTTTGTTAAATGACTGATAGTTAACTTTCATATCATTTCTATATACTGTAAGGACCTTCGCTATTTCCCAAAACCAATCAGGTAGGCCCTCTATCTCAGTGTCATTACTGTTTATACTCCATCCTTGAAACTGTGATTCCACTGGTGCATTATGAAGCATATCCATATTTACGTCCTTCCTTGCAGTCTCATCAATTGGCTTAACACTACTAGCTTCACTCATGGTCTCTAATAGGCTGCTTTTGTCACTGTTGTCTCTCTCCATTACACACAAGTAAATTGTAAATTAAGGTCTTCCCACTTACCTTAAATTGCATGCTGAGCCATGTGGTTGTTGATTTTGTGGCTGACAGTGTGTGACATGCCACAGAAATACCCTGGGAGAGTTGAACTGCACCCTGGAACAAGCACCTCTTGGTGACTGCTCGTTGCAGGTGACTGTCACGCTGCCTCATGCACTGTTATGGACAGCAAAGCCCCTCCCGATGGCTGCATACTACCCCAGCATCTCCTACTCTCAATTGTGACATAACTGCTTACCATTACCAGCCACAAAGCTTGCCAGTGACTGGGCCTGTTAGAGAATAAGACAACCCGTGAACCTGTGGATTGGATACGAGACTGTACATAATAAAACAGTCCATTCATAGCCAGTGAGTGAGCTCTACTGTTCTCATCCATCTGGAGACAGCATTGGCACTGACATACCTGCACTGCTGCTGTGGCTTCTGTACCTCAGCTCTGACCACCCTTTGTTGCCTTTGTTGCTGGCTGGTCTTGGACCCCCAACAAAAAAAAATGGAATGGTAGACCACCTCTCTGTCAAGAACCAGAAACAACAAGAGAAGGGGAGGTCCTGGTACTCAAAAGTCCGGCATATAAATATCTAGGAAATAGTGGAAAAAGTGAAAATAAGCCACAGAAATATTCTTGAGTTTCCCCTTTGAAGAAACACCGGGTCGTATCAGATTCCGTGTCAATGTGGCAAGTCGTATATTGGTCACACGATGCGTACCGTCGAGGATCGATGCTGTGAACACCAGAGGCACACTCGGCTGATGTATCCAAGCAAGTCGGCGGTCGCTGAACATTGTTTGTCAGAAAATCACACTATGGAGTATGAACGCACGAGGATTCTGGTACAGACGTCGAGATACTGGGACAGTGTTGTTAGAGAGGTCATCGAAATTCACACCAATGACGACCTCATAAACCGTGACTGTGACTATAATCTTAGCAAGGCTTGGGAACCAGCGACTGGGTTAGTCAAGAGTAAATCGAGCAAATGTATAGTTGTGACGACCACGGCGGACAGAGCCATCACTCCGTCGTCATCTCAGATGCCGTCGCAATCTGTTCCGCCGCGCGACCGTGGCGGGGGGCGCGGACAGCGGAGGGAGCGTGCCGCGGGCGGAGGTTATTTAAATCGGCCGCCACTGCGACCGAACCTAGTTCCCTCTGAGCAGCCATAGCGTACGGATCTCCATGCCGGCACGTTCTCAGGAGCTCAGTCCGTCAGTTCACCTGATGATGGCGACATGTATGATCGCCGAAATATTGTGCCCGTTGGACACTGTAGACCGGCAGTATACCCGCGGATATTTTGATTAAACCACAGAAAAGTTTTCAAAATCGATTCAAAAAGCTTGCCCTTCTGAGGTAGCAGTGTAAATATTGCAGCTGCATTAGGCCTGTCCAGATGACTTCTTAGCCATCTAATCAGTGTGGACAGTTGCTGGGCATTTCACTTTAATCTTCAAGACAAATGAGCAAAGCAAACAATGCAAATGTTTATCACTATAAAAAGACAAAGACCAATCCATCATTTGGCAATATGATGCTGAGTGTTTCTGGGCTGCTATAGTGCAATGCTCAACGGCAACACCCCAGATCATACTGCTAGGGGACACGGTCACAAATGCTGCTTATTTAGGCTATACAATTTTGCCTCACTCTCAATATTCCTGTGACACAACCATGACTTCTACCTCAGATGTAGCAACCATTGCATGGCAAGTACTTCCAGAACGATGAGGTTATTTTCAAGGTGGAATGTTTCTGAGCAGCAAAAATGCAGACTGCCACAACAAGAGGTATGTTGCATTTTCATGTTAGTATGCAGAGGACCATCACAAAGTTTCATGGTCATTGCCTGTGTTTTTTTTAGTTGAATATTAAAACTGCATGATGGCCACTTGAGAATTATGTAGTATTTAGAAAAATATACTGTTCGTAAAGGAATTCCCCAGGATCCTGAGGAGGGGTGTGGGAGAATGAGAGGTGAGACTTATAAGAATAATTGCATCTGTGTGGAATCCATAGCTTTTGTGGTTGCTAGAGTAATCGGTGACAGTTTCAGTAACATTTAGACTCCAATGGGTGTGGGTTGTGGTAAAACTTAGTCTCTGGAACAGATGGAGAAATTTTGACAAAACTGAGCTAACTGCTGCGGAAAAGATGCTTTGAGGTGAGAGAGTGGTTACATGTAAGCATAACTTTATAATGTTGAGGGGACAATTTCAACCAAGTTTGGTATGTATTTGCATTGCTAGCTGGAGGAAAAAAACAACTTTAGACACCATTAAGGGGTATGGTGTAGTTATGAAGGATGTGGTTTCTAAAACTGATTGAAAACTAATTATATTAGTGTTTAAGCCTCAATTTTCAGGGTTTTTAGGCTTATTGTCAACAATGCAGATGGCATTTAACTTTTAGGGATGGGGTTGGGTGAATGGTAGGAAGGGGGGGTGACATGTAAAACACTATTCCAGAATATTTGGTACAATTTCAACTCAAGCCACTTTAATTATTGAGAACATTTCTCTTGGGGAACAGCAGTTTTTTTATTACTTAAAAATGAACATGAACAGTCACAACGGCAAGAAACATTATTGTTTTTTAAAAAATAATGTGGTTACCGGTTTCTGTCTGTTTTAGACATCTTCAGACCTCACACTGAAATATGTACATACAATAGAATTAGACAGAATGTAGCAATACATAAAATAAAGCTTACACGTTATTGTTGTGGTCTTCAGTCCAGAGACTGGTTTGATGCAGCTCTCCATGCTACTCTATCCTGTGCAAGCTTCTTCATCTCCCTGGACTGATGACCTTAGCTGTTTAGTCCCCCTTACACATCCCAACAACCACCACCACCATCTTCATCTCCCAATACCTACTGCAACCTACATCCTTCTGAATCTAGTGTATTCATCTCTTGGTCTCCCTCTATGATTTTGACTCTCCACGCTGCCCTGCAATACTAAATTGGTGATCCCTTGATGCCTCAGAATATGCAGTACCAACCAATCCCTTCTTCTAGTCAAATTATGCCACAAATTTCTCTTCTCTCCAATTCTGTTCAGTACCTCCCCATTAGTTATGTGGTCTACCCATCTAATCTTCAGCATTCTTCTGTAGCACCACATTTCGAAAGCTTCTGTTCTCTTCTTGTCTAAACTATTTATCGTCCACATTTCACTTCTATACATAGCTGCACTCCATACAAATACTTCCAGTAACGACTTCCTGACACTTAAATGTATACTCGATGTTAACAAATTTTTCTTCTTCAGAAACGCTTTCCTTGCCATTGCTAGTCTACATTTTGTATCCCCTCTACTTCGACCATCGTCAGTTATTTTGCTCCCCAAATAGCAAAACTCATTTACTACTTTAAGTGTCTCATTTCCTAATCTAATTCCCTCAGCATCACCCAATTTAATTCGACTACATTCAATTATCCTCGTTTTGGTTTTGTTGTTATTCATCTTATATCCTCCTTTCAAGACATTGTCCATTCCGTTCAACTGCTCTTCCAGGTCCTTTGCTGTCTCTGACAGAATTACAATGTCATCGGCGAACCTCAAAGTTTTTATTTCTTCTCCATGGATTTTAATTCCTACTCTGAATTTTTCTTTTGTTTCCTTTACTGCTTACTCAATATACAGATTGAATAACTTCGGGGAGAGGCTACAACTCTGTCTCACTCCCTTCTCAACCACTGCTTCCCTTTCATGCCCCTCGACTCGTCTAACTGCCAGCTGGTTTCTGTACAAATTGTAAATAGCCTTTCGCTCCCTGTATTTTACCCCTGCCACCTTTAGAATTTGAAAGAGAATATTCCAGTCAACATTGTCAAAAGCTTTCTCTAAGTCTACAAATGCTAGAAACGTAGGTTTGCCTTTCCTTAATCTGTTATCTAAGATAAGTCGTAGGGTCAATATTGCCTCGCGCGTTCCAACATTTCTACGGAATCCAAACTGATCTTCCCCGAGGTTGGCTTCTACCAGTTTCTTCATTCATCTGTAAGGAATTCGTGTTAGTATTTTGCAGCCATGGGTTATTAAACTGATAGTTCAGTAATTTTCACGTCTGTCAACACCTGTTTTCTTTGGGATTGGAAATATTGTATTCTTCTTGAAGTCTGAGGGTATTTCATCTGTCTCATACATCTTGCTCACTAGATGGTAGAGTTTTGTTAGGCCTGGCTCTTCCAAGGCTGTCAGTAGTTCTAATGGAATGTTGTCTACTCCCTTTTTGCAGCTCAGGTCTTTCAGTGCTCTGTCAAACTCTTCACGCAGTATCGTATCTCCCATTTCATCTTCATCTACATCCTCTTACATTTCCATAATATTGGCCTCAAGTATATCGCCCTTGTATAGACCCCCTATATACTCCTTCCACCTTTCTGCTTTCCCTTCTTTGGTTAGAACTGGGTTTCCATGTGAGCTCTTGATATTACATTTGTGCTCTAGCCATCCCTACTTAGTCATTTTGCACTTCCTATTGATCTCATTTTTGAGACGTTTTTATTCCTTTTTGCCTGCTTCATTTACTGCATTTTTATATTTTCTCCTTTCATCAATTAAATTCAATCTGTCTTATGTTACCCAAGGATTTCTATTAGCCCTCGTCTTTGTACCTACTTGATCCTCTGCCACCTTCACTATTTCATCTCTCAAAGCTACCCATTCTTCCTCCACTGTATTTCTTTCCCACATTCTTGACAATTGTTCCCTAATGCTCTCCATGTAACTCTCTACAACCTCTGGTTCTTTCTGTTTATCCGTGTCCCATCTCCTCAAATTCCCACCTTTTTGCAGTTTCGTCAGTTTTAATCTACAGTTCATATCCAATAGATTGTGGTCAGAGTCGACATCTGCCTCTGGAAATGTCTTTCGGTTTAAAACCTGGTTCCTGAATCTCTGTCTTACCATTATATAATCTATCTGAGACCTTCCCGTATCTCCAGGCTTCTTCCATGTATACAACCTTCTTTTATGATTCCATATTCACCTACTACGTTTCCTTCTCTTCCTTTTCCTACTATTGAGTTCCAGTCACCCATGACTATTAAATTTTTGTCTCCCTTCACTATCTGAGTAATTTCTTTTATCTCATTATACATTTCATCAATCTCTTCGTCATCTGCGGAGCTAGTTGGCATATAAACTTGTACTACTGTGGTAGGCGTGGGCTTCGTATCTATCTTGGCTACAATAATGCGTTCACTATGCTGTTTGTAGTAGCTTACCCGCATTCCTATTTTCCTATTCATTAATATACCTACTCCTGCATTACCCCTATTTGATTTTATATTTACAACCCTATGTTCACCTCACCATAAGTGTTGTTCCTCCTGCCACCGAACTTCATGAATTCCCACTATATGTAACTTTAACCTATCCATTTCCCTTTTCAAATTTTCTAACCTACCTGCCCGATTAAGGGATCTGACATTCTAGGCTCCGACCTGTGGAACGCCTGTTTTCTTTCTCCTGATAACATCCTCCTGAGCAGTCCCTGCTCGGAGATCCGAATGGGGGGACTATTTTACCTCCGGAATATTTTACCCAAGAGGATGCCATCATAATTTATCCCAACAGTAAAGCTGCATGCCCTCGGGAAAAATTATGGCTGTAGTTTCCCCTTGCTTTCAGCCGTTCGCAGTACCAGTACAGCAAGGCAATTTTTGTTAGTGTTACAAGGCCAGATCAGTCAATCATCCAGACTTTTGCCCCTGAAACTACTGAAAAGGCTGCTGCCCCTCTTCAGGAACCACACGTTTGTCTGGCCTCTCAGCAGATACCCCTCCATTGTGGTTGCACCTACAGTATGGCTATCTGTATCTCTGAGGCACGCGAGTCTCTCCACCAACGGCATGGCCCATGGTTCATGGGGGGACTAACAAGATAACAAAGTATAATCCCTAAAGCATAAAAAAGGAAAAAAGTGCATGTAAGTTACATAAAAAGAGGTATGTCACAAAATCTAATTGATCCATCGAGGTAGTCAGACATAAAACAATGAGCATAAGAAAACTGAAGTTTAAAAAACTGTCAAACATAGCTGTTCAGTCATTCCTTAAAATTCCATTACAAAAAGTCGTCTTACTTACATGCCAATAGTTGCTAACAATAGTCGCTGTTGCAACATCGAAGTTGGCTCCTGTATAACGTGCACATCGTCACCTCCATGCTCTTTCCATGACAAAAAATGGTGTTAGTCAAGCAGTATCTTCACCGGCACTATGATCTAAGACCAAAACACTATACTTGCATGCATTTTTACATATCGACCAGCATGCCAGTATGTATTTGACATTCAGCCACTGTTGCAGCTCTCAACGACCACACTGTCTCCATGGGAATGATTAGCATCGCATAACCTCCATCTTTGCTGCCATACAATCTACGAATTTGCAATAAATCCCCACCAATGGCTAATTTCTCACAAGAGATTATGATTTATATATTTTTATCACAGATTGACGTAATGTTGTTTGTATCAATTACTTTACGTAATATAAGGCACCTATTTCTTCAACTGTTATTAGCTAGCTTTCGTGTGACAATTTTATATACACAGTAATTTATTGTAACAGCTGTTTGATGTCCTGTATGCCTGATTGGCTACAGGTGATGTAATTTGGTGTGCAGTGGACAGAGTGCCGTGTATTTAAGTAACAGCTACATTGCTCTTCTTAGCAGTTAGCAGAAAATTCCGCTGGTGTACTCGAATTGTGGTCAACCAATATAGTTAATTGCACCGCATGGCAACTAAATTTCAGCAATAGAAACACTCAGTGTTACTCAGAGGAAAACTCCCCCAACAGCGAACCACTGAAACAAACCACCACAACATGAATGGACGTGGCTTGGGTTGTTGAAACCAGTACTCAACTTTGACGCCCTGGGTCGGCAAACCACGAAGCTCGTGGCGATCGGACATCTCCACACACGCTCCGACAGTCCGCAGGGACTGTCAGCGGACCCATCCGACTGCACCGCGCGAAGATAACTTCCCTCGTCCGCAGCAACCGACTGACTCCCGCAGAATGCCGACATCTGAAATAGTCGTCAGTGGACATAACACCGACTACCCACACAACCTGACAAACACTGCATGAAGGCGTGAACGATACCCAACAGTAACTAAGCACGCACGAAGACAAATTGTGAGTCGATGCACGCGCGCGGACACACACGTACACACACACACACACACACACACACACACACACACACACACACACACACACACACAGCCGACTCATGAACGATCGGCGAGTCAAAATGTGTCGTTTAGTAGGACGACTAACTGACGATCCACCAAGACCGTGGCCCGGCTCAAGTTTTGCGTGGCGGCAATGGTCGGGCGAGCCATGTCGGCGCAGACCTCACTGCTCCAACCCAACTGCACTAGTGCCACATTGCAACTTCCCAACTGGCAAGTCCGGACTGCGCTCCAGACGCGTTCCAACTGACTGGCAGACCCGTTCTCACAACCCGAACTCTCTTACGGCTGGGAAGTAATAGCAGTCGAACAAAGATACTATGAGAGGGGATATATCGCGCTCACGGTGAGCCAAAGCAGCAACTCAGGACAGTAGTAATTAAAATTAATGTAGTGAGGTGGAAGTAAATTAAAAACAGGATGTAAAATACATGATGGCAGGAACACGACCCACGCACAGCTCAAAACTGTCAAACTCTCGCCTCAAGGGGGGAAGCCACTGACTACACAACCAGTAGGCAGGAAAGGACAGAAGGAGTACTCCTATGAAGACTTCCTCCGTCCCTCCAGCCAAACATCATCCGAGTCTTCCTCTAGCCGGAAGGGCTCGTAGAAGTCCGCTAAAGGCAAACGGTCTTCTTCTTCGCCAACTCGAAGATCCTGTTCGACAGTGTTGCCATGTGCTACCTTAGCCAGGCTGGCCTCTGTCTCGTTGGTACGCACCATCAACCATTTTTCAGCGTTGGACTCTACGGACCAACCGCACAAGCAAGCCATTGCTTCTGTGGACCCCATGGAGCAGGATCCCCCTGCTCCTGTGCCCTGTAGTAGCGACTCTACATTGGCTGTCACTCGGCAGCCGCCAAGTTGACACCTCTCCATCTCTTCCACCAATGGAACGTTCCTGGCCTCTGGTCCCACAAAGAGGATTTACCGCTGCTTTTAGCATCACAGCATCCCCTTGTACTCTGCCTTCAGGAAACGCAATTGCGCCCTCACGACTGCTTTGAGCTTTCACATTACTTACCAATTCGTGTTGACCTTCCCCCCGAGGTCGGCATTCCGTCTCGTGGGGGCATTATGCTGCTCATACGGGATGACCTTCATAGTCAACCTATCTCCATGAGTACCCGTCTTCAAGCTGTTGCCGTTCGCCTTTTCCTTTCCCGCCTGATTTTCTCTCTCTGTACCATTTATGTACCTTCGTCCTTTGATGTTATCAGGGCAGACCTCCTTCAGCTTATTGGGCATCTACCTCCCCCATTTTTGCTACTTTGTAATGCGCATGATCCCCTCTGGGGTTCTCCCAGGACCTTTCAGAGAGGTGCCCTCTTGGCTGACCTTAACCAACTCAACCTCTTCTGCTTTAACACTGGAGCATCCACTTTTATTCCCATTTGGACCTATCCTTTTGCACTGCCCAGCTTGCCCATTGTCGTGAGTAGTCTGTTCTTTCTGACTCCTACTCGAGCGACCATTTCCTGTGTGCTCTCCATTTGCTGACTACTACCCCATCCACATGCACGCCCAAATAGCATCTTACTAAGGCTGACTGGCAGCTTTACTTTTCCCTGTCGACCGAAGAACAAGATGTCCCCAGTTGTGATGACCAGGTGGACTATGTTACTGATGTTACCCTTACTGCTGCAGAACATTCCATTCTTCACACTTCCTCTTTACCATGTCATGTTCCAGTCCCTTGGTGAACTAAGACATGCTGCGATGCAATTTGCGCACAGGGACGTGCTCTCCGCGTTTTTAACTGTCATCCTGCGATAGCTAACTGCATTCATAATAAACAAATGCGTGCAAAGTGTCGTCACGTCCTTCGGGATTGCAAATGAGCTAGCTGGCTTTCATTCACTAGTTCTTCTAACAATTCCACCTCTTCCTCTGTCGTGTGGGCCAACCTCTGACAGCTCTCTGGGACCAAGATCCATTCCCCAATTTCCGGCTTGACAGTAGCAGGCGATGTTATTGTGGACCCTATTGCTACCTCCAACATCTTGGGCCACCATTTTGCGGAAGTTTCGAGCTCTTCGCACTATCACCCTGCCTTCCTCCATCATAAACAAGTGGAGGAGGCTTGGGCGAAACCCTTCTCTTCTCTGAATCATGAGTGCTACAGTGCCGCCTTCACTATGAGGAAGCTCGATCATACTCTCAATTCATCCCGATCCTCCACCCGAGGGCCAGACGCCATCCACATTCCGATTTTGCAGCACCTTTCTCTTGTGGGCAAGCATTTTCTGCTTAACAGTATATCCGCATCTGGGTAGAGAACACATTTCCCGGATGCTGGTGTGAAGCCAGGGTCGTACCCATACCTAAGGCCCGGCAAGGACAAAAACCTTCCTCCTAGCTACCGTCCCATCCCTCTTACCAGCTGCGTTTGCAAGGTGATGGAACGTATGATTCATGCTCAGCTGGTGTGGTGGCTCGAGTCTCAACATTTACTAACGAATGTACAGTGTGGATTTAGAGTACAGCGTTCTACAGTTGACCATCTTGTTACCTTGTCCACCGATGTCATGAATGGTTTTCTGCTGATATCCCAGACTGTGGCCGTGTTTTTCGATTTGGAGAAGACCTACGACTCCTGCTGGAGAACTGGTATCCTCCATACTCTTTACACGTGGGGCTTCTGTGGGTGCCTGCCCTGTTTTCTTTCGGCATTTTTACAAGACCGAGTTTTGAAGGTGCGCGTGGGTTCTGCCTTGTTGGACGCCTTTATCCAGAAAAATGATGTGCTTCAAGGTTCTGTCCTGTGCGTCGTCCTCTTTGCCATCGGCATTAACCCTATAATGTCCTGTCTCCTGCCGGGCATCTCCGGCGCTCTATTTGTAAACGATTTTCCCATCAATTGCAGGTCTCCACAACCTGTCTCACTGAGTGGCACCTTCAGCGCTGTCTTAATCGTCTTTATACCTGGAGCATCGACAATGGCTTTCGCTTTTCCCCTGACAAAACCATCTGTTTGAATTTCTGGCGGCGCAAATGATTTCTCCCACAATCTCTATATCTTGGGACTGTTGCCCTTCCGTTCGTTGAAACTTTCTGGGGCTCCTGCTCGATAGGAAACTCCCTTAGTCCTCCCATGTGTCTTACCTGGCAGCCCGTTGTACGCAGTCCCTCTATCTCCTACATGTCCTCAATGGTATTTGCTGGGGCGCTGATCGAACCACCCTCCTCTGTTTGTACCAGTCCATTGTCTGTTCGAAACTCGACTATGGGTGCTTTGTTTATGCGTCTATCCACGATCATGACATCCGTTTGGCCACAAGTGCCTCTTACACCAGCACGGTTGAGAGTCTGTATGCTGAAGCTGCTGAACTCCCACTGGCCAACACCGTGACTTTGTCCTCAACAGGTATGCATGCCATTTGTCTGCCATGCGTGGCCATCCCCCTCCTATGCTTCCTACTTTGATGATTCCTTTGATTGTCAGAATGGGGCTCGTCCCTCTTCTCTTTTTCCTCCTGGAGTCCACTTTCACCACTTGCTGCGGTGGCTACTGTGACTTCACACTACCTGCAACTCTCTCAGTGGGTGTGAACCCTTCACCACTTCAGCTTCGTGAAGCGGCCCATGTTAACCTTGGCCTTCATTCGCTTCTTAAGGACACTACTCCAGCATCGGTCTATCGCCTCCAGTTTCATGCCCTTCACATGGAACTTCACGATAGTGTCTTTGTCTAAACTGATGGCTCTTTGATTGACCACAGGGTTGGGTGTGCCTTCGGCATTGTCACCCGTGGTCTGTCGATATCAGCTTCTGGCACACTCCTCAGTATTTTCAGCCAAGCTCTTCGCCTTGTATCAGGCCATGGAGTACATCCGGCGACACAGCCTTTCCAATTGTGTCCTCTGCTCAGACTTGCTCAGTACCCTCCAAAGTCTATGTGCACTGTACACTGCTCGTCCCTTAGTGCAGCGGGCCCAGGAAAACTGTCACTTGCTCACTCTTCGGGAGGCAAGTGTCATGTTTCTGTGGGTCCCTGGTCATGTCGATTTGCCAGAAAACAAGGCTGCTGACGCAGCTGCCAAGGCTGCAGTCCTCATACCTCAGCCTGTGAGTTCCTGTATTCCCTTCCGTGATCTTTATGTTGCCGTCTGTCAAGAGGTGGTGTACCTTTGGCATCACCAATGGTCCTCCCTTCACAGGAATAAGTTTCGGCTCATTAAGCCTCTCCCAGTGTCTTGGATGACCTCCTCTCGGCTGTCCCACCCTCTGCTGGTGGTGTGTTGGGCACTGCCATTTTAGCCATTGTCATTTGTTAACTGGCGCCAGTGCACCACTTTGTACACATTACACCCAAATTTTAACTGTCTGCCATTTTCTGCTGGAATGCTCTTTTTTTTTTTTTTTTTTTTTTTTTTTTTTTTTTTTTTTTTTTTTTTTTTTCATTACAGCTTGGGTTTGCTGTCTGATTTATCAGTCGTTTGAGCGAATACGCACAGGCTGTCGACCGCGTTTTACTTTTCATCCACCGAAGCAATATGGCGAAGACCATTTAATTTTTAGTTTTGGACCTCCATTTCTGCATGCTGTTTTTTAGCCCTTTTTCCATTAGCCTGTTTTTAGGTGTCTCCTATTCTGTCCACTAGGACTGACGTGTAGTCATTTAACTCCTCTCTGTGTTTGTGTTTTATAGTTTTGACTTGGGCACATATGACCCCAGTTGTTTTTTTGCACCCAAAAAAAAAAAAGACGGAGTCGCTCTCTTCAAGCCACAATCTACCATCATAGGCGTAATTTCTTCTTTTATTATTTGTTGTGTCAGATGCATTTTATATATTACTACATCCCTGTAATTCTATTGTATTTACATATTTCAGTGTGAAGATGGCCTAAAACAGAACAAAACTGGCTACCTCATAAAAAAGAAGTTTCTTGCAGTTGTGACTGTTCATGTTCATTTTTACTTAGCCATTTTGGTACACCAGTGACTTACTACCTGGAAATAAGAAATATTGTGTTACTGGGGCACTTGTGGCGCTACTAGGGATGATGGTGGATTTCCATTCTTTGTCCTACTTAATAAATGATTGGAATAAGTACATAACAGAGCTTTGCCATGATATGGCGTGCATTACATAGCTATTGCTGCTGCTCAGTGTGAACGCTCTAGCCTGACAAGCTCTTGCTTACAAGGGTGCAATGGTTGCCCAACTTTTTTGCTCAAGAGCCTGTACTCATAGTGTGGCGCCTCATATGTATCGATCTTATTATTATTACTAGGTAACCTACATAGATCAGAATGTCATGAGCCCTCAATAGACTAGTCTGACAAACTAGGGAACGATAGGTTTGTACTTGTATATAAATGCATTATGTCACATGAGACACAATCACATATGTGTATTAACTGTACATGTGTTTAATTTTTCTTCTACTGATTGCACTGTATTACAACAGCCTTAATTTTATTTCATATTCCGTGCTACAAATGTGCACCACATTTGATGCTGACCATCTCTATAATGTGCATTCACAAATCATGTTACTTTTGTTTGAAATTTATATCACAGCAGGTGATTGCTACGAGGTGCACACGACTACAAGTTGTCAACACTGTAAGAAAAGAGGAAAGAAATACATTACCCCTGTCACGTCCTCTCACCCTGCAACAACAAGTCTGCCCCTTTATCAAGGGTTCACCTGTGAGGTGATCGGCCAATGTTTTGCTCATCTACTAAAATTCTTCCAGTATATTTTTGATTTGTCGAAGGAATCGGGTACAGTCAACATTTATAGATGGTAAGAATTTATTCCTTACCAGATTTGGATATACATCAGTTATCCTTGTTCTGAAGATATCAAATGTTAACGCTTGTAACAAACAGAAATGTATTTTCGAAACTGATGAATAAATATTTACCATTCAAACTAAATCCTTCATTGAACAAAATTATTTTTCAGTTATTGACAATGATCAGCCACATACGCAATACAGGGAGTAAAAATTCTAAATCGCTGTGCATTGGTCTTACAAAAATTAGATTTTATGGGACATAGCTTATTCATGGGAGTCGGTAGTCGTTAGTTGGCAAGTGCCACTTTGACGACAATCAAGTGTGTAATTAGTATTTGTGGGAGTCGAGAGTTAATCCTGAATGGAATAATCGTTGTGGTAGCTTCAGCCAATGGCAGGATCCTTCATCAACAGAATTACTCCCGGCATGTTTATGAGTGTAGAAAGTAAAGTGTTGATGATCAGTTTTCAGTAAATTAAAAGAAAGTTAGATCGGCGTATTATATTCTGAGTCCAATCCACCATATCTTTTTGAAAAGAAAACTCACCTGACTTACGCAGTCTTTAAAATTGCGGACGCTACAAATTGCGAGTGCGTGTTAGCACTTCAAATATAAACATAAAGAGTGAAAAATAGGTATTATATACAGATGTCGCGGTTTTTACAGTGCTCCTAAGTGTATTGTACGTCATATTATTACAAAAATAGAGGAAAGGAGGAAGTAGCAGCAGTTAAATACAGGGTGTCCGAAAAGTCTTTCCCTGATTACATAAGTTGATAACTCAGGCTAGAAGTAAAATACAAATATGAAATTTGTGTCGACTTGTTTACAACAATCAAAGTTTTTTTTCTGTTTTAGGTTCACAGTACGTAAGTAGTGGATAAGGTGCAGTGCCCAAGAAGCCATGTTAACCAATGAGGAGAAGGCACAGTGTGTCCTGTGGTACCATGAGACACGATCACCAACCACAGTGCAGAAACACTTCCAGACAACATTTGGAAGGAATCCACCTGATGTCAAGAGCATTAAAGCCTGGTATGAGATGTTTAAGAACACAGGATGGGTTGCTGACCTTCTGAGGTTTGGTCGACCAAGAACCTCAGCAGACAGGGTGAAAGCTGTAAGGCAGTCTTTTCTGTGAAGTCCGAAGAAATCAGTGTGCAGGGTCTCATGTGAATTACAGATGCCAAAAAGCTCTCTCCCTGACATTTTACACAAATGTTTATTGCATAAAAAGTGCAAATCATTCAGGCCTTGTTGCCCAATGACAGTACACGTCGATATGACTTTGCGGTCGAAATGCTATCATGTATTGAGGATGATGATGGTTATCTCAGACGAATTGCCTTTTCCGACGAAGAGACCTTTTTTGTCAGTGGAGCAGTGAATCGCCATAATGTGCGCATTTGGGGTCCACAACCCCCTGGCGAGGCCATGGAGTGCACCAGAGGCAGCCCAAAGGTGAATGTTTGGTGTGCGCTATTGCACAATCGAATTATCAGGCCATTCTTCTTCGCTGAGGCTACCTACCATCACATCCACAGTGTATCTGGACATGTTGCAACTGTATGCTGTTCCTAGGCTGCTTCAGTATCACACCGATGTCTTGTTTCAGCAAGACGGTGCACTGCCTCATTGGGGTTTGGACGTCCGTGCCTATCTTGATATGACCTTTCCTGGGCAATGGATTGGTCATGATGGACCAACGGTTTGGCCTCCACGCTCTCCTGACATAACCCCAGTAGACTTCTTTTTATGGGATTATGTCAAGGATGAGGTCTACCGAACACGTGTGCCAGATCTTGAAACCCTGCGGCAACGGATAACTACAGTTGTTGAATCGATCCCTCCAGTGATGTTGGCTAATGTGTGGATGAAAATTGAATATCGCCTAGATGTGCTACGTGCTCATGTGGAAGTTTACTCACGTGTGAAAGAAACTTTGATAGTTTGTAAACAATTAGACACCAGTGTCATATTTGTATCTTACTTCTAGCCTGAGTTATCAATTTATGTAATCAGGGAAAGACTTTTTGGACATCCTGTATAGTGAAACAAACCAAGATAGCAAGTGCTTAGCGAAATAATACTGTCAATATAGTTAAATTTGCGAAAATAAGTTAGAAAAGAATCAAGCCTAGAGATGAAATTTTTGCTGTTAAAAGAGAGTTTGTTACCATACCAAGCTAGTGAAATTTGTATGAAGTGTGGACGCAGTGTAAATATAAATCAGTGTATGTACTAGCGAAAACCTTTCAAATAAGTGTGTAGTACAATTCTGAACTATATGTTTAAAGTGCACAAACGAAATCGAAATGAAGACACAACAGTACCAGTATTCCAGGTAATGCACGGTATGTAAATTGGTCAGCATAAGGCACAGAACAAAATCAATGGCTCGAAACTAAACATATAGACAATAAAATGGTACAAGGAAATACTCATGAAGAAATTTCCTGACAACGAATGAAAGACGAAATTTTGCGAGTGGATGCTCTAATTGCAAATCTTACTGATAGTTTGAAGGCTCTAAAAGAACAAACTGTATGAGTGCGACAAACTGCGTCGATTCGTTCAGATGACTGAAAATGCAGACCAAATTTACAAAAGAAAAAACAAAACAGCGACACTGCTGAATGTTCCGATAATTGTTACATCACACGTCCCAGTAAAGGTAAATATTGCACAAAAAGAATCGAATTAGCAGCGAAAGGAACCAGGAATAAATGTAATACAGGTATGCCAGAAACCGAAGTTCTTATGTTGACTCACGAAAACAGCAGAAACTGTGCAAGCCTGTAAAATGAATTATCACAAGAAACGCTCTGTGTAACATCCTTTGTTAAACCAGTCATATTATTTAACGAATTTACAAGAGACATTCATAGTAAAATTATACACCTAGTAAAAGACACTAACAGTCTGTGCTGTATCAAATGACAGCAGAAACTGAAGGAAGACATATTTTCAGAAATGCTATGGAAGAGTTAATCAGAAATACGTTATACACAAGAGTGATACTGTTTACTATTCCATAACAGCGAGACAGGGTGCAGACAAATTGTCATATATCAGCTGAGCAAGTACATTGTAACAGCAGGCGAACAATACAATCATGCCACAGTACTTGATGTAAACAGATTCCTTAGAAGATAAGATTTCACATTGCAAGGAGGGCATATAAACAAAAGAGGAAGAAAGGAACTATGCAGAGAATTAAAGTATGCAATAACAACCAAAAAGCAGACAATAGTCATGGGAAATAACATGGCAGTAACAATCATACCAGAAGTAGGGAAATCGTCTGTTGAAGGAAAAAAAAACCCAGGAAGATAGGAAAACTGGACCATCACATTTCAACAATGAGAGAGACCACACTGAATCAACAAAAAATAGCAGATACAGTATTAACAACAGTATTGGAACAAGCACTGAAAAAAACAGGGAAATCACAATGTGTTAACAGAAACAACTGAGAGTGGATTAAATGTAATAAAGGAGCAATCACACACAGCACCACAAAAAGCACATCAAAGCATACAACCAACAACTTCAAAAGTTGAACAAATAGAAAAGAAAGCAATGTGGACTTCACAGAATGAGCAGTTCCCCACTATTTAGCAAAAAGATTTTTTATTTCACAGCCAACAAAAGAGAAGGGCAAGATAAATAATAATAATAATAATAATAATAGTAGTAATAATAATAATAATAATAATTCACCTCAACACATTCACATCTAACTAAATTATTTAACAGTTACATTGCAGACCCATACACATTCCCTGATACACTTACACATGGAATAACTTATCTGAAACCTAAAGATCAAGCAGACACAGCAAAATATCGCCCCATAACATGCCTACCAACAAAATACAAAATATGAACTTCAGTCATTACACAGAAATTAATGACACATACAACACAGAACAAAAGAACAAAATTATAAATGAAGAACAAAAAGGCTGTTGCAAAGGAGCACGAGGATGTAAAGAGCAACTGATAATAGATTCAGAGTTGACATATCAAGCTAAAACTAAACAAAGGTCGCTACACTATGCAAACATTCATTACCAAAAAGCTTTTGATAGTGTACCCCACTCATGGTTACTACAAATATTGGAAATATACAAAGTAGATCCTAAATTGATACAGTTCCTAAACATAGTAATGAAAAATTGGAAAACCACACTCAATATCCAAACAAATTCAAATAATATCACATCACAGCCAATACAGATTAAGCGTGGAATATACCAAGGCGACTCATTAAGTCCTTTCTGGTTCTGCCTTGCTCTGAACCCACTATCCAACATGCTAAATAATACAAATTATGGATACAATATTACTGGAACATACCTACACAAAATCACGCATCTCCTATACATGGATGATCTAAAACTACTGGCAGCAACAGATCAACAACTCAACAAATTACTAAAGATAACAGAAGTATTCAGCAATGATATAAATATGGCTTTTGGAACAGACAAATGTAAGAAAAATAGCATAGTCAAGGGAAAACACACTAAGCAAGAAGATTACATATTGGATAACCTCAGCGACTGCATAGAAGCGATGGAAAAAACAGATGCCTATAAATATCTAGGATACAGACAAAAAATAGGAATAGATAATACAAATATTAAGAAGAACTAAAAGAAAAATATAGGCAAAGACTAACAAAAAATACTGAAAACAGAATTGACAGCAAGAAACAAGACAATCACACACAGCACCACAAAAAGCACATCAAAGCATACAACCAACAACTTCAAAAGTTGAACAAATAGAAAAGAAAGCAATGTGGACTTCACAGAATGAGCAGTTCCCCACTATTTAGCAAAAAGATTTTTTATTTCACAGCCAACAAAAGAGAAGGGCAAGATAAATAATAATAATAATAATAATAATAGTAGTAATAATAATAATAATAATAATTCACCTCAACACATTCACATCTAACTAAATTATTTAACAGTTACATTGCAGACCCATACACATTCCCTGATACACTTACACATGGAATAACTTATCTGAAACCTAAAGATCAAGCAGACACAGCAAAATATCGCCCCATAACATGCCTACCAACAAAATACAAAATATGAACTTCAGTCATTACACAGAAATTAATGACACATACAACACAGAACAAAAGAACAAAATTATAAATGAAGAACAAAAAGGCTGTTGCAAAGGAGCACGAGGATGTAAAGAGCAACTGATAATAGATTCAGAGTTGACATATCAAGCTAAAACTAAACAAAGGTCGCTACACTATGCAAACATTCATTACCAAAAAGCTTTTGATAGTGTACCCCACTCATGGTTACTACAAATATTGGAAATATACAAAGTAGATCCTAAATTGATACAGTTCCTAAACATAGTAATGAAAAATTGGAAAACCACACTCAATATCCAAACAAATTCAAATAATATCACATCACAGCCAATACAGATTAAGCGTGGAATATACCAAGGCGACTCATTAAGTCCTTTCTGGTTCTGCCTTGCTCTGAACCCACTATCCAACATGCTAAATAATACAAATTATGGATACAATATTACTGGAACATACCTACACAAAATCACGCATCTCCTATACATGGATGATCTAAAACTACTGGCAGCAACAGATCAACAACTCAACAAATTACTAAAGATAACAGAAGTATTCAGCAATGATATAAATATGGCTTTTGGAACAGACAAATGTAAGAAAAATAGCATAGTCAAGGGAAAACACACTAAGCAAGAAGATTACATATTGGATAACCTCAGCGACTGCATAGAAGCGATGGAAAAAACAGATGCCTATAAATATCTAGGATACAGACAAAAAATAGGAATAGATAATACAAATATTAAGAAGAACTAAAAGAAAAATATAGGCAAAGACTAACAAAAAATACTGAAAACAGAATTGACAGCAAGAAACAAGACAAAAGCTATAAATACTTATGCTATACCAATATTGACCTACTCATTTGGAGTAGTGAAATGGAGTAACACAGACCTAGAAGCACTCAATACACTTACACGATCACAATGCCACAAATATAGAATACATCACATACATTCAGCAACTGAAAGATTCACATTAAGCAGAAAGGAAGGAGGAAGGGGATTTATTGACATAAAAAACCTACATTATGGACAGGTAGACAATTTAAGAAAATTCTTTATAGAACGAGCAGAAACTAGCAAAATACACAAAGCAATCACTCATATAAATACATTGGCTACACCATTGCAATTTCATAACCACTTCTACAACCCTTTGGATCACATAACATCAACAGATACAAAGAAAGTAAATTGGAAAAAGAAAACACTACATGGCAAGCACCCGTATCATCTAACACAGCCACACATCTATCAAGACGCTTCCAACACATGGCTAAGAAAAGGCAATATATACAGTGAGATGGAAGGATTCATGATTGCAGTACAGGATCAAACAATAAACACCAGATATTACAGCAAGCAAATTATTAAAGATCCCAATACCACAACAGATAAATGCAGACTTTGCAAACAACAAATAGAAACCGTAGATCACATCACAAGCGGATGTACAATACTAGCAAATACAGAATACCCCAGAAGACATGACAATGTAGCAAAAATAATACATCAACAACTTGCCATACAACATAAACTATTAAAACAACACGTTCTCACATACAAGTATGCACCACAAAATGTACTGGAGAATGATTGATACAAATTATACTGGAACAGAACCATTATAACAGATAAAACAACACCACATAACAAACCTGACACCATACTCACCAATAAAAAGAAGAAATTAACACAACTAATCAAAATATCCATACCCAATACAACAAATATACAGAAGAAAACACGAGAAAAATTGAGAAATACATCCAACTGGCTGAGGAAGTCAAGGACATGTGGCATCAGGATAAAGTTGACATTGTACCAATTATACTATCAACTACAGGAGTCATACCACACAGTATCCACCAGTACATCAACGCAATACAGCTACATCCAAACATATACATACAACTACAGAAGTCTGTAATTATTGATACATGTTCAATTACGCGAAAGTTCCTAAATGTAACATATACTGTGCAGTTAAAAGGAAGTCACACTTGATCAAGATCCGCGTCACTTCCCATTTTTAACCAGACATAACGTCTGAGAAAGGAAATAATAATAATAATAATAATAATAATGAATAATAATAATGAATACAGCCCCCCCATGAACCATGGACCTTGCCATTGGTGGGGAGGCTTGCGTGCCTCAGCGATACAGATAGCTGTACCGTAGGTACAACCACAACGGAGGGGTATCTGTTGAGAGGCCAGACAAACGTGTGGTTCCTGAAGAGGGGCAGCAGCCTTTTCAGTAGTTGCAAGGGCATCAGTCTGGATGATTGACTGATCTGGCCTTGTAACAATAACCAAAATGGCCTTGCTGTGCTGGTACTGCGAATGGCTGAAAGCAAGGGGAAACTACGGCCGTAATTTTTCCCGAGGTCATGCAGCTTTTACTGTATGATTAAATGATGATGGCATCCTCTTGGGTAAAATATTCCGGAGGTAAAATAGTCCCCCATTCGGATCTCCGGGCGGGAACTACTCAAGAGGATGTCGTTATTAGGAAAAAGAAAACTGGCGTTCTACGGATCGGAGCGTGGAATGTCAGATCCCTTAATCGGGCAGGTAGGTTAGAAAATTTAAAAAGGGAAATGGATAGGTTAAAGTTAGATATAGTGGGAATTAGTGAAGTTCGGTGGCAGGAGGAACAAGACTTCTGGTCAGGTGACTACAGGGTTATAAACACGAAGTCAAATAGGGGTAATGCAGGAGTAGGTTTAATAATGAATAGGAAAATAGGAATGTGGGTAAGCTACTACACACAGCATAGTGAACGCATTATTGTGGCCAAGATAGACACGAAGCCCATGCCTACTACAGTAGTACAAGTTTATATGCCAACTAGCTCTGCAGATGACGAAGAAATTGAAGAAATGTATGATGAAGTAAAAGAAATTATTCAGATAGTGAAGGGAGCGAAAATTTAATAGTCATGGGTGACTGGAATTCGAGTGTAGGAAAAGGGAGAGAAGGAAACGTAGTAGGTGAATATGGATTGGGGCTAAGAAATGAAAGAGGAAGCCACCTGGTAGAATTTTGCACAGAGCACAACTTAATCGTAGCTAACACTTGGTTTAAGAATCATGATAGAAGGTTGTATACATGGAAGAACCCTGGAGATACTAAAAGGTATCAGATAGATTATATAATGGTAAGACAGAGATTTAGGAACCAGGTTTTAAATTGTAAGACATTTCCAGGGGCAGATGTGGACTCTGACCACAATCTATTGTTTATGACCTGTAGATTAAAACTGAAGAAACTGCAAAAAGGTGGGAATTTAAGGAGATGGGACTGGATAAACTGAAAGAACCAGAGGTTGTACAGATTTTCAGGGAGAGCATAAGGGAAAAATTGACAGGAATGGGGGAAAGAAATACAGTAGAAGAAGAATGGGTAGCTTTGAGGGATGAAGTAGTGAAGGCAGCAGAGGATCAAGTAGGTAAAAAGACGAGGGCTAGTAGAAATCCTTGGGTAACAGAAGAAATATTGAATGTAATTGATGAAAGGAGAAAATATAAAAATGCAGTAAATGAAGCAGGCAAAAAGGAGTACAAACGTCTCAAAAATGAGGTCGACAGGAAGTGCAAAATGGCTAAGCAGCGATGGCTAGAGGACAAATGTAAGGATGTAGAGGCTTATCTCACTAGGGGTAAGATAGATACTGCCTACAGGAAAATTAAAGAGACCTTTGGAGGTAAGAGAACCACTTGTATGAACATCAAGAGCTCAGATGGAAACCCAGTTCTAAGCAAAGAAGGGAAAGCAGAAAGGTGGAAGGAGTATATAGAGGGTCTATACAAGGGCGATGCACTTGAGGACAGTATTATGGAAATGGAAGAGGATGTAGATGAAGATGAAATGGGAGATACAATACTGCGTGAAGTGTTTGACAGAGCACTGAAAGACCTGAGTCGAAACAAGGCCCCCGGAGTAGACAACATTCCATTGGAACTACTGACGGCCTTGGGTGAGCCAGTTCTGACAAAACTCTACCACCTGGTGAGCAAGATGTATGAAACAGGCGAAATACCCTCAGACTTCAAGAAGAATATAATAATTCCAATCCCAAAGAAAGCAGGTGTTGACAGATGTGAAAATTACCGAACAATCAGTTTAATAAGCCACAGCTGCAAAATACTAACTCGAATTCTTTACAGACGAATGGAAAAAGTAGTAGAAGCCCACCTTGGGGAAGATCAGTTTGGATTCCGTAGAAGTACTGGAACACGTGAGGCAATACTGACCTTACGACTTATCTTAGAAGAAAGATTAAGGAAAGGCAAACCTACGTTTATAGCATTTGTAGGCTTAGAGAAAGCTTTTGACAATGTTGACTGGAAAACTCTCTTTCAAATTCTAAAGGTGGCAGGGGTAAAATACAGGGAGCGAAAGGCTATTTACAATTTGTACAGAAACCAGATGGCAGTTATAAAGAGTCGAGGGACAAGAAAGGGAAGCAGTGGTTGGGAAGGGAGTAAGACAGGGTTGCAGCCTCTCCCCATTGTTATTCAATCTGTATATTGAGCAAGCAGTAAAGGAAACAAAAGAAAAATTCGGAGTAGGTATTAAAATCCATGGAGAAGAAATAAAAACTTTGAGGTTCGCCGATGACATTGTAATTCTGTCAGAGACAGCAAAGGACTTGGAAGAGCAGTTGAACGGAATGGATGGTGTCTTGAAGGGAGGATATAAGATGAACATCAACAAAAGCAAAACGAGGATAATGGAATGTAGTCGAATACAGTCGGGTAATGCTGAGGGTATTAGATTAGGAAATGAGACACTTAAAGTAGTAAAGGAGTTTTGCTATTTGGGGAGCAAAATAACTGATGATGGTCAAAGTAGAGAGGATATCAAATGTAGACTGGCAATGGCAAGGAAAGCGTTTCTGAAGAAGAGAAATTTGTTAACATCGAGTATAGATTTAAGTGTCAGGAAGTCATTTCTGAAAGTATTTGTATGGAGTGTAGCCATGTATGGAAGTGAAACATGGACGGTAAATAGTTCGGACAAGAAGAGAATAGAAGCTTTCGAAATGTGGTGCTACAGAAGAATGCTGAAGATTAGATGGGTAGATCACATAACTAATGAGGAAGTATTGAACAGGATTGGGGAGAGGAGAAGTTTGTGGCACAACTTGACCAGAAGAAGGGATCGGTTGGTAGGACATGTTCTGAGGCATCAAGGGGTCACCAATTTAGTGTTGGAGGGCAGCGTGGAGGGTAAAAATCGTAGGGGGAGACCAAGAGATGAATACACTAAGCAGATTCAGAAGGATGTGGGCTGCAGTAGGTACTGGGAGATGAAGAAGCTTGCACAGGATAGAGTAGCATGGAGAGCTGCATCAAACCAGTCTCAGGACTGAAGACCACAACAACAACAACAATGAATACAGCACAGTCACACATCAGGCTCCAACTAAAATGATATTCAGCAAGCCAGGACTCATAAACAGAACAAAAACATTAAAATCTTGTACCAAATATTCAGTATTTAGGCAAGACAAAAAATTGAAGTGGACCTGGTCCTGAATGAAACACAACTGGATATATTATGCGTCAGTGAGCATGGGCTAAATGAAGCAGAATGTAGCGGCCTAATAATAAGAGACTATGATTTGATTAATTATTTCTGTAGAGCAAAACATTAGGATGGTGGTGTTTCTATATACAAGAAGAAAATTTTAAGTCTACAAGGTAATGAATACTGTAAATATGTAAACCTTCCAGCTTCCATAGAAAATGATTTTGCAATTGCTGGTGTAATGAATGAAGAGCTCAGAATTATCTGTGTATGCAGGTCCCCAAGTGACAATATTACAAAATTTTAGAAAAATTATCAATGAAGATTAAAATGAAAGTTGCTATAATAGGTGGAGACTATAACATAGATATAGGTAAAGAATAAAAACCAAAACAAAAATTGAAACAGACAATAAATAAGTGTATTATGAAAACAATAATAGATATCCCTACAAGACTGACTAATCACAGTCACACCATCATTAACAACATAATCACAAATATTGAAAATAGTAAATGTGAAGCAAAATTTCTACAGACAGGTGTCTCCGACCATCAGGGGTTAATAATTCACATAAATAAGAGCTCAAAAGCAGAAGAAATGCACGATAAGAAAGAAGTCAGGATTGTCAATGTGCAAAACACAAATATTTTCAAAACAACACTGAGGAAAGAAGAATGGGGCAAAACAATGCAAGCACAAGGTACAAATGAAAAGTATATGCTTTTCTTAACACACTAATGCATCACTTTCATGTAGTCTTCCCCAGAGTAGCCCATCAGAAAAAGCAGAGTCACAGTAAGAAATGTATTACAAAAGAAATAACTGAACTCGGGACTAGAGTGAAGGAACTCAGACAAGCAGGGAAAATGGAGACATATAAACAATATCAGAAGAAGTGCAGGCAATTAATAAGAGAAGCAAAAGCCATTTCAATAAACAGAGTGATACAAATTCAAATTAAAAAAGTAAAACAACATGGGATATAATCAACAGTGAAAGATATGGACAAAAAAGTGTAAAAAACTGCAATTTTATTAAGCCAATGAGAACTGATGACAACATAGTTACAGATGGAACAAAAATTTGCTAATATACTAAACAACTTTATAGATGCCGAACAAATCATCAGTGCTCAAAGCACGCTTTAGCACTTGGCTAACCATCCCAATCAATGTTCCTGGAATCAGGGACAAAACAGAACTCATAAAAATAACCCAGAAATTAGAACTCAAAAAGTCTGCAGGAGATGAAGTAAATAAAATTATTTAGTAAAACGTGTGAATGAAGTAATAATTAAACCTCTTTTGGATATTGCAAACTGCTCATTTAGAGGAAGAGTATTCCCAGAAAAATTAAAAGTAAGCAAAGTAGTACCAATATTTAAGAAAGGAGACATAAATGATCCAAATAACTATAGACCAGTGTCTTTAATTTCTGGTGTCTCAAAGATACTAGAGATGCTCATGCATAGTAGGTTGAACAAATTCCTGGAGAAACACAGTATTCTGGTTCCAGCACAACATGGTTTCCAAAAAGGGAAATCTACAGAAACCGCCATCTCAAGCCTGACAGAATCCTTTACAGATGGATTAGACAAAAGAAACTCTGTGTCTGCTGTGTTTCTGGACTTGTCTAAAGCGTTTAACACAATCGCCCATAAGGCACGTATTGAAAAACTTGAAAGCTATGGTGTTAGTGGACATGCAGCCAAGTGGATAAAATCATACATCAGCAACAGAAAGCAGTATGTGGAAACAGAAACTGGATGCAGATCTGACATCAGAATTATTAAGTACAGAGTATCCCAAGGATCTGTACTTGGCACACTTCTGTTCAACCTATTTGTAAACAATATTGATGTCAGTGAGGAAGATAAAAAAATACTATATGCAGATGACATGACACTAATGAATGTAGAAAAAAATCTGAAGTGCGTTTGTGTTAATAAATAAGGCAGCACAGTGGCTTATACAAAATGACATAATTTTAAATCTAAAAAAAGACCATGTTCATGGTGTTCACAAACTGAGAAAACGAAGAACACACAGACATAGTCACAGATGAAACAAGACTAGAAGAAGTTATCACACTTAAAGTTTTGGGAATTACAGTTGACAATAAGCTCCTGTAGAGTCAACATATACAGGGTGGTCCATTTGAAGTTTTGGATGAGATTATCTCAAAAGCTACACATCGGATAAAAACAGTGGGTAAGACAAGTTCATAAGCTCAAAGAGGAACATCAAATGATACTACTTGTGATCTCTAGTCCCTGCCCCCTTGGGTGGGGTGGGGGGCAACATTTAAATCCTAAATGGAAACACCCATTTTTATTGCAGATTCGGATTGTCCATAAAAAGTAATCAAGTTTTGTCTGAAACATTTTTTAAACCATTGACAGATGGCGCTGAAATCGAGAAAAATGAAAATTGTGGAAGAACTCTGATTTATTTTGAGTGACCAGAGAAGGACGCATCAAATCGATAAAAAATGTGCACCAATTCTTTCGTTACGCCAAATTAAGCTACTTTTGTACAAAATGTACTGTATCCTACTTTTAGCGTTACCCAGGAACAACAACATGGACTTAGTAGAATGATGTTCCCATGGGGTGCTTCAGTAGTGTGTGTCCTCTTGCCTCTCACATGTTGAGGTGCATCATTAGTGTGAGTCCCCTTGCCTCTCACTTGTTGGGGTGCTTCATTAGTGCGGGTCCTGCCTCTCACATGTTGGGGCGCTTCATTAGTGAGAGTCCCCTTGCCTTTCACAATTTGTGGGTGATTAATTAATGATTTGCCTATAAAGGAAGTGTTCAAAATTATCCTCATTTGCTCCAATGCATAAAGTCAATTGTCTGCTAAAGTTGTCCACAGTTTTGAGCAGCACATCCCGTGCTATGGCTGCACATGCTCTTCGAATGCATTGCTCCATATCTTTTCAGGTTGTGGGCTGTCTGTCATAAACAATACTTTTTAAATAACCTCACAAGAAAAAAATCAGGAGATGTAAGGTCTGGTGAATGTGGAGGCCACTGATTTGGTCTGCCGCATCCTATCCACCGACCAGGGTACCATAAATTTGAAACGTTCTGCACATTTTTAGCATAATGGGGAGCTGCTCCGTCCTGTTGGAACCACATTCGTTGCCTAGTTCCTAAATCAGCGTCTTCCATTAGCTCCAACAAATCATCGTGGAGAAGTTGTAAATAAGATTCCCCAGTAACATGCTGGTCAAAAAAATATGGTCCTATCACGTAACCATTTAAAATTCCACACCAGACCATTAACGACCATTTGTGTTGATTGTCAACAGGTCTGTGCCAGTGTGGACTGACAGGGAAACAATAATGACAATCATGACGATTTAATTCGCCATTGTTTTTGAATGTGGCTTCGTTGGTGAACATAACGTATCTAAAAAAATCGTCACCTCTCATCATTTCCAAGGCCCATTGGCAGAAATGCACGCATATTCGCATATCTCTCGACATTAACGCCAGTGTCAGTGTGATATGATACACATGATATTTATATGCCTCCAAAATCCTCAAAACAGTTGATTACGGTATCCAGAAGGGCAAGGGTCCGAGTGTCATTTTCATTGTATTCGCAATGATGAGGTGGACAGTGCATGTATCCATTTCGAGCTCATTGAGTGCAATTTCGAATAATGTTTTCGCTTGGATTTCGTACGTTTGGGAATCAATCCACATACAATTGCGCAGCTGCAGCGTAATTGTTATGGAATTCACCTAAAATTAACATCATATCAACAATCTCTGTAGGAGGACACAGCCATGTTTCGCTAAAGAATAATTTATTTTCGTCGGTTGATGTTTACGGTTCACAATCTGAAAGTGAAGTGGCATATGATCGCATTGCATCGACCTTATACTGCGCCATAGTTCGCAGTTTGGCCACGGTACTGCCACAGTCAGGTGAGTAATGCAATTGTGAATAGTTCCCTAACGAGATTTTAATACCATTCCGCCTCCCTCCATCAAAAACTATGGCGGGTACGATACATTTTGTAAAAAAATAGCTTAATTTGGCGTAAAGAAGGAATTTGTTCACATTTTGTATCGGTTTGATGAGTCCTTGGACCATTCTAAATAAATCGGAGTAATTTCCAATTTTAATTTTTCTCGATTTCAGTGCCATCTGTCAATGGTTTAAAAAATGTTTCAGACAAAACTTTGTTTACTTTTTTATGGAGAATCCGAATCTGCAATAAAAAATTGGGATTTCCATTTACGATTTAAAAGTTGCCCCCCACGCCACCCAATGGGGCGGGGGCTGGGGGTCACGTGTAGTGTCATTTGATGTCCCCCTTTGAGATTACGAACTTGTCTTACTCACTAATTTTACTCAATGCATAGTTTTCGAGATAATCTCGTCCAAAACTTCATATGGACCACCCTGTAGATAATGTTTGCTGTAAATTTATCACTGCAATATCTGTTATGAAACAGTTTGCACTCCAGCAAGGAGCTTCTATGTACAGTGTACCATGCTCTACTTGAGGCATACATACAATATAGAATTACTGTTTGGGGAAATTCCAGCAGCAAAACTACAAAAAGAATATTTACATTGCAAAAAAAAGCTATTAGGACCATCTTGAACGAGAAACGAAGAGACTCCTGCAGAACAGTTTTACATACTCTAAAAATATTGACATTTCCATCTCTATACATTTGTGAAACAATAATATAACTAATTAAAGGAAATGCAGTACCTGAAAGAAATGCAGATGTTCATACACATGAAACAAGAAATAAAGGCCCACTGAGAATTATACAAGACTGACCGACAGTTGCTGAAAACGTCCTCGATACTCAGGTTTCAAACTCATAAAGTGCCTCCCAAAGAGTTTGCAGGACAATGTGAGCAAAAAGAAATTTCAAAAAGCTTTTAATGGATTATTTGATAGAAAAAGGAATTTTATAGTGTAGATGAGTATGTATGTGATCAAAAGTATTTGGACACAGCCAAAAACATACGTTTATTATATTAGGTGCATTGTGCTGGCACCTACTACCACAGGGCTTCACAACATACGTGCTCGCGGAGCAATCTATGAGCAGCAAGGCACAAGCATGGAGCAGCGCGAGCACGTTACCCCCACTACCGGACCAGAGCGGAGAGTGGGGAGAGTCACGTGGGGCACACAACAGCTGCCGCCAGTCAATGTAAATCTGCGGCCACCTGCAGGGATATCACTCACGAATTATTACTGCGACAAATGAAACAAATAAAGGAGAATGTACACGTGCCACATAATTTTATTAGCTTAGTTTATGCCTCTACATTTGTATTAATTTGTGAACTGTTACACAATAAAAGATGTCACTGAAGTGTGGGATTCCCGGTTATCTTGTACTTTTTGCTCTTTACAGTTGCGTCTATGTTCGGAGTAATTGTTCTTGTGCATTGTAGGCGCAGCGTGCAGTTTAAATTTCGATCAGACAATGCGTTTCTCAGGCGCACCTTGTTACATTTCATTGCAGAGAACAGTTGTTCACAAACGTACGTGGAACCGAACATTGATATTATTGTAGCCGCCGATTTGTGCAAATGAGGAAATCTATCCTGAGGGAAGTGTCTGTAGAATTCCAAAATGTTTTTCTTGTTCTGAAATTTGTTTCTGTATTCTCTGTCACACTGGAGGTCAATAATTTCTAGTTGCAGCTCAGGACGAATCTCTTCAATATTCGCTGAATGTGGAGAGGAGAACAGATCAAAATCACTGTCTAGTGCTGTCAGATCTTGAAAGTGTTGATCAAATTCTTCCTTAAGGGCAACTAAACTATGTGAATAACGTTCACAGTCTTTGTGGACATCTTGCACGGATGATAATTTAGGAAAATGAGCTAGATTTCCTGTTTCCAGTTGACTCGCCCAAAGTGTCAATTTCATTTTAAAAGCTCGTGTTCGATCTATGAAATGAGTAATTAGCAAATCTTTACCTTGTAGTAAAATGTTCAAAGCATTCAGATGGCTAGTTAAATCTGCTAAGAACGCGAGATCACATTTCCATGAAGGCTCCTTCAATTCAGGGACACACATGTTATTTATTTCCTTGAACATATTTATCCCATCTAATAGGCAAAAAAATCGATTTAATAATTCGCCACGACTAAGCCAGCAGACCTCGCTGTAATAAGGCAGACTACCATACTGGCTTTCATGCTCAAGAAATCTTTTAAATTGCCTGTGTTGTAGCCCATGCTTCCTTATATAATTGGTTGTACGAACAACAACACTCATCACATTTTTTAGAGTGATACTCTTTGCACATAAGTTTTGCTGGTGGATCACAAAGTGAACGCCCATTATTTCATTCAGCATGGACAGTTTTTGCATTTTCTCCTTCAACAGTGCAACGAAACCTGAATTTTTCCCTGTCATCGCTGGTGCACCGTCTGTAGACACTGAAACTAAAGAATTCCACGACAGTCCTATATTTTCAACACTTTCTTCAACACTACTTAAAATATCACCTCCGGTTGTAGTGTTCTTCATGGCTACTACATTGAGGAGCTCCTCCCTCACCTTAAGATCTCTATTAACACCTCTAATAAATATGGCAAGCTGCGCTGTTCTAGTGATATCAACACTTTCGTCCAGAGCTAGACAAAACGCCATAAAATCTTTACAGATATTTGCAAGCTAGCTCTGGACATCGTGTGCCATGTCCTGTATTCGACGCATAATGGCCATGTGAGATAATGGCACAATCCGAAACTGTTCAACTTGAAATGGACTCAAATGTTCCGCTGCAACTACCAAACATACTTTTATTAAATCGCCATAGTGAAGGGGCGCAGGGATTTTGCTAAAAGCAAAGCAATTTTGTAACTCACTCTGAGAGCTGTCTCAGTTGATTTTTCTTCGTCGTCCAGATCTTCTTTGGATAGCTTTCTTTTAAGTTTAATAACTTCCTGTGCACGATCTGGTCCATCAGATTTTCCACTCCCGTAGTCTTTCGCGTGGTACGACATATAATGTCGTAGCAAATTAAATCTCCTAAAAGAATTCAGCGTTTTGTGACATACTAAACATTTTGCAACACCATCTTTTTCTGTAAACAGATACAATTCCTCCCATTGGGGGTTGAACTGCGAAAGCATGGTTGGAGTTACACAATGGCGACTTGACATGATTCGTAACCAGCGAAGTGACTGTTAGAGCTGATAGTAGTACTTTAAACGTTGCACAGTCGGCGCGAATTCAATAGGCACGCTGTGGCCCTATTCAAACTTGCGCGCACATTTCCCCTCCCTCCCTAATCCGCGACCTTGCACCTGCTCGCGAGCACGTGCCTGAGCAGACGCGAGTACTCGCGCTCAAAACCGGCCAGTTGTTAAGCCCTGTACTACCAGGTACTCCATATCAGTGACTTCAGTAGTCAATAGACATCGTGAGAGAGCAGAATGGGGCGTTCATCGGAACTTATGGACTTCGAACGTGTCAGGTGATTCGTTGTCACTTGTGTCATATGTCTGTATGCGAGATTTCCACACTTCTAAACATCCCTAGGTTCACTGATTCTGATATGATAGTGAAGTGGAAACGTGAAGGGACATGTACAGCACAAAAGCATACAGGCTGACCTCGTCTGTTGACTGACAGAGACCGCTGACAGTTGAAGAGGGTCATAATGTGTAATAGGCAGTCATCTGTCCAGACCATGACACAGGAATTCAAAATTGCATCAGGATCCATTGCAAATACTATGACAGTTAGGCGGGAGGTGAGAAAACTTGGATTTCATAGTCAAGTGGCTGCTCATAAGCCACACATCACGCCAGTAAATGCCAAACGACACCTCGCTTGGTATAAGGAGCATAAACATTGGATGGTTGAACAGTGGAAACACGTAGTGCGGAGTAACGAATCACGGTACACAATGTGGCGATCAGATGGCAGGGTGTGAGTATGGTGAATGCCTGGTGAATGTGATCTGCCAGCATGTGTAGTGCCAACAGTAAAATTCAGAGGTGGTGGTGTTATGGTGTGGTCGTGTTTTTCATAGAGGATGCTTGCACCCCTTGTTGTTTTGCTTGCTTCCCGCTGTTGAAGAGCGATCAGAGATGACGATTGTGTCTTTCGACATGATTGATCACCTGTTCATAATGCATGGCCTGTGTGGAGTGGTTACATGACAGTAACATCCCTGTAATGGACTGGCCTGCACAGAATCCTGACCTGAATACTATAGAACACCTTCGGGATGTTTTGTAATGCTGATTTTGTGCCAGGCCTCACTGACTAACATCGATACCTCTCCTCAGAGCAGCACTCCGTGAAGAATGGGCTGCCATTCCTGAAGAAACCTTCCAGCACCTGACTGAACGTGTGCCTGTGAGAGTGGAAGCTGTCATCAAGGGTAAGGGTGGGCCAACACCGCACTGAATTCCAGCATTACCGATGGAAGGCGCCACGAAGGTGTCCGTATAGTTTTGATCACATAGTGTATGTATCGATGAATGAAAAATGCTACTATTGCTATTATAGAGGTATTGAAGCTAATAGAACATATTATGATATGTATATAACATGACAACACGAATACTGAGAGAGGAATGTAAATATGAGTATAATGTATATATGAGTAATAATGTAAATAATTTTCAGGGCCGAAAAATGAGTGAAAAATGTGTGCAACATTATTAAAAGTATTGACACTTTGATGCATTAAATTGTAATAAATAGGTTAAATATTGTAAGGCAATAGGTTTAAGTTGACTTGTCCTATATTACAAGTACACACTTTGTACAAAATGTAATCAAATGGGACCAAATCAAATCAAATCAAATGTTCATGTCTCTCGACAGGTGCAAATGAAGGGTGCAGGAGAGAAAGGGACACACTAGTAATTTAATCATTTTGAGTCACTATCAAAAAACGAGTCTGGGATCAGTGTATTTTGTTTTTAGAGTTGATTTCAAAGGCCTCTAATACAAGATCAGGCAATTGCTTCATTAAAAAATTATGTTACATTATGCAAATGGCCACATAAACCCATTTTAATGCCACTAATCTCAAACTTGCAAAACAACAAAAAGCCGATAAGCCTGTTCATTTCCGATGGCCTTCATATGCCAGAGTCTGTACAAGAAAGCTACAGGTTCATTCTTGAATCTGGATTTTTATTCATTCTAATTGCAAAACAAACTAATGTACAAAAACATCTTAACTAACGTGACATGTGATGGTGTACATTTTTTGATGTCTATATTTGAGTGCTTTCGACTGCATGCAGTACTCAAAATGACTGGACAACCGGTTACAATATTTATTTTTCAAGAGGTTCATTTCAGAAATCGAAGGCCGACAACGGTTAAGTTGAAGGCTCGCCCCGGCGACAAGTGAGTGATGCCTTCAATGCACAGCTCGCATTGTAGCTGCAGTACCTCAGCAAGTTCCGTTTACTGCTTAACTCGTTTAGTTTATACGAAAGTGATAATATTCAGTTGCCTAATGTTGTTCTCAAATTTTAATGATAACTCTACACAGTGTCCTGCAAACAATATTATCAGTACAGCAGACAAGTCGTCGGGCTGCAGATACTTGTTGCTAAAAACCGTTGCTATGAAATAGGCTGAGAGCCATGAGCCACACGAATACTTGATTTGCACCACAGTTTGATGGCGACTGCTTTGATTCAAATGAGGTGATAAAGGATTTGAAGTTCTGTATTTCGAGATAAGGAACTAATTCTCAGGAGTTAATATTTAGGTTTTTATTGACATAACTTTCATCTTATAGCAACAACTTAGCTCTTAGCTAAACTGACCTCCTAACCAGTGTTCAAAATGAGGAATGCCAGTCTCAGTACTTGCATAAGGCACAAACAGATTTGCTGTACTCTCTTAAATGTACCTACTGTCTATTGTACAAAGAGCCTTATCGGCCTGTTCGTCTTCACTTTTTACAAAGGCTTCATGTGCCAACTGCATATGAAAAAAGTCCATGTGAGTGAGATCTGGCAATCGTGCTGGCCGCGGAATTGTATGACTACATCCTCATAGATACTTCGCAATCCACCGTATGGCATGAGACGGAGGATACCCCATGTCACTATTACTCAGTTCCTTTCCTATTCCTCTCGTAAACAGAGAGAGGTAAAAACAACTGTCATATGCGTCCGTATGAGCCCTAATTTCTTGTATGTCATCTTTGTGGTCGTTAGGCACAACATATGTTGGAGGCAGTAGAATCGTTCTTCATTTCATATCGATCTGCAACATTACACCGAAATATATAACTGTGTCAAACAGTGCACTACTAACGCTGTATCCGAACATTACAGTTCGTACTCATCTGAATTAATTTACATCTTTGTACATTTAGAGCTAGCTGCTATTCATCACACCAACTAGAAATTTTGTCTAAGTCATCTTGTATGCCGTTACAGTCACCAACTGTGGCAACTTACCGAACACCACAGCATCATCAGCAAACAACTACAGATAGCTGCACTTCCTGTGCGCCAAGTCGTTTATGTACACAGAGAATAATAGCGATCCTATTACACTTCCCTGGGGGTACTCATGACGATACCCTTGTCCCTGATGAACACTCGCCGCCGAGGACAACATACTGGGTTGTGTAACTCAGTAGTCTTTGAGACACTCACACACCTGTGAACTATTCCATATGCCCACACTTTTTTTAAGAGCCTGCAATGGGGCAACATGTCAGATGCTTTCCAGAAATCTAGAAATATGGAATTTGCCTGTTGCCCTTCGTCCATAGTTTGCAGTATATCATGTGAGAGAAGGGAAAGTTGAGTTTCGCACGAGCGATTCTTGCTAGACATGGTGATTCATGGACATATGCTTCTCGGACTCAAAAATTAATTATTTTCGAACTGATAATATGTTAAAGGATTCTTAAGGAAACCAGTGTTAGGATATTAGCCTGTAATTTGGCTGGTCCGTTCTTTCACCATCAGTGAGGGTGGACGATGTGCAGACGCTCATGGACATAAACATCTAACTGAGATGGTTCACCATCAAGTCGAGAAGACATAGTTTTGGAAAAAGAAAAACTATCATATGGATGCACAGTTGGTGTCACCAGGTTGGGTGTGGTCTGCATAGCACAATCAGCATTTTTATGACAATATTTTTATCATGAGGCCTGCTAAGTTACGTTTAACAGAGTGAGAGGGAGAAAGTCTCCCAGGATGCTAAACACAGATGAATCTGTAACACAGAGGATAAGTTTTGATTTGTAAGAAGTGAATAAGGATTCAATTTAGGACCAGTTTATTTTACTAATAGCTTAACTTTATTTGAAGAGGTATCTTATGGTGGCTGTATATCTTTGCAAATCAATCAGTACAGCCTACCTCTCAATATGTTAGGCCTTTCTAACAACTTCTGGTTCCTTTTGCTTTCAGAGCCAAGCGTTCTGTTTGGAACTTGTAGCGGCAACACAGAATCGAATATCTTAACCATGACTGCAGACAACTGCAAGGCAGTGCTTGTTCTTATTTATATCTTGACAGACAGAAAATATCAGTTATTACATATTGCAATTATATGCGATCAGATACGTTATTCAGAGTTGGAGACTAGTGTGAGACAGCGCTTGTTCTTCTTCATATTGTAACAGGCAGAACATACCAAATACTACTCGTTACTACGAGAGACAAACTAACATGCAGAAAACTCAAGTTAATAACCTTTGATGGATATTTATTGGAAAAACAGTTGCCTCCCCCAAGTGCGTGTGGACTTCTCGTAGTCTGACTACAGCAGTATGAAAGTGTTACTCTATAGTATCGTTTCACAAACTGTGGTTCGTGAAACCTCTTTTCATAATGGCAGCTTCGAGGTAAGGTCTGTTACTGTTTCCTCAGTTGCGGTGGCATTATCGTAATAATAATAATAATAATAACAATAAATTAATATTTACTGCGAATGCCCGATTTACAGTTATGTAACAACGTTAGGTATGGATGCATTTGATTTTGCTACAATGGGAATTTAGTCTGCCAGGTTCTTTCGGTTCTAACAAAACTAGGCTAACAACAGTACCGTGACCCCACTAACAAGGGAACCTCCCCATCGCACCCCCCTCAGATTTAGTTATAAGTTGGCACAGTGGATAGGCCTTGATAAACTGAACACAGATCAATTGAGAAAACAGGAAGAAGTTGTGTGGAACTGTGAAAAAATAAGCAAAATATACAAACTGAGTAGTTCATGGCAAGATAGGCAACATCAAGGACACAGGAAACGCAGGAGCGCCGTGGTCTCGTGGTAACGTGATCAGCTGCGGAACGAAAGGTCCTTCGTTCAAATCTTCCATCGAGTGAAAAGCTAATTTTTTATTTTCAGTTTATGTGACAAACTCTTATGTTTTCATCACTTTTTGGGAGTGATTATCACATTCACAAGAAAACCTAAATCGGGCAAGGTAGAAGAATCTTTTTACCCATTCGCCAAGTGTACAAGATAGGTGGGTCGACAACATACTCCTGTCATGTGACGCACATGCCGTCACCGGTGTCGTATAGAATATATCAGATGTGTTTTCCTGTGGAGGAATCGGTTGACCTATGACCTTGCGATCAAATCTTGTCGGTTCCCATTGGAGAGGCACGTCCTTTCGTCTACTAATCGCACGGTTTTGCGATGCGGTCGCAAAACACAGACACTAAACTTATTACAGTGAACAGAGACGTCAATAACGAACGGACGGATAATAACTATGCAAAAATAAAGAAAGTAAAATTTTCACTCGAGGGAAGACTTGAACCAAGGACCTCTCCTTCTGCAGCTGCTCTCGCTACCACGAGACCACGGCGCTCCTGAGTTGACAGTGTCCATGATGTTGCCTATGTCGCCCATGAACAACTCAGTTTGTATATTTTGCTTATTTTTTCACAGTTACACATAACTTCTTCCTGTTTTCTCAATTCATCTGTGTTCAGTTTATCAAGGCCTATCCACTGTGCCAACTTATAACTAAATCTGAGGGGGGTGCGATGGGGAGGTTTCCCTGTAAGAAACGATTACATGGCGGTCAGGCCTTTGATTTTCAACGATACCTATTTGAGGAGCAACTTTTCAAAATGCATTATGTCCACTGGTGGACAAAATTGAGTCTGATATGAAATCCAGTATTGTATTACCCACACTACACAATCCTGCAATCAAATTGTGTCCAAACGCATTTAGCACCTTCAAAAAGAACGCTGAAAAGTAGCAGATGCAACAAATAGCATTTTGTCCTCTAGTATGATTGAATCAAACTGCATTAAATTCAACAGTTGCCTTTATTTGATTTTATTAAGCTATGTTGGCCACAATGTAAGACTGTTGGACTAAAGCAAAACCCTTTAACTGACCAACAATAACCAGTTAATACTCATTTTCAGTATTACAGCATTATTGTGCAGAAACGTTTATCATTCTGTCTGTTAGACTAATAGAAGTCAGACGTAAAAACGTTGTTGTGCTAAAATGCAGAGTATTATAGCGGGTGAATGTGTGACTGTTGGAGAGGAAATGAGTCGTGGAACGATAAAATGAATGAATAGCAAATCAAAAAGGTGATTAGAGTATGAAAACAGGTAAGAGTAAAGAGTAATAAAATTACTGTTATTGCAAAGCTATACAAAATTAATCTTATTTCTACTTACCTGTATAATTATTTCTCTTGTAATTTTTTATTGTCAGATATCGGGATAAGGATCCTCACCGCATATGAGCTTCGAACCTCTTTGCCAGCATAAAGTAGGACGCTTTTGCTGTTGTTAGATTCCTGTTAACAGCCTTCAAAAAACTAAAAGGGTAGTGTTTGCTAAAGCTGACAAAAAGGAACAAGATAAAAGGCTTTCCTTACTTCTCATTGTGAGCAGTCCTAAGTGCAGGAGAGTACGGAATGGTCCGAAAAACAGACCAACTGCTCTAACAGTGCAGTATGATGTACGTAAAAAATCTTGAAATTTATTATTTATAAAACGTGTTAGAGGAATAACATTGTAATTGCTACATTTAATGCTTTTTAGGTTTATTCAAATGAAGTGAACTGCTTTCTTCAGGAAGCTTTGTGGCATTGGTCAAAGAAGAGTGCATACCATCGCTTATGGCCTTAAAACAGGTGAAGGAGTGTACCGTGTATCGTGTACCGTGATAGCAAAAGGAAGAGCATCCCAAGTCATAAGAATTCCCAGAGCCACAGCTGTCAAGAGGGTGTATTTCCGATACTTCGCACATTGTTGAATGTCGTTCAACTGAGACTGCGATCTTAACATTTGGTTGTAAGTACAGGGATAAAATATATATGTGTCCGATTTCTTTGGATGCTGATTCTACCTGTGCTTGCTCAGCCCACAGCGCCATTGACCTGTGCGGGGGTGATTCACGTTTCCCATTAACGGTTGGAGCTGTCAGACTGGAGAGGCCTGTTAGTATGTGTTGGATAACTTTCGTGATCGCGTGTAAATTGTTTGGTTGACTGCATCTGCACATTTCGCGCCTTTATTTAGATGAGAGAAGATCGATTGTGGTGTGTGCATCTAGCATGTGGAAGACACGTTTGCCGGTTCTCTAGACATGAGAAACACCTTAGTTGACTTTGTAAATTATAGGGGTGTTTTGGGATCTGCTACATCACCAACATCGGTATTCGCGAGTGGAAATATCAGTTTTCTCTATTTTTTTTGGAGTTTCCAAGTAAATGTCTTCGCAGATGTGACAAGTTTCTAGTTAGTGGTTTACAGCACGCTCCACCTAGCTTAAGTTTCGGGTCTCTAGAGAAATAATTTCCAGTCTGTATCTTTGGAATTATATCGCTTGAGCGGTACTGCTATGCAAGCGATATTGATTTGTGTTTGATATCGAGAAATACAGCGAAAATGGCATGATACTGTAGCAAGCAAGGTTTAATTGACGGTGCAATATGGCTATCTGTGTAAAATAGTTTTTTTTCCACTGAAAGTCTCGTCTGCAGGAATAAGAAATAAGGTGGATGGTGCTTCCACATCTGCAGCATCAGTAATTTGGAAGGTAAATTCGATAAGAACCAATCATAATGCTAGATTCATTCACAAGACATCTTTTGTGACAGGACGTAGGAGCGTCTGTAAACTGATTTGAACAAGATGAAGGCAAGGTATGTACAGAAAGTTTTGAGAAAGCAAGTGTTCAAAGAGAAGTTGAAGCAACCATCCATCTCTGGTGGGGATGCTGTCACTCATCCGCCATTGTGGCATTAGGACATCTCCAGACCTGTAGCTGTAGGATAGTGAAAGTTCATGACACTTTTTTCTCTTCTGTATGACAGTGCTTCGAACTCTGTTTGCGTAACTGTTCTGAATCGCCCCCGTCTGTGCTTAGATAGTGATCTGTTTCAAAACAAGGAGAATGCTTTTATGATTAAGGATGTTTTCGTAATTGTGCACAGAATTTTATCTGTGTGAACGTTTCTGAGTGATATATTGATACTGGGACAAACATTCCACTGTGAAACATGAGCCACACTGGGTATGCAGGCACAGCTAGACACAGTTCGCATGTTCTGTTAGGAATGTGAGGAACAAAGGACCCTGTGATATTCTGGTAACGATTTCCACAATGTCTGTGAGGGTGAGTCGCTAGGCAATTAGGTCTTCGCTGGACTGTAGGTAGAGAGAGGGTTCACACATGCATGCGGCTCTGAGAATGACTTGGTGCATATTTAGATAGACAGACATGTGATGTCAGTATAACACACGCTCCTGCGCTGGCTCGCACTGGTTGATATCTGTGCTTGATGATAGTTTGGAAGTGTTTTTTACATGCACTGAGTGTTTGTGCACTGGATTTTTTCCTGCTGTTTAAGCGCTGTGAGTGTTAGATATGCAATATGGTTTCAGGATTTAGTAATTGTTTAGGTGTATGTTTTATTATTTTGTTAATGGGTGTGCAGTGCATGATTTCGAAAGTTGACGATTAGCAAGCATGTTTGGGCAGTCTTTTAGATGGAGTCTACACGCATGCAGCCTTGGAGCATATGCACTCTGCAAATGGTTCTTCACTCATGTGAGTTTGCATCAGCAATATGCCAGGTATTGAGTATGAAAGGGCTGCCGCCACCTCATGCTTGAGGGACCTGAACGGGCACCTGTGCATGGCTTGGCAGTTGATGGCCACGTCACTTCGTGGGGGCTGCCACTAGCCTCCTGTGCAGTCCAGCGGACAGGGGCCGGCTGGTGGCATCTGCGCGTGTCTATTGCATTATTTTGTGAGTGAGTCTGTAAGCTGTGCTATGGGTTATTTGGAGAGTTTAGGAGTTGATTTCGCGTCTGCACATCAGTGTACTGTCTTATTGAGCAACAGTTTGCATGTCTGTACTGAAATTATTTAGGTAATTTAGGATTTGTTTGTGTGTCTGCAGAGCGTTATTTAGGAGTAGTCTCCAGATCTGTCAGCTGACCCCAAGCACATCAGAACGTGTGTTTTGCATCAGTTTGATGAATATACTGTCTCAGATCCATCCCTAAATAAATTGTTCCAAAATAAATAAAATACACTCCTTAATCTCTCCAGCAGCCCAGCACAGGATGAGTGATTTTCGCCTCCAGACAGCCATCTTGGGTTATGTCACAGAATGGACAACAGTGCCCTCTGGTGATAATAGTGTGTACTAGGTCCATACCTTTTGGTGAGCACACCATTTCCCACCATTTTCCCCCACCATCTTGGATTATGTCATGGACTGGATTACAGTGTTCTCTGGTGGTGGTACTGTGTAATACACCCATACCTTGTGGTGAATACAGTTTCCCTCCATCTTGGATAATGGTACTTGCTTCATCAGCTGACGTCATGACCGCCATCTTGGATTACATCATAGATGAGAGTGCCCTCAGTGTACTAAGTCAGTTGGCTACCGGATCTCGTGGTGAACACACTGGATGGCTGTACTACATGAAATTGTTTAAATAAAGACTTATGTCCAGCAGTAGTCGAGTCCTCTCCCCAACCAATCCCTACTAATAGAAGGTGGTGGTTGGGTGACTTAGGTTAGTGGAACTGCCCTTTCTTTCCTGTCATTTTCTTTGGCCAGTAGAGTTAGCCCAAGTGACCTTTCTTTACTGCCAAAATTCAAACTTCCTGCCATTTCCTGGGACGAGGTGACAGTTAGGTGAATTAGGCTAGTGGAGGTAGCCCAAGTGTCCTTTCTTACACTCCATTTTCTTAGCTCAGTAGAGATAGCCCAATTGACCTATCTTCCTGCTAAAATTCAAACTTGGCGCCAGTTCCTAGGATGAGGTGATGGTCTGATGACTTAGGTTAGTGGAGGTAAAAGAAGTGACCTTTCTTTCCTGCCATTTTCTTGTTAGTGGAGGTTGCATTGTTCTGATGGAATTTGAACTTCCCACCCATTGGGGGGGGGGGAGCGGCATGGCAGGAGGGGTCATGGCAAGGGGCATGGCACTTTCCCACCATCTTGGATAAAAGTACTTGAGTCATCAGCTGACGTCATCGCCACCATCTTGGATAACGTACTTTGGCGTCATACCCCCTTGGGGTTGGGTGACGTCATCGCCGCCATCTTGGATAATGGTACTTTGGCGTCCTTGCCCCAATACTCATGTGTAACTGCTGTCATACCAGCAGCCCAGGTGGCATCTAGTGGCTGAACCAAGAACAAATTTCGCATGTGAAGTACTAAGTGGCGCATGTACAAAACTGATAAATACAGCACTCCTCTACCTTTCCAAAGAAGTGAGAACCGTGCTCACGCCAATTTCTTGTGTGGTTGACATTGGTTGTTGAGACTTGTAACACATCTCCACCTGTGTGTAGGGGCGAAAGTGGCATGAGTGCAGATAGGTACCTTGCCTGCCCTCATGTGAGAGGCCACATCATAGGACAGGTGACACTTCCATTTATAGTTCCAAGTCGATCCTCAAGGAAGAAGGTGGCCTACTGTGGGGGAAGTGGCAGCAGCAGATGTGTCAGCTGTGACAGCACAGGAGCAAGGGTTCCACCGTGGTCCCTGACAGCTGAAGGGGGCACGTACAGCAGAGGAGACAGTTGTGAGAACGTTGGCAGAAATGGCGGAGAAGGCGAGAGTGTCAGCCTCGATGGCCAGGCAAACTGAGGACGTGGTAGTGGTGGAGGTGCTCCTGTTGTGCAGCCGTCCATGCAGGATTGTAGCTGGCTGACATGTTGCGAGGTGCTCCCCTAAGCCCTGTGGACGATACAGAAGTGTTGACCATGGGTACTCTCTGTACTGCTGGCATCTATTTTCGTCGGTGACCAAACTTGCGAGCCCAAACCTGTGACAGGAATGAAGCATTGCAGTGCAAGTGCCAGCAGATGGCCTTGTGCTGGTTTAAGATGATGTAGTATAGTCCAGAGCCGATGACCATACAACAGATCTGCTGGACTCTTATCACCAACAAGGGTGTACCTATAATAACTGAGGAACCATCCAAGAGCTACTTCCAGTGATGCTTGTGAAACGTATTTTTTCTGAGTCTTAAATGGTTATACTGATATTCTGCTTCCCCATTCGATTGAGGGTGGAAAGAAGGAGCTGTGACATGTCGAACACGACTTTTTTGTAAAAAATCATCAAATTCATGATATATGAACTGGAGGCCATTACCTGTAAGTGGCGTACATGGAAGACATTCCATTGCAAATACTTTTGACTAAGCTGAATTTGTTGCTGCCGCAGAAGCAAAGAATGCACTACAGATGGAAACTTAGAACAGGCATTAAGTACAAGAAGCCAGTAGAAATTCAAAAAAAGGTCACGCAAAATCGACGTGAATTCATTCCAAAGGCTGCTGTGGATCTGGCCACGGTGCCAAAGAAAATCGGGGACTGCCTGATGGGTGGCACATTTTAGGCAGACTGCAACAACTCAGGCTGCTTCAAATGGTTTAAATGGCTCTGAGCACTATGGGAATTAATTTCTGAGGTCATCAGTCCCCTAGAACTTAGAACTACTTAAACCTAACTAACCTAAGGACTTCACTCACAGCCATGCCTGAGGCAGGATTCGAATCTGCGACCGTAGCGGTCGCGCGGTTCCAGACTGTAACGCCTAGAACCGCTTGGTCACTCAGGCCGGCGCGCACTGGTCAGCATAGATGTAGCAAGAAGAATGATAGAAGGCGCCGGATCAAGTGCGCCTATCAGGAGAGAGGCCAAAGACAGACTCGCCATGCCCTCTCGACCGCAAGTATTTAGATCGCCGCCACTGACGGGAGGGCTCTGTCTCAGTCTCAATTACTAGCTCACTGTCTCATTCTCAGGCACTATCGCAGTCACTCATTCACTAGCTCCATCACTGTCGCACCAACTCGCACTCCAGTTTCGCGTCTGTCATTCATCGCATAGTGGGACTTGTGCTTCACCAATAGTGAGGCTAAAAAGGACTAATATTAAAGAGCTTATACCACAACACAAGGACGCTGATAAAGTTAAGTAGCAGCTATCCGTTCAAGTAAATAAAGAACCCTGTTAATACACGTGTGCAGTTGTGTTATAGAGGGGATACCCGCCACCAAACAACATCCTCTACCTTGATCCCTTTGGTACAAAACTCTACAAAAAAATTTCAAATTTGTGTGAAATCTTATGGGACTTAACTGCTAAGGCCATCAGTTCATAAGCTTACACACTACTTAATCTAAATTATCCTAAGGACAAACACACACACCCGTGCCCGAGGGAGGACTCGAACCTCTGCGAGGACCATCCGCACAGCCCATGATTGCAGCGCCTTAGACCGCTCGGCTAATCCCCAGCGGCAAAACACTACAGTGGAAACGAGGATACAACACAATGCTGCACATGCAATAAACGTATAGCATAATGCTGAAGGGTGGATGGTACTACAACCTTGGAAGCAGTGTCCTCTGTAGCCGACAGCAGTACTCCATCCCAAACAAAAAGCCGATTTTGTAGTGCAAAATAATTTCTGAAAGGGTCAGAAGCATGGTCTGGAGGCTTGCCCGGCCAGCTGTGTTCTACAAAACAAACAACTTTACTTAAAGCAGGATTTGCGGCTACCATAGCTGCAGTTGTAGTGTTAATAATAGGAAAACCATCAACAGCATTTTGAGCTTCCATGTCTAAATGAAAACAGAGTAATTCCTTTTGATCAAACTCTTGATCCAGGCCAATCAATAAACGTGACAAGGCGTCATCGATTACATGTTGCCCCATATGTCGAAAATGATCTCATAATTGTATTGTGACAGGAAAAGAACCCACCACCGTGAACAATGTGCAGCTGTGTCCTGTAAAGAGACCGAAGGGTTAAAGTGAGACATAAGTGGTTTTTGATTTGAGATCAGGTGAAATTTAGACTTGTATAGAAAAAATATGAAATTTTTAGAGCACACATGATCTCTACCTGAGAATAACGCTGTTGGGCTGAATTTAAAGATTTAGAAGCATATGCAATAGAGCGTTCAGATCCATCCGCATACTTATGAGCAAGGACAGCACCAAGGCCCAACTAAGATACATCTGTAGCTAATACAAGGTGGTGGACCAGCTGAAAGCTGCCCAAACGAGGGAATGACTGCAGATTAGTTTTCAACAAGCTGAATGCCCAGTAACAAGCCAGAGATCTGTGGAAAGGAACATCCTTATGCACTAAAGCATGGTGTATTTGCACCAAAGTAGCAGCAACTGGTATGAATTGGTAGTAGTATGCAAATTTGTCCTAAAAATGACTGTAATTCCTTGATGGACGTGGGGTGTGGCAACATGGCAATACCATCAATATGCTGGCGCAAGGGTTTAAAGCCAGCCTGCAATACTTCAAAACCTAAATAAAAAATGGATGGTTGAACAAACTTTGTCTTGTCTGAACTGCACTTTAGTCCTGCAGAGAGTAAAGCAGGAAACAGAGCATGAAGGTTCTGCAAATGTGCCTCTGTATAGGCACCAGACACTACTATATCATCTAAATAGTTGATACAACCAGAAACCATGGCGATAAGTTGATCTAAAAAGTGTCGAAAAATAGCTGGTGTACTTGCCACACCAAAAGGAAAATGGTGGTATTGATAAAGTCCAAATGAGGTACTGATAACTACAAGGCATTTAGATTCTACTTCAAGCGGCATCTGTAACTATGCTTCTGCTAATTTTGCTAACGGGTTGTGAGGACACGGCAAAGGATAAGTATCGATGATTGACTGCATATTAATAGAGTTTTTAAGATCACCGCAAAGCCGTAATTTACTAGTAGGTATTTTGTCTATCACCACTGGTCTTGACCAGTCTTTGGAAGGAATACGTCGAGTACCATCAAGAGACTGAAGACGATCCAGTTCTGTTTTTACTTGTCCCATAAAGTTACTGAAACTGGGTGGCCCTGAAAAAAAAAAACAGGGGCAGGCAGACTTCATCACAATATAATTCTGAAATTCTGTTGCACAGTCCAAGCCTGGAGAAAACAAAGAGGAAAATTTCACAGAGAGAGCATATAACTGTTGATAAGGAACTTGATCAGAGACCAAATGCACTTTTCGCCATCGATGGAAAAGCATTCTCCGCTACTAGGAGTGTTACTGAATGAACCACAGCATTCTACGACACTGGTGCAAAAAATTGTCCGAAAATGGCAATCTGTTGTTTGTTCTAACTCATCAGCCTCCATGACACGTAAGTCTGAGAGTTAACCAACCTTGCTACTGCTCTCATGTCCACCTGCGTTCTCAGTGGTTTGTTAAACACAAATACTTCAATGTATAGCTTGCTCTAAGACACTTTGACACACTGTCACTGCAGACAGACTCTTCACACCCGTGTTCGTTTCATCGCTACTTATGTTTGGAAAGGAGTTACACACAGAAGGAATGTGGCCCTTTTTATAGTACCTATTGCGTGTTGCCCACTGTTTGGGGCACGCAGTCCGTTCGTGTTGAATGAAACAGTATGGGCTTGACAGTAGCGGAGCATGAGGCTGCAACTATTGTGATGCAGACAGTTGTTGCAAATAAACATAATCAATACGATACTGAGATGTCTGCTGGACTGCATCTATGTTCCCTCGCAAACTAACTGAATGGTGGGAGGGGTGTCAGTAACTGATTTTTGAAACTTTGTACCAGGTTTCTATCTGAATATATGTAGCTCGTGAAACTTCAAATGACTGATCTATGTGCAATACTTCCGTAAGCATAGGATTTTAACACTGTAGAGCTTGATCTCAAGCTTCTCTATCAGGAGCAAAATGTTTGATTGCATCATAAACCATTTGATCTACATAGGGTTCCCTATGAACATTCGTCACAACATTATGACAATGGTTAAGCCCATGTAGTTCTGCTGCCCATACCCTGTATGACTGTTTTGGCAGTGGTAAAATTCCACACAAACAGTAGTAACAGTAATAGGTAGAAACCATCTCATACTTCTGACTGAAAGGAAGACTTGAAGTTTCTTGTAAGGGGGCGAGCTGACACAACAACTGATACTCATGGGGTAAAATCCACGACCAAAAAAGGTCCTTGCACAAGTTTACATCTGTTACCACATATTCTTGTAAATGTGGGTGCAGGCGTTTTTCGTAAGCACCCCAATAATCTATTGCATCGTTGCTAGCAGGGAAAGGTGGCGGATATGTTGTTGTTGGTGTCACAGGTTGTGCCATTGTAGTTGTTAAACTGGAAATAGCAACTGTCAGTGCCTGTTGTTGCTCGAGAAGAGATTTAAGCACTTGGTCCACTGAAATTAAATTCAAAGGAACAATAAATGAACTAGGACATGTAGAGTCGAGTCTACCATCCTCATCGCTAAAAGTGCTCTAACCGAAGAACATTGTAATTTATTGCTCGAACAGTACACACACATGGAAGAAAAGGTACAATACAATTAGCAATACACAAGTGGCCAAGAGAGCCTTGAGACATTAGTTGCAACTGCTGTCATATTAGCAGGGAAGGTGAGTAGTTAAATTTTGTAGGTTCTGGACCACTAGACCAATCTTATAAAAAATAAAAAATTACTCGCTAACACTCGCAAGTTTTTATTTTCCACAAACTGATCTAATGATCCAGAACCTACAAAATCTAACTACTGTCCCTTTTACCTAATAATAATATAATATAATAATAACTATAATAAAAAAATCATTTATCTTGCATACATTTCCCATAGGTGAATGTGATGTATATAAGTAAATTAGGTAATTAACTATTATTTTTTAAACAGCATTTTTATAACATTTTCTTAACCCCAAAAAATGTCATATTTTTGACTTTTGTGAAAAACGCGTTTTCTAAATTTATTTTTAAAACAAATTTTTAAAAAAGCATTTTTTATATCTTTTTCTTAGCCCCAAAAATATCCTATTTTTGACATTTGTGAAAAACGTGTTTTTAAAATTTATATTAATGAATAAGTATATAAAATTATTTATTTTCTGCTTTAGCAGCCATAAGATTATTATGAGCTGTTGTTTGTAAATGTTTTTTGAGATAACACTTATTTACAGTTTTACCACATTTTCAAGTAACTTTAATTTTACTACGTTCCTTGCAACATTCTTTACATACATATTTATATCCACCTGTTCAACATGTATCTTTATGAAATTCGACAATACTTTTTTAATCATACTTTCACTACACTGTCTTAATTGTGGCTTGGCACAGCCTAAAGACTGCTTTAGCTGTCGCTTAGTGTTGTTAATTTAAATATTATAAAATTAATGAGAAACAGTAATTTCACATTGTGAACATAAGTAAATGTTTTAGTTAACAGAAGTAAATTTTTTACATTGTGAAATCTATATAATGAAATTCATTATTTCTGTTTTTAAGTTTCCTCATTCCTTTATATTTCAGTTTCATTTGTCCTTTTTTAATTATTTCAAGTTCCCAATGATCAGTTAATATGTAATATCAATCTGGTAAAATAACTTTAAAATCATTATGAAGTTCCATACATATTTTTTCTCCATGTCTAGTATTTAAATATTCAGTCAGTAACATTATATAAAACATTAATCTCTAGTTCAGTTATTTTTTTAATCTCTTTTGAGACACTAACATCATTAAGCTTCTTGATTATAGTCTCCATAATAGAATAAATTTTATCAGAATTATATATAATAATTATTTATTAGATTTTCAATAATGAGTAATGACCATATGGTAATGTATCTATTTTATTTTCTAAAACAGGACTTAGTGCTTTTATGTTTACTTGAATTGTATATATTTCATGTTTTTCACTCTTAATTTAATTAAATTTTCTATATTGTTCTATATTGTTAAACAAGCAATCTTTATAATCCTCTAAACTTATTTTGTTTTTAACAACACATTTTTTAATTCCTTTATATTTGTTTTCTATTTTGTCACCAACTTTATAAGCATACACCTTTGCTCTTAAACCACAAAATTCTTCCTTTATTTTTTCATTACATTCATCTTTCATTTTACCAAGAATATCCTTGTTTACTTGTGGTATATTATATATATTATCTGTTGGATAATCACTTCTATCAAAATAATCAATCATTGATTTCATATCTTTGTAGAAATCTTCGGTTTTAATATTGTAAATATAACTATCTGTATCTTGATAACATAATTCAATATTTTCTCCATATTTAGGTTTCATAACTCTATAGTGAAAATCGTACATCAATTTTTTAGATAAATCAAGTATACTTATTCCAACATAAATAGGTTTATTAGCATTTATTTTAGAGTTATTCATATGAATAGCAGCTAGATATTCAGTAAATATAGTTCTATGTTTAAAGTTTGGCTTAGCTACAAATTTATCACATACTTTACTATCTGAAACTAATTTAATATCTTGTCTATTTCTTACATTTTCCATTGTTTTACAAAAAACAGAATTATTGATTAATTTCAAGAAATTTTTTCAAAATCATTTGTGGCTCTTGTTCTTAATTGTATGTTTAGATCTATATACTTCTTTAACCAATTAGATTGTTTAAATTTTAAAATTTTAAGTATTTTTGTAAGTTTCATTCCTAAAGATAAATATTGTTTAAGATTTCTATAATATACTACATAATTATGTTTTTTGTCTAAACTAGTTATTAATTTACATTCAGTTGGACCTGGAACAAGTTTTGATGCAGGAGCTAGCCGTAAATCTTTATGTAAGTCATGTAATTCGCTTGGATATTCTAGATCTGCTTCAAATATATATCCATCTTGACTATTGTTTGGCATTTCACTTATTTTTGTAGAGTTAACATTATTCGGTTCATCCCTAAATTCGCCATATGGAAAATATTGATTCATAGCATAACCATATAAATCATTTGCATCTGCATATATTATATAATTTGATATTTCTTTATTATTATAATCTTTTAAATATTTATTAATTGCTTTTAGATATCTTTTACAACATTGTGAAATTCCACCTCTTATTCCATTTTCAACCATTACAATCATTTCATAGTCATATACTAATTCACGTTTTTGGTAGTAATTTTTCACATTGCATCCCAAGATAAAACTGGTGCTGCAAAATACCAAGCTGGATCCAAATCACATGTATTTATACATGTTTTTCTACAATTTTCAAAAAACGTTACTTAACAATAATACATCAGTTTTAAGATATAAATCATGATGTTCACAAAGATTTTTAATATTTAATTTTTCCCAAACTAATTTTGCATATTCATAGTCTTCATCACTTATATCACAAACATTTAATTCACTATAAAAATTTTCTTTTGTTGGTAACTGTAATTCTTCAAATTTTTTCCAATAATCCATGTAATCATATGGATAAAAACCTTTTATAATTACTAAGTTACATAATTCTGGAGAAACATAGTTTTTAATATTTTTAACTGATTTTTCTATAAATTCGATGAAAGTTTATCAAGTGAAGAAGCCAAAAATCTAAATCAATCAACATATCTCATTTTTAAAGTTTTTGTATGTTTACTAAAAGTAGTATATTTATTTTCATTATTCGGTATTGTTCTATATCTTTATTATCAAAACCAAGTTCCTTTACAAAAAGATGTGAATCATAACCACATAAATTATGTAAATAGATAGGTACAAAATCAGGTTGTCATAGTTTTAAATTACAATTATTACATAATGGAGCAATATATTTTCCAGTTAAATGATGATGATGACATTTTTTTAAATTCTTTTTTGTATAAGGGCATTTACATAGTCTACAAATTGTAGATTAATGAAACATTTTATTTCATCAAGTGTAAGTGGTTTCATTTCTTCAATTTCAGAATAAATTCTTCCAATATCATCAACAATTTGTTTTATACATTCTATAAATTTTTTATGGCAATTTGGTCCTCTATAAACAACAGGATCTTTATAATTTCCATATATATATTTAATATAATAACAAAATCGACTTGGTTCATGTTTTTGATATTTCATTGTACACTCCTGGAAATGGAAAAAAGAACACATTGACACCGGTGTGTCAGACCCACCATACTTGCTCCGGACACTGCGAGACGGCTGTACAAGCAATGATCACACGCACGGCACAGCGGACACACCAGGAACCGCGGTGTTGGCCGTCGAATGGCGCTAGCTGCGCAGCATTTGTGCACCGCCGCCGTCAGTGTCAGCCAGTTTGCCGTGGCATACGGAGCTCCATCGCAGTCTTTAACACTGGTAGCATGCCGCGACAGCGTGGACGTGAACCGTATGTGCAGTTGACGGACTTTGAGCGAGGGCGTATAGTGGGCATGCGGGAGGCCGGGTGGACGTACCGCCGAATTGCTCAACACGTGGGTCGTGAGGTCTCCACAGTACATCGATGTTGTCGCCAGTGGTCGGCGGAAGGTGCACGTGCCCGTCGACCTGGAACCGGACCGCAGCGACGCACGGATGCACGCCAAGACCATAGGATCCTACGCAGTGCCGTAGGGGACCGCACCGCCACTTCCCAGCAAATTAGGGACACTGTTGCTCCTGGGGTATCGGCGAGGACCATTCGCAACCGTCTCCATGAAGCTGGGCTACGGTCCCGCACACCATTAGGCCGTCTTCCGCTAACGTCCCAACATCGTGCAGCCCGCCTCCAGTGGTGTCGCGACAGGCGTGAATGGAGGGACGAATGGAGACGTGTCGTCTTCAGAGATGAGAGTCGCTTCTGCCTTGGTGCCAGTGATGGTCGTATGCGTGTTTGGTTTCGTGCAGGTGAGCGTCACAATCAGGACTGCATACGACCGAGGCACACAGGGCCAACACCCGGCATCATGGTGTGGGGAGCGATCTCCTACACTGGCCATACACCACTGGTGATCGTCGAGAGAACACTGAATAGTGCACGGTACATCCAAACCGTCATCGAACCCGTCGTTCTATCATTCCTAGACCGGCAAGGGAACTTCCTGTTCCAACAGGACAATGCACGTCCGCATGTATCCCGTGCCACCCAACGTGCTCTAGAAGGTGTAAGTCAACTACCCTGGCCAGCAAGATCTCCGGATCTGTCCCCCATTGAGCATGTTTGGGACTGGATGAAGCGTCGTCTCACGCGGTCTGCACGTCCAGCACGAACGCTGGTCCAACTGAGCTGCCAGGTGGAAATGGCATGGCAAGCCGTTCCACAGGACTACATCCAGCATCTCTACGATCGTCTCCATGGGAGAATAGCAGCCTGCATTGCTGCGAAAGGTGGATATACACTGTACTAGTGCTGACATTGTGCATGCTCTGTTGCCTGTGTCTATGTGCCTGTGGTTCTGTCAGTGTGATCATGTGAAGTATGTGACCCCAGGAATGTGTCAATAAAGTTTCCCCTTCCTGGGACAATGAATTCACGGTGTTCTTATTTCAATTTCCAGGAGTGTATATGGTGTTTCAGGATTTGGTTCACAATTATCCATCTTTAAAAGTAAATTTTTCATAATCAGCATATATAACAAATTTAACTTTTTGTGTAAATTTATGATTTTGAAAATATACATATTCTCCTTCACCTGGCATTTCAACTGTTAATGATTTATTATTTAAACAATTTTTTGTGTGTTCATCTAATATTTCTTTACTATCAAAATGTAGGAAACTTAGATGAAAAATAAATTTTACTGTTTCATTTTTGGTAATTCGACTTGATACAAGTCTAGATGAATTTTTATATAACAATAATGTGAATTGTTAACTTTCTTAAAATAGATTTACATGTTTTTCTTTTTTAGATTTTGTTATTTTCAACAGATACACTTCATAATTTTGATCTTCATCATCAAATGAATAAACATTAATAGATATATTAATTATTTTTCTATTTTTGGAATATGATCAACTAGTACAGGAAATATAATATTTTCAAGTTTTTTATCAAGACCGATACCAATATTTTTATGTTTTGTTATTCTATCAGAATGATCGCCTACAGAAAACAAAGCTGATTTTATAGACCACAGAAAACATTTTTGATCATTATTTTTCACATTAATACATGGTTTTTTATTTTTGATATTACCTGGTAAATCAACATAAGATTTAGTGGAACATATTTGTTAATTGCTAATTGTAAACCAATTGTTCGATTTAATGACCATCCAGATCCCTGTGATTGAAAATTAGATATATTCTCTAAAATATTTCTTTTACCACATTTGAAATTTTTATTAAATACTTTTTCTGTTAAAATAGTATAGTTTGGTGTTTGTTGTCCAAATTCTTGAACTTTATCCTTTGTTTCATCGGTTTGTAGTTTATATTCACAACATAAATTAAAATTTAACTTTACACCATGATGTACTTTCAAATAGTCTTTCAACAATCTTAAAATCTTTTGTTTTTACTGCATTTAAGAAATGGTCAGAATCAAGTGTATCCATATTATTTTCTAAATTTATAGTTTGTAATCTGTTTCCAAATGTCTTTTTAACTAATTACTCATTAATTGTTTTCTATCTTTTGGTTTTACAAATATATTTGTAGAAAATGGAAACATTCCTTCTAATAGTTTATCTTCTTTATCATAAAATGGTAACTTTTTCCAATGATTTTCACTGGGTTCAGCTTTATTATTTTCACAATACGTGTTTGATTATCACATACTTCTTCAGTGAGAGCTGTCGCAATCTTAGAACTGTGTTCAGGTATATAAATATTAAGATTATTTTTAAAATTTTTTACTTACTTCAGCTAAATAATTTTTATAATTTTCACTTAATTTAGACATATTATATTTAGCAATATTTGTATTATTTTCACTGACTACAGGTGTATTTCTTCTAACAATATTAGGACGATTACTAATAATAATTGAATGATTACTAATAGGAAATCTAATTAAATCAGCTTTTCATAAACTTGAATTTCCCTATAATTTATTTATTCTACAACATTTATGAAGTCTTACAAGAGGAAATTGTTGTAGTTGATTAGCGAGTTGTTCTAGTTGAGCAGCAATGTTACTTTGCATTTTGCTCTTCTACTTATTCCAAAAAAATTTATTAGATATGTAAAAAATATTTTTTTTAATCAAATGATAATGTATAGATAAGGATTATTATTTATTAAATAATTAATCAAAAAGATAATTAGTTTATTATTTAGTTTAATGGTCCATTAGTTTTTAAATAATTTGTTTATTATTTAGTTTAACAATCAATTAGTTTTTAAATAATTATTTTAACAATAAGTTTGCCCTACTATTTATTCAAAAAAATTCATTAGCATTGTAAATGTTATTTTTATTAAATAAAAATGATAATTATTTAATAGATGGATAGATAATTAATCATAAACGATTACTATTTAAAGTTAAAGCTTCCTTATTCTTCATATATGCTAAAGTACATTTCTTACATTTATTATTATATTTATCTTTATGTGATGGATTTATATAAAAACAATTTAAATCTTTATTTTTCTTGGCAAATTTAATATTTCTTTTTTTCTTCTCTTATAACGTCTTCGTTATTCATCGTAGATTTAGATTTTTCTTCATTTTCCATTTTTTTATGTTCTTCATTTGGATTTCGTCTTAAATGTTCTACAAAATAATATTTAGCAACACTTTTTCCACATACATAAGGAATTCGATTTTTATTATAATTTTCTACATGATATTTATTTAAACATGTTCTACATATAGTTCTATAACGATCTTTTGTATACTTTTGTATAATGAAATTATCAATTGATTTCTCTGTATTACAATATTTACAAAATTTAGTTTTTGGGGAACAGTCTTGTTGAACTTGATGCTGCTCCATTCATATAGAAAGAAAATTTATTTGAATTGTAAAAAAGTAAATTTTTTAATTTTAAATTATTCATATAATTTATTTTAAAACTAATCATCACCAATAATCATCATCAGATTCGTAGTCCTGATTTCTAAAATGACGATTTCTATCAAATAAAGGATCTAAAGAGCTTGTAGTTAACGGTACAGAATAGAGTGAAGCTAATATATCTTGTAATGTTGGTTCTTTATTTTTAATGATACTCCTACAAAGTGAACAATTTTCTTTTTTCCTTACCCATTCATCAATACATTCTTTATGAAAAATATGCTTGCAGCTTGTTTTAATAAATTGATTATTATTTTCATTACTGGAACAAATAGGACAATCAATATCTTTTTCACATAACTCAATTCGTTCGTAAATATCTTTTTTTTTTTTAGATTGCATTTCATTTTGGTTCTCCATTTATAAGAAATAATTTTATTAGATTTATAGAAAAGTTAAATTCTCTAATTTTTGTACTGTATCTTTCAATATATCTATTACTTTAGCAATCATCTTTGAAAAAATACAACATACCATTTGTGTATCTAAACGCAGAATTCATTTTTGGTGGTAATCCTGGAAATTTTCTAGTTATAGTTCCTCGTGGTTTGTATGTAAAAGTACATTCATCTAATTCTACATAGAAATATTCGTTAAAGAATAAAAATGTTCTACCTGAATAAGTGTTTATTACACCATTCAATAAATTTTTTTTACGTAATCCTATAGTAGGATATCCTGAAATTAATTGTAATGTGTGTAAATCTACCACATAAAACATATTGTCTATAAATATTACAATTGCACCACTTTGTCTTTGATATATTCCATCTAATTTCTGTAAACCTTGTGGTAAAATTGTTAACCAATTAGTTATTAATTGTAATCTAATATCATTTATCGAAACTCAATTATTAAAAAAAAACAAATTTCATTTGCAAATAGTAGATGATCAAATTTCTTAAGTTCACATTTGATTCAAATGGTTCAATTGATTTTGGTGACATAGTAGTAGTAGTTTAGGTTGTTGTTGTTGTTTGTGTTCCATATAAACTTTTAATAGCATCAGTATCATCTTGAGATAATTGTAAATGTGAACATTTATAACAAGGATACATTATTGATTCAAAATCATCTGAATGTTCTAAACCTAATGTATGACCAATTTCATGTACTAAAACTTGAAATAGATTTGTTTGATATTTTGGTGTATTTTTTATCAAGTTCCAAGTACTAGTTTTCTTCTTTATCCATATGTATTTCTAATGGATCATTATTCCTATTTGGAGAAAGAGCATGACCTAACACATTTCCTTTTCCATCTAAATCCTTTGGACAACGTTGACCATCAAATACATATAAATGTAATCGTCTTTTACCTGTAATTAAAATATCAGGATCATTAATATCATGAATAAACTGAATACTACTATGTTTCTGCCATAAATTAAAAGCTGCATTTGTTAATTCCAATACTCTTTTATTTGCTCCTTTATAATCCCATTTTATATTCTTTTTATTCTATTTATACATACTGGTTCTATAACTATCAAATGAATCTTTTACACCACATCTTGGTTTGTTGATAAAACATAACGTTTCTACATTTAATTCACCAGTAACCTCAAGATGGCGTGTTAATTGAAATAACATTCATGATTCTCTTAATAATTAATCACTGACTTGGGTTATTTCAGTCTCTGGTGAAATATCTAAGTAACCAATTTCTTTTAAATATTTAACTACCTTTTTCTTTTGCAGTTCTAAGCCTTGTGCAGCTACTATTATTTTCACAAGCAGTAATAACAGAAGTATCTTCATTTAAATAGAATTAAAAAATAATAAAATAAATAACGTTATTTTCATTTTACAATTTAATTTGATCATAATTACGAACTACAAATTTCGCACAATGATTATTTTTCGCAAAACTAATAAAAACTCTTAAATGGAATCGATTGTAGATATGTTCAACAACAAGATTACATACAACAATAAACATGTTTTTAATCTTATTGATGAAGAAAATAATCTATGGTTTAAGCAAAATACGTTGCACAGATATTAGAGTATAAAGATACTGATGATGCAATTAGAAAACATGTTGATATTGATGATAAAGTAAAATATGTACATTTATCTAAACCTGGTAAATTACTCTGGTTTAAAAATAATGAAAGACCTTTAATACTTATTAATGAGTCTGGATTATTTCTCTTATTCTTTCATCTAAAAAAGTAGAAGCTAAACAATTTAAAAGATCGATTACACATGCAGTTTTACCATCAGTTAGAAAACATTGTGAATATAAGATTAGAAAAGAGATGATTGATGATTGTAAATATCAAACAGAATCTTTAAATGAAACACGTATACCAGATAAAAAACAAATCGAAAATTTAAGAGAAACAGTTAATATGGCTTTGGAAATATTAGATAAAAGAAATGAAGAAATAAATAATTTATTACTACATGTTCCCTAAACAGTTATCGAAAACTTAAGACCTACATTCATTCTTTTAAAATTAATTTATGATGAATGTGAATATAATTATTATGTCATTAGAACACAACATAAACATTTACAGAAACAACTATATAAAATCGAAGATAGACATCCAAATTGTGAAGAAATGTTAAGATTTAATTATTATCCTAATTCAATAAATCTATATCAAAGAATGAAAGAAAATTTAAGGATTGACTGTCATATGAACTATTTCAATATTTTGAATAACTATACACAAGAACAATTGATTCATGATATAATTGGTCTTAATCAAACTGAACTACTGTAAAATAACTGTATCTTCATTTACCCAACTATTGTGTGAAATATCAAAACCTAAGCATTTAACATAACCTTTAATATCTTTCTTTATTAAAAATTTTCAACTAAGTATACATCTGGATATTTCGTTTCCTGTAACTCTTGTTCATAAAACTTTCCCTTGAATCTTTTGGTTAAATGTAACTGTATTAGAATAAATAACATCTTCAATTTCAAATACTTCTGTTGTCCAATTAGCTGTATATCCATTTTCACAATGACGTTTAAGTTTACAATTCTAACTTTATCACCTTTTTTTAAATTTAGCTTCCTCATTATACACAATGTTACCTATTTTTAAATTTTTCTCATTTACTTCTATTGGCTTCATTTTATTGTAGAATGTTTTAAGTTTTTATTTTCATCAATTAGATCTTTAACTAAATTTAACCATTTATAATTACATTGTAAAGAAAATTTCTTCCACATCTTTTCTTTAAGTGTTCTGTTAAAACGTTCAACAACAGATGCTTTTAATTCTGAAAAAGTAGAATAATGATTAAGATTATATTTTTTTCATTAATTCTTTAAATTCCTTGCTATAGTTTTCTTTACCATTACTTGTTTTTAAATTATTTGGTTGGCTATCTGTGAAATTTTTTTGAAAAGAATCAACTATATTTTTAGCTGTTTTATCTTTAATAGGAACAGCCCAACCATATTATGAAAAGACCTCAATAACAATCAATAAATACTTATATCCTTTATTTATTTTAGAAATAAATTTTATATTACCTGAATCCATGTCAACTAAATGAGCTTGCCACAATTCGTCTATACTAAAAGAAAAAACATTTCTTCTTCTAAAATTCTTTGTCATTGGTTTATGTAATTCATTAATTAGTTTTTCACGAATATTATTTAAGCCTTCACTAGCACTTACAAAAATTTCTTACACTTTAGACAATAAATATGATAATCATGTGAAGTATGATTTTCCATTTATACAGATAAGAAATTCATTAAATTTTAAATTATTTCACCTAATATAATTAACTTTACATCAACTGGAAAAGTTTTAAGAGAATCTTTAACAGAATCTTTTAATTCTACAAAAAAAGCTTGACTTGTGTACAATTGTTGATTCATTATTATTATTTATTTGAAAATTCCTTATTAGCTACATTACATCAAAATCATCAAAGTCTAAATATCCGTTTCTATGTTTACCAAGAGCAATAATTCTTTTAAGTATGAAAAGATATTCAAATTGATACATTTTTAGTTTATTAGCTGTTGGAAAAGTAAATTCAATTATTTATTTATCATATAACTTTTCTTTAAGATTACTTAACTGTTCTAAGTATGAAGTTAAATCTGTTTTTGTGCTATATATTCTGAAAAAAGTTTTTCTATTTTTTTGGTAAATAATTATTAAATTCTGTTAAAATGTTTGTGTATTCTGGTTTTGTAACATAATCTTTTTCTAGGTATTGTTTGTTAACTACATCTTTTGTATCAATTGGATCATTTACATTAGCAAGTCTTCTATTTTTAAAACGGATATATCCTTTAGTTACTTTAAAAATAGCATTAAGTCTTTTTGAAATTGTTTAATCGCATATTTTCAATTTTTTCTAGATTGAATGTATTAACTACATGTTCACTTTTTTTAAAGAAATGTATCTTATATCCAAAAATGTCCATTTATTTACACTTTAGACAATAAATATGATAATCAGGTGAAGTATGATTTTTCATTTATATAGATAAAAAATTAATTAAATTTTAAATTATTTTACCAAATATAATAAATGTCAATTTATTAAATCTAAAATATCATTAAAATTATAATTTTCACAAAGAAATTTTAAAACAAAAAGACACAAATGACCACAAATTACTTCATTGAATTCTTTCTGTACTTTAATATAGTTCGTTCTTTCCTAAATAGTTAACTAATTGTTTTGGTATATTACCACCAAATGAATCAAAAATATATTTTTGATCTTCATATTTATAATAGCAAATCCCATGTGCACCAGGATTATCAGATGTATCTAAATTAAATATACAACATTCAATTTTAAATGGCTTATTTGGTAATTCATCAATCATATATACACCATGAAAGTGTTTAATTTTAATTGTATAGTAAGGTTTTCTATATCAAAATTACTTAATGCATTAGGATATTTATTAATTACTTTTTCGAATTTTTTTTGTTTTTCTTATGCGAGTTCCAGCTTTCTTTTCCATTTCTAAGTTATGTCTTTTTTTGTTCTTCTAATTCTTTATCTGCTTTCTTCTTGTTTATAACTTCATTTGCAATTGCTGCTGACCCACCAGCTAAAGAACCAATTGTTGCTAAATATGCTAATGCAGCTAATAACAATGGTAAAAATCCGTGTTCATGTTGTGTTAATCTTTACCATCTCTCTTTTTCGTTTAATATTAAATAATTTTTTTAACAACAGGAATACCTAAAGTAATAAGTAAATTTCCACCAACTTTCTTTTCTTTCTTTCTTTTTTGAACATCTGTTAAAAATGGTTTAATTGCATTTAATTGTTCATTATTTTACTTTAATTTTATTGATTTTGGTTTAGTTTTGCCACTAGGTAGCAAACTATAATCAATTGCAAAGTTATTCATTTAAATAGTTAAAAATTTAATAAAGATTTTTTAAAATTATAATCCCAAACCATTTTCATTAATATTAATTCCCATACCTAATTTTCGTTTTACATACATTATTCCTCTAACTGCTGCTACTTTTTCACCAAATGAAGCATCATCTGAATACATTTTTTCTTTTGCAGTTAACTGAAGTTCATGTCTTTTTACTTAATCTTTATTATCTCTATAACCAATATCATGTTATTTACAAGCTTCATCTAATGGATATATACCTTCATAACCTTTACCTAATCTTTCTTCTAATTTTGTATCTGGACCACAATAATTATAACCAGGAAGATGTATTTCAAATGGCAAATTGGTAATTAAAGTATTTACTAATCCTTTTCAATATTTATCACTTTGCCAAAATGTATGTGGAAGATTATTTAAAAATCTAATTCAATATGGAATTCCTTTTGGATTATCAATTATAAAATCACTAAATTTATTTGTTAACATTTGTGCAATACTAACTTTTTCATTATGATAATTTTTATTTCCAGCTGGTTCTTCGCCATGAATTACTGCTAGTCTATCAATTAATAGTCTAACATCATTCATCCAAACACATTGAATTCATTTATCTGTATATTTTTAAAATAAACCTTTACCTTTTCGTTCTGGAGAACTAAAATTTGAAGAATGAATAGTTGAATTTTTCCCTAAGTTTGGAAAATAATCATTAACAATTTCTTTTATTAAGTATTTATATTTATTACCTTTACTTGATCTTATTTTATTTGGATTATTATCAGAATACAATTATATAATATATCTACATAATTTGATAAATCTACACCATCGAATTTTTCATTCATATCATCTATTGTAATTTGTTTTTCAGTTAGAAGTCTCATTAATCCATCTGTACTGTCATACATTTTTTCACCAATTTTTGAATTATCTCCACTGAATTCAACAGGTAAATTACCAACATTTTTAAACATGCCAACAGGTTTTAAACCAAAAACTTTATCTTCACTATGATTAAAATGCTTTAACATTCTTTCACTAACATTTATCTTTTTAGTTTCATTTATCTTTTTATTTTCATTTTGATGACTACTTGATTGTTTTTCTTCGTGATATTTATTTAATACATCTTGAATTTCTGATTGACTTAATGTATAATCATATTTCCCAGGAATATCATCAGACGAATCTTTTATTGGTTTAATTGATGATAAATCTCCAAAATCTTCTATATGAAGATGATCTGGAGTCTTTTGTTTTTTAACTTCTATATTTTCTTCAATTGCTTTCAGAACATTATTCCTAATCCTTTAAATACCTTATTTTACTTTTTCAATAGCATCAATAACAGGTTGATGTTTCTTTTAATATTTTTCATATTCTGTTCTTCATTGCTTTTTCCATAGCTTAAATTATTCTTTTAATTCTTCAGCTTTCTTTTTATTTTGTTTAGCTTGTTTAATAACTCTTTCATCATACTTTGCAAACATTTATTAAGGAAGAAAAAAACATTAATTATGTTTATGTTTAACATTTAACTTTATGTTTACATTTATGTTTACATTTATTTTTATGTTTATGTTTATGTTCATGTTTTTAAAAATTGATAAGATAACGCATTTTCCTTACACATTTATCATAATAATAACAACCTCAAGTGTTTGGTCCACATGTAGCATTATCGTTAGACCATGAACAATCTGTATAATGTTGACCATAAATTGAGTCTACTTTTTGTGATTTTTCATATTTATTAAAGTAATCAAGAGCTTCTTTAAGTTCATTTATATGATCACGTAAATCTCCATCATTATTGTCTAATAGATATGTAATATCATTTTTTAAAGTGTCCATTTATTATAGACAAAAATAATTAAAGATTTATAAAATGATTTCTAAAGTTACCTTCATTTGGTTTTCTAGACATATATATTGTGAAAAATCCAAACTCATCATTCCAACATTTACTACACATTTCTTTAAAATTATCAAACTTAAATCTCCACCAACAAATTCATGATAAATATGATTTAAATTTGTATCATATTGTCTACAGATATGTAGCGACGCTCCCGCGCGCTAATTCAAGCTCGCCGGTGTGTGTGTGTTTGTGTGCTGTGCGCGTGTGTCAGTGCAGTGCTCTGCAGTCGTAATTACTGTACAAGACGTCAGTGTAGTTCCGCGCTCAGCCTCTAGAGACGCTGTGTTTTCTAGCTTTTATATACGTTCTGTTTATTGTTATTATTCCTTGTTTTTTGAGTTAGTGAGTAGTTCCGTGCCTCCTGACTTGTGTGGAGGAGTACTGTTTCCTCTCCTAACTACGGAAGTTTCCGAGGATTAAGGATCCTCTGTATAGGCCGGAAGCAAATTTTATAGCTCCGATCTGTCCATGCATGCCGGGCGTCGTCAGATACGCGCTCGCAATAAAGATATTGTTGCTGTACTGAAGGTCTTCATTCTTCTGAATCACGTTAAGCAAAGGTCGGACAGCCACCAGTTTAGCTGAACCCGACAAGTGGTGACCCCAATGTGATTCAAGCAGATCCCGACGTGATTCAAGCAGAGACCGACGTGATTAAGAAGAAGCAGCCGTGAGCTACGTAAGTAATGAGCACATAATGACCGAACAGCAGGCCGTCTCCAGGATTGCAGTCCGTTTGCCGCCGTTCTGGCCCGACAACCCGGTACTCTGGTTCGCGCAGGCAGAGGCAAGTTTTAGCTGCGCTGGAATAACGGTCGAAGCAACTAAATTTGCGCTGATTGTGAGCCAACTCGACCAACGTTATGCAGCCGAGGTGCAGGACATAATCACAGCACCGCCCGAGGCTGGAGCTTATGCCAGGCTAAAATCAGAGTTAATTCGACGGGTGGCCGCGTCGCAAGAGGACCGGATACGTCAGGTTCTGAAACAGGAAGAAATTGGCGACTGGAAGCCTTCTCAATACCTGCGACATCTACGCATAAAGTTGACACCGTTACTGTGCCAGACAGTCTGCTCAGAACGCTGTGGAGCAGTAGGTTGCCGCCGCAAATAAAAGCCATAATCGCCTCACAAACGGACATGCCGCTGGATGACGTGGCGCAGCTAACAGACCGGATTCAGGACGCGATCACACCGGCTCCGGTCAGCGCAGTCGCGGCGTAGGATGACAGTGCAAACAGTACCGCGTCTGTAGCACGAGCCGACCATGATTCTCTCGCTGCTAAGGTTGAGCTTTTGTGCGCCCACGTCAGTGCGCTGCTGGCACGTGACGACGACAATAATAGAAGAAGCCGATACAGACGGCAGCGTTCTACAAGCAGATCTTCCGGCGGTACTACCACTCCGCAAGGCGAGGTACCATTGTGCTGGTACCACCGACGATTCGGCGATCAGGCAAGGAAGTGCACATCGCCATGCTCGCACCCAAACGCCACCGGCGGTCGACAATAGGCGCAACCGACTGCCAGTTATCCTCCAAGCGCCTGTTCGTTACCGATAGGAGTTCCGGCGTTAAGTTTTTAATAGACACTGGGTCGGACCTGAGTATCATACCACGAACAGCCATACATCGTTGCCGGCCGCCAACTGGCTTCCGTCTGACGGCTGCCAACAATTCTTCCATCGCAACATATGGCACACAGAGGATGGAGCTTAATCTCGGCCTACGTCGCGCATGCGAGTGGAATTTTACAGTGGCTGACGTCACGGAGGCGATTGTCGGGGCTGATCTCTTCGCCCACTACCACCTGCTGCCGGACGTCGCGAACGCACGCTTGGTAGACAGCGTCACTGGCTTAGCAGTCACGGGTTTCCGTCGCAACACCGCAACGCACAGTGCCAATCTGGTCCATACTACGGAGGGTGAGTACACTGAATTACTGCTTAACTATCCGAACTTGACCAGGCCGCCCGGCGCTCCCAGGTTCATACCACATGACACGGTGCATCACATTCAAACGTCGGATGGTCCCCCAGTAGCATGCCGACCTAGGCGTCTCGCTCCGGACCGATTGAAGATAGCGAAGGCAGAATTTGACGCCATGATTCGCGAGGGCATAATGCGGCCATCTAAGAGCCCGTGGTCCTCCGCATTACATCTTGTTCCGAAGAAGGGTGGAGCTTGGCGCCCATGCGGTGATTACTGTGCGCTTAACGCGCGAACAGTGCCGGACAGATATCCCGTTCCGTTACTGAGGGATTATAATCACACTTTACATGGTGCCACGGTGTTCACAGTTCTGGACTGCGCTAAAGCGTATACACAGATTCCGGTGGCCAATGACGACATTCCAAAGACTGCAATAATAACGCCTTTCGGTTTATTTGAAAGCAGATTTATGACTTTCGGTTTACGCAATGCCGCTCAGACCTGGCAAAGGTTTATAGACTCGGTTCTCCAGGGGCTGCCGTTCTGTTTCGCCTACCTGGACGATGTGTTAGTGTTCTCTGCTGACCGCGATCAACACCGACAACATCTGCGAGAGATTTTCGAGCGATTGGAGCGTTACGGTGTCGTCTTGAACGTGGACAAGTGTGTTTTTGGGCAGTCAGAGGTGACATTTCTTGGCCATAAGATTTCTGCTGAAGGCTCTCTTCCTCTGTCCGAGAAGGTGGACGCTATCTTGCAGCTACCCCGACCAACTACGATCAAAGAATTACGTCGTTTTTTGGGGATGCTCAATTTTTATCGACGACACCTTCCTCACGCTGTGGAGCTGCAGGAACCTTTGACGGCGGCATTATCAGGCCCTAAAGTAAATAGCAAGTCTCTGATACAGTGGACAGAGGACATGTGTTCTGCGTTCGAGGCAACAAAGAGGAGCATGGCCGACGCAGCGCTTCTCGCACACCCACTGCTCGACGCGCCATTAGCAATTGTCGTAGATGCGAGCCAGACGGCGATCGGTGCCGCGTTACAACAATGGTCCGACAACGCATGGCAGCCACTGGCGTATTATTCCTACAAGCTTTCGCCTGCACAGAGAAAATGGCGCACATATGACCGTGAGCTCCTGGCAGTATACCAGGCAGTGAAATATTTTCGCCCCCAAGTGGAAGCGCGAACTTTCACGATATATACAGACCACAAGCCACTCACGTTCGCCTTCCATCGGAATAGTGTCAACTGCTCTCCCCGTCAATTTCATCACCTTGAGTTCGTGGCCCAGTTTACTACCGACATTAGACATATTTCTGGGATCGACAACATTGTTGCGGATTGCCTTTCACGGATCAGCAGTGTTTCCAGTACCATAGACTTTCCTGCACTGGCACAGGCACAGAGAGACGACGAAGAACTCCTTGCCGATGTTAAAGACACGGCTTCCGCATTGCAACTGAAACTCGTTGATGTTCCGGGGGAAGATACACAGCTATACAGCGACGTTTCTCGCGGCCGACCTCGTCCCTTTCTGACGCCGGCTTTTAGAAGACAAGCCTTTGATATAGTACATGGATTGTGCCTTCCCGGCGTACGCCCGACATTCTGCCTAGTATCGCAACGTTTTGTGTGGCCAGGCATGCAAAAAGACTGCTGCGAGTGGGTCCAATCTTGTCTTCAGCGCCAACGCTGCAAGATTAACCGCCATGTACACGCACTGATCGGCGATTTTCCGAATACCACCGCCCGCTTTGCCCACGTTCATTTAGATGTAGTCGGACCACTTCCACCTTCGAACGGGCAAAGATATCTGTTTACAATGATCGACCATTTTACACGTTGGCCGGAGGCAGTGCCGATGGATAATATCACAGCAGACACATTAGCTTCCGCTTTTGCAATGACTTTGTTGGCAAGATTTGGATGCCCACTACATATTACCACTGACCGCGGACGGCAATTTGAATCAGACCTTTCTCACAGATGGCCAAGTTTTGTGGTTACACCCACCATAAGACCAGTCCGCCCCCGGTAGCTGAGTGGTCAGCGCGACAGACTGTCAATCCAAAGGGCACGCGTTCGATTCCCGGCTGGGTCGGAGATTTTCTCTGCTCAGGGACTGGGTGTTGTGTTGTGTTAATCATCATCATTTCATCCCCATTGACGCGCAAGTCGCCGAAGTGGCGTCAAATCAAAAGACTTGCACCAGGCGAACGGTCTACCCGACGGGAGGCCCTCGTCACACGACATTTCATTTCACCATAAGACCACAAGTTATCACCCAGCAAGCAACGGAATGATCGAACGCTGGCACCGTTGTTTGAAGGCCGCGCTGATGTGCCACGAAGAAACCTGGACAACCGCACTACCAGTGGTCTTGTTAGGCTTACGGACGACTTTCAAACCAGACCTGGGGTCGTCAGCGGCAGAACTGGTTTATGGAGAAACACTGCGCCTTCCTGGTGACTTTGTAGGCGCTGGTGCCACAGAGACAGTTGCTACTGGCCAGCCGGATTTCTTGCGACGATTGAGGGACCATGTATCAAAGATTCGCCCTCTGAAAGATACACGTCATGGCAAGCCGCCCACTTTCGTGCACCAGGACCTGGAACAATGTCGTCACGTCATGCTCCGCACTGAGGGCGTTAAACCGCCTTCACAAGCTCCTTATTCTGGCCCATATGAAGTGCTACGGCGCAGTGCCCACACCATGGATATCCTAGTGAACGGCAAAACCACGACTGTTGCGTTGAATGGGGTTAAACCTGCGTATGTTTTTCCTGACACCCCACTAGCGGCACCTCGTCGTAGGCATCCAGCTACCGCTGTTCCAGACACTGACGCCACATCTCCGGCGCCGGCTCTTCAACAACCGCCGCCCAACGCAGCACAACATCCGCCTCCTGACGTTGTTCCTCCTCCTCCGACGAGGACGACCCGTTCTGGACGTCGGGTGCACTTTCCGGCGCGGTATCTCGACGCCGACGCTCCGCTTCCGCCCGGGGGGCTGATGTAGCGACGCTCCCGCGCGCTAATTCGAGCTCGCCGGTGTGTGTGTGTGTTTGTGTGCTGTGCGCGTGTGTCAGTGCAGTGCCGTGCGGTCGTAATTACTGTACACGACGTCAGTGTAGTCCCGCGCTCAGCCTCTAGAGGCGCTGTGTTTTCTAGCTTTTATATACGTTTTGTTTATTGTTACTATTCCTTGTTTTTTGAGTTAGTGAGTAGTTCTGTGCCTCCTGACTTGTGTGGACGAGTACTGTTTCCTCTCCTAACTACGGAAGTTTCCGAGGATTAAGGATCCTCTGTATAGGCCGGAAGCAAATTTTATAGCTCCGATCTGTCCATGCATGCCGGGCGTCGTCAGATACGCGCTCGCAATAAAGATATTGTTGCTCAACTGAAGGTCTTCATTCTTCTGAATCACGTTAAGCAAAGGTCGGACAGCCACCAGTTTAGCTGAACCCGACAGATATTTAAAAAATTTAGATTCTGTCTAACTAACTGTTCAGGTATTTTCGAATAAGTTTGAGCTAAATAAAAGCAATCTATACCTTTGTGTATGCCTCTAGTAAAATATTCTCTTACAATATCATGATTTCCTAAAATGAAATCATCGAATACCACAACTGAATTATCTTCACATTCATCTAAAGGAATAATTTCTACGTTATTTTCAATAAAACTAACAATATTTTCATTAATTTTATCTTCAATTTTTTTACATTGTATTACAAATTCTTGATATTTTGGTTGATCTAAATTTTTTGAATAAATATATAAATGTTTAATTTTATTCTAATTTAACCATCCCAGAGCTAAAATATAATTATCAATCATTAATATTGTTTTTCCACAACCACTTGGTCCAATTATTGCACATCTAATAGAATTTGGTAAAAGTTTACCATGTTTGTTTTTTAACTTATTTTCTGGAATCCTTACTTTAGGTTCCCAATCTGTTTTATTCATTTATTTAATATTTTTTTTCAGTACTAAATCAGTAGATTATTTCAACTTAGAGATAAATCTTCAATACTTAGAAAAAGATTAAGAGTTCCAATGCGTTATAGTTATACTAATGTTTCATTAGTTGGTTTTTATTCAACGTTTTTAACGCCAAATATTACAACAAAAAATAATAAACTTTATTGTGATGGTGAAACAATAGAAATTCCTATAGGTCAATATAGTTTTAAAAATTTAGAGAAATTTATTCATTCGAAAAAGCCTGATATACGCATTAAAGCAGATGAAATTTTAAACAGAATTGTTATTGAAAGTGATGTAAAATTATATATGGATATAGAAGATAGTATTGGAAGTTTACTTGGTTTTAGTAATCAAATTATTTTACCTAATGAAAAAGTTGTAGCTAAAGATGTTCCTAAAATAATTTCTTTTCAATTAATAAATATAAATTTTAATCTTGCTGTTGGAATGTATGTAAAACATAATGATCATTTTGATAAAGAAACTAATATTATTGCTTCATATAAACATCATGCAGAATTTGGTGGACCGATAATTTATGAAACAAAATATCCTGCAAATGTTCCTATTTTTGATACAATTCAAGATTTAGTAGTTATTATAACTAATGAAAATGATAATTTAATTGATTTTAATGGTGCTACTGTAAAAGTTGTTTTAGAAATATCTTAGTCGCAGACTAAAGTCTGCTTTGCTGACACTAATAAATTTTTCCTTAATAAATAAGTAACTGTTAAAACAATCTTAGACTGCCGCATGAATAAAATAGAAAGTTATGAATTCTATTCATTTCCTGTGAATGAGAAAACTAAAAATAATTTAAATGTTCCTAACAAAGATACTGAAATTGAAATAAATATTGGTGATGATTAGCTTCATCCAAATCTTGCCCAATTATACATGAATTTTAGTATTATTGTATATAATGGCACAGATTATCCAACTTATAATGGAAAATCAAACAAAAAATTAATTGATAATTATGTAGCAAGACTGTTTGATTTTATAACGATAAAGAAAGGAAATAATATTGTATCTAGAATTGAACATCCTTTTATTTCTTCATCTGTTTTTCTTCTAGCTTCATCTGTTACTGACAAAATAAGTTTAGAAGGACATATAATTAATACAGGAAAAATAAATAGTAAAAGAAATGAACTACTTTATCCATTATAGTTACTTGGTGGATTTCTTAAACATCATAGAGAAATTATATGGGAAGGATATTTTTACACGTAATTCATCTTCTGGAGACATAATTCTTCATTGGTCTGATAAAAATGATGCTGAAATCGAAATAAAAGATACTCTTCCTAAAGAAGATAAATATATTATAGAATCTATGGAAATTCTTGTACCAGTTGAACAATGTGAAATTATTCTTAAAAATGCGAAAATTCCTATTTCTTTTTATGAACTTCAAACACAAGAAGTTGCCGGATTATGTGGTAAAAACAATTTTGAACTAGATATAACAAATTACTATAAATCTACAGAATTTGATATTCCATAATTTGTATTTGTTACATTTCAAACAAATTGTAAAAATAATCAATTAGTTGATTTGTCATTATTTGATCATGTTAATCTACAGAATATTTATTTAAAAAATGGTAGAAATGAGGTTTTTCCTCCAGAAATGTGGAATATTAATCCGCCAAATAATTTTCTTAAAGCATATGATGCATTTCTTGATTTTAAAAGATTTACTTTACTAAAATCAGATATTGATATTAGTCCATTTAGTTTTATAAATAATTATCCAATTTATGTAATATAATATGACATGCAGAAAGTGTTGTGGTTGGCAGGAGAGCCAACACTGTGTTACTAGTGGAAGCCAAAAGGCACGCGTTTTAGCTCACGCAGGCTGGCGTGAGGTCTGGAACAGGACATGGAAATTAGAATTTAGAAAAAACGGACGTAGCTGGTGGAATACTTAACTTTAATCGAATAATGGTGACCATCGCTCTGGACGGTACATGCTTCACAGTATCAATAGTAACTGGTAATGGCGCCTTGCCAGGTCGTAGCAAATGACGTAGCTGAAGGCTATGCTAACTATCGTCTCGGCAAATGAGAGTGTATTTTGTCAGTGAACCATCGCTAGCAAAGTTGGTTGAACGACTGGGGCGAGTGCTAGGAAGTCTCTCTAGACCTGCCGTGTGGCGGCGCTCGGTCTGCTATCACTGATAGTGGCGACACGCGGGTCCGACGTATACTAATGGACCGCGGTCGATTTAAAGGCTACCACCTAGCAAGTGTGGTGTCTGGCGGTGACACCACATTCCTCCCCCGCAAATCGGCGTACGGTTGTGGCATAAGGCTTCCGTCCACTGTGGGGAGGACCCCATGTTGACGTATGCGACGAGGTTAGGAGCCTAACAACAGGCGAGGCTGTGCCACCCGCACCCTGCCATTCGGACCGCAGGGAGCTAGGAAACGCCAGAAAACCTGCTCCAGGGTGCACGCCAACATGCGGTGTATGCGCCCGCGGAGAGACAGGAGGGGCCGAAGGGTCGACCTCAATTGGGCCGGGGCACCCGAAGGGCGAAAACGACATACGGTCCGGAACAGGCAAGAGTTCCATGTCGGAGGACAACTGGTCACGGGAAGCGATCGGCGGCGCGTGACCAAGGGAGGCGCCCGGTGGTTGCAGCGACGTGTCCACTGCGGGCGTCGCCGGCGGGAGAACAGGCGGCGGCGGCGGCGGCGGCGGCGCGTCGTCATGGGGCAAAATGGTAGGCAGCGTCGGTAACACCTGGGGCCAAGGCGAGCCAGTAGATGGGTCCCCAGGGCGGTGACCGGATGGCACCATCACTGAAAGCAGACGGGGAGCGGCAGATCCCGTGCGACGACAGAGGCGCAGCTGATTGAGATGGCGACGCACCTCACCAGAGGCCCCCAAAACCAGATACATAGCGCGGCCGAGGCAGCGAAGAATGCGCCCTTCGAGCCAACGCCGTGAACCTTGATAGTGGCGGTAGGAGACAACCTCGACTGGAGCAAAAGCAGGTGTCTGCCGCTGCACAGGAACCTGATGCGGCGGATGTAGCAAAGACATCAAGGTTCGATGAGGGCGACCATGGAGCAACTCAGCTGGTGAGCGACCACCTCAGGGCTGAGAGCGATACGAGGACAAAAAGAGCAATAATGCGTCCTCCCGAGAATGCGACTCTGTCAATTTCAACATCTGTGACTTGAAAGTCCTGACCAATCGTTCAGCGGCACCGTTTGACTGTGGCGAAAACGGCGCGGACGTCAGATGTTGAATACCATTGGCCTTGCAGAATGGCTGAAATTCTGCGGACATGAATTGTGGGCCATTGTCGGAAACAATAGTCTGTGGAAGACCTTCGATGCAAAAGATAGCGGATAATGCTTGGATGGTGGCAGATGCCGTGCAGAATCGATGTGTAAGCGTTGCCAGGGGGAAGTGGCTTTTGGCCATGCAAAGAATTTCCGCGGTGGTGCTGATTGTTGTTCGGCACACACCATGCAAGAAGAGCACATATTCGTAATCGCGGCATCGATTCCGAACCAAGTACAGTGCTGACGAGCAAGTTGTTTCGTTCTCACTATACCCCAATGTCCTTGGTGGAGAAGCTGTAAGACAGAGGACTGTAACGAACGTGGTACCACGACCCTGGACTGATCATTATCTGAACGCAACAGCAAAACACCAGGTTGTACAAAAAGTCTCTCCTGGTGAGCAAAAAATCGGCGAACCAACGGATCCCCGATCCGTGACTTTGACAAGGGCCATTGCATAGCAACAAAACGCAGAACGGTAGCAAGGACAGGGTCGGCAGCTGTGGCTATAGCTACACGACGAAAATCAATCGGAAACGATTCGACTACGTCATCAGTTTCCGAATTAATGAACATGCAAGCAAGTTCGGAAGAATCGAATGCTCTTTCCTCAGCAACAGGCAAATGGGACAACGCATCGGCGTTTCCGTGCTTAGCAGTGGACCGATACAAGATAACGTAGCGGAACTGCGAGAGGAAAATAGACCAGCGAATGAATTTCTGCGCTGTACGTGGAGGTACAGGCTTGGTCGGATGAAAAAGCGATGTCAAAGTTTTGTGGTCTGTGATGATGGTAAAGTGACGACCATACAAGAAATCATGAATCTTTGTAACACCAAATACGAGAGCCAATGCTTCTTTCTCGATCTGTGAATAATTTCTTTGCGCAGACGAGAGCAATTTGGACGCAAAGGCAATAGGGCGATCGTGCGATCAATTTTTGTGCGCAAGCACAGCACTGATCCCGAAATCCGATGCATCCACCATCAACAAAAGGGGCTTCTGGGGATCGAATGGCGCAAGGCAAGTATTGGAAAGCAACGCCGATTTCAACTGGCGAAAGGCGCGTTCGCATTCCGTCGTCCAGACGAATGGAACACCTTTACGGCATAAGCGATGAAGCGGAGCTGAAATGGAAGAGGCATGCGGCACATATCTGTGATAATAGGTAATTTTTCCCAGCACACTCTGTAGCTGCTTCAAATTCTGCGGCAAAGGCAAGTCTTGTATGTCACGGAGGTGCTCGGGACTGGGATGTATGCCTTGGGCATTGGGTACATGTCCCAGGTAGGGCAAGTCACGAGCAAAAAACACACATTTGTCCTTCCGCAAGCGAAGACCATTTTGTCGTAAGACCTGAAATAATGTTCTGAGATTGGCTAAATGTTCTTTTTCCGTCTTTCCGGAGATCACAATATCGTCCAGATAGTTTGCTGCAGTAGGGACCGACGCACAAACAGTTTGTAGATATTGCTGAAACAATGTGGGGGCGGATGCACACCTGAATGGCAGTCGTTTGAATCGATACAAACCAAGATGCGTGTTAACCACCAAAACGCGCTGGGATTTTTCGTCCACCAGTATTTGCAAGTACGCATCTGCTAGGTCCAACTTCGAAAAATATTTACCCGGGCACAGTTTGTCAAAAAGATCTTCAGGGAGGGGTAAAGGAAAAGTTGCAGTCACTAGTTGTGGATTCACTGTTGCCTTGAAGACCACTAAAAGTCTCAATTTTCTGGAAGGTTTTGGCAAAATTACTAAGGGTGATGCCCAGAGAGAAGCCTGCACACGTTCAATTACACCTTGTGATTCCAAATCGTGTAATGTTTTTGCGACCTCATCACGCAATGCGTGGGGAACGTTGCGCGCTCTGAAAAATTTTGGTTGCGCATTCACTTTCAGTTCCAAATGTGCTTTATAGTTCTTAGCGCAACCGAGGCCCGGTGCAAAAATGTCTACAAATTCTTCACATAGACGAGAAACACTGTCGGAAGGCACAGTCTGGTTCACTGATAGGACCTGATTTACTATAGACCAGTTAAACAACTGAAATAAATCGAAACCAAACAAGTTCACTGCAGAAGAAGAAAGAAGGACGTAAAATGACACAAGTTTTGTTTGTCCCTTGTATGTTGCATGAAGGCTGCACTGTCCTAACACAGGGATCTCTTGACCTGAATAGCTAGTTAACTTCACAGTTGCGGTATGCAACGGAGGTGTGCCCAGCAGTTTGTAAGTGTCTTGATTGATCAGTGAAACTGCAGCCCCAGCATTGAGCTGGAATGGTATCACTTTGCTGTTAATGTCCAAGTCCACAAAAAGTTTATTGCCCTGCTGACGACAAGAGCAACTGTCTCGTGCAACGTGAACTGACACTGGTACAAAAGCACTTGCAACTTGACGGGAGTTCCAGCGATGTCGACGCACACTATTTGTGGGATGAACACAGTCACAGTTAGAGAGAGTGGCATGAACTACATGAATTTCCATGGGCGAAGTTTCGCGAGCCTGAGTATCCTTGGTTTGATTCCGATTCCGGCGCGAAGCAAAGGGCCTGGAAAGGTTTTGAGCTTCCGTTCTGAGCTTTTTCTGGCAAACACTCTGAACATGTCCTTTTTTATTACAATAAAAGCAAATAGCTTGGTGTGACGGGCAAATCTCACGCGAATGTCTAGTAGCACACCGCGGGCATGATTTTAGCACTGCATTTGCTTGCCGGCGCGGTACACGTGGCGGAGAGCCTGGCGGCAGCGGCGCGGCCAGGCGTGAGGACTGTTTACTGTTCCGTGCAGCTCGCCCGGCGGGCCGGTTAACCTGACACACGGCTGGCGAAGTTTCAAATGATTCCTGAGCAAAGTCAAGTGTGTCCTGCCGATCCAATATGTCCATCACTTGTTGAAGGGAGGGATTGACTAGTTTCAAAATCTGTTCCCTTATATGAACATCAGAAACGTTCTGTGCAATTGCATCACGTACCATAGTATCTGAATAAGGGAGTCCACATTGACACTCAAAAGCACAATCCCGAGTAAGGCCTTGCAAGGTTGCAACCCACTCCCGATTAGTCTGACCTGCCGTATGTTTTGTACGAAAGAAGGTATACCGTTTGACAACTACATTGACTGATTCTTTGAAATATGCATCTAATGCAGACAAAATTTCGTCGTAGGACAGAGTTGCTACGTCGCGTCAGGGAAATAATTTGACTATCACACGGTACGTTTGTACGCCGACCGAAGACAACAAAAACGGTTGCCGCTCATTACCTTGAGTTCTGTAGGCGGTGAGATGGAATCCAAATTGGCGTGACCACTCCGTCCAGCTTTCCAGTGCAGCATCAAAAGGACGAAAAGTTGGTGCAACTGCGTGTTGTGGCTGCGTTAGCGGTGGAGCGGCGTTTTGCATTGCACGTTGACCCTGGACGAGCTGTCCAACGTCATCCAGTAAGGCCTGCGCCTGCTGATCCTGTAAGCGATAAAATTCAGACAGTACATCTGGAGATGGTGGCGAAGCCATTACACAAGTAAATCAGGGCAGTATAGTTAAGAACACAGTGTTGCCTCGTCGCCAATGTTGTGGTTGGCAGGAGAGCCAACACCGTGTTACTAGAGGAAGCCGAAAGGCACGCGTTTTAGCTCACGCAGGCTGGCGTGAGGTCTGGAACAGAACAAGGAAATTAGAATTTAGAAAAAAACGGACGTAGCTGGTGAAATACTTAACTTTAATCCATTAATGGTGAACGTCGCTCTGGACGGTACATGCTTCACAGTATCAATAGTAACTGGTAATGGCGCCTTGCTAGGTCGTAGCAAATGACGTAGCTGAAGGCTATGCTAACTATCGTCTCGGCAAATGAGAGCGTATTTTGTCAGTGAACCATCGCTAGCAAAGTCGGTTGAACAACTGGGGCGAGTGCTAGGAAGTCTCTCTAGACCTGCCGTGTGGCGGCGCTCGGTCTGCAATCACTGATAGTGGCGACACGCGGGTCCGACGTATACTAACGGACCGCGGCCGATTTAAAGGCTACCACATAGTAAGTGCGGTGTATGGCGGTGACACCACAGAAAGAATGTTCTAACTACACAGAAAACTACTATGAAACTTTGTACAACTTTTAATCATAAAATTCCAAATGATACACTTGCTTATGTTAATTATGTATGGCAAAAAGAATCTTACATACGATGCACAACATAGATTTCTTACTGAAAATTTTTAATTATTAACATTTGCTTCTATATAAATGAATGAGAAACTTAAAAAATTTATAAAAGTGTTAACTTCTTGCTGATATACATTACTGAAACATTTTAAGAAAGATAGAAAAAATAAAAACTGAAAATTTTAGTATCTTACTTATTAAATGATTTCTAATAGATTTTATTATATTTTTTGTAGATAGATATTTTTATGTAGATTATGTTAGCACTTTGAATTTTCAAAATAGGTTAAAATTTGACTGAGAAATCGTCACTTAATGTAAAGTCAAAAAGTGCTGAGTCATGAAAATAAACTTTTTTGTTTATTAAGTTATTTTGATGAAATTCTTTGTATGGCCTACTGTGAGTATGGGATGAACGTATTTGAAGAAAAAATTCAGTTTGTTGCATTTTAAAGCAAAAAATTGGGTTTGTTGCATTTTATATGTTTCAAGCTATCCACTTGTTGCATTTTATATGTTTCGAGCTGTACTTTGAGACCTGTAGAGACATCTGTGAAAAGTAGTTTGAACTAACTAGATTCCAACTTCTGTCGACACACTCGCCTGTGTACTTAAAAACATCCCGAATAAAAGAAGCAGTTCTGTTAATTCAGAAATTAGTCTTCGTGTAGCGCTGTGTACATAGGGTCAGAGAAGTCCAAAACACAGATAGTGAAAAAAAATTATATTCTTTAAATGAATAACACTAAGCGATAGCTAAAGCAGTCTTTAGGCTGTGCCAAGCCAAAATTAAGACAGTGTAGTGAATGTATGATTAAAAAAAGTTCAGTTATTTATAACTTGGGAACATGCTTCACTTTAGATGTAATTTTCTCTATTTTTTGTTTCTAATTTTGTTGTTCAAATCACATTAATCAATTGTTCAGGCTTGTTCTCCAATTTTAAAATGGAATAATGTTAAGAAAATAATGAATTTGAGCCTTAAATAAATTGATGAAGAAGTTGATTTTTAGAAGATACTTTGTTAGTATAACTTCAACTATATATACATTCTTCAAGCTCCTTTACTTCAGCCAAACTTCACACAGTCGTTGACCAATGAGAGTGTGCATATCAAAGGTCATTATAACGTATTTGTGTGGAAAGTGCTAGCCATTTGGCTAAAATATCCAACACACTCGCCTATGTACTTAAAAACAGCCCGAATAAAAGAAGCAGTTCTGTTAATTCAGAAATTAGTCTTCGTGTAGTGCTGTGTACATAGGGTCAGAGAAGTCCAAAACACAGTTAGTGAAAAAAAATTTATGTTCTTTAAATGAACAACACTAAGCGACAGCTAAAGCAGTCTTTAGGCTGTGCCAAGCCACAATTAAGACAGTGTAGTGAATGTATGATTAAAAAAAGTATTGATGAATTTCATAAAGATAAATATCGAACAGGTGAATATAAATATGTATGTAAAGAATGTTGCAAGGAATGAAGTAAAATTAAAGTAAATGTGGTAAAACTGTAAATAAGTGTTATCTCAAAAAACATTTACAAACAACAGCTCATATTAATCTTATGGCTGCTAAAGCAGAAAATAAATAATTTTATATACTTATTCTTTAATATAAATTTAAAAAACACGTTTTTCACAAATGTCAAAAATAGGACATTTTTTGGGGCTAAGAAAAAGATATAAAAATGCTTTTTTAAAAATTTGTTTTAAAAATAATTTTCAAAAACGCGTTTTTCACAAAAGTCGAAAATAGGACATTTTTTGGGGCTAAGAAAATGTTGTAAAAATGCTTTTTTTAAAAATAATAGCTAATTACCTAATTTATTTATTTACATTACATTCACCTATGGGAAATGTATGCAAGATAAATGATTATTTATTATAGTTATTATTGTATTATATTATATTGCATTATTATTCGATAAAAGGGATAGCAGTTAGATTTTGTAGGTTCTGGATCATTAGATCAAACTTACGGAAAATAAAAAATTGCGAATTTTAATGAGTATTTTTTTATTTTTTATAAGATTGGTCTAGTGCTCCAGAACCTACAAAATCTAACTACTAAGGCGGCCTCTAGTGGCTGAACCAAGCGCAAACTTCATGCACAAACTATGAAGCAACACACACATAAAATTGGTAGTTACAGCAATCACCATCTATTTTGACAAACAGATAAATCTATCTTTTCAACTATAGTCATTTGTTTTCCTTCTTTCAACCATGTCATTACATACACACACACACATATACACACACACACACACACACACACACACACACACACACACACAATGCGCAGTTACATCTGTATTGCACTTGTCTTTTCTATAAGAAGGGATGCATTTACACTTCAAATACTTTACTATAAGGAGAGACACGTGCATCAAGTGTTCAGTTTTTTTTCCAATAGGCCCTCTGCATTACCTGTGTCCCTTCTATATGGAGGGGTGCGAAAGTGTCGAAAACTGAGCACATATACCTGAAAGTCAGACGGACAGAGGGTGGACATAACAATAGTTCTGCAGAGAGAATACCAGGTAGGGCAGTGGTATTCGTTGGCTGCAGTGCCTACAGCTTGACAACAGCAGTAGCACCCTATACTGGCTATGCACTTGTGGCTGGCGTGGTGCACGCAGACTGCAGGGGGTGCTGACCATGGGGTGATGGCGGCCTAGCGTGGACCCATCAGTTACTGTGAGGCAGTGGCACAGCATTGGCCCTGTAGTGTTCATGGGGTGTGGGGGGTGAGGGTAGGACTGAGCCAGTATCTCAAGCTTGGCCCAGTATGCTGGTATTTTTCACTGTTATAAAAATAGCCTAAAAGACATTACCGATGCACAGAAACAACTGGAATTATTACAAGAGCAGGCAGCAAAAATAGGATTACAAATTTCATTTGAAAAAACAAAATTTATGACTGACATCAAAGATGCACCTTCTGATCTTAAAATTGGCAATAACTACATCTCTCGAGTAAAAGAATTTAAATATTTAGGTGAATGGATTGCAGACAATTGTAATGAAAAGAAATCTGTCAGATCAAGAGTCCAGAAAATGGAGACGGCGTTTCAGTTACCAAAAACGTTTACAACAAAAAGAGTCTCTTGTGGAACTGCAAAATACGACACTACCCAACAGTAATTAAACCCGAAGCTCTCTACGCATCTGAAACACTAAACATTCAACACAGAACACTAAAAGGAGAATTAGAAGTGAAAGAACGTAAAATAATGAGGAAAATCCTAGGACCAAGAACTAAAGATGGTGTGCATTATCCAAAACCCAATGCAGACATATATAAAAATATCTCCAAAATAACAGACACAATGAGCATGAGAAGAATCCAAGTCGTGGGGTATTTAGAAAGAATGGACTCAAACAGGTTAACTCACAAAATCCATACATTTTAAAGGCCAAAACTACAAGACCGAACTGGTACAAACAGACAGAAAATGACTTGAGAGAATTAGGGTCTCCAAATCTACAAGACAGAAATGAAATCATAAAAAGCACAAACACGCAGGGTTTTGAGGAAGAAGAGAGAAAAACTAACTAACATACGTGGTCTACGCAACGAAAGTTAGCCCATTCGTTGCTTATGAAGGAATACTGGGCGAAAAGGAAGGCCAACAAATGTTGATTACGCGTGGTCCTAAGTGACCCATTCGTGAAGAAGAAGAAGAAGAAGAAGCCCAAAAGATTTGAGCTGGTTGTGACTTCATAGATCCATGGCCAATATTTCAGCTCTGGGCTTGTATGTTCCAGTATCTCATGTCTAGGCCAGTATGTGGAAATTCTACACTGCCACAAATACCCCAAAAGGTCTGAACTGGATTATAATGTGATGGTGCTGCATGAGCATCCTCCAGCCGCCATCTTGTATTCCAGGTCAGCCATCTTGGAACCTGACGACATAGTTACGGTGGTGCTCATATTCCAAGTCTTGGTTTCTGATGTCATAATCTGTCCCAGTATTCCATGTCAGCCATCATGACAATGCACCAGTTGAATTCCCCTCAGTTTATACTTATAACAACAATCCTACTTCTACAGGGAACATACTAGCACAATTAGGCTATTTTTTTTATTTCCCACTAAAATTTGAATTTGCTACCAAAATTCGAATTTCGCGCCATTTTATGCATAACGCAGTTGACGTCGGTGACGAGACGAGGGGATGAGGCAGAGAATTCCATAACTCACCAAAAACGTCATCGACGAGGTCAGCATGCCAGAAAATAATGTCAGAAACCACATTACTACACTACTGTCGTTAGTGTGAAGCAAGCGAGGAGTAAACTACGAGCAATAATGCGCCAACAGCGAGATAATGCATAGAAATTCCGCCTCACTCTCACCTAGTGTAATATTTTCTTCTTCCTTTGGTTCCTCTTTGTCTTAAGCTGTCTGAAAACGGGAGAGCTCATTCATCAGGCGCTTTTCACCGTTTTTGACGAAGCATCATCAGCAAATGTACTGTAGTCCTTACGATTAGACGATATTTTTTGTCTCTCTGAATTTTACGGAATGAATGACAGTTTTGGTTAAGTTTGACATATTCGACACATTACTGATGGCACATTTTGTTTCTTATTTCACATTCTCATCACAACTGCTTCTTTTTCGTGATATTAATATCAATGTCACTTACTTTTAATGTTAACAGCTTCTGGTGATGATTAACGAGTGAACTACTTCCAGTCAATGAATTTTTCAGTTTGCAGTTCACTTATTGTAGAAAAACAACACTGTCTAGGGCAGTTACGGAAGAGGAGATCCTCCAAAATAATTTTCCCTGCTCTTTATTTATGATGTTCAGGTTGCAGTCGATGCATCTGAATATTATTCGTAACTACACTTTAGACCCAAACCACAGTTACAAAAGTGCGAATAGAACTCACGCATCTACAGTAGGTGTTTCTGCTCTCAGTGGATGCAGTGGCAACTGGCAACACCACGTCTTTGGAGACTGTGCCAACTAGCTCAAGATTCACATAGGCTGAGCAGCTGCAACCCGCCTGTCGCTAGTCTAATGGAGAATTGGTAACATTGTGGAATGCGTTTGGCAAGTATGTGACTGCAGGTTTTTTTTTTTTTTTTTTTTTTTTTTTTTTTTTTTTTTTTTTTTTTTTTTTTTTTGTGCGTTGGCAAGGGCTCTACCTCCGGAGGAGGTTGGTCCCTCAAGTGTGCGGGGTAGGTTTTCTCACTGGGGATACCATTTATTTGAAACAAAAATGGGACACCTTGTCTTCATTTGAGAGCATTTGGGCACAGTTTATTGGTCCTTGGGGCCCACAGTCTGGTATTTTGTATATACTTATTGTTGCTTCGTTGTTCTGTTGTGGTCTTTCCGATTGATTTGCATCTTGGTTCTTAGTTGTATTGTAATATGGATAGCGGAACTCTTATTTTATGCCAAAGGGCTGGTTCTACAGTTGCCAATTCTTGTAATTGTTGTCTGGTAGGTCTGAGCCTTTCTATTTTTTCGATGAGTCTTCTTGAGGAGGTGTTGATTTGGTTGTCCACTGTCGGCATGTTTAGTTGTTCGTGTATCATGGGGCGTTAAGAATGAGCTTTAAGCATCTGTTTTGAAGTGTCTGAAGTGGTTTCCTGTTGGTTTTACTGGTTATGCCCCACGACGAGCAGCCGTAGAGCATCATTGGTTGGACTATGGCTTTGTATATGTTTAGTTTTGTTCTTTGAAACATTTCTTTGCTGGCCAGAAGAGGGTAAATTGCGTGGATGGTTCTTGATATGCGTTGTCGTTTTTGTTCTATGTGTTGCTTGAATAACATTTAATTGTCTATTGTTACGCCAAGGTATTTTACTGATGTTGTCCATGGTATTTGCGTTCCGTTTAACTCGATGTGGTCGTGGGTTTGTGGTCGACGGCGTGTAAATATGATGGCGACTGTCTTCTCTGGGTTTATTTTGATCTTGTTTAGTTTGGCCCATTTTTCTGTGTGATCAACTTGTTTTTGTAGTCTATTTATTGTTGTTGATAGTCGTCTGTGCGTTTCTAGAAGTGCTGTATCGTCTGCGAATTGCGCTATTGTCGAGGTTTCTGTTTTCGGGATGTCGTTTACATATACGGTGAATAGGGTTGGCGAAAGTACCGAACCCTGCGGTATACCTTCCTGTAGTACTTTGTGTGCTGATCGTTTGCTATCTATCTGTACAAAGCATCTCCGGTCGTGTAAAAAACTGTCAATCATTTAGATGTAGCATTCAGGTACGTCGGTCTGGTCTTTTAGTTTCGTGTCAAGGTTGTCCTTCCATACATTATCGCATGCTTTCTCAACGTCTAGAAAAAATGCGGCTGTATACTTGGAGAGGTTCATGTTTTTAGTAATACATTCTGTAATATGGAGGACCTGGAGTTCTGCTGACAGTTTTTCTTGGAATGCAAATTGTTCTTGTCGGATTGTCGGATGATGTTGCCGTCAAGTAATGGTTGTCGAATTCTTGGGAGCAGGATGCGTTCCAGGAGCTTTGACATCGTTGGGAGTAGGCTTATCGGTCTGTAATTATGTGGTTGTTTCAGGTCCTATCCAGGTTTTGGGATAGGTACTATTTTGGAGATATTCCATGCTTGTGGGAAATAATGGTTGATTAGACAGGCGTTGATGATTCTGGTCAGAAGGACTAAGAGCTTTCTAGGCAAGTTCTGGAGTTGAATGTTGGAGATGAGGTCCGGTCCAGGAGCGGAGTTTGTGCCGAGTCGGTTGATAATTGTTTTTATTTCAGCAGGAGTGGTTAGTTCTGGTAGATCGCGAGGTGGTGTCTGACGTATAATTCTGGGCTGTAGCTGTCACATGTTGTTGATATTGCAGTATGTCAGGTTGTTGGTTTCCTTGAAGTTCTATTGTATTTTGTTGTTCGTAGGTGGCTGCAAATAGTTCTGCCTGTCTGAAGGCGTCGAAGATGAGGTTGTTATTGTGCAGTAATGCCGGTTTGTGTGTTTTTGTGCGTCGCAGGTTTTTGATTAGCTTCCAATCGTCTTTGTTTCGGAGTTGCAGGGTGCTCATACGGTCTTCCCAGACTTCGGCTCTTCATTCTTGTACACGGTGATCTATTTGTTTTTTGAGTCTGTTTAATTGTCTTCTATCTTTCGGATTGCGTGTTTGGAGCCATTGGCGTCTAGCTGCGTTTTTGAGGTACTTGAGATCTTGTATAAGTGGTGGCAGAGTGTGAACGTTTGTTTCAGGAAATATGTTAGTTGTAGATGCTTCCTTATAGGCTGTTTTAATTTTGTCTGTTAGAGAGCCGATGGCTTCTTCTATTTTTTGTGTAGTTGTTAGGTCTAGTGTGGGACGAATGTTATTGTTTAGCCATCTCTGGAATTGGTCCCAATTTATTGTGGTTTTGTGTCGTAGGTGAGGCGGTTCTATTGCGTTACCGATGTGGCCGATTACATGTAGATGGTCGGAGGTGAGATCTTGAAAGGTTCGGAGATGTAGGTCGGGATCGAGGTTCTTGGTTGTGCAGATATCTAAGACTTCCGGTTGGTGGCGGTGATTGAATGGTATGTGGGTAACATTTTCAGGAGCGGAAATTGCAGCATTCAGTCGTCCTTGTAGGTTATATAGTGTGTTTCCGCGTGCATTGTTTCGTCGGGCATTCCACGTGGTGTATTTTGCATTTAAGTCGCCGGCCAGTAAGATTTTGTTGTTGTTATCAAATATTTGTAGCAAGTCGTTTTCTTCGAATATTGCTCTGGGGCTGAGGTATGCAGCCACCAGGGTTATTTTTCCTTGTACTGTTTCTATTTTAACTATTGTGGCTTCTAATGATATTATTTGTGGCGTAATTTCAGGATTGTGTCGTATATGTGAGCGAATGAAGATGGCCGTTCCGCCTCCCTTCGGTTGGTTCGGTCTGTTCGGTGGCATACCATACTCCTGAGTTTAAAAGATTGTGTTGGACGTAAACGTGTTTCAGTGACAAATAGTATGTCGATCTTGTTTTCTTCTATGAATTCATTTAATAGGTCTTTTTTGTTGTGTAGTCCTGAGGCGTTAAAGTTACAAAAACGAAGGTTTTGTTTCCTCGTAGGTCTAATTTTTATTGTCGGTACCAAAGAATTTCATTACTCCACCAACAATTGCCATTATTTTTGATAGTATGTCTGGTGCAGTCATAATTTGCTGAAATGTGGTGGTGATGATTGATATGATATTCGTCCACTGTGTATTTTTCCAGAAGTTTTTAATATGGTTCAGGAAGTTGAGGAAGGAAGCAGGTCCAGTTGTTTGGTTTGAGGTTGAATTTGGTGCCTGTTGTGTCTGGGTAGTTGAGGGTGATTCCTGATTTGTCTGGAGATTTGCCCATGTTTTGCGCCCTCTGCGGCTGGCTTCGGCTGGAGTTGGCATTGGTGTGTTCTTTATGGCTTGTTGAATTGTTGCTACTGCTGGAGTGGTGGTTCTTGGTCGTTGGGCTTGGTAAATGCGTATTGCTTTTTGGAATTCTTCACAGCCGCGAAAGGACGCGGGGTGGCCATCTTGATTGCAGTTTTCGCTGTGTGATGTAGCATTTACTGGGAGGCTGCATTCTCTTGCTCTATGGGCGCCACCGCAGCGGACACAGCGAGTTGGCATAGAACAATAGTTTGCGGTGTGAAAGAATGCCTGACACTTTTTACATTGTGTGGACCGTCTTTGTTTTGATAAGATTCAATTGTCACATTCGTGTCAAGTATGTAGCGGACGTGGTAAATGGCGTCGTTTTCAGGTTTTCTGTCAAGTGTTACGCAGAAGACATCCATGGGTCTTAAATGTTTTGTAGTATTGTCTCTTTTCTTGTATTGGTGAACGTTTCTTGGCTTGAAGTTGAGGTATCGTAAGTCCTTGTCTACTTCTGCTTCTGTGACTGTTTCTGGTAAACCTTTTATCACTACTTTCAGGTGCCTTTCACTTTGCGGTTGATGAGTAAAGTTGGAAATGTTGTGGTGATGAAAGAAGTCGAGTGCTGTCCGTTGGCCTTTCATTGAGTCAAAGTGATACTTGATAGTGTCTCCTTTACAGATAGCCTGTATTGGTCCTTCCATTCGCTTTTTCAATGCTGCGTTGAGCGTTAGGTAGTGGCCTTTGTATTGGATAGTAACGGGCGGGATCCTTGGTTTCTTTGGGATGGCTTGAGGTGCGTTTGATGATGATGGGGTTGGTTGGGATGCAGTTGCTGGATTTCTTGTACTATTGCTTCGTTGTGTTGGAGGTGAGAGAGGTTCAAATCGGTTTTCTGTGTGAATGGTGAATTGTTTGTGCGGTGCTGTATCGTCTTCAGTGTTCTTCCGTTTTGCTGTTTTCCGAGGGGGGGAGTTTGAAAATCCCCTTCCCCATCGTCTTGTTCCATGTCTTCTTGCTCAGATGACTCAGATTCTGAAGAACGGTAGTACTGTGAAATATTGCCCTCGTCGTATGTTTGATTTGTGTCTTCATTTGTCGAGATTTACTCTGTGTCCTGTCGTGGTGCGTCGTCATTGGTTGGTTGGTTTTTGCGGGAAGTCCCCATGTTGCTGTCTTGTTGTGCCTGTTGTAGCTTCTGAATTTGTTGTCTGAGTGCGTGTTCAACATCTGTTTCCTGTGTGTTGGTGGTGTCTGGCTCAGACCTACTCGCGAGCTCTACCTCAGCCCTATTGCTAATTCTTTGCCTGGAACGCCGCGGACGTACAGCTCGCGGGGGGCCGGCCTGCTCTCGGTCGGGCCCCTGCGTCTGAGGCCCTGGGTCTTCATCGTTCCCTTCGCTATCCATTCTATCCCCAGCTATTCCAGGGAGGCTCTCCGGAGTCCTATTTCGCCCTGTCAACCTATCGACACGACAATTAAGCAATACGTTCACAACGGTGCGATGTAAAAATGCCGCCCCTTTGTGACCGTCACACAGCTCGCGCTGCTCGGCGCCCGATGGACTGCCTGGTTGGTTCAGAATTATCGTGATAAACTAGATGTTTTCTTGTCATTTGGATTAAATATTCTGAATTATTCTCACTCAGGGATGACACAGAGGTAGCACATTTATGGTTCTGAGTCCAGGAAGCTCGTTACAATGGGAACTGCAGTTTACCTCGCCATACACGCTGAAAAAGTTTTAGCCATCATCGGGACAACAAGGGAGCGATGTTCGATGCAGTTGTATGCAAGCATAGCGGTGAAATGTTTGCCCTTCACGTGTAGAAGTTGCGTTAGTTTTCGTTCTAATCCCACTCGTGACAAGATTTTTACCTCTTCTGTGAAAAAGTCACAAGCAGGCAGCAAAGAATACGGTATTGCAGTGCTTGTGCTATTTCGAATTACGATGCAGAATTGCACAACACAAAGACTGCAATGTCGTATTTAACCGCCGACACCAGGCAAGTGACTTTCCCTGAACGGGAATATATGTAATGGATGTACGAGTACACGCTGTAGACACATGGTTCACAACATACGGAGGTATGCGTGGGGCCGCAAATCGTGCTCCGATAGCTAACCGATAAGGCGATCACTCCCGTATCAGCGGGAAATCCGAGTTCGTGTCCTGGTCTGGCACTAATTTTCTTTGTTGTCGTTCCATTACACAGCTGATAGCTGTCCATATTCAAAGCTGCGAATACATTTCAGGTACTCAGTAAAGAAATCCTAGGATAACTTCTTTCCATATGCTTTGCCGCTACCTTGATTCAGTGCCCCGTAGATGTGAAGGTGAAAAACTTCCTGAATTGCACATTTGTTAGTGCCTGCTTTTTCTGCTTTTGTCAATTGCACTTCTAAATTGTGGCAATGGACGATTTGTTAGTTGGGTTTTGCTATGTATCTACCACTACTCCTATATTTGCATACTTTCCTGTAACGCTACTTCCGTATGACTGTGGACTGAACGTATACAAAGACCGTTTCGAAGCCGATAGTACGTATTATCCTACTAACTCGTGCCAATTTGGGATGCTTTGTGTTTATTAAAGGATACTTTTTCCATAACTTTACAATGAAAACCTGTAGTTTATCTGTATTAGTACGGTGCATAGGCCGGCCGGAGTGGCCGTGCGGTTCTAGGCGCTACAGTCTGGAGCCGAGCGACCGCTCCGGTCGCAGGTTCGAATCCTGCCTCGGGCATGGATGTGTGTGATGTCCTTAGGTTAGTTAGGTTTAATTAGTTCTACGTTCTAGGCGACTGATGACCTCAGAAGTTAAGTCGCATAGTGCTCAGAGCCATTTGAACCTTTGAACGGTGCATAGTACGAGTAAATAACGTTTAGTTTACTGAACACTGCAGATAAACACAAAAGATAAATAAGACGCAGTGTAGTCTCCCACATTATTTACACTGAAGCGCCAGAGAAACTGGTATAGGCCTGCGTATTCAAATACAGAGATATGCAAACAGGCAGAATACGGCCCTGAGGTTGGCAACGACTACATAAGACAACAAGTGTGTGGCGCAGTTGATAGATTGGATACTGCTGCTAAAATGGCGGGTTATCAAGATTTAAGCAAGTTTGAACGTGGTGTTATAGTCGACGCACGAGTGATGGACACAGAATCTCCGAGGTAGTGGCCTAACTAACCTAAGGACATCAACACATCCATGCCCGAGGCAGGATTCGAACCTGCGACCGTAGCGGTCGCTCGGCTCCAAACTGCAGCGCATAGAACCGCACGGCCACTCCGGCCGGCAAAAATTTTTCCGAGATAGCGATGAAGTGGGGATTCTCCCGTACGACCATTTCACGAGTGTACCGTGAATATCAGCAATCCGGTAAAACATAAAATTTCCGATATCGCTGTGGCCGAAAAAATAATCTGCAAAAACGGAGCCCGAAGGCCCATTCGCGTTCTCTTGATGACTGCACGACACAAGCCTTTACGCCTCGCCTGGAGCCGTCAACACGTACATCGGACTGTTGATGACTGGAAACATGCTGCCTGGTAGAACGAGTCTCGTTTCAAATTGTGTCGAGCAGATGGACGTGTAGGGGTACGGAGACAACCTCATGAATCCATAGACCCTGCATGTCAGCAGGCGACTGTTCAAGCTGGTGGAGGCTCTGTAATGGTGTGGGACGTGTGCAGTTGGAGTGATATGGGACCCCTGATACGTCCAGATACAGCTCTGACAGGTGACACATGCGTAAGCATCCTGTATGATCACCAGCTTTGGAGGACTTACGGTCAAATAAGGCAGAAGGGATAGATAACATTTCATCAGAATTTCTAAGATCATTGGGGGAAGTGGCAACAAAACGACTATTCACGTTGGTGTGTAGAATATATGAGTCTGGAGATATACCATCTGACTTTCGGAAAAGCATCATCCACACAATTCCGAAGACGGCAAGAGCTGACAAGTGCGAGAATTATCGCACAATCAGCTTAACAGCTCATGCATCGAAACTGCTTACAAGAATAATATACAGAAGAATGAAAAAGAAAATTGAGAATGCGCTAGGTGACGATCAGTTTGGGTTTAGGAAAAGTAAAGGGACGAGAGAGGCAATTCTGACGTTACGGCTAATAATGGAAGCAAGGCTAAAGAAAAATCAAGACACTTTCATAGGATTTGTCGACCTGGAAAAAGCGTTAGACAATATAAAATGGTGCAAGCTGTTCGAGATTCTGAAAAAAGTAGGGGTAAGCTATAGGGAGAGACTGGTCATATACAATATGTACAACAACCAAGAGGGAATAATAAGAGTGGACGATCAAGAACGAAGTGCTCGTATTAAGAAGGGTGTAAGACAAGGCTGTAGCCTTTCGCCCCTACTCTTCAATCTGTACATCGAGGAAGCAATGATGGAAATAAAAGAAAGGTTCAGGAGTGGAATTAAAATACAAGGTGAAGGGATATCAATGATACGATTCGCTGATGACATTGCTATCCTGAGTGAAAGTGAAGAAGAATTAAATGATCTGCTGAACGGAATGAACAGTCTAATGAGTACACAGTATGGTTTGAGAGTAAATCGGAGAAAGACGAAGGTAATGAGAAGTAGTAGAAATGAGAACAGCGAGAAACTTAACATCAGGATTGGTGGCCACGAAGTCAATGAAGTTAAGGAATTCTGCTACCTAGGCAGTAAAATAACCAATGATGGACGGAGCAAGGAGGACATCAAAAGCAGACTCGCTATGGCAAAAAAGGCATTTCTGGCCAAGAGAAGTCTACTAATATCAAATACCGGCGTTAATTTGAGGAAGAAATTTCTGAGGATGTACGTCTGGAGTACAGCATTGTATGGTAGTGAAACATGGACTGTGGGAAAACCGGAACAGAAGAGAATCGAAGCATTTGAGATGTGGTGCTATAGACGAATGTTGAAAATTAGGTGGACTAATAAGGTAAGGAATGAGGAGGTTCTACGCAGAATCGGATAGGAAAGGAATATGTGGAAAACACTGATAAGGAGAAGGGACAGGATGATAGGACATCTGCTAAGACGTGAGGGAATGACTTCCACGGTACTGGAGGGAGCTGTAGAGGGCAAAAACTGTAGAGAAAGACAGAGATTGGAATACGTCAAACAAATAATTGAGGACATAGGTTGCAAGTGCTACTCTGAGATGAAGAGGTTAGCACAGGAAAGGAATTCGTGGTGGGCCGCATGAAACCAGTCAGTAGACTGATGACAAAAAAAAAAAAAAAATATCTGGCATCTGGCAGAGTCCTTCCTCCACAGCAGTGTAGCCTTTGTTAGCAAGTAGGAAAAAAAATATCTGGCAGCTGGCAGAGTCCTTCCTCCACAGCAGTGTAGCCTTTGTTAGCAAGTAGGATTATAAGGTCGTGGTCAGTTTCTAGATGATGGAATGCGGTTCTTTGTGGATGTGAAGTTGGTTTCCACGTTCAGAGATTTGGGTATTAATTGTGGGACAAGGTTCGAGGTTAGGAAATTCTGGAAAGTTATCAGGGTGTGAGTTTGGGGCAGTGGAGGTGGATTGCAGTTGGATGATAGGGGTAAACTTAGTGAGGGAGGATTCAGGGTTGGCTTTGGATTGAGTCTGATTTGTAGGGTTAGTTCCAAAAATGTGTTTCCACTGCACGGACCAGGAGAAAGTTTCTAGCAAGCTGAGCATGATTTAATTTAGGAGAGCACAAAAAGTAAAGCTTTTGGAAAGGACTGATTCTAATATGGGACTGAGGCTTTTGGAGGACAATTTCATGACTTCATAAGACTCTGGGTTCTCTATGGGGCAGGAGAGAGTTTCTAAGGGTGTGATACACCCTACAGGTCTGCAGGGCATGACTTGGGGTGTGTGAGGGCATGCAGGGGTAGGTTTGATGAAGATTCTTGTTGTGGTGTACAGCAGTAGTCTAAGGTTGAATGTGTGCTGGCGTTGTGCATGCTGTTCTAGTTCCTGGAGGTCATGGGTTTCGGTCTAGGAGATGGAATGCAGGAGCCGGCCGCTGTGGTCGAGCGTTTCTAGGCGCTTCTGTCCGGAACCGCGCTGCTGCTACAGTCGCAGGTTAAAATTCTGCCTCGGGCATGGGTGTGTGTGATGTACTTAGGTTAGTTAGGTTTAAGTAGTTCTAAGTTCTAGGGGACTGATGACCTCAGATGTTAAGTCCCATAGTGCTTAGAGCCATTTGGACCATTTGAGGATGCAGGAATTTGGGACTGCAGAGTAAGTGAATTTTATGTGTGGAGAGGAGGTAGTGCAAGGATATTTGGGACTGACCGATATGGTTTTGCTGGACTGTATTGGTGAGGGCTATGGATTGACGGAATGTGAAGAGATGGAGGTCATTGTGGAAGTAGGCGTTGTCACCAGAGATAGGTAATTTGATGGTAAGGCCATCTGGGGGGGGGGGGGGGGGGGAATTCCATGAGTTAGGCAACAATGCAGAAAAGGTTAGTGGACTGGGTCCTGGCTAGGGATAGGGGAAGTTTTCTGTATTGGTGCAGACAGAAGTAGCAAGGATCCATAGTTGAGGATTTTTATTATTAAAATGGCTTTAAGCACTATGGTACTTAACATCTGAGGTCATCAGTCCCCTAGACTTAGAACTACGTAAACCTAACTAACCTAACGACATCACACACATCCATGCCCGAGGCAGGATTCGAACCTGCGCCCGTAGCAGCCGCGTGGTTCCGGACTGTAGCGCCTAGAACCACTCGATCACCGCGGCCTGCCATAGTGGAAGATGAAAACGCCTAAAAATATGTAAAATTACGTAAAAATACATGGGAAAACCATAAAAGAACGAAATGGATGACATATAGAGAGGAAAGATGAGATCTGGGCAAGTAGGGCCCGTAGTGAAAACTGCAAACGAAATAAAATCGACCTGAAAACGGAATGAGATCAAAGTGATAAATATAATAAATAAAAAGACGATAATAAAAATGGTTCAAATGGCTCTAAGCACTATGGGACTTAACATCTGTAATCATCAGTTCCCTAGATTTAGAACTACTTAAACCTAACTAACCTAAGGACATCACACACGTGCATGCCCGAGGCAGGATTTGAACCTGCGACCGTAGCAGCAGCGCGGTTCCGGACTGAAGCGCCTAGAACCGTTCGGCCACAGAGACCGGCAGGCGATAATAGAGCAGGGTGCAGGCGAGGGGGTCGAATGTCAACGGGAGAGGGCAGTAGGTGAAAGCTGGATTGAATGCCAATAAGGTGCGTGCTTGAGCAGGGACTCTGGGGCTTTTCCATCCTGTAGTTCCCGCTATTTAAAAATTAGGTTTTCATTGCCACCAGTTACTTTCTTACTTTATTATTATTACATTATTTAGGATTCTGTACCATCCGCATAATTTTGACCCAAGGAGTTTCGGACAGCCCTATACAAGGACAACCAACGAGTGTTCAGAAGCCATTTTATTGGTCTTCGCATGTTGTCAAATTATTTATCTTGTAAGAGTAAATATGTTCAGCTGAATGGTGTTTTTTAAAGCATCAGTAGCATCACAAAATTGTAATTCCCTTGAAGGTGTCTTGGCAATGTCAAAACTAACATCAGGCTGATCAAGCCATGGAGAAGCAATAACAAGTGGAATGTGTCACGCAATTCGTCCCAAGTGAAGAATTAACACTGTGCAGACTGAGCTAATAGCTATGAATACGAAGATTTTCATCAAGTGCCCTTGTTTGTTGTTGGCCCATGTCTGAAATGACAAAATTCCATGCACAACATTAATTCAAATCACCAGCACTGATTCTCTGTCAACTTCCGGATTGGAACTGTAGAAGAATGGTGTTGATTCAAGGTGTGATACCACAGATGACTGAATGTGTACCTCTTGATTTTTCAGGGTACTAGGAAAAGAAAGAAACTTGATTTAGTACGAGGGTTGCTCAGAAAGAATGCACCGCGTCTTTTCTTCAACAATTCTTTATTGAACATAATGAGAATTACACATACAAAAGAATGGTGTTTTATCTACACATCCTATTTTTCCATTTAATTTCCATCCCGTTCTATGGCCTTTCTCCAGTGCGAAACAAGGGCGGGTATGCCCTTTCGGTACCATTCCTTGTCGTGGTGGCGGAGCCAGTTCTTCACTCTATGAATCTCCTCATCGTCCCCAAAATGTCTTCCACGAATGCATCTGTTGCCGCGAATGACATCATCATCTCGCTGCAACATGGCAGTTGAGACAGCCATGGATGGTCTCCCCAATTGCTGCAAATCGTGGAGCTCCGCCGACTCGCCTTCTAATGACCTCACCCTCCGTGCCCAGCGACTAACTGTATTTATGTCGTCAGCAGATGCTCCACAGACTTTTCACAAGCTTTTGTGAATATTTCCCACATTTTCTTTCTCTACAGTGAGAAATTTAATGGCAGCATGTTGCTTGTAACATCATTTTGAAGCTTTCCTGCAGGTACTCGGGGTAATGGAACACATCCACGTGCTGCACTAAACGCTGGGAGCGTCAACGTCAGTGTTGTGATATGTAATTAATTACGTTGTGTTTCAGTGAATAGTACACTGTGATACATTTTTGAATAGGCATTTAGGAGAGGAAATGAATTACCGAATAAAAAATACAGGGTGCCATTTAAAAAAGCCATACTGCTGTTTATGTCTTTGTAAAAAAACAAAGCTACAACGAAGGCAAATATGCTGATTGATGTCCCCCTGACGGCTAAAGAACATTTGCTTGAAACATTTTGTAATATGCATCTGGTTCAAATCAAATGGCTCTAAGCACTGTGGAACTTAACATCTGAGGTCATCAGTCCCCTAGGCTTAGAACTACTTAAACCTAACTAACCTAAGGACATCACACACATCCATGCCCGCGGCAGGATTCGAACCTGCGACCATAGTAGCAGTGCGGTTCTGGACTGAAGCTCCTAGAACCACTTGACCACAGCGACCAGCAATATATGCATGTGAACAAACAGTTATTTAGGGCGGTCAAGATAAATGGGTCACTATATATATATATATATATATATATATATATATATATATATATGTGTGTGTGTGTGTGTGTGTGTGTGTGTGGTGTGGGGGAGGGGGGTCGTCTTGAAGATGATGAGAGAAAGGAGAGGTTGAAAGCTGGTGCCAGCACATAGCCTACCCCTCTCAAATAGCACCAAGGGGGCTGCCAAGCCTACCGTCCCCATCCGACAGACGGATCACCGCCAACAGTGTTGCATACCCTCACTTCATGAAACACTCCAGAGAAGTTTGGAACTGAATCCAGGACATTGGCGCAAAGGCTGGTGATCAGGAACTTTATGCCACCACCCCTCCTGCCTTAAAGGAAAAGGTAAAATTATGGATTGTACCCGGACAGTCAGACATCCAAATACTGGCTACGCCCTACAGTGCTTAACTTCGGTGATCTGACAGGTACTAGCAAATCCACAGCAGTTGACACAATTGGGAACAAGTCATGGTAACCTTAGAAGAAAATTATTTCCATGAGTTCACCATTTACTTTTACACCTGTAGGGTGTTTCTTTCCAGACAACACTCATGGGAACAGCTGCTTGATGGGAAATCGAACAGATGAATTATGGAAATCGTTAAGACAGTGACAGGGGCGGCACAATTTCAAGGAGCATTAGAACTGGTATGAGTGGTAGGACGCACTGGCTTCATACAGGGTACAGCAATCGAAAGGATTCAGACAATTGTACAAAGCTGGGGAGAACAAATTAGCTTAGATAACACATTGGAAGTGGCATTGCAAGAGGAAAACGTGTTAGTGTCCATGAAAGATAAGTGTCAGCTACAGAGAAGGAATCGTTAAGAATTTGAACATCGAAGTAGCACACGAGGAAAACGTGGGCAGAGGGGTCACGTGTCTAGAGACTGTGGGAAGCCAACGTGTAGCGATAACCATGAAAGTAGAAGAAGCCAACAGGTCCCAGAACTTTTCTTATCACTGCCATAAACCAGAGCACATGGAAGCCGAATGTGAAACAATAACCATTTGTGAAAAGTGCAAAAGATGCGCTTATCAAGAACGGGACTGTAAAACACTGAAATGTTACAGGTAATATCGATATGGGCGCATTAGACCCCAATGCAATGAGACATTGCTAATCGTGTTCCTCGAGGGAAGACGATACTTTTTCTCCAAGGTGCTATTGCGCAAATTTAGAGAATCAGCATTTGAGGCTAACTGCAAAACAGTTCCACTGCCGTCAACGTACATTTCGCATAAGGACCTTAAAGATAAGATGTTAGGAATTAGGGCTCGTATGGGGTCTTTTAGACACTAGTTTTCCCTCACTCTATTTGCGAGTGGGACACGAGAGGAAATTACTAGTTGTAGTGCAAGGTATCCTCCGCGACTCACCATATGGTTGTTTGCGGATTTTGTACAATATGCAGATGTCCATGTAGACTGTGGAACACTAAGCAGTCACGTGGTACCAAGACGAAATGGCAAAAAGTTAGAGTCATAGACTGCAAAGTAAGAAATGAAATTATGATATTATGAGGGGCACATTGCTACAAATTAGGAAGGCTGTCACAGTTATTAATAGATATCAGGTCACATAAAAGCCTCAGAGAGGAAGAAAGGCTCGTGAAAGAAGCAATGATCAGCAGGAAAGATATGCATAGATTAAAGGGTGTAACACAAGGTACAGCCCGTGACAGAATTCGCAAGCCCTTCGCCTCATCATTGTGTTGAACGGCCCATCTTTACTATCTGTTAACATAGCATAACATAGAAGGAGACGAAGTGCTATCAACATATTGCTATAGGCGTCAAGTCGAAAAACTATCCGAATATTCTGAGACTATTTCATACTGAAGAGTGAAAGAAACTGGTACACCTGCCTAATATCGTGTAGGGCGCTCGTGAGTATGTAAAAGTGTCGGAACACGACGTAACGTGGACTCGACTAATGTCTAAAGTAGTGTTGGAGGGAACTGACACCATGAATCCTGCAGGACAGTCTATAAATTCGTAAGAGTACGAGGGAGTAGAGATCTCTCCTGAACAGCACATTGCAAGGCATCCCAGATATGATCAATAATGTTCGTTTCTGGGGAGTGTGGTGTCTAGTGGAAGCGTTTAAACTCAGAAGAGTGTTCCTGCAGCCACTCTGTAGCACTTCTGGACGAGTCAGGTGATGCATTGTCCCGTTAGAATTTCCCGAGTCCGTCGGAATGCACAATGTCATCAGTCTACTGACTGGTTTGATGCGGCCCGCCACGAATTCCTTTCCTGTGCTAACCTCTTCATCTCAGAGTAGCACTTGCAACCTACGTCCTCAATTATTTGCTTGACGTATTCTAATCTCTGTCTTCCTCTACAGTTTTTGCCCTCTACAGCTCCCTCTAGTACCATGGAAGTCATTCCCTCATGTCTTAGCAGATGTCCTATCATCCTTCCCTTCTCCTTATCAGTGTTTTCCACATATTCCTTTCCTCTCCGATTCTGCGTAGAACCTCCTCATTCCTTACCTTATCAGTCCACCTAATTTTCAACATTCGTCTATAGCACCACATCTCAAATGCTTCGATTCTCTTCTGTTCCGGTTTTCCCACAGTCCATGTTTCACTACCATACAATGCTGTACTCCAGACATACATCCTCAGAAATTTCTTCCTCAAATTAACGTCGGTATTTGATATTAGTAGACTTCTCTTGGCCAGAAATGCCTTTTTTGCCATAGCGAGTCTGCTTTTGATGTCCTCCTTGCTCCGTCCATCATTGGTTATTTTACTGCCTAGGTAGCAGAATTCCTTAACTTCATTGACTTCGTGACCATCAATCCTGATGTTAAGTTTCTCGCTGTTCTCATTTCTACTACTTCTCATTACCTTCGTCTTTCTCCGATTTACTCTCAAACCATACTGTGTACTCATTAGACTGTTCATTCCGTTCAGCATATCATTTAATTCTTCTTCACTTTCACTCAGGATAGCAATGTCATCAGCGAATCGTATCATTGATATCCTTCCACCTTGTATTTTAATTCCACTCCTGAACCTTTCTTTTATTTCCATCATTGCTTCCGCGATATACAGATTGAAGAGAAGGGGCGAAAGGCTACAGCCTTGTCTTACACCCTTCTTAATACGAGCACTTCGTTCTTGATCGTCCACTCTTATTATTCCCTCTTGGTTGTTGTACATATTGTACATGTCCCGTCTCTCCCTATAGCTTACCCCTACTTTTTTCAGAATCTCGAACAGCTTGCACCATTTTATATTGTCTAACGCTTTTTCCAGGTCGACAAATCCTATGAAAGTGTCTTGATTTTTCTTTAGCCTTGCTTCCATTATTAGCCGTAACGTCAGAATTGCCTCTCTCGTCCCTTTACTTTTCCTAAAGCCAAACTGATCGTCACCCAGCGCATTCTCAATTTTCTTTTTCATTCTTCTGTATATTATTCTTGTAAGCAGTTTCGATGCATGAGCTGTTAAGCTGATTGTGCGATAATTCTCGCACTTGTCAGCTCTTGCCGTCTTCGGAATTGTGTGGATGATGCTTTTCCGAAAGTCAGATGGTATATCTCCAGACTCATATATTCTACACATCAACGTGAATAGTCGTTTTGTTGCCACTTCCCCCAATGATTTTAGAAATTCTGATGGAATGTTATCTATCCCTTCTGCCTTATTTGACCGTAAGTCCTCCAAAGCTGGTGATCATACAGGATGCTTACGCATGTGTCACCTGTCAGAGCTGTATCTGGACGTATCAGGGGTCCCATATCACTCCAACTGCACACGTCCCACACCATTACAGAGCCTCCACCAGCTTGAACAGTCGCCTGCTGACATGCAGGGTCTATGGATTCGTGAGGTTGTCTCCGTACCCCTACACGTCCATCTGCTCGACACAATTTGAAACGAGACTCGTTCTACCAGGCAGCATGTTTCCAGTCATCAACAGTCTGATGTACGTGTTGACGGCTCCAGGCGAGGCGTAGAGGCTTGTGTCGTGCAGTCATCAAGAGAACGCGAATGGGCCTTCGGGTCTGAAATCCCATATCGACGATGTTTCGTTGAATGGTTCGCCCGATGACACTTGTTGATATTCCAGCATAAAAATCTTCAGCAATTGGCGGAAGGGTTGCATTTCTGTCACGTTGAACGATTCTCCTCAGCCGTCGTTGGTTCCGTTTTTGCAGATCATTTTTTCGGCCACAGCGATATCGGAAATTTGATGTTTTACCGGATTGCTGATATTCACGATACACTCGTGAAATGGTCGTACGGGAGAATTCCCACTTCATCGCTATCTCGGAAAAATTTTTGCCGGCCGGAGTGGCCGTGCGGTTCTATGCGCTACAGTTTGGAGCCGAGCGACCGCTACGGTCGCAGGTTCGAATCCTGCCTCGGGCATGGATGTGTGTGATGTCCTTAGGTTAGTTAGGTTTAATTAGTTCTAAGTTCTAGGTGACTGATGACCTTAGAAGTCGCATAGTGATCAGAGCCATTTGAACCATTTTTGAAATATTTTTGGATATTTGTGCCAAGTTCCTACGGAACCAAACTGCTGAGGTCATCGGTCCCTAGGCTTACACACTACTTGATCTAACTTAAACTAACTTACGCTAAGGACATCACACACACACCCATGCCAGAGGGAGGCCTCGAATCTCCGACGGGGTGGAGCCACGCGAACCGTGACAAGGAGCCTGAGACCGCGTGGATAAACAGCGCGGCCACTACCTCGGAGATTCTGTGTCCATCACTCGTGCGTCGACTATAACACCACGTTCAAACTTACTTAAATCTTGATAACCCGCCATTTTAGCAGCAGTATCCAATCTATCAACTGCGCCACACACTTGTTGTCTTATGTAGTCGTTGCCAACCTCAGGGCCGTATTCTGCCTGTTTGCATATCTCTGTATTTGAATACGCAGGCCTATACCAGTTTCTCTGGCGCTTCAGTGTAAATAATGTGGGAGACTACACTGCGTCTTATTTATCTTTTGTGTTTATCTACAGTGTTCAGTAAACTAAACGTTATTTACTCGTACTATGCACCGTTCAAAGGTTCAAATGGCTCTGAGCACTATGCGACTTAACTTCTGAGGTCATCAGTCGCCTAGAACGTAGAACTAATTAAACCTAACTAACCTAAGGACATCACACACATCCATGCCCGAGGCAGGATTCGAACCTGCGACCGGAGCGGTCGCTCGGCTCCAGACTGTAGCGCCTAGAACCGCACGGCCACTCCGGCCGGCCTATGCACCGTACTAATACAGATAAACTACAGGTTATCATTATAAAGTTATGGAAAAAGTATCTTTTAATAAACACACAGCATCCCAAATTGGCACGAGTTAGTAGGATAATACGTACTATCGGCTTCGAAACGGTCTTTGTATACGTTCAGTCCACAGTCATACGGAAGTAGCGTTACAGGAAAGTATGCAAATATAGGAGTAGTGGTAGATACATAACAAAACCCAACTAACAAATCGTCCATTGCCACAATTTAGAAGTGCAATTGACAAAAGCAGAAAAAGCAGGCACTAACAAATGTGCAATTCAGGAAGTTTTTCACCTTCACATCTACGGGGCACTGAATCAAGGTAGCGGCAAAGCATATGGGAAGAAGTTATCCTAGGATTTCTTTACTGAGTACCTGAAATGTATTCGCAGCTGTGAATATGGACAGCTATCAGCTGTATAATGGAACGACAACAAAGAAAATTAGTGCCTGACCAGGACACGAACTCGGATTTCCCGCTGATACGGGAGTGATCGCCTTATCGTTTAGCTATCGGAGCACGATTTGCGGCCCCACGCATACCTCCGTACGTTGTGAACCATGTGTCTACAGCCTGTACTCGTACATCCATTACATATATTCCCGTTCAGAGAAAGTCACTTGCCTGGTGTCGGCGGTTAAATACGACATTGCAGTCTTTGTGTTGTGCAATTTTGCATCGTAATTCGAAATAGCACAAGCACTGCAATATCGTATTCTTTGCTGCCTGCTTGTGACTTTTTCACAGAAGAGGTAAAATTCTTGTCACGAGTGGGATTAGAACGAAAACTAACGCAACTTCTACGCATGAAGGGCAAACATTTCACCGCTATGCTTGCATACAACTGCATCGAACATCGCTCCCTTGTAGTCGCGATGATGGCTAAAACTTTTTCAGCGTGTATGGCGAAGTAAACTGCAGTTCCCATTGTAACGAGCTTCCTGGACTCAGAACCATAAATGTGCTACCTCTGTGTCATCCCTGAGTGAGAATAATTCAGAATATTTAATCCAAATGACAAGAAAACATCAAGTTTATCACGATAATTCTGAACCAACCAGGCAGTCCATCGGGCGCCGAGCAGCGCGAGCTGTGTGACGGTCACAAAGGGGCGGCGTTTTTACATCGCACCGTTGTGAACGTATTGCGGAATTGTCGTGTCGATAGGTTGACAGGGCGAAATAGGACTCCGGAGAGCCTCCCTGGAATAGCTGGGGATAGAATGGATAGCGAAGGGAACGATGAAGACCCAGGGCCTCAGACGCAGGGGCCCGACCGAGAGCAGGCCGGCCCCCCGCGAGCTGTACGTCCGCGGCGTTCCAGGCAAAGAATTAGCAATAGGGCTGAGGTAGAGCTCGCGAGTAGGTCTGAGCCAAACACCACCAACACACAGGAAACAGATGTTGAACACGCACTCAGACAACAAATTCAGAAGCTACAACAGGTTCTCGCTGTTCTCATTTCTGCTACTTCTCATTACCTTCGTCTTTCTCCAATTTACTCTCAAACCATACTGTGTACTCATTAGACTGTTCATTCCGTTCAGCAGATCACATTAATTCTTCTTCACTTTCACTCAGGATAGCAATGTCATCAGCGAATCGTATCATTCATATCCTTTCACCTTGTATTTTAATTCCACTCCTGAACCTTTCTTTTATTTCCATCATTGCTTCCTCGATGCACAGATTGAAGAGCAGGGACGAAAGGCTACAGCCTTGTCTTACACCCTTCTTAATGCGAGCACTTCGTTCTTGATCGTCCACTCTTATTATTCCCTCTTGGTTGTTGTACATATTGTATATGACCCGTCTCTCCCTATAGCTTACCCCTACTTTTTTCAGAATCTCGAACAGCTTGCATCATTTTATATTGTCGAACGCTTTTTCCAGGTCGACAAATCCTATGAAAGTGTCTTGATTTTTCTTTAGCCTTGCTTCCATTATTAGCCGTAACGTCAGAATTGCCTCTCTCGTCCCTTTACTTTTCCTAAAGCCAAACTGATCGTCACCTAGCGCATTCTGAATTTTCTTTTCCATTCTTCTGTATATTATTCTTGTAAGCAGTTTCGATGCATGAGCTGTTAAGCTGATTGTGCGATAATTCTCGCACTTGTCAGCTCTTGCTGTCTTCGGAATTGTGTGGATGATGCTTTTCCGAAAGTCAGATGGTATATCGCCAGACTCATATATTCTACACATCAACGTGAATAGTCGTTTTGTTGCCACTTCCCCCAATGATTTTAGAAATTCTGATGCAATGTTATCTATATAGATACATCTATCTACAAGCTCTGCCACAGTGACGCCAGTCCATTAGCCTAGAGTCCAGTAGGTTCTCCAGTCCTTCCTCAAATCCTCAAGTCCATGCCAGAACCTTTCCACTGAACTTTATCTTTCTCCACACTCTCATCACTCCCTGCATTCCATCCTTCTTCTTTCTACACAATATCTAAATTTCATAAATGTGACCACCAAGGTTGCACCATTTTAGTTGATTATTGCGCCACCACAGAGGGAATCTCTGCCCTTTCAGATCAACTTCTTGAGCCTGTTACCCATAACTTACATTTAAAAGATACCAACCGTTTCCTCCACTGACTACACACAGTTTCTGTTCCTTTACCCTGCTGGCCTGTGCTGATGCCACCTCACTCTACACTGACATCCCCAATGCCCGCCGGCCGGGGTGGCCGAGCGGTTTTAGGCGCTACAGTCTGGAGCGGCGTGACCACTACGGTCGCAGGTTCGAATCCTGCCTCGGGCATGGATGTGTGTAATGACCTTAGGTTAGTTAGGTTTAAGTAGTTCTAAGTTCTAGGGGACTGATGACCTTAGAAGTTAAGTCCCATAGTGCTCAGAGCCATTTGAACCATTTTTTGAACCCCAATGCCCATGGCCTTGCCACTACTGAACACTACCTTTTCCAGTGCCCAACAGACTGCAGACATACAAACTCCTCCCTGGTCTCCATGGCCAGCTATATCTTCATCCATAAATACCTCTCCTTTGGAGGCATCACCGAAAACAAATCTATTGTAAAGCAACAGGCATCTGCTAGGCGCTATCCTATGCTAATCAGTTCATGGGCCATCTAGAGGGACCCTTCCTAACCAAAATCCTTCATCTGGCTCAGATTCACTGAAGACATCTTCATGATCTAGACTGAGGTTGAGTGCACCCTACCCGCTTTCCTTCAGAACCTCAACACTTTCTCCCCTATTCACTTCACCTGGTTCTTCACAGTCCAACAAGTCACCTTCCTCAGTGTCCACCTCCACCTCAAGTGTGGCTACATTAGTATCTCTATCCATATCAGAACTACCAAGCACCAACAATAGCTCGTCTTTGACAGCTTCCATCCTTTCCATACAAAGGAGACCCTTCCATACAAGCCTAGCCACCTGTGATCGTGGCATCTGTAGTGTTATGGAGTCCCTATCTAAATATGCCAAGCGTCTTAGTGAGACCTTCACAGACTGAAGTTACTCTCCCCAATTTGTCTGAAACATAATGTCCTTGCTTTGTCTCCATAATCACCTATTATCCCCCACATGTACACTGTCTGGCCACAAAGGAGCATACCTTTCATGACTCAGCACCACCCAGAACTGGAACAACTGAATCACATTCTCTGCCAAGATTCTGATTGCTCTGAAATGAGAAATATCCTCCCCAACCCTCCCACAGTGATTTCCGCCACACACCCAAACTATGCAATATCCTTGTCTGTTCCTATTCCATCCCTGCTCACAATCCTTTGCCTCATAGCTCATATCCCTTTAATAGACTCAGATGCAAAACCTGTCCCACACATCCCTCCGTTACCACCTGTTCCAGTCTTGTCACCGGCATCCCCTAGCCCATCAAAGGCAGGGCTTCTTGTGAAAGCAGCCATGTGATCTACTAACTTAGCTACAAACACTGTGCTGCATTCTACATGGCCATGATTACTAGCGAGTTGTCTGTCTACATGAATGGGCACAACTAAACTGTGGCCAAGTGACAGCCGCACCACCACGTTACCGAACATGCCGCCCAAGATGATGTGCTTCACTTCAATCACTGCTTCACAGCCTGTGCAGATGGAAACTCTCCCTGCATCATATCCATCGTTCCCACAATCCAACTGCCCTCAACCTTCACAAGTTCCTGCCCTCCATTTGCAGGTGGAAACTCTCCCTGCAACATATCCATCGTTCCCACAACCCAACTGCCCTCAACCTTCACAAGTTCCTGCCCTCCATTTGCCTATCCCATTCCCTGCTCCCACTTCAGTATACACACACTCCTTATACACTGTCACTGCACTTACAAGTCCATTCCTTTTCTCTTCTTGTCTCTCCTCCGCCCCATCCTCCCCTACCTACAATGCCCCCCTCCCGTCCCAGCACAGCCTACCAATGCTGTACCTAAAGGCCTTATCCTGTGCCCGCCATGTCCCTTCATGCTCCCACAGGCAGCACTCGCCTCTTCCCCGACCCCTATCCTGTCATCCCTCCCCCTCCCTGCCACATGCCTCCTGCTTACCCCACCATCCACCCTGCAGATTGCTGCTCACATCAGATGCAGTCGCAACTGGGCCTTAGTACCCAGAGACAGTACCTGTAGTATATGTTGTTGTTCCTGTGTGAATGTGTGAGAGCTGTACTTCTGAGGAAGAACTTTGTCTAAAAGCTTAAATTTTTTTGTATTCTTTTTTATTGTGCATGTCTGAGACTCAGCACCACCTCTGTGTGGCGAGTAGTATCTATCCTTTCCAAATTGAACGTTTTTATTGTTATCTGTAACTCACACCACAGAGGAACAAATTATGCTCACAGCAATTGTTGAAAGTGATGACTGCCAGTCTCAGTGAACGCATTGCAACGTAATCCATCGATAGAACTGCGCTCTGGTTTAGGAGCATTTGTTCCCATTGTTAGCACACGTTGTTTTTGACATGGGTGTAATTGGTTGTGCACATAGTTTAATACTGAGGTGTACTCTTTGCTTCACCAGTGCTGTATCCTTCAATGTATGCAGTTGGCAGGAAACTGATGAGTTCTTGTTGATGAATTTTCTCCCATGCAACCCAAAATGATCTTGTCAGATTCTACTGGTGGAATAGTTGCCTCTCGAGGACCTTGGCCAGTTCTCTCTGATTTCAAAAACACAGTTTCTCCACAAATTAAATGCATATCTAGAAGCTCCTGTAACGCGTAATGCTCATTCTTTAAAAATGAATCATAGTGATAATCTCCACCATGGACACAGCACACCTAATCCCCCACCTCCTCCTCCTCACAGCACCAGAAAGGTTATCATTATGGCAGGCAATTATTTGTTATTAAAGATGAATAAGTAAAAAGATATTTTGACAGTAGCTGACACTTGTAAAAGCGCCGAGTCTGTACTATAAGATGTGTTATAAAAACAGCTATCAACCACTAATTTAAAGACTTTTTGTTCGACACCTTTTATTGTTCCTACCATTACTGGTTTCAAATTCCGCACATCATCACATGGCTGCATTACAGGATGAACTGCTGATTAGATGTGGGTTGTTTTGTGTGCTATGTTGCCCCATTGTCAAAAGAGCATTAACTGGTAATCATTCATAAAGAAAATGAAGTTGAATAAAATATGGAAACTGAATAATAGTTATTTAGCACAAGTCTTCAGAGCTATCAAGATACATTTACCGAATGTAATTGTACTAAACAGCTAGTAAGAAACTTCGAAATTTTATTTATCTTCATTTCCTTTATGATTATTTATCAGTTAATATATTTTCATGATAGGGCACAGCTCACATCTAATTAGAAGTTCATCCTGTAATGCAACATCTCATGATGAACAAAAGTTCGAAACTGGTAAAGGAGAGGAACATTAATACGTGTTAAACAAAAACATCTTTAAATTAGTGGTTGGTAGTGTTGTATTGGCAGAAGAGCCAACACCGTGTTACGATTGGAGGCCGAAATGCACGTGTTCTAGCTCACGCAGGCTGGCGTGAGGAGGGAAGGACTATACTGACGTGAGGTCTGGAACATGCCAAGGAATTAGAATTCAGAAAGCGGACGTAATTAGTTTGATACTTAACTTTAATCCATTAATGATGAACGTCGCTCTTGACGGTTCATGATTCAAAATATTATCTGTTCAGATCATAGTAACTGAATATGGGGCCTTGCTAGGCCGTAGCAAATGACGTAGCTGAAGGCTATGCTAAACTGTCGTCTGTGCAAATGAGAACGTATGTAGACTGTGAACCAATGCTAGCAAAGTCGGCTGCACAACTGCTTCGCTTCGCTTCGCTCTAAAACTCTGGCTACATATGCCAGGTGTGTGGGCAGTGTAAGCAGCGGAGCTGCTGCTCCTGCGTTGACCTCTGAGGGGTGCAGTGGGACCTAACGTGTTGAGCTGTCCTCACTGGGTGTCGTTGATTGTGACGCTCTTTGTTTCTATATCGGGCTGCAAGAGAAGACTACTCTCGCAGTAGGTCGGGCCAGCGTGTTGTTGGCCTGTGGTGGACCTGTTGGCCCAGACCAAGAATCAGGCGGCTGCCAGAGTGTTCTGTATTGCTGTAGAACACTCTGGCGATTTGCCGGAAGCGATCCCGCAGGAAAGGGATGCCTGCTTCCTCATGTAGCAGCCTCGTCGGGTAGCGAGGCGGCTTGTGGAGCGCAAGTCGCAGCGCCCTATTTTGCACGCGTTGGAGCGTCGCAATGTGCGTCGCTGCCGCGTTACCCCACACCACGGCCGCGTATTCCAGTACCGGCCGGACAAGGGACAGATACATGGTGAGGCCGTCGCGTGGAGGAAGTGGTTATGAAGGGTTGAGCAGTGGGTAAAGCGCACGAAGGCGCCCCACTGCCCGCCCTCTGACGTCTCGGACGTCCACGTCAGGTGCCTGTCCAACGTCACCCCGAGGTATTTGCCGGTCCGCAACCATGGGATGGGGCCCCCCATGATCGTGACCGGCGGTAGGTCCGGCGGCAGCCTCTTTCTGCTCAAGATGACAGCCTGACTCTTCGCAGCGTTGAACTTTAATCGCCATTTCGTGGACCAGGCGCCCAGGACGTCACATCCGAGCTGGAGGCGGCGGCGCATCCCGGCCGCGTTCATGCTGCGGGTGAACAACGCCGTGTCGTCGGCATAAAGGGCCAACTCCACGCGTGCCACCCGCGGGGCGTCGGCGGTTTACAGGGAGTACAGCAGGGGGTCGAGGACCGACCCCTGCGGCACTCCCGCTCGAATCTGCCGGTCGGTGGAAGTGCCTCCGTCTGCTCGGACGTGGAATGTGCGTCCCGAGAGATACGAGCGCAGCAGGACCACGTGCGACGTCGGTACCCCGTGCACAAAAAGTTTGTACACGAGGCCGTCGTGCCACACGCAGTCGAAGGCCTCGGAGACGTCGAGAAGCACCGCCCCTAGGTACTCCCGCGTCTCCAGCGCTCGCATCGCCTGCTCCACGAGGCGCAACAGCTGCTGGGTGGTAGAGTGGCCGCACCGGAAGCCAAACTGCTCCTCGGGAATGAGTTGCTGTTCCATCACGTGGCGCAGCAGCCGCTCCACATACAACCTCTCAAACACTTTTGAGAGGGACGGGAGCAGACTGATCGGCCGGTAGTTCGCTGCCTGGCGTGGATCCTTGCCGCTCTTGGGGATGGCAACCACTTCCGCATGTTTCCACGCGGAACGGAAGGTCCCAGAGCGGAGGATGCTGTTAAAGATGTCCGCCAGAGATTGGTGTACCTCCGGCGGTAGCATCCTCAACAGGGAGTTGGTGACACCATCCGTGCCACTCGCCTTCTTCGGGTTGAGTCGACGGAGCTGCAGATCCACTTCCTCAGCTGTGATTAGCTCGATCGAGTCGTCTTCCTCCCATGCAGCGAGGAAAACCGGCAGGCGGTCCTCCACCAGACGGACGTGGTCGGGATCGACCACACCATCAGCGGGTTGAAAATTTTCCGCGAACGTGTCCGCGAGGATGCTGGCTTTCGCATTTGGCTCGCAGACAACGTTCGCACCCGTATGGAGAGGCAGGACTCGCCGGCGACGACGAAGGAAACGCTTGGCGGTCCGCCAAGCACTACCATCGGTCGTTATTAGGGTGGCCACAAGGCCCGCCCAGTCCCGATTTCGATGTTCGTCGATGGCGGCCCGAATCTCGCGCCGCGCCCTGTTGAGGCGGCGCTTCGTCTCTGGCAGCCGTGTGAGCTGCCACTCCCGGAAGAGGCAATTCTTGTTTGTGATCGCCTCTAGGATGTGCGGCGGGAGTTGGCGCGACATCTCTCGCGGCCGTCCCGGCTGCCTGCGGGTGACCGCCTCCGCTGCAGCCAGTGTGTGCCGCGTGAAGAAGGCCAACGCTTCGTCAGTCCCTTGCACAGCGGGATCTGGCGCGCCTCGAGGCGGTCTAGGACCTCGTCACGAAAGCGTGCCTCGTCTATGCCACGGAAGTTGTGGCGGTCTGACGGCATAGATGCACCGATGACGTCCATGTCGAAGACCACCGGGAGGTGATCGGACGACATGGCGCATCTAACGGTGGCAGACGTGAAGTGCCCAACACCTTTGAGCACAGCGATGTCGAGCACATCTGGCTGGCCGCGGTGGGGGAAGACAGTGTGGTCGTAAGGCCCCAGTACTATCGCGCCGAGCCGTGGTGTGGCGCGAAGGAGGCGGCGGCCGCTGGCGTTGGTGATGCGGGAGTTCCATTGCGGGTGCTTGGCATTCAAGTCATCCGCAATGAAGACTTTCCCGCGCAGTGCCAGCAGGGCGTCGAAGTCCGCCTCCTGAAGCAGGCCCCTCGGCGGCCTGTAGGCCGCAACGAAGGTGATGACCCCCGCCGTCGTGGTGACAACCACCCCAGTGGCCTCCACTGCAGCGAGGGGCGGTAGGTGAACTTCATGATGTTTCAGGGACGCCTTGATATAAATAGCCGTCCCGCCGCCGTGGGTCAACCTGTAGGTGCGGTAACACCGATAGTTGGCCACTTTGACGTGTATTCCTGGCTTCAGGAAGGTCTCGCACACGAGGCAGATGTCAATTGCCTCGTCGCGCAAGAACTCCCTGAATTCCCCTTGCTGGGAGACCAAACTGTTTGCATTGAAAGCGCAAACGGTGAGGCCACGGATATGGCGATTATCCATGGCGCGGTGGAGTTGCAACGCCGGCCTGAAGGGCCGACGTGACCGCGGTGACGAGCACCGGGAGTTGCTCGAGCAGCCGGCTCAACGACCGCAAGAGCGATCGGAGCTCGGCTGCGTCGGTGGCCGAGGGGACGGTGGAGGCCGCTGGGGCGGCCTCCGCCACTGGGGCGGCCGGTTGCGGCCGCTCCGTAGTAGACGACTGCCGTGGAGCATCGGCAGCCGGTCGCGGTTGCGGCGCAGCACGAGGTGCCGTCCTCTGCTGCGGCAGTGTGTCGTCGGCAGTCCGTTGTGCAGCGGCAGGTGTGGCCCGGCCCGCGCGCAGGCGACGCCTGCGCGTGGCGGCAACCCGCGCGCTCTGCGTGCCACCCCCACGGGCGAAGCGTGCGTGGAGACTTCTTCAGTCCGGTGGACCGGACGCCGAAGCCCATGTCTCTAGACTAGACCTGCCGTGTGGCGGCGCTTGGTCTGCAATCACTGATAGTGGCGACACGCGGGTCGGACGTATACTAACGGACCGCGGGCGATTTAAAGGCTACCATCTAGCAAGTGTGGTGTCTGGCGGTGACACCACAGGTAGCTATTTCAAAAACCTACCTTACAAATAAGCAGTCTGGAGACCAATCTGTCATCACCAACGGCAGAATAGCACACGATTGGCGCAAAAACTGGCCAGAGTCTCACATTCATACATACTTCCCACGTGAGCCAGTTAAGAGTGGGACAGATAAACGCGCATAATAGCAAACTGGTTCTGCAGGTTGCTGCGTCTCGCCCGCCACCTGCTCCGAACTGCGGGTGGTGGAGGCTGATAGTCCGCCCTTGGCGGCGGCAGCAAAGCTGGTGGACGGGTGCACCGTACGAAAATCTTCCGGTTTTCCAGGTTGTCAGCGAGGACAACCTGGTACAGCGGCATGTCGCGGTGCGTGCGTGGAGACTTCTTCAGTCCGGTGGACCGGACGCCGAAGCCCATGTCCTCTAGCTCCTCTCGAAGGTACTCCGCACCAAACTTGAGGGGAAGGTGGCGGAATACCACCTTCAGAAGTTTGAGCGGCTCGGAGGGGTGCGTGTAGCACAGGAGGCCATCTTTGCAGATGGCGTCCATCACCGCGCGGTACTCCTCGTTGGATGACACTGTGGGGCGAGTGCTAGGGAGTCTCTCTAGACTAGACCTGCCGTGTGGCGGCGCTTGGTCTGCAATCACTGATAGTGGCGACACGCGGGTCGGACGTATACTAACGGACCGCGGGCGATTTAAAGGCTACCATCTAGCAAGTGTGGTGTCTGGCGGTGACACCACAGGTAGCTATTTCAAAAACCTACCTTACAAATAAGCAGTCTGGAGACCAATCTGTCATCACCAACGGCAGAATAGCACACGATTGGCGCAAAAACTGGCCAGAGTCTCACATTCATACATACTTCCCACGTGAGCCAGTTAAGAGTGGGACAGATAAACGCGCATAATAGCAAACTGGTTCTGCAGGAACTCCGGAGGGTGGTGGAGGAGAAGAGTCTAGATGTAGTCTGCATACAGGAGCCATACTCCCTGGCTGGACGGATCCCGTTCACTGCAGCCAACTGGCAGCAAATATATAATGCAGGGGAACCAAAAGCGGCAGTCATAATCACAAATAAAGCATTGAGAGCCACTGTATTAGCACAATTTTTGGATGACCACTGCAACGTCGTAGAGCTTCATTCACCCACAGGAATACTATACATGGTCAATATGTACTTTCAGTACGGAAGACCAATAGATGAATTCCTAGGTAAGCTTGTGCAAATAGCCACGGCGTTGCGGGGGCAAAAAATTCTTGTGACTGCGGACATCAATGCAAAATCCCCCCTGTGGTTCAGTGGCACTCAAGACGACCGAGAAGAAAAAGCTGTTGACACCATCATGTCACTACAACTCATGGTCGCTAATAAACAGGGAAATCCTCCCACCTACACCGGGGGGGGGGAGGACACGGTACAAACATTGACGTTACCCTGGTAACACCAAACCTTGTTACAAAAATATCAAATTGGACAGTTTGGGACCAGATTACCACAAGTGACTATAACCTCATAACATTCACTATTGGAGACAGAGAGTGCCACTGGGACATAGGGTGGGAAACGCAACTTAATTACAACAAAACCGACTGGGACCGGCTGGCTAGGGAGTGTGACATCCCTGCATTGCTGGAGGGTGATGTCAACGTAGAAGAATACGCCCGAGATCTCACAAGTGCGATAACCAGAGCAGTTAAGGCAGCCGTACCAACCAGGAGGAGGGCTGTCGCGGCCTCCCCTTCACCATGGTCAGCCGAACTGGGGCAAATGCGCCAAGCAGTACGGAGGGCGAGGAAGTATTACCAGCGGTGTGTCGTCTGGCACGAGAAGCAGTGATGGCTGCAGATATACAGAGAAGCCAAGGAACAGTTCCAACAGGAACTTAAGGCTGTCAGGATGAGGAGCTGGGAGAAATATGTGCATAGCCAATTGGCTACAGACCCTTGGGGACTACCTTACAAAATAGTAAGGGAGAAAATTAAATCACCCATGGTGCTATCTACCGTAAGGAGTGGGGACCGGATGACGGAGACCTGGCAGGAAACTACGGGTGTCCTACTCCATGCCCTATTGCCGGACGATAGAGAGGAAGATGATACAGAAGAACAACAGAGAATAAGAAGAGAGAACCAACGGGTCTATGAAAACAATCGTGCGGTCTACCCCTTCTCTGAAGAAGAGGTAAACTCCCAAATAAAAGCGCTCAAAAAAGGCAAAGCTCCTGGCCCAGACGGTATTACTGCGGAGGTGATACAGTACCTCGCCCCCCAGCTGGTGGCACCTCTCACTCAGCTGTACAACGAGTGCTTACGGCTTCGAACCTTCCCCTCCATATGGAAGCGGGCGAACGTTGTCATAATCAAGAAAGGCCCGGATAAAGACCCCAAAGAAGCCAAGTCATACAGACCCATATGTCTGCTGGACTTGCTGGGCAAGCTCTTTGAGAGGCTGCTAGCAGACAGGTTGGCTGCACACCGAGTCCTGTGCGGGATGAGTGACAGGCAGTTCGGTTTTCGGGCGGGGCGATCGGGGTCTGACGCAATCGCCCTGGCGGCGGATGTCTGTGGCTCTGCCCCGCACAAGTACATAGTCGGCATCATGGTGGACATTAGTGGCGCCTTTGACAACCTGTGGTGGCCTTCGCTCTTCTCCTGCTTGCGGGAGAAAGAATGCCCAGGGCCGCTATATGGCTGTCTGAGGAGCTATTGTGATGACAGGGAGGTCTGGCTATCGGCCCCTAGCGGTAAAGCCAGTAAGAAAATCACCAAGGGGTGTCCTCAGGGATCTGTCCTGGGGCCACTCTTTTGGGATATAAACATGGAACCACTCTTGGAAGAACTAAAGAACAGTGAAGATGTGCTAGAGGTCATAGCCTACGCAGATGACCTCCTCCTGCTGGTCGGCGGCCGCAGCCGCGAAGATCTGGAACCAAAAATAGAAAGAGCTATTACAATACTGACCACATGGTGTCACAAAACTAAAATGACTATCGCACCCAGTAAGTCAACTTACCTGCTGCTCAAAGGCCAACTCACAAGAAATCCAACTGTAAGAATAAATGGTCTACCAGTCCTTAGGCGCCGTGAAGCCCGGTACCTTGGTGTCATCGTCGACGAGAGGTGGAACTATGCATCGCACATAGACACAGCAACACAAAGATCTCTCACAGTATTACACAACCTAATAGGAACAGGACATAAAAGATTCCACCTCCCACCTGATCTTATTAAATTATACCATAATAGCATCCTCACATCCATAGTAGGTTACGGGTCAGCGGTCTGGGCACACAGGCTCACGAGGGTCATGCCTGCCGTGGCCGTAAGAAGAGTGCAGCGTAACATGCTCCTACGTTCAGTGGGCGCATATAGAACAACTCCAGGAGGGGCACTTTCAGTACTGATGGGGCTATGTCCACTGGACATAAAAATCAGGGAACAGGCCGCCTGGTATTGGATAAAGAAAAATCGAAGGGAAAAAATAGAAGAAATTATGGGGATATATGTGGGGGACAAACAAAGTATCAAAAGAAGAGGCATGGAATTACGGCAAAATCTCTGGGACAGCGACGAAACTGGCCGAAGAACACATGAATTGCTACCCAACATAAAGGAACGGCTAGAACTCACCTACTTCAAACCAACAAGGGGATTGCTGCACTTTCTTACTGGGCACGGACCCTACCCGACATATCTTTGTCGGTTCGGGAAAAGGGCAACACCAGCGTGTGACTGTGGAGCAGTGCTGGGCACTCCAGACCATGTGGTGTACGAGTGTCCCCTCTTCGACGATGATGCACAACAACTTAGGGAACAATTGCCGAACAATGACACGTACCACTTGCTCAGGCACGAAAATACATTTAACGTCCTGAACCACTTGACAAACAAAATCTCGAGCAAAGTCCTCAGAGAATATCTTGGTAATAATAGATAAATAAACACACACCGGATTTGTCGCGTACGCCCCCCTGTTCCGCCGGGACGTGGACTTGGCCAGCCGCCTCACGGCTGGAATCCGCCAGGTTTTCGGAATAGGTTGGGGGGTAGTACATCTAAATCGGACTTGACCATGCACCGAACATGACATTAGACATAAGGTTAGTTATAAGATCAAACTAGGGTAATAGAAATAGTATAGAACTGCAGCGAACATGTCACCGGCCAGCCCAGTGCCAGGGGCACTCCCACTGGGATTAGCTCAGTGGGAAAGGCCAACAAGTAGGTTTGTATCTATTCTGGCACACTTGTTACGCTGCAGGTAGAGTAGTCGTAATAACAACAACTATTAGCAAGTAGTAACATAACAAATTAGGTAAAACAAGCTAAAATCTAGGAATATTAGACTAACAGTAACATAGAATAGTGAGTAGGTAGATTAACCCCATAGTGGTGATGGAGTGTAGTAAATAAACCTGTAGTGTTAAATATTATAGCTGCAGATAGAACTTAGAAATAGTAAAATATAGGACCTACTAATGTATTAGGTAGTAGGTTACATTGTAACATGATAATGATGAAATAAATGTTTAAAAAAAAAAAAAAAAAAAAAAAGCAGTCTGGAGTGAGGTCAGTCGCTTGACGGCGCGTTTCGGCACGGGCCTGCCCGTCGCCGGCGCGCCGTAAGGCACGGAAGCTCGCACTGGGGCGTATCGCTTCCAGTCGGGTGTGGCGCGGCAGTCCTCACTCGGGGAAGTGATGCGTCTCTCATAGCCTCTCCTTCCCAAGTGGCTCTTTCCGCCTTCCCGTGGTGCCAGATGTTAAGCTCGGCATTCTGCCTTGCGCCAAAAGGGAGAGCTGCGACCCAAGCCGATGCGAAAGCGAAGGGTGCGTGGCACAGGGGGAGCTGTGTCGAGGGACCGAACACCAGTCCCTTCTGTTCGCAGGGCACAGACCAGCACGTGCTCTGCATGCCGGCGATCTCGTTTGTTGGCGTGGGATCGCGGCGCGAGTCGGCAAGGGCGCTTCGCCGCGCCCCTGGGTAACCGGGGCGTGTTCTGCCAAACCCAGGAGGTGGTGACATCGCCTGGGCCAGGTTAGATGGGTCCAGACCGCCGAACGTCTGGGGGACCGGCCCGCCACCTGAGCAGGAGTGGGTCCTTGGCCGAGAGGTGGAAACTCGGGCAAGTAGGCGGCGAAGGGCGAGAGGTGCATCCGCCTCTCCGGAGTGCGGGGTGCAGTTGCCGAGGAGCGTCGCGTGAAATCGTCGATGACGGGGTTACCGAGGGGGACCAGTGCACTGGCGACGGTGCGTTGAACCCAGCAGCTCGGAAGTGCCCTTGACCTAGGGGCGAGGTCGGTGGGCGAGCTGCAGAAGTCCCCCCCCCCCCCCCCCCATGCCAGAGGAGCCGGTCCGGGGCAAGAGACGGGCTCCCACCTTTTTCATCACTCGTTGTAATCATGGCTACAAATGAAATGAGTGATTCGTGTGCGCCTCAACGGGCTTCCGCTGCGCCTGATCCCTCTCCCCAGGACGAGCAGGGACAGGCAGAGAATGAGTCAGTAATGCAGAGATATTCCAGAATCACGTCGCTCATGGAGCAACAAATAAAGAATGGCAAGATAAGCCAAGCTGGAATTGCCATCATCAAAAATGAGCTGGCAGCATGGGCTATTGCCCACGCTAAACTTGAAGGTAGGGTGGAAGAACTTGAAAAGGAAAATGACAGATTAAGGAGACAACCGGCAAAGACGTGGGCGGCCGTGGCCGCGCAAGCGCCCACTAAGCGCCCACAAAGCACGACCAGAGACACTATTGATAAATTGACAAAAAGAGCAGATACAGCAGTCTTCCTCAGGACACTGCCTGGGCAGGATACAAGCGTCAAGAAAATACAAGAACTATTTACAAAAAGTATAGACCCCGTTAAAGACAAAATCAGAATTAAAAAGGTAAAACCGAGCAGAAATTCTGTTATAGTCGAAGTTGCCTCCGAGGAAGACAAAGACAAACTGTTGAATAACCAGAAACTGAACTCGTTGGTTAAATGTGAACCACCGAGAAAAAGAAATCCTCTCGTCATACTATATGACGTTCCCACGATCATGACAAGTGAAGAACTCCTAGAAACAATTAGACAACAAAACTTTGATGAAATAAATGAAGAAGAATTTAAGAGCTGCTTTAAGTTAAAATTTAAGACTGGGCCACGGAGTCGTGATGTTGTTCATCACGTCGCCGAAGTATCAACGCCAATGTGGAAGAACATAACAACAATGGGCAGACTATATGTTGGTTTTCATGCCATCAAGACAAGGGATTATGTCGTGGTACCTCGTTCCCACAACTGTGGTGACTTGGATCACATCTTAAGGCTGTGCACCAGGGAGCCGGCGTGCACTAAGTGTGGGGAAAACGGTCACAGCCGCAAAGACTGCAAGGCGGCGGCAGTTTGCATACCATGCAAGACTCGAGGGAAAAAGTCTTGCGGAGCCACAGGCAGGAATTGCCCGACATACAGAATGTTGGAGCAGAGATTAATCTCCAGAACTGATTATGGTTGAGCCCGGCATACCGAACAGGATACCAAAGCGAAAGTCCCCGAGCAAAAGGAGGAGGGATGCCATGAGGGCAAATAGATTCAAGGATTTTTTGAGGTCGCTTTCGGGCGTCACTAAAATTGAAACAAAAGACAAAGCTATACAAACTGAATTTCCAACAATGGACATAGGTATACAGACCAATCTCCCCCTCATGGCTGAAACTCTCTCCTCTGGAAGCCGGGGAACAAAGCCGAAACTACACCAACAACGGCAAGGGCATCCTGTAGCTGTGGCAACTTCTAAAGACAATAATACAAACAAACAACCTATTCAAGAAAACATAGTGACAAGCTCAAGCATGAGCCCCACTATACAAGGCACACCAATAGTTAGACTACCACCGGTCGACCCGGTTAGGGTGTACCCCAACTTGGAGTACACCATGCAACTATCTAGACTGGAGCAGCCGGCTACCCTGACCACTGCCTTACGACATGTGGTCCGTGTAGGACATGAAGACGGCAGGAAGATAACCTTCTCGGTTATGGAGGCTGTTGACAGAATCCAGCTAAAATCAGTGAATCTCCCCACCGGCTTCGGAGCCTTGCGAGACCTGCTGTTCGAAAGACGAGGTGAGAAATTTGATCTTGACGACTTTTACCAACAATCAGTAATAGCACATGGACGACTTGCATTCGACTGGAGTAAGACCTGACCACATGACTGAATACATACGTACTTCCCCTAATGACAAAAATAACTATTGGACAGCTTAACACTCACAACAACAGACTCGTAACGCAGGAGCTCCGAAGGGAGATGGAGGAGAGGAGACTAGATGTACTCTGTCTACAGGAGCCATACTCCCTGGCTGGGAAAATAGCTTTTGCTGCTGCGAGCTGGCAAATAGTCAGCAGAGGGGATGACACGAAGGCAGCGATTATAATCACAAATAAACTTCTGAGAGTCACCACACTCTCACAGTTCACAACTAGTCACTGTAACGTCGTGGAGCTTCAATCCCCTATGGGAATCATAACTCTCATAAACATGTATTTTCAGTATGGGGACAACATAGAACATTACATAGACCACCTAGCGAGAGTTACCACAGCGTTGCGGGGAAGAAAAGTTGTAATAACAGCCGACATTAATGCTAAATCCCCCCTGCGGTACAGTGGCACAAGAGATGCTAATGGTGAAAAAGTCGAGGAACTTATTATGGCATCACAACTTGTGGTGGCCAACAGGCCTGGCAATCCTCCTACCTACGCTGCAGGAGGAGGACAGGGCACAAATATTGATGTCACCCTTGTAACTCCAAACACAGCTAACAATCTTCAAAACTGGAGAGTCACAGAGAATGCCACCACAAGCGACCACAATCTAATAACTTTCACCTTAGGAGAAAGAGAGTGCCGCTGGGCCACGGGGTGGGAAGTACAACTAAATTACAGAAGAGCCGACTGGGAACGCCTAGCGAGGGAGTGTGACATTCCTCCATCACCGGAGGGTGACATGCATCTGGACATTGACATGGACCAGAGAGTGGAGGAACTGGTGAACGCAGTGACAAGAGCGGTGAGGGCTGCTGTACCTACTAGGAGGAGGGCCATGGCGGCCTCTCCGTCACCATGGTCTGCTGAACTAGGAGAACTGCGTCAATCTGTCAGAAGGCTGAGGAGGCACTACCAGCGCAGTGTCGTCTGGCAGGAACGACAATGGTGGCAGTTGCTAAACAGGGAGGAAAAGCGGAAATTCCAAAAGGAACTGCGTGCAGTCAGGATGAGAAGCTGGGAAAACTTTGTGCTCAACCAGCTAGTCATGGACCCATGGGGGCTTCCATATAAGTTGGTGAGAGAAAAAATCCGCTCTCCTCTGGAACTATCAACAGTCAGGTACGGGGACAGGATGACGGAGTCCTGGCAGGAGACTGCGGGGGTCCTCCTCCGGTCCCCGTTGCCTGACGACAATGCGGATGGAGAGACAGAGGGGCAGAAGCAACTCAGAGATGAAGACCAAGAAGCATACATTAATGAGACGGCTGTCTACCCACTGCAAAAAGGAAAAGCACCTGGGCCAGACGGCATTGTGGCGGAGGTGGTGCAGTTTCTGGCGCCTCAGCTGACTGCGCCACTAACACATCTGTATAATGAATGCCTTAGACAGAAAAAAATCCCAAAGAGATGGAAAATGGCAAATGTAGTTATTATAAAGAAAGGACCAGACAAGGACCCCGCAGAAGTGAAATCTTACAGGCCGATTTGCTTGCTGGATGTATTTGGCCAAATACTGGAGAAATTGCTGGCTGACAGATTGACAGCACACTGAGTGATGTGCGGGATGAGTGACAGGCAGTTCGGGTTCAGGCCGGGGCGGTCGGCTTCTGATGCAATCGCCCTGGCGGCTGAGGTCTGTGGCTCGCCCCCGCACAAATACGTGGTTGGCATTATGGTTGACATCAGTGGCGTCTTCGACAACCTGTGGTGGCCTTCGCTCTCCTCCTGCTTGCGGGAGAAAGAGTGTCCAGGGCCGCTATACGGTTGCCTGAGGAGCTGTTGCAAGGATCGGGAGGTCTGGCTATCATCCTCTAGCGAAAGAGTTGGAAAGATAATTACCAAAGGATGTCCCCAAGGTTCCGTCTTAGGACCCCTCTTCTGGGACATCCATATGGAGCCTTTATTAGACAGACTACAACAAAGTGATGAGGTGCTAGAGGTGATAGCCTACACGGATGACCTCCTCCTGTTGGTTGGTGGCCATAGCCGCGAAGACATTGAACCGAAAATAGAGACAGCTTTAGACAAACTGCAACAGTGGTGCCACACGACTAAAATGACGATATCGCCCAGCAAATCCACTTACCTGTTGCTAAAAGGACATCTTATTAGAAATCCGACTGCCAGAATAGACGGTTCACCAGTTCTCCGACGACGTGAGACACGCTACCTAGGAGTTATCATTGATGAGAAGTGGAGTTTCGGAAAACATTGATACTGTCACCCAGAGAGCCCTTCAGACATTAACTAACCTCATTTCAATAGGCCATAAAAGATTCCATCTTCCTCCACACCTAATTAGACTCTATCATAATAGCATCCTAGCCTCAGTTGTGGGCTATGGCTCGGGAGTCTGGACGCACAGGCTCACGAGGGTTGTGCCCGCCATGGCAGTGAGAAGGGTTCAGAGAAGCATGGTATTAAGAGCTGTGGGTGCCTATAGAACATCTCCAGGGGGGGGGGGGGCCCTATTAGTTATAATGGGGCTCTGCCCTCTGGACATAAAGATAAGAGAACAGGCGGCTTGGTATTGGGCAAAAAAGGGAAATTATGAGAAGATCGTAGATATCATGGGTATTAGGGTGGGGGATAAAAGAGAAATAAGGAAAAGAGGGGAGGAGCTCTGGCAGAAATCCTGGGAAGCAGAAGAGGCTGGACGCAGAACTTTTTAGTTTATACCTGATGTAAGGGAACGCCTGGAACTGAAATACTTTGAGCCTACAAGAGGTTTGATCCACTTTCTCACTGGCCATGGACCCTGTCCGACATATTTATGTCGATTTGGGAAGAGGGCTACACCAGCGTGTGACTGTGGCAATCCGGAGGGTCACCCGAGCATGTAGTTTACGAATGTCCCCTCTTCAATGATATCGCAAACACACTACGAGACAGACTACCCAACTATGACACATACCAACTACTCAGACGAGAGGAAACTTTTCAGACGTTAAACACATTGGCTAACGAGGTATCTCGAAAAGTCCTAGCTGAATACTTAAGAGAGATACATTAAATAATAATAATGACAATAACCACCGATTGCGTCCAAGAGCTCTGTTCCCATGCTGCCTGTGCGTGGACTGGTCGACTTCATCTCAGTTGGAATTCGCCACGTGCAGGATTAGGGGGAGTAGGGGTCAATACCACCGATTGTGACACACACCCAATAAGACGTAGAATAAGTTAGTTTGTAGGACTTAGTTATAGGAAGTTACGATAGGAACTGCAGTGAATTTAACATCGAGGCCTGCCCAGTGCCAGGGGCATGCTCTTCGGGATTAGCTCGAAGAGCAAGGCAGATCAAGTAGGTTTATATCTTTTCACTGGCACACATGTGACGCTGCAGAATATATACAGATTAAAGTAGTTATAGGAATTAGGTATAAACAGTAGATGTTAGATATTAAATGCCCATTGTTGTTAATAACTGTAGCTCACTTATTAAAACTAAAACTAGCTGCAAACTTAACATAAATGTATAACTGTTATGACCCACTAATGCATTAAGGAAGTGGGTTAACTTGTATGATTATAATGGTTTTGTTAATAAATAATTTTTTTTATGAAAAAAAGCAGCTTAAAAACATGTGGGAAAAAATGTATATATATCTTCACAAACCGAACTGACATCCTGCCCATCTAAATACACAGACGTAACCGTTTAAGGCCAGTTAAAATGGCTCTGAGCACTATGGGACTTAACATTGAGGCCAGTTGAAAGAACTCAGAACACGTAATGGATATTGAAAAGTAGCAAGTGTACTCACAGCTATTTGACGCGAAATCTTAAAATTATTTCGCCATTTACCGTGGAAGTAGCAAGAGGTACCGCTCTCTCCTCGGTACGCCCTAGAACATTGTGACACAAGGGCGACAAGTACAGACAATTTCGTGATATGGCTTACAATATCGTCAACTACGACTCTGTCTGAATGTGATTACTAACTAGTAAGCGAATTTAACAGTGCAGAAATATTTTTTTACGCGCTGTTCACTTCAACGTTACACAGATGGCGACGATTTACCGTGGATGTGGATGTCGACAGTCGACAGTAGTCCAGAGACGGTTTTGATACGACCAACGAGTTCAGCGCTTACATTTATTCTTTGTATTTACTAGTTGTAAAGGCTCTGATGCTGTTTTCAAGAGAAAATAGATGCACAGTTTTTGGTTCGATACCAATCAATAATCTAGTTGTTACAGAAAATAGAGAACTGCTACATTGTTGACCCCGAGCTAAGAAGAAGAAGACTACACCACCAACAACAAACAAAACCACTTTAACACGACGATGACGGAAAATGTGAAGAGACGAGCGTCCTGTCGGCTACTTCACAAGTGAACGGTTTTATTACGCCAACAAGAAGCACGACTGCAACACTGGGTTCGCCGAAATTTTGGAATATCCTACGAAAAGAATGGTTGATAAGAGGGAGAAAATTTTCCAGCAACATAATGCAATCAATGACAGCGACAAGTTAAGCTATATTTTCTGCAATATGGACCGAAAGCTAGTAAAGGTAGCGCAAGCCGACATCACGAAGCTAGTTCTTGAGCAGTCTTGCGAAACCTTCAAAGACACAGTAATTAAACGCTCGCTGATGTCCAAGGAGGAACGCATGCAGCGTCTTTAGTACGAGGTCGTACTCGTCAGAATTCCTACATTTTCACAACTTAACAGGGCATAGCTTATATTCGGATGAAACATTACGTATCATTTGGCTCAACCGTCTTCCGATAAATATCGAACTAGTGCTGGCAGCCCACGATGATCTGTTGCTGTCAGAATGAGAGGAAAAGACTGACGCCATCTTGCAGTTTTCACCAACAACACCAGTACAAAGGAACATCGGAGGATATATCCCGTGAGGGCAGCACAGGAGAGTTGAAAGCGGAAGCCGCGCGTGTAGAGACGAAAAAAGAAGACGACAAATTGTTTGCAACCTTGAGAGACTTAGCGGCGGCCCACAGCGCAGCTCTGTCCGCCCACGTCCTGATTTCCTCAGCTGACGCGGCCGCACTGTATGCCGCAGCACTCGGCTGGAATGGGCTGGGCGGCCTATCAAATATACAGGGTGCTCCATTGATCGTGACCGGGCCAAATATCTCACGAAATAAAAGTCAAACGAAAAAAACTACAAAGAACTAAACTTGTCTAGCTTGAAGAGGGAAACGAGATGGCGCTATGGTTGGCCCGCTAGATGGCGCTGCCATAGGTCAAACGGATATCAACTGCGTTTTTTTAAAATAGGAACCCCCATTTTTATTACATATTCGTGTAGTACGTAAAGAAATATGAATGTTTTAGTTGGACTGCTTTTTTCGCTTTATGATAGATGGCGCTGTAATTGTCACAAACATATGGCTTACAATTTTAGACGAACAGTTGGTAACAGGTAGGTGTTTTAAATTAAAATACAGAACGTAGATACGTTCCAACATTTACTTTCGGTTGTTCCAATGTGATACATGTACCTTTGTGAACTTATCATTTCTGAGAACGAATGCTGTTACAGCGCGATTACCTGTAAATACCACATTAATACAATAAATGCTCAAAATGATGTCCGTCAACCTCAAAGCATTTGGCAATACGTGTTACGACATTCCTCTCAACAGCGAGTAGTTCGCCTTCCGTAATGTTCGCACATGCATTGACAATTCGCTGACGCGCGTTGTCAGGCGTTGTCGGTGGATCACGATAGCAAATATCCTTCAACTTTCCCCGCAGAAAGAAATCCGGGAACGTCAGATCCGGTGAACGTGCGGGCAATGGTATGGTGCTTCGACGACCAACCCACCTGTCATGAAATATGCTATTCAATACTGCTTCAACTGCACGCGAGCTATGTGCCGACATCCATCATGTTGGAAGTACATCGCCATTCTGCCATGCAGTGAAACATCTTGTAGTAACATCGGTAGAACATTACGTAGGAAATCAGCATACATTGCACCATTTAGATTACCATCGATAAAATGGGGGCCAATTATCCTTCCTCCCATAATGCCGCTCCATACATTAACCCGCCAAGGTCGTTGATGTTCCACTTGTCGCAGCCATCGTGGAATTTCCGTTGCCCAATAGTGCATATTATGTCGGTTTACGTTACCGCTGTTGGTGAATGACGCTTCGTCGCTAAATAGAACGCATGCAAAAACTCTGTCATTGTCCCGTAATTTCTCTTGTGCCCAGTGGCAGAACTGTACACGACGTTCAATGTCGTCGCCATGCCATTCCCGGTGCATAGAAATATGCTACGTGTGCAATCGATGTTGATGTATCATTCTGAACACTGACGTTTCCGAGATTCCCGATTCTCGCGCAATTTGTCAGCTACTGACGTGCTGATTAGCCGCGACAGCAGCTAAAACACCTACTTGGGCATCATCATTTGTTCCAGGTCGTGGTTGACGTTTCACACGTGGCTGAACACTTCCTATTTCCTTAAATAACGTAACTATCCGGCGAACGGTCCGGACACTTGGATGATGTCGTCCAGTATACCGAGCAGCATACATAGCACACGCCCGTTGGGCATTTTGATCACAATAGCAGTACATAAACACGATATCGACCTTTTCCGCAATTGGTAAACGGTCCATTTTAACACGGGTAATGTATCACGAAGCAAATACCGTCCGCACTGGCGAAATGTTACGTGATACCACGTACTTATACGTTTGTGACTATTATAGCGCTATCTATCACAAAGCGAAAAAAGTGGTCCAACTAAAACATTCATATTTCTTTACGTACTACACGAATATGTAATAAAAAATTGGGGTTCCTACTCTAAAAAACGCAGTTGATATCCGTTTGACCTATGGCAGCCACCTGGTTTCCCCCTTGAAGCTAGACAAGTTTCTTTCTTTGTAGTTTTTTCGTTTCATGCTTATTTCGTGAGATATTTGGCCCGGTCACGATCAATGGACCACCCTCTACATTCTGCGCTACGTACCGAGCTCTATCATCATATACCTGCTGTTACCTCCTCTCAGAGAGGGATTTCCCTTCAAACCGTGAAAAGCATGTAACACGAAACTGCCGGTCCGAAATATTTTTCTATGCTAAAATAGTTTCATTTTACACGATGCATCCTAATAATTGTTCAACAATTTGTTCGAAGCAAGTTTTGAAATGGTGTTTGCTTTTTAATTGTATACACGCAAGTGCTAATAAACAGAAGCGCCAAAGTAACTGGTATAGTCATGCATATTCAAATACAGAGATATGAATGCGGCGCTGCTGTCGGCAAGGCCTTTATAAGACAACAAGTGTCTGGTGTAGTTGTTAGATCGGTTACTGCTGCTACAACGATAGGTTGTCAAGATTTAATTGAGTCTGAATGTGGTGTTACAGTCAGCGCACGAGCGATGCGACACACCATCTCCGAGGTAGCAATGAAGTGGGGATTTCCCTGTGCGACCATTTCAGGAGTGAACCGTGAATATCAGCAATCCGGTAAAAAAGCAAACCTCCAACATCGCTGCGGCCGGAAAAATATTATGCAAGAAGAGAGAAACGTTCATCGTGACAGAAGTGCAACCATTCCGCAAATTGCTGCAGATTTCAATGCTGGGCAATCAACGAGTGTCAGCGTGCGAACCGTTCAACGAAACATCAGCGATATGGGCTTTCGGAGCCGAAGACCAATTCGTGTACCCTTGATGACTGTATGACACAAAGCTTTACGCCTCGTCTAGGCCCGTCAACATTGACATTGGACTGTTGATGACTGGAAACATTTTGCCTGGTAGGACGAGTCCTATTTCAAATTGTATCGAGTGGATGGACGTGTACGGGGCTGCAGACAACCTCATGAATCCATGGAGCCTGCATGTCAGCAGGGGACTGTTTCAGCTGGTGAAGGCTCTGTAATGGTATGGGGCGTGTCCAGTTGGAGTGATATGGGGCCCCTGACAAGTCTAGGTACGACTCTGGTAGGTGACACGGACGTAAGCATCCTGTGTGATCACCTGCATCCATTCATGTCCACCATTGTGCATTCCGACTGACTTGAGCAATTCCAACAGGACAATGTGACACCCCTCACGTCCAGAATTGCTACAGAGTGGCACCAGAAACACTCTTCTGAGCTTAAACACTTCTGCTGTCCACCAAACTCCTCAGACATGAAGATCCCCCCCCCCCCCCCCCCCGTCGTACTCTTACTGATTTATGGTCAGCCCTGCAGGATTGGTGGTGTCGGTTCCCTCCAGCACTACTTCAGAGATTAGTCGGGTCCAGGGTCCATACCACGTGTTGCGGCATTTCTGCATGCGCGCGGGAGCCCTACACGATATTTAAAAATGTTCATTATAATCAAAACTCTGTGTTGCATTCGCATAGATTTCTCGGGCATTAGACGCGTAAATTAGGTTTCGACTCCGAAAACTAATAGACCAGTACAATGAAATGTTCTGACACTGGTAGTACCTGAATCTGCCAAAAAGAAGCATTGTTTACCCTGCTGCATCGAACAAATAAACAGAAATAAGAGCAAAACTTCCGAGTGTTGTTGCGACAGCCTTAAAGTAGATACTGAATGTCTAATTTTCCTGTGAATCGGTTTATTACCGTGTCAAAGCATTTTGTTTTTGTGCAAAAGAAAACTGAAAATGTCCGCAGCTCGTGGTCGTGCGGTAGCGTTCTCGCTTCCCGCGCCCGGGTTCCCGGGTTCGATTCCCGGCGGGGTCAGGGATTTTCTCTGCCTCGTGATGACTGGGTGTTGTGTGATGTCCTTAGGTTAGTTAGGTTTAAGTAGTTCTAAGTTCTAGGGGACTGATGACGATAGATGTTAAGTCCCATAGTGCTCAGAGCCATTTGAACCATTTGAACCAAACTCATCTGTGGGAGTCGAATGATCGTCAATATCTGCCCACAAAGCAAACTTATATACTTTTGTTCATGGTGGTAAAACAAAGACTTTAGTATACTGTTTGGCAAACCATCTAAATGTGAAAGAACTACTGAAAAAAAAACCGAATGTTCCGTTCTTAAAAATATTTGAATTACATTCCAGCGTTTGAAGACTTTGCCAAAGTTGCTCTCAGGTTCTACCTGGACAGACTGACAAATATTTCGCGTATATTTGACTATTCTTCATGTGAGAATATACCTGAGGCGGGCGCCTTTCCTGCGGCCGAATTTAGTTTTGTTGTGTAGACGGCGCTTCATAAGGAAGTGTCCTTTTGTGACTGCTCAGTCGAAGTTATTGATGTACTAGTTTGTGAATTGTATGCTTTATCTCTCCAATCACTTCACGCCTCTGAGATTGACTCCATTTTCAGATGGCCAAAGCCGGCCAGTGTAGCCGACCGGTTCTAGGCGCTACAGTCTGGAACCGCGCGACCGCTACGGTCGCATGTTCGAATCCTGCCTCGGGCATGGATGTGTGTGATGTCCTTAGGCTAGTTACGTTTAAGTAGTTCTAAGTTCTAGGGGACTGATGACCTTAGAAGTTAAGTCCCATAGTGCTCAGAGCCATCTGAACGATTTTTTTCAGATAGCGAAGTGTTGCCCACAGGAAAGTGCCAGCTCGTGGTGTCATTTTTCAGGCGGATTCGCAAGTTTATTTCAGAGGCTTCACCGTTCTGAGGTTCTTTACTTAAGTGTTTCAGGAGTGTCATATTCCATGGCAACAGACTAATGACCTCAGCAGTTGAGTCCCATAGTGCTCAGAGCCATTCCATGGCAACAGGAGGTGCAGTGTAGGTGATTTTTCCGTTTCCAGTTCTTTCGAGGTCACCTTGAAGAGGTATAAGAAAAATCCCTGCTTTATAATTACTGCAACAATTTACGTGCTGAAGAATACCATTTAATATAAGAACACGACTGCATACGTACCTTCAGAACAGCAATCAGTTTTTTCGTCAACATGATGTCAGTCCTATTCTCTCTGTTTCTCATTTATCAGAGAGCTGTTTACATAATACCGAGTACCACCTTTGCATCGATTCAAGCATGGGCAACTGAGTGTTCCAGCGAATGTCGTTCATTTCCTCCACTGTTTATCTTGGCTACGAACTAGGCAACTTTGCTTTGCAAATGTCACAAGTTCCTTCACTGCAGTCAGAAAGAAATGAAATTGCGGGCAATTGGATGACATATTGCACATTTAACGTATTTCTTAGCACTGTGTTCAGTATGTGACAAGAACAATTCAGTCTAAAATATCCACGAAGAGCAGCGATAATATTGGTAGCTTGGTCAGTCGTAAAAGCTACATCTCTCTAACGTAGAGGAAGTTATCAGTGATCATAAGGCTGTGACAGCATCTATGACGACGGGTCCTTCAAGGGATTGTAAGAAAGGTAGGAAGATATGTTTGCTCAGCAATGGTGACAGTATACAAATTTCAGAACATCTCATCAGTCAGCATCAAATATTCGGTGATGAGGACAAAGATGTGGAGAACAAATGGAAAAAATTCAAAGGCATCGTTCAGTATGCCCTAGGCATGTACGTTCCAATACGGTTTTAAGGGATGGGAAAGATCCACCATGGTTTAAAAGCCGTGTTAGAAAAGCACTGCATAAACAAAGAGCACTTCATCCCAGATTCAAGAGAAGTAAAAACCTAGCTAAAAACAAAAGCTGAGCGAAGCGAAAATGAGCGTAAGGAAGCAATGATTTTGAGAGTAATACGTTGTCAATCGATCTGAGTAGAAACCATGAGAGAGTTTGGTCGTTTGTAAAATCAGTAAGTGGGTCAAAATCATATATTCATTCTCTCAGCGACCACACCGGCACCGAAACGGAAGATAACACAGAGAAGGCCGAAATACTGAATTCAGTCTTCCGAAGTTATTTCACCGCGGAAGATCGTAACACTGTCCCACCTTAAAAATCGTCGTACGAATGTCGAAATGGCAGATATTGAGATAACCGATCGCGGAATTGAAAAGCAGCTACAATCGCTTAGTAGTAGGAAGGCCTCAGGACCAGATGAGATACCTATAAGATTCTATAAAGATTATGCGAGAGAACTTGCTCCCCTTCTAGCAGTAATTTATTGTAGATCGCTTGAGCAACGAAAGGCACCGAACGACTGAAAAAAAAAAAAAAACGGTCATCTCAGTTTTGAAGAAAGGCCGTAAGACAGATCCACACAATTACAGACCTATATCGTTGACGTCAATCTGTTGTACAATTATGGAACATGTTTTATGCTCAAGAATTATGACGCTATTTGAAAATGAACATCTCCGCTATAAAAATCAACATAGATTTCGCAGAGATCCTTCGAAATTCATCTCGCTCTGTTCATCCATGAGATCCAGTGAGCAACGGTGCTTAGGTTTATGCCGTCTTTCTTGATTTCAATAAGGCATTTGACACCATCCCGCAACGTCGTTCAATGAAAAAAAGTAAGAGCTTACAGAGTATCGGAACAGACTTGCGATTAGATTCAAGACTTTCTTGCAGATAGAACTCAACACGTCACTCTTAACGGAACAAAATCGACAGATGTAAAGGTAATATCCGGAGTACCACAGGTAAATAATTGTAACATATTGCGCATACATAGGAAAAGAAATCCACAACTGTACAGCTACACTATTGATGACAAACAACTGGAGACAGTGTCTGCCGTAAAATATCTATGCGTAATAATCAGAACGACCTTAAGTGGCATGTCCACATAAAACAGATAATGGGAAAAGCAGACACCAACCTCAGATTCATTGGAAGAATCTTAAGGAAATGTAACTCATCCACGGAAGAAGTGGCTTATAAGGCGCTTGTTTGCCCGAGTCTTGAGTATTGTTCATCTATCTGGGATCCCTATCAGGTAGGTCTGTTAGAGGATATAGAGAAGATCCACGAAGAGCACCGAGCGAGGTGGCGCAGTAGTTAGCACACTGCATCCGCATTCGGGAGGACGACGGTTCAATCCCGCGTCCGGCCATCCTGATTTAGGTTTTCCGTGATTTCCCTAAATCGCTCCAGGCAAATGCTGGGATGGTTCCTCTGAAAGGGCACGGCCGACTTCCTTCTCCATCCTTCCCTAATCCGATGAGGTCGATGACCTCGCTGTTTGGCCTCTTCCCCCAAACAACCCCTACCCTCCACGGAGAGCGGCGCGTTTCATCACGGGATCGTTTAGCTGGCAAGAGAGCGTTACGGAGACGCTAAACAAACTCCACTGGTGTTGTGCATCACGGAGAGATTTACAATTGAAATTTCGGGACAGTACTTTTCAGGAGGAGTCGGACAACGTGTTACTTCCCCCCATATACATCTCAAATATTGATCACGAGGAGAAAATTGGAAAAATTAGAGCCAATACAGAGATTTACCGACATTCATTCTTCCCACGCACTACTCGCGAGTGGAACAGGGTTGGAGGGATCAGAGAGTGGTACCGAAAGTACCCTCCGCCACCCAACATCATGTGGCTTGCGGCGTGTGATGTAGATGTAGATGTAGATGCCCTGAATTCTCCTTTTTTTTTTTTTTTTTTTTTTTTTTTTTTTTTTTTTTTTTTTTTTTTTTTTTTTTTGCAGTAATGTATACCGAGCGAGGCGGCGCAGAGGTGAGCACACTGGACTCGCATTCGGGAGGACAACGGTTCAAACCCGCCTCTGGCCATCACGATTTAAGTTTTCTGTTTTGTCCCTAAATCGCTTCAGGCAAATGGTGGGATGGTGGTTCCTTTTAAAGGGCACGGCCGACCTCCTACCCTAATCCGATGGGACCGGTTACCTCGGCGTTTGGTCCGCTCCCCCCACGTGAAACAACCAATCGTAATGCATACAACACCGGAAAAATGATCATTACTTAAAAGTCTTATGTACACAGGGAGCCAAACCTACAACTTTCGCCAACAGAAGCAAATTTTTGCGAGTGCACAACGCCAGACACCAGCAATGGAACAGTAATTACAGTTTTTTTCAATCCAAATGCAAGTACGACGCCACATTTCTTACAATTGATTTCGTCATATTCCAGCTTCAGATAGTACGAAAACTGTACGTAGTTTCAGAAACCTTGCTATGCTAAAATTAGTAAATAAATCAAGTAGGTAACGGTAATAAAGATTAAGCTGAGCCTTACGACATGGCAGCGCCGTGTAGATGCTGTAGTTACGTCACAGAGATGCGAGTGTTAAATGAAACGTTCTTCCCAACATAGCTCTAATTATAGAGGCGACACCCACGACGTGTAGTTTTGATTAAATTGTTACAGAAAAATTTCATTTGTGAAATAAAATTACATAAATTAAAGATAATGTATTTCTTCCCAATTGTGGGAATAAACGGCAAAATTATTGTAAGCATCTTCAAAATACTGTGCGGAGCAGCCTGGCTCGCGTGGTGACGTCAGGGCCTCGCTTCCTCCGGCAGTCTATTGCCCATTGCAAAGCAGTTCGCTGTCAGCCTGTGGGCCGGACTGACTTCAAGGGCAGAGAGCGCAACGCGGCCTGTCGCACTCCGCAGGAGACCCAGCCCGGCCAGCACCTCCTATAGAGGAAAGCCTGCGCGCCCGCTCAGTGACGTCACGCACGTAGTCTGGTGCCGGTGCTCGCAGTCCGTTTGGCCACAGCAATAGACTGTTACGGGAACCGTACGAGGAAAATTCGTAAAGAAATCTGACATACCTCTCTCATGAATTACAAGATTTCCTTTCTCAAATGACCCAGTTCTTTTGTCTGTAACTTATTTCTGCATACCTTTTAGCCCCGACGTAAAAAGTGGCTGTAATAACTTTCATTATCTGAGGCATCAAAACTCCCAAATGAATGGACCCATTTCATTGTAGTTTATTTTAAAGGTGCTTTAATGGGGATTGCCACGACTTGTTTCATGGCAGTCTGGTTAGCCGTTCAAAGATCGTCAGCTACACAAAGTGCAATTGTTTGCCACCAGTGTGCACTTTCCCAATACCATTCCTAAACTGTAAGTGCTGTAGTATAAATTGTAAATCTCGAAAAGGCCAATCTAAACGTCTGCAACGGTATACATTTATCTTTTATGGCTGACCACCATTCACCATTCTTCCGTTTTGCAGTTCCTGTGTAAGACGATTTTTAATGACAAAAATTTTGATTGAAAGCCATCCGCGAAAGATTCTCGTATGCTCTCGCGGACTTTCTTTTAGGGGTTTTGTTCTGTTTTTTGAGTTAAATATTGCATCACTTTGACGCAGGTCTAATAATGTGGACGGCACTTTGCAAAGTAGCACACTGGCAGCTAACATTTTACGGACACTGTTATTGCCGCTGTTTATTCCTTATGTAGCAAAATCCATTTTAAAACCTGATTGGATGATATACCTGTTAATTAAAAAAAAGAAACACGAAAATTGGGCAAATAGTGTTCGAATTATAACACCCCCTATAGAGAGGCACTGGTAATAAGCAATAGTATGAGTCGTTTCAAAAACTAACACTGCCCTGAAAGACATGTTCTACATATGTTTTAGTCCACCATTTCAGCAACCTTGTATTCATGCTTTTTTTAAAAATTTAAAGAAATTTCTCGTGTTAATATTGTTTAAGTGAAATGCAGTTCTAATGAATGATATGATATCTCTTCTCAGTTTGTGCACCTTTCCCTAAGAAAGTTTCTTTCCATTAAGAAAATCTCACTGACCTGAGATGAGTATGTAATGGTATTGCCATAAAGTTTTGGTATGCCAATACAAATTTCAATGAATTCTCTTTTCCCAGTAAGTTAACTAAATTTCCATTATGTATTGAAATTACAAGAGGCCTCAAAATACAGATTACCAGGTTAGAATTTCGCTGCTCTAAACTGAATACCTTTGAAGAAAGAATGTTTCTGTACTAAGAAGTATATACTTTGAAACAAACTGTTTGCATGAATTGCACATAAATAAATTTCAACTACAAAGTAAACTTTCATTTCATCTGTTGAGAAGTTTTATGACGTGATGTGACCTGTGATGAAATAATTGTGAAAAATGAACACTTACCTTCATTTGGCATCACATTTGGGCTGCACTCACCAGTGGCTTAGATACTTCAGCCTTCCGTAAGTTTGGGGAAAGGGGTGGGGGTGGTGGTTCAGCTCTATTTAGTTGCAATACTTTAACAGATCATCATTCCAAAATATATATACTGGTAATTGTTTAAAAGTGGAAAACAAGTTTCATCTACTGACCATGCTGATATGAATGAATGCAAATTAAGTAAAAAAATTCTGTGTATGAATGAATTTATTTATTTCTTTTGTTCATCTTCCATACACTCTTGTCAATAATCACTAACACATGGAATGAGAAAAATTTTAGATTATAGTGGTTCACAATAGAAAATGATAGATGTACAGCATGAATACTATGTAGTGACAAAATAATTAAGACTTATGGACACCAAGGCCAAACATTAACAATAACCACATTCTTGAGACTTAAGTTTCATAATTTTAGGAATAATAATGATAAATTTTGAACAACATTAATGATTAAATTGCTATTTTATAATCTCCAGGGTAGTAATGGAAGGTCTTTAAGTGGGACACTAAAAGAATGCAAATAAAACACTGCACCATAAAGTTTTGTGTAGGAAGATTGCATATGAAAGCACTGTAGTAGAAAAATGGCGATGCATATAGACATTATATTAGGTCACCCTGTAAATTGCAAGTAATTACCAACTGTAAGTGTATGTTATGTGGCAAAAATGTGTCAAGTGGTGTTGGAATATGATCTGGTTACATTAATTAGATTAGGTGAGTGAAAAGCAATTGTGACAGGCTTAAGCTTTTTTAATATTCTTTTATAAACAAATATATTCAAAAAGCCAACAGAAGGGCATACCTGAGAGTCCACCTCAGATATTTTTCTCCTCAGCAAAGATGAGCTAACAAGAAGGCACTTTATGGCACAGAGCAAGCATCTATTTAAAGAGCTCAGTAATTAGTCAACCTGAGAATTAGTGGCACTCAATAGTGCTTGTAACAGAAGTGAGAGCTGTTCCACAATTACATTACTATTAGATGAGGAGACCTGCCAATCATTATACACAAAGAAGGCCATGAAAGTACTGCAAAGCCCTCCCCTAACGGCTTCTCCATTTGTATTAGTAGTAAAATATATGCAAACATGATCTACATAAGAAAATGTTGAGAAAACAACAGTTATAACAGCTGCAGAGAAAGTAGTAAACTCAGAAAAAGAGAGGCAATTGTCACAGCATGCACATCTGCACTCATAACAGTGACAGTAGTAGAAGACAGAGGAACACCACAAACACTATGTGAAATCGAAATTTGTCTACCTAAAGAATCCATAAATACTATAGTAGCTTTTTCAACAATAACAATTAATGAATCATTACAAATTGGCAGATTTCTCACATGTATCACAAGCTAAAGTAATAACTTCAGTATACAAAGAAAAGTGTTGCAGAGAATGTAGAGAACTATAGAGCAATTTTGCTCTTGTCTCCCATTTATCACCAAAACAAAGTAACCTTGTTTGCAAAAAAAGTGGAGTCTGCTATAGCACAGTTTGTGTAGGTTTTTCTCAAAATAATAAAGGAAGGTGATCAAAATGGCATTGTCTTGTCATTGTCAAAGGCATGTGCCATGTTGGGCCACATAACTTTATTACACAAATTAGAAATACTATGAATAAGGCATGCAGCAAAGAAGTGGTTTAAGTCATACTCGGAAAAGCAAGCGAATTGATTTTTAGGTTCCACATACTATAAAAAGATTACTATTGGTCCTCTCTGCCTGCCACACCCCCTCCCCTCCCTCCTGTATGTAGCATTCACCACCCAACTTCAACTGAGAAAAAATTAGTGTAAGATTCTTTATATTAAAGATTAATTTCTTTGATAAAAATTTCACGTTAGGCTATTAGTGTTGATAGCTGTTAGCAGCTGTATATTAAAATATTTATACAAACTCTCAGCCATAAGTTACAATTTGGTAAGTTTGACTAGTTTCAGATTAACCTGACTAGTTCAGCTTAAGAGGCATTTGTTGATGTGGCAATATTACTGATGACAGGTTTTGTATTAATGATTTAAAAAGAATCTAAGATAAAGATTTCAAAGTTATGTTGTAAGAGTTTGCAGTTTTCGCTGAGTGTTTTTTGAAATTTTTTTTCCATTAACCTTTTTACAGTAGTTGTTTAAAAATATATTGACACCAACCCAAACAACACTTTTCATTATTGCCTGGGATGAATGTCCATTGCAGCATACCCCATCAAATAATAAAAAGTCATTTTCGTGAAGAGTAGCAAGTGCTACTGCACAGGCAATAGCACGTTGATTCGTACAGGCAAGAAAATCTCTTTCATGTTCTTTGAGAAGTTTGCTGATGACAATATAAGTGTAGACAATCATATTTAAAATAGTGTCTGATGGGTATTTTAGTCCTCCATGATCAAGTCTCTGTATCAAACTAAAATGTTCGTTTATTGGCAACTCCTTTTCAATCACAATTTCATTAAGGCAACTCTCACATTTCAGCTTCTTAATCACTGCATGAGCACAGTAGCCTGCAATGAAAGTTAAAGACGTTGCAATATCTTTCACTGAAAGAACATCGTCTTGAGTTACACTGACTTCTATGTCTAATGTGTCTGTTTCTTCAACTTCAGAAAACATAAAATTTTTTATGGCCCCTACTGTGATATTGCCATAGGAAGGAGAACATAAAACTAAAGGCATTACACTTTGAATTCGAAGCTTCTTTTCTGCTTCATAGACTTGTGTCACTGAAACATTGTATTGGGAACCTGCAAGCTGTCTATACTTTCCAAAACGCCGCTCAAGCACATCTGTTTGTAGCTTGGCTGTCAGTAAATAGCTCATACCTAGCTCTTCAGTACAGTATCGAGCAATCTCTACAACGGCATATGTTGTATGTTGAATAGCAAAAAATGTTTCTTTTGTGAGAAACCCACTTGACAAACCTTTTGCTTTCCACACATCAAGCCAGTCTAGAAAATCTAGCAAAAATTGCATAGAAACTCTATCAGTTGTCAACGGATCCATATAAGGATTCTGTTTGTGTTTCCCTTTAAACACTGATTTCACATTCATGACATCAAACCATTTTGTTATTATTCGAATGTATTCTGCTGTTGATGGTGCATGTCTCAAATCAAATTTATCACTAGCTACCTCAAGGCCCTCTGACACATGTCGATTGAATATCTGCAGCACTAATTTCATGCTCTGTTTTTCTAATGATGTAGGGCAAAGTGATTTAAGAGACAATGTGTGACAATATTTTACTAAAGAACTGGAATCTATGTCATAAATCTGTTTCAGTGTTTTAAAAGAAGCTACAGAAAACTTATTTTCTTCCACTTCTTTTCTAACTGGAAACTGAGGATAAAACATATCTTTACCATCATTTTTTTGGTTCAGCCACACATTTCTTATGCATTTAACAATGTGTATGGCATCAATTAAAAAGAAAAGTGGGCGATTAGGATCAGATGGATGTTTAAAAACTATATTAACAGCTTTATCCAGAGAAAACATTGACATGGTTTTGCTATTGATTTTGTTGTTGTCAGTTACCACACAAAAAACCCTATAGCCTATTAGTTCAAGGCCATTTATTATGGCCAGTAGCACATCGTATAATGCATTAGATGAAATGGTTTTCACCGGTAAAATGTGAACAACATCCCTGTACAAAGACTTGACACTCTGCAACATAAATACAAATGCTGAATTTGCAGCACATTCAGAGTTATATGACATGCCCAAAACACTACCTCCTTTATATTCCAAATAAGAATTTAGATGAATTTCATCTACACTCAAAACAACATTGACATCATCGCTGTTCAAGTATTGAAATTTCTGTCTTGCATAGGATAGGAAATTACTTCCCCCAAGCCTTTCGTGAGATGGATTCACATTAAATTTGCTGCAGATCCTACGCAGAGTGCTTGGATGTGGCATTTTCATTAATGAGCTGCTACGTAAAAAATTGTAAGCGTGAGATGAAATTGAAAATAGCAAACAACACAGTATCATAAATGTAGAACTAAACCTATGATTAAATTTCTTTACATTTATGAGACTAACTTGTTCATATATAAAGTCTACCATCTCCTTTTCACTCTCCTGTAAACTGTCTTTCAGCACTCCTAGACTGTCTTTCACTATCTCTACAATACTATCTATAGAAGTTTCTGAGTGCCCACAATCTGTGTCTGAAAACTCCTGCAGTACACTGACAATTTCATGGATATTGGTTACAATTACAGGAAAAGATCTTTTTCCTAATGTCTTAATTTGTACATCTTTCTTAAACAATGAAACATTTAAATTACTATCTATAACGACAGAATGTGTGATTAATGGTGCTGGATTTCTTATTATCTTTAAAAAACAAACAAAATCACTGTGTTTTTCGATCACACTCCACTCGTTGGGCAAATCCACTTCCTTCGTACGCAACATCAACTCTTCTAAAGAACTGAAGCTGAAAGTGTTTTCATAGTCCTTCTGTGATGCTAAACTATATTGTAACGCTGCAGCTAACTGCTCATTTTCAAGCCTTTGCTTTTTCTCCTCTGGCCCTTCACGTCTACTTTCTTCCTTTGAAAGGTAGGAAGGACAGTTTGGGAGTAGTGATGGAACTGCATCTGGTCTCAAACGTGGTTTGAGAAGGGGGGCTCTTAATAACTGACCAGTCCTTTCATCCACAATTTGTGTTTCCCAAATAACATCATCCTTGTGGAAGTGAACATGACATACCTGTAATTAAAAATGAATAAAAAATGAAAAAGGTGCTTACAACTGAATGTGATGACAATATTAATAGTGTGAAAACAATTTATGAATATAAAGTTAGTTTCTAGTTCTAAAATACAAATAGACTCCCAACTAAAATGCAGAAGAATGCTCAAGTGATAAATGTGGCCATGGAATAGTAACTCTATAAAACAATAACACTACAATATCAAAACACATGCAGTTACATGTCATGGCAACAAGCTCTTAAAGAGATGGTGAAATGAAGAAAGTACTTTCCCCATCAAAAATTACAAACATTGACTAATGTTTGTAGTATAATTCAATAACAGTGACAATTTTTTTTATAAGTTAGCCTTGAAGCTCATATTTACAAGAGGGGTGGGATTTTTGCTTAATGTCTTGCTCTATTCCCCCCCACCCCCACCCCACACACACACCTCGGACACAAGAAAGCATGATGACACCAAACTCACACAGGTGTAATCCAAGAAGCAACTGTGACACAGTAACAGAATAATACAAAGTAATTGTCAACACTGTGTAACCTTTAGAACTATGAAATACTTAAAGGTAGTGCTTTTTATCAGATAGACACTGTTTTGCTTTTGATATCAGTTCATAACTTACATGAAAACTGACAGTATGATGAACTAATACATTGCCACTTATGTGCTACCTATTAGGCTAAACATGAGTACACAATTGCTTTCAAGTACTTTAGCTGTGTATCTATAAGACAGCTGTGTAGGCCACTGGCATGTATCTGAAATTCCAGACCCAGAAAGTAAGAATTTGTAAAATCCACAAGTATTTTTTATATGTTTTCACAGTTTCACCCTTTGCATTTTGTGATGGCCTGTTAATCCATTCATGTACTCATTCATTTTTCCTGTCTATGGTTCACTGTTAAGTCTAAAGCCTACTATATTCCCTAATAGTAACATTCCTTGCAATGACTTCAAATTCCCACCAATAATTTATTAAAAACAAGCGACTGAGACACTGTTTTTACTTCATTTTCAATTTCTGGGTACACCACATTACTTATTTTTGAACAGGCAACTTCCTAAAGACTTTTACAGCAAAAAGAAACACAAATACAGAAGCAGAATACATCGAAAATCGTCTGTATCTTAAGTGCACGTACTTAATTATAAACCGACTTTTATTCCTAACAACAGGCAGCATAAACAGTAAGTATAAAGATATACTGAGATATTTAACTACGTAAGTATGACTGTGCTTAGGCTATACTGGTTGAACTTGCAGAATACAGAATTCATGTAACCTATACCAGCTAAACTGTAGAATTGCCAGGGCAAGAAAACGAAACGCTATTTTCTTCGGCACTTATTCAGTTAAGATCTGATATATTAGTCAAAATGTCGCTGACCTTCCTTACTGCATAAGTGCCTATTCTTTGTTAGCACACTTAACCTCTTTTAAGAAATAAACAAAACAAATACTTACTCTTGAACTTGAAGAAGGAGTGAAGTTATCTCTGCGAATACTTGACAACCATTTCTTTCTCATTGCTTCATCCTCCGGAAATTTAAACACGGTTACTTTTGGTCCACCGTCGTAATTTCCTCTACAATTCGGCACACAACAACGATACGGCATTTTGCAGGCAACGAAATTTTCACAGGCAAGAAAAACAGATCACCAGTTTAGTGCACAGAAACTAAACAACCAAATCACGTACACTAACGCAGGAACACCATTCACTATAATAGTAAACTGACGCGAAACTCGCCGAACGACTATTCACAAGCACTGTTCCGTGAAACTGTTGAAGAAAGGACTATCTGTGTAGCCATCTTGTGACGTCACGCACTACGTAGACAGGCTTTCTTTTACAGGGGGTGCTGGCCCGGCCCGTGCGGTGTCGTCACGGCCTCGTTTCGTCCGAGACTACTGAAGCCCAGTGCGAAGCAGTGGGCTCGCAGCCCGTGAGCCTCGTACAGCGCCGCTTCACCATGTCAGAGGAAGAATTCATCGCCAGTCGGCACCCGAGGGAGGCACGGTTTTCTCAACAGTACGATCGCAAGCCTCATACGAGCAGGGAGAATTCGGTAGCGTGGTGTTCGTGTCACGGCAGGTTCGGTGAAGCGGGCTGATGAGGCTATGGTCACCGATATCGATGGATTCCGCCGACGACCGACATCGGCCGAAGACGACCGATGTTTTCAAATCAGTACGCCATAACGCGCGCGGTCACACTGTAGACGATACCATCGCCCGAACGTACAGACTTCGGACGATAATCGGTGAAATTCAAATCAGCTTGTTTTCTTCGGTCAAACTGACCAAGGTTCTCACCCAAGAAATATAGACTGTGAGAAACTGATAAATTTAAAAAAATGGTTCAAATGGCTCTGAGCACTATGGCACTTAACTGCTGAGGTCATCAGTCCCCTAGAACTTAGAACTACTTAAACCTAACTAGCCTAAGGACATCACACACATCCATGCCCGAGGCAGGATTCGAACCTGAGACCGTAGCGGTCACACGGCTCCAGACTGTAGCGCCTAGAACCGCTCGGCCACTCCGGCCGGCCTGATAAATTTAGTCCAAGAAAGAATGAGGTTGTGGCATCCTGAGAATGAAAATATCATACTCGGCATATAGTTCGGAATCTATGGACTGAAATCGCACGTTAACTGGAAACCACAAGTAGGCAAAATCTGTATTGTAAATTTTAGGCGTAAACTATAACGCCAAAAAATAATTTGTTCAGGTCGGAAGGGTAGCGTATCTTATGCCTGTAGTTCCTGTAGTGGATCTTCTTTGGATTGCGGTAGGTTGGCATGCCTGTCTACAAATTATTATTTACTGCTCACTAGCGTTTAAATGCCAATGGGATAGAGATTCTGTTATATGAAGTGGTGTTGTAAATGTGGCGGACGGTATGTATTTCCACCTTTCAGTGCTTTAGGTGATCGGAGTATCTTATGCTAGGCCACAGTCTAACATAACACTCGCGACATCTCGCCTCGATTTTGTCACCTACCGCGCCAGCAGCGCACCAAGCGGCCAGTAACTTAAACTGTGAGTTCGGCGCGATCGTGAAAGCGAATAGTGGTTGTTTATTTTGATTTCTACAATGGTTTTTACAAGCGGGACGTTTGTAGCGCAATAAATTGCAGCAAGAACAGGAAGAAGACACCACCGCTGTTTTTTTAGGTTTCCTAAGGATCATGTTACTAAACTGTAATGTCGAGATTCACTTGCAAACTACATGTGTATCAATGATTAATGTTTCGTTTTAGGAGCAGAAAATAGTTGGTTAGTATCAGACGAGAAGACATTATGAAAAAACACCCAGTTTACCTGTATAATAATATTAGGTTTTGTTCGCTGCATTTCGAACAAAACCAGTTCATGAACGCAGGCAACAATAAATTCGTGTGGAATGCAGTACCCACACTGTTTGACATCCCAATTAAGCCACCTCAACTGACTATGAAGAGGAAACTGCCACAAAGATTCGATAATCCATCTTAAGTTGTAAAACAGTCCTATGACACAGAAGCAGTCAGTTCAGCTCTCCATGTATCAGTGCCAGATTCGTGTGAATCGTCAACACAGACCTGCTTTGACGATGAAGTGGTTAGATTAAGTGCAGTTGTTCGTGTCTTACAAAAGCGTAATGTTTGGTATGTATTTCATTCACTTCTGTTGTTAGTCACTTAGCTTCTTTCGTGTGATGACACTACTTTGTTAGCGCGTTATTCACTGACAGATTGTTTGAAAATTATTCAAATATTTAGTTTTGCATGAAATGTAATGTAATCAGCTCATCATAATGTTTTCAACATATTTCTCCCACTATTCGGCAGTTGCTTGCCCCACTTAGAATAACATAAAGATGAAGGTCGTACTTGTGGCAACAGACGGCGGCAATGACAAACACGGTAGGCCTACGGAACGATAAATGAGCTGTCGATCGCTTTTGCATGTAGAGGTACTTGTCTGTGCTTCTTACGTGTGAATCTGTGTGTTTATAATCTTTTGATATCAACGTGGTAAGCTGCAGTTCTATCCAACGTCTCAAGTGTTTCTTCACGAACGTGTTGAAGCTTGCCACTCGATTCACGGTTTTTGCCCATACTTGCGCTTATTTTAGAAACATTTTTAGAAGCATGTATGCCTACTGATACCACACAAACCCTTGGAGGCAAGAAAATAACTCAAATATTTCGTAAATTACGCGGGAAATGGATGCAAAACAAACATTATGCTTACGACCCGTCTGACTTTCACCTTACTCGCCGCTTGAAGCGCTAGTGTCGCTCCATCTGTCAAACTGTAACAACTTTACAGCAGGGAGTGTCGCGACTGTTATATTAGACTGTGTGCTAAACCTTGTGCTTGTCTTTCACACTATAACAGATGACAATCATTGAATGTTAACTGATGTACCTCTTCACAATAAATACGGCGAAACATAGTGTTTGTAACTTGCTTTTCAAGGCCACCCCAAGTTATATAGAGTATGTAACAGATTTCTCCCTTCAATTCATATATTCATAAAACGTGCCTGGTTACTACGATAACTGAGGACAGAGTACACGGTGCTCGCCTGTTATTTTCGAGACAGGACAGAGACTTCTTGGAATGCAACTCGTTCTAAGAGCTTAAAATCTGATCTAATTCGTACATAGAATAGATTCTAACCGAACCTAACCTTCTTGACCCCGCCAAAAACTGACGAAGGAGATCGGACGCACTGTAACCACGCTGTCGGGCGATGTTATCGGGCGAACTATAGCGAAGTGCCGCCGTGAACGCAGCCTAAGAAGTGCGAACAACCATGCGGGTATCCAGATGCCAAAAGCGGCAGATAAGTGACGGTATCGGCCGCCAACGACGAAATTATGGCCCTGCAAATTTCAACGACGGAAAGGAAGTGCTACCCAACAAGACAGTATCTATAGAGAGGCTACAGCCAGCGTACGTGACACAAGAAGACGACGGCACACTCAACCGCAGGCTCTGAACGTGGTGGAAAGGCGTTGACACCCGATAGTGCGATAGTTTTTGAAAACGATGAAAAAGGTAATTCACATACGCATCAAGAGGAGGAGGACGAGAAGCCAGTTGATCACGCAGTTTAGGTGCTGGTAGAGATGAGGATGCGGGCAGGGAGGAAAGTTGTACCTCGGCGCCCCTACACACCAGTCAACAGCAACCATGTGGACAGCAACCAAGACCGCGGGCACCGACCGTCGGAGTGGTTACGCATAACGCGAGACCTCGACCAGTGACCAGACTTCACAGGTGGGCGTTCTTCCGAGCTGGACGTCGATTTTATCCTGCGTTTCCAGAGATTCTATGCACACCAGGTTTCCAGGAGAAGATTTTATGGCCGGGAAGGGGAAACAGCAGCAAGGTTCTGCAGAGAGTAACTTCATGCCCCACATTCAGAAAGGAGGGACTGGAGAGCGGGGGGGGGGGGGGGGGGGGTTGCTATAGCGACGTATTACAGTGATACGTGGATGGTCGAGAGTCGACAGTAGTCCAGAGACGGTATTGAGGTGGCCAAGGAGTGAAAACAGCCAACACAGAAAATGCGGTTTCACGAAGGTAGGGTAGCATACGTAATATTCTTGTTTCCAGTGCAGAAAACTCATCAATCCACCTGCCCAAAATTCAAGGAGCGATTTATTACTAAATTGTATTTTGATTTCCCCCCTTGCCATGAACTCCATGAAAACTACTACTTCGGCAGTTCAGAGAACTTCGTAGTATTTTCGCGCGCTACCTGTAAGACAGACCAATAGAGCCATCGATTTTGGTTTTGTCAATGTAGTGTACCTCACTGCTATCGTATCAGAAAAAGCGTCGGGAGGATGAGTGCCGGGGAGGAGAGGGGCAAGAAAATTGTGACGAAAATTGGGTCGCGAATACTAAAAGGTTGAGAAACCGTGTTACAGCGAAATTTCAGACTGATATCTGTAGCCTGAAAACTGCCTTAGGTAACACGCTGTAATAAAACGTCGTTCAGCAGACACATGTGATAGATTCGATCGTCATCGCCAGGTGTTACGGTGGGCCGCATTTAATAATGCCGTCATTATTGCAGCGGTTGTCATCAGCGTCAGGTGCAATCAATACATCTTCGTGCGCGCCGCTCGCTGCCGTTCGCGCTGGTGCAAACGAAATCCGCTAGATGGCAGGACGGGCAAGTGGCCGCGGTGATGCCGCCAGCGTCGTTTCTTCAGTCGGCCGCTCGATGCGAAGCTGTGAAGTGGGAGACGGGGTGTAGGCGCTGTTAAGACGAGCGCAACATGTCGAAACGAGGGCTGCCTCTGGTCCTTGTGGCCTATCTTCTTGGCGTTCTTACCACCAGACATGCTGCCGGCTATAAAGTCGAGAAGTATCCTCTCCTAATGCCGAACGTCTCGCCGAAAACGGTAAGTGTACACTACAGTGCTTGTGGTGGGGGAAGTCCGTTGACAGCTGTTTCCCACCTGCCAGGTGGTAGAGGCGAAGAGGGAGAGTCTATTCGCTTGAGTGCTCTTTCAGGAACTCATTGCAGCAAATTGTTAAAATGCAGAATACCGGGAACGCTTACCATATGTCGCCAAAACGAGGGTAACATTTCAGTTCACTCGCCCTAGTGTTTTTGAAGCGATACAGCAAATGACTGGAACTAAATCATACATTCATCACAGCGCTTGTGGAACACATGCAGATCATCATTGCTGTTATCTCGTACGCGTTGACAGTACAGATTTAAGTGTGGAGCATTGGCGTTTCAAACTCCTGTTGTTACTCCACTTTCAAAGTTGAGAACTTGTTAGCTGGAATTTTCGAAATCTGCCACTTCCAAGAACCACTCGTCTCATTGCAGGATTAGACTGCAAAAACCCTTGAAACTTTATAGTGGGGTGCTTGCTGACAACGCTCCTATCTCTGCGAGCGGAACTGGAAGCCTTTCACTAATGACATAATTGCAACAGACTTCTGCTGTCGGCATGGAGCTATACTTTGAGAGTCTGTCCAGCATTCAGACGCCTGAATGTGAGCGTGAACAAACAGTTCAAACCTGTTAATTCATCGGACCGCAGAGGATAAACACACTTTATTTATCAGACCTTTTCTCGTAGCACAACTAATGTTAAGCTGCCAAATGTTCCCAACTACCAACACGCCGTTAACTCATTTGTCGTCTTCAGAGTCTAGTATCACCTGGTTAGTGTAGAAAACGTCTTCGGGTGCGATGTTCATGTTTGACACAGATGTAAATGTAACTGTTGAAGAGTTAGATCAAAATGTTTTCTCCCAACTCCAGATGTATCAGATACCGAACTGGGTGGCCAGTGGTTAAGGCATGAAGCGCTTATTTCATATCTCTCTTCAGCCATTCAGATTAAAGTTTTCGTTGTCCCTCGAAATAGGTATGGGTGAACGGCGGGATGGTTCCTTTAAATAGGACGCAACCGTTTTCCCGCCCTATCATTAAGCAGGGGAGGTAATACTCCGCTTTGATAAACATGATGCTGAAAGGAGGCTGAACTGTGTATCTTCTTTTCATTTAACGAAAGTAACTGCCGTGCTCGGTTACTAGACGCCGACAAACAGCCCATTATTGTGTTTAGTCAGGTCATATAGACAAAGTCTCCATTGTCTGACTTTGGCCTTTCAAAGTACCATTGACCATATGGTACCGCTGCAGCTACAACTGAAAGCGAATTCCGAAGCAACATACATTCTTGATACATTTGCAGGGGTCAACGGTATCTTCCAAAGACCAAAGCTTACAATAACATGTGTTTTGATAATTTGAAACTCAAGCGCAGCTTCCAACATATGGTTGTAGAGTAGACTAAGATTCCTGTAGTATTTCACTAGGCACAATTCAATGAAAAAGTGAAATGTATATTTTTATCACCGATTTAATATAAATCACAATTTAGCTACGGATTCGAACAGTACTGCGACGCACTGGACGACCACAGGTAATAGAGGTCTCAAGAACTGCCAGTTGGCATTATTCAGCCGCAGAGGTCTTCGCTAGTGGAGGAAGCCGCCTAGGGTGCATATTCATCTTCAAAAAAATTTCTGCATAGCAACGTTGATTGCTGTTGAAACTCAGTTTTGTGTTAATTTGCATGTAGACGAATCATATGTTACTTAGTTTTTGCGTATCGGTGTCTATTTCAAACTCTTTTCGTACCCATGAAAGGCATTCTTTGTCGCTTTACGAACCGGAGAGACTGAGGTTATGGAGTTGCTGTTTCTTCTCGGCACCCATATGAATTGGGGCGCACATGTTCTATGTGAAGGGAAGTTGCAAAACAGGGGAAGCGCTTTACCATCTGAGCTATCCGAGGGCAACTAACGGAACAGTTGAAAGCTCAATCTACCAATAATCTGCATCTACATATATACTCCGCAAGCCACCAAGCGGTGTGTGGCGGACGGCACAATTCGCGCCAAAGTCGTATTTCCCCCCGTCTGTTCCACTCGCGGATCGCGCGAGGGAGTTGACTGTCTGAACGCCTCAGTACGAGATCTAATTTCCCTTATCTTTGAATAGTGATCATCGCGCGATTTTAAAGTTGGTAGTCATCCTCGGCGAAGATCGCATTTCGGAATTTAGCGAGCACCCCCTTCCGTTTAGCGCGCCGTCTATCTGCAAATGTGTCGCACTTCAAACTTTCTATGAGGTTTGTAACGCTCTCGCGATGGCTAAATGTACCAGTCACGAATCTTGCCGCTCTTTTTTGGACCTTCTCAATCTCTTGAATCAGACCCAACTGGTAAGGTTCCATACAGACGGACAATACTCTAAGACATGACGGACTAACGTATTGTAATACTCACCATATTGTCCAAGCTGCACAAATGCTGTTGCATGGCATACCAGAGGAGCATGTATGGCAAAAGAAACCGCCCAGAGAAAGTTTTGTACCACGTACATGAACTACATACTTTGCGAGTTTTTATAAATCTTTTTCAGTACTCATTTGACTACAACAAATCAGTAGCTATGGTTACCTGTGGAATTCAGGGAAAAGTAAATCTGCTTTCTCAGTGTGAATCGGTACAGCTTGCTGTGTCCCAGGGTGTGAACGAGATACTGCGGCTTGAGTACGCTGGTCGATCTATTACCATGCCTGGAAGGGTAATTCAAAGCTTGGAGCTTGGACGCATTGTCACTTTGTGCCGACCAGGACTGTCGGGACGGGAAGCTGGCTCCGGAACTGTCTTGTTTGAAACAGTCTGCTGCTATCTTGAGCCTCGTAGTAGTTGCCTATGGTCAACACCAACTGTCTGCCGCCAACTACGAATTATGGCCCCTAGGTTCCCCAGGTAGAACTGAACAGAACTGTGCCTTTCCTTCCAGGTGGCAACTGAGACGACATCATCGAACAAGACAGTACCCAACAATATCTACGCGAAGCTAACGTATTGATACTGGTGTTTGTAAAGGCCCCCTACAAACGCACCAACCGATCGACAAACTGGACGTCTGAAGCACCTTCACCAGCCGACCGACCAACTTACGTTGTTGGGATGTCGGTCGGGTAGGACCACCCGACAGCCACCCACCAACTCCACTCGACCTCTGACCACACCTTACCCAACAAATTGAGCTGTGTGTGGCGCCTTCGTGCCAACCGCCCGACCAAAGTTCGTCTTATGTCAATGCGCGCAGGATTGAATGCCATTTTAATATACACGGCTGGAGATATTTATAGCCTGGTCTAAACGTAACGTTTTGTCGTTAGTCTTGCATGATCTTGTAAGACTGACACAAACCGCGCAGCTAAACCATTCAAACTTCCGCTCAGTTTTTTGCTTAGTCGTTCCGAAATCATCATGGAGAAAACACTGCTAGTGACGACAGCTGCACTGTGTGTTCTTAAACTGAACAAGAAGAGAAAGTCTGTACTTCATTCACGATGGTCCCGAGATTCGTTATTGAAGAGAGACATTCTCCCACGTGAATTTTCTCCGAGAAGTACGGAAGGTACACGAACGCGTAATTACTTACGTAGGGACATAGAAACATACTGTAAACCGTTAATATTGGATCCTGCCCACTCGCGAAATATAGCGTGTCTAGGAAGCTGTTTTCTCGGATAGCTAGATAAAAAATCAAGCAAATCATATTAATGGAATTTATTACAGTAAATTGAATTGACAATGCCGGCCCCTGTGGCCGAGAGGTTCTAGGCGCTTCAGTACGGAACCGCGCTGCTGCTACGGTCGCATGTTCGAATCCTGCCTCGAGCATGGATGTGTGTGATGTCCTTAGGTTAGCTAGGTTTACGTAGTTCTAAGTTTAGGGGACTGATGACCTCAGATGTGAAGTTCCTTAGTGCTTAGAGCCATTTGAATTGACAATACTTAACTTTGCCTTTTTACAAAGAGGAGTCGCAAGCAATTGGCGACATGCAAATAATCAAAGTCCTTCGATGCGTACAGTTTCCATGCAAGCAATTAATACAGATCACAAGTCACGTGTAAATCGTTTGGATCACGGCTCGTCTTCTAGTGCGGCCGAGGTTAGCTGGAGCGGCGCTAATATTCTCTTCGTATAGGGACCACTCCTGCCGTGGTGTCGTCCTAGTCAGCGTACTATTGGCTGACGTCGTCTCACAGGCTTCTCTGCTGTTACGTTCTTGATCTTCGTGACGGCGCTTGGCGCTTGTCGTTACGCCGGAACAAGAAAATGGTTCAAATGGGTCTAAGCACTATGGGACTTAACATCTGAGGTCATCAGTCCCCTGAGGCAGGATTCGAACCTGCGACCGTAGCAGCAGCGCGGTTCCGGGCTGAACCACCTAGAACCGCTTGGCCACAACGGCCGGCTTACGCTGGAGCAGTTAGCGCTTGTAACCCCAGAGATTGAAAAGGAAGACAGTGTCATGAGGGCGTCTATCAGCTCCCACGAGAGACCCACAACAACGCTTACGTTTTTAGCGACTGGGAGGAACTGCAAGGACCTGAAATTTACAACTATAATTTCTAAACTAGCTTTGAGCCGCATCATGCCGGAAGCCCGTGTAGCTATACCTCTTGTCTGTTGTACAATCAAGTATTCGATAAAAATATTCCAAAATTTAAAGACGTCTGTACTGCATTTCGACTTTCTCTTATGGTGAACCAAACCGATTGGTAAATTCATATCGCACTTTCGTGGTTGGTGACGCCAATTATATGTGTTTAGGAGTTCCAGTTGTACGTTTGTTTCTGCCTTATCGTTGACACACAGTAGACTGGCAGCGGAGCTAGGTTTGAGCGATAAGACTGACGTGCGACTATATGTACAGCCTTGTCGGTAGTCTTCTACGTATACGAAGCCACAGCCCATCAGTCTTTCAGACTTCATTCAGTTCATATAAGACTCTCAAACTTCCGTCGACTCGTAACGTTTTATTTGACAAATCTGGCACGATCATGCAGGACTGACGACAAAACGGTGCGCGAGGACCAGGCTTGAAAGTTGCAGACGTATGTGGGACACGTCGTGCGAGGAGTATGGTACAGAGGTGCAAGAAACGAAGCATGTGTTTCATTTTTTGACGAATCCATGAAGGTTTCATGTGGCATATAGAGTAAAAGAAACATTTTTATGAATAAAAGCCCGTCGCAAAACCTTATTTCAGTTTTTGGGTTTTATTTCCGATACTTATCGGAAATGAAAGATAAAAATCGAAATAGACAGATTAGAAATCCTTCGTTACAGCAAAGATATAGGATTATACCGTTGCCGTCTGTCTGTTGTAGAATTAAGGAACATATTTTATGATCAAGTATTATAACGTTTTTGAAGAACGAAAACCTCTTCTATCAAAATAAACATAGATTACGCAACCAGAGTTTTACGAAATTCAGCTTGCTCTGTTCCTCCATGAAATCCATAGCGCGGTAGACAACGGCGCTTAGGTTGAAATGCATTTCACGCCGTCCCGCCTTTTAGTGGGAAAATACGAACATGCCGAGTACAGGACGTGATTTGCGACTAGGTTCAATACTTCCTAACAGATAGAATTAAACATGTCGCTGTGAAAGGAACAAAAACCAAGTATGTAATTTCCTTCGTACTCCAAGGAAGCGTGATAAGACTGTTACTGCTTACAATGTATACAGGGTGGTCCATTGATCGTGAACGGGCCAAATATCTCAGGAAATAAGCCTCAAACGAAAAAACTACAAAGAACGAAACTCGTCTAGCTTGAAGGGAGAAACCAGATGGCGCTATGGTTGGACCGCTAGATGGCGCTGCCATAGGTCAAACGGATATAAATTGCGTTTTTTAAAGTACGAACCCCCATTTTTATTACATATTCGTGAAGGACGTAAAGAAATATGAATGTTTTAGTTGGACCACTTTTTTCGCTTTGTGATAGATGGCGCTGTAATAGTCACAAACATATGGCTCACAATTTTAGACCAACAGTTGGTAACAGGTAGGTTTTTTAAATTACACTCCTGGAAATTGAAATAAGAACACCGTGAATTCATTGTCCCAGGAAGGGGAAACTTTATTGACACATTCCTGGGGTCAGATACATCACATGATCACACTGACAGAACCACAGGCACATAGACACAGGCAACAGAGCATGCACAATGTCGGCACTAGTACAGTGTATATCCACCTTTCGCAGCAATGCAGGCTGCTATTCTCCCATGGAGACGATCGTAGAGATGCTGGATGTAGTCCTGTGGAACGGCTTGCCATGCCCTTTCCACCTGGCGCCTCAGTTGGACCAGCGTTCGTGCTGGACGTGCAGACAGCGTGAGACGACGCTTCATCCAGTCCCAAACATGCTCAATGGGGGACAGATCCGGAGATATTGCTGGCCAGGGTAGTTGACTTACACCTTCTAGAGCACGTTGGGTGGCACGGGATACATGCGGACGTGCATTGTCCTGTTGGAACAGCAAGTTCCCTTGCCGGTCTAGGAATGGTAGAACGATGGGTTCGATGACGGTTTGGATGTACCGTGCACTATTCAGTGTCCCCTCGACGATCACCAGTGGTGTACGGCCAGTGTAGGAGATCGCTCCCCACACCATGATGCCGGGTGTTGGCCCTGTGTGCCTCGGTCGTATGCAGTCCTGATTGTGGCGCTCACCTGCACGGCGCCAAACACGCATACGACCATCATTGGCACCAAGGCAGAAGCGACTCTCATCGCTGAAGACGACACGTCTCCATTCGTCCCTCCATTCACGCCTGTCGCGACACCACTGGAGGCGGGCTGCACGATGTTGGGGCGTGAGCGGAAGACGGCCTAACGGTGTGCGGGGCCGTAGCCCAACTTCATGGAGACGGTTGCGAATGGTCCTCGCCGATACCCCAGGAGCAACAGTGTCCCTAATTTGCTGGGAAGTGGCGGTGCGGTCCCCTACGGCACTGCGTAGGATCCTACGGTCTTGGCGTGCATCCGTGCGTCGCTGCGGTCCGGTCCCAGGTCGACGGGCACGTGCACCTTCCGCCGACCACTGGCGACAACATCGATGTACTGTGGAGACCTCACGCCCCAAGTGTTGAGCAATTCGGCGGTACGTCCACCCGGCCTCCCGCATGCCCACTATACGCCCTCGCTCAAAGTCCGTCAACTGCACATACGGTTCACGTCCACGCTGTCGCGGCATGCTACCAGTGTTAAAGACTGCGATGGAGCTCCATATGCCACGGCAAACTGGCTGACACTGACGGCGGCGGTGCACAAATGCTGCGCAGCTAGCGCCATTCGACGGCCAACACCGCGGTTCCTGGTGTGTCCGCTGTGCCGTGCGTGTGATCATTGCTTGTACAGCCCTCTCGCAGTGTCCGGAGCAAGTATGGTGGGTCTGACACACCGGTGTCAATGTGTTCTTTTTTCCATTTCCAGGAGTGTAAAATACAGAACGTAGGTACGTATGAACATTTTATTTCGGTTGTTCCAATGTGATACATGTACCTTTGCGAACTTATCATTTCTGAGAACGCATGCTGTTACAGCGTGATTACCTGTAAATACCACATTAATGCAATAACTGCTCAAAATGATGTCCGTCAACCTCAAAGCATTTGGCAATACGAGTAACGACATTCCTCTCAACAGCGAGTAGTTCGCCTTCCGTAATGTTCGCACATGCGTTGACAATGCGCTGACGCATGTTGTCAGGCGTTATCGGTGGATCACGATGGCAAATATCCTTCAACTTTCCCCACAGAAAGAAATCCGGGGACGTCAGATCCAGTGAACGTGCGGGCCATGGTATGGTGCTTCGACGGCCAATCCACCTGTCATGAAATATGCTATTTAATACTGCTTCAACCGCACGCGAGCTATGTGCCGGACAAAATCGTTCAAATGGCTCTGAGCACTATGGGACTCAACTGCTGAGGTCATCAGTCACCTAGAACGTAGAACTACTTAAACCTAACTAACCTAAGGACATCACACACATCCATACCCGAGGCAGCATTCGTACCTGCGGCCGTAGCGGTCGCGCGGTCCAGACTGTAGCACCTAGAACCGCTCGGCCACCCTGGCCCGCACCTACAGAGAACTGATGAATAATGCAGGGACGGGCATTGGATCTTGAACGTAAATAAATGTAACATATTGCACATACATAGAGGAAATCTACTACTGCGTAACTACGCTATTGATAACAAATTGCTGCTAACAGTATCTACCGTAAAATATCTAGGGGTAACTATCCTAAGTCGAATGGCCACATTAAGACAAATAGCAGCAAAAGCGGATGCCAGACTGTGATTCATAGGAAGAATGTTAAGGAAATGTACCTCATCCTCTACGAGGTGGCTTACAAGGCGCTTGTTCGAACGATTCTCGATTATTGTTCATCGATATGGGATCCTTACCTCGTAGGACGGACAGGAGAGGTGAAGACTCGACGAAGTCCGGTACGTTTCGCCGTATGTCGTTTAGTCGGCGCGAGAATGTTACACAGATGCTCGACAAACTCCAGTTCCATACGCTGCAAGAGGCGCTGTGGATTACAGGGAAACCCCTATTCAGATTTCGAGAAAATACTTTCCGGGAAGTGGCGGGCAACTGATTATTTCCTCCCACGTACATCTTGCGAAATGACCACAACGAGAAAGGACATCATCTTTACGCCAAAGACTGTTACAAGTTTTTATTACACTATTGCAATTTCGGCCTTAGGCCATTATCAAGTGCTGATATTATGGCTTTAAGCCATGTCAACATTATGTAAGCTGACATGTCTTAAAGCCATAACATCAGCAGTTGATAATGGCGTCCGCAGCTCGTGGTCTCGCGGTCGCGTTCTCGCTTCCAGAGCACAGGGTCCCGGGTTCGATCCCCGGAGGAGTCAGGGATTTTCACCTTGCTCGAGATGACTGGGTGTCTGTGTCGTCCTCATCATTTCATCATCCTTCATGAAAATGGCGAGATTGGACTGAGCGATGGTTGGGTAGTTGTACGGGCGCTGATAACCGCGTAGTTGAGCGCCTCACAAACCAAACATCATCATCATCACTGATAATCGCCTAAGGCCGAAATTGCAATAGTGTAATAAAAACTTACAGCAGTCACTGGCGTAAAGATGATGTCCTTCAAAAAAAAATTTATGGCTGTGAATCCCAGCTACAACAAGTGTACACATCGAGAAAATTGCAGAAATTTGAACTAATATCGAAGCTTACCATCTGTCATTCTGTCCATTTGCTCTTTGGGAGTGGAACATGGAAGGGGGGATCAGTCAGTGGTGCCATAAGTACCCTCGACCACTAGACGCCAGGTGGCTTGCAGAATATTGATGTAGATGCTAAATTATATTGCGCGCGCGCGGTCTGAACTTGAAATGACCCTTCAAGCCAGGCTGACAATCTGAACAGCGTACGCAAGCCACGCTGCCCTTTCACAATTTACAACACTGAGAAAACATGTTTGCCTGCGGTCAAACAGTACCAGAGAAAGACGTTACGCATCTCATGAGGTTCGTCGAAAAAGTTGTGAGCAGTATGTCAAGGAGTTCAGTTAAACGTACACTGTCACGGAGCGACGTTTTCGTTATGGAATCAGTACCCAGGTTGGGACGAGAGATTTCTCTGCCATCTTTTCTGGATTTCAAGACCAGCAAAGTATAACTGAAAGCCTCCGTGGAGGTTAGCGAAATAAGTGAGGAATTATAGCAGATGCATCATAATTTTTTACATGTGGCCTCCACTAGCATAATCAGTTCTGACATTCAGACAGGAGCTGTTTTAAAGAAACGCGAGCATGAATTGCAAATGAAGGAAAGCCGGTTGAAAAGAGTGTCTTCGCATGATTCTTCCTGTGTGCCATCTCAAAGACTGTGTCGCCTTCTTATCACGCTGCTGATGTATTTCGCTGGATTCGTACCTTCCTGCTCTTTATTTTTCGACAGGATAGCGGTTTAATATACCGGGTAGTTATACACTACTGGCCATTAAAATTGCTACACCAAGAAGATGACGTGCTACAGACGCGAAATTTAACCGACAGCAAGAAGATGCTGTGATATGCAAATGATTAGCTTTTCAGAGCATTCACACAAGGTTGGCGCCAGTGGCGTCCCCTACAACGTGCTGACATGAGGAAAGTTTCCAACCGATTTCTCGTACACCAACAGCAGTTGACCGGCGTTGCCTGGTAAAACGTTGTTGTGATGCCTCGTGTAAGGAGGAGAAATGCGTGCCATCACGTTTCCGACTTTGATAAAGGTCAGATTGTAGCTTATCGCGATTGCGGTTTATCGTATCGCGACATTGCTGCTCGCCTTGGTCGAGATCCAATGACTGTTAGCAGAATATGGAATCGGTTGGTTCAGGAGGATAATACAGAACGCCGTGCTGGATCCCAACGGCCTCGTATCACTAGCAATCGAGATGACAGGCATCTTAGCCTGCATGGCTGTAACGGACCGTGCAGCCACGTCTCGATCCCTGAGTCAACAGATGGGGACGTTTGCAAGACAACAACCATCTGCACGAACAGTTCGACGACGTTTGCAGCAGCACGGACTATCAGCCCGGAGACCATGGCTGCGGTTAGCCTGGACGCTGCATCACAGACAGGAGCGCCTGCGATGGTGTACTCAACGACGAACATGGGTGCACGAATGGCAAAACTTCATTTTTTTTCGGATGTATCCAGCTTCTGTTTACAGCATCATGATGGTAACATCCGTGTTTGACGACATCACGGTGAACGCACATTAGAAGCATGTATTCGTCATCGCCATACTGGCGTATTACTCGGCGTGATGGTATGGGGTGCCATTGGTTACAAGTCTCGGTCACCTCTTGTTCGCGTTGACGGCACTTTGAACAGTGGACATTACATTTCAGATGTGTTACGACCCGTGGCTCTACCCTTGATTCGATCCCTGCGAAACCTTACATTTTAGCACGATAATGCATGACCACATGTTGCAGGTCCTGTACGGGCCTTTCTGGATACAGAAAATGTTCGACTGCTGCCCTGGCCAGCACATTCTCCAGATCTCTCACCAACTGAAAACGTCTGGTCATTAGTGGCCGAGCAACTGGCTCATCACAATACGCCAGTCACTACACTTGATGAACTGTGGTATTGTGTTCAAGCAGCATGGACAGCTGCACCTGTACACTCCATCCAAGCTCTGTTTGACTCAATGCCCAGGCGTATCAAGGCCATTATTACGGCCAGAGGTGATTGTTCTGGGTACTGATTTCTCAGGATCTATGCACCCAAATTGCGTGAAAATGTAATCACATGTCAGTTCTAATATAATATATTTGTCCAATGAATATCCGTTTATCATCTACATTTCTTCTTGGTGTAGCTATTTTAAAGGCCAGTAGTGTAGTTAAACATTCCCTATTTAATACGTTGCAACACGGAAACTAATCACCGTACGAGGACCAAACTTGTTAGCATTGATGTCAAGGACAAGGGGAAGAGAAATAATGCAGAATCAATTCAATTGAAACAATTTTAATGTGCTGCTGCAGTACATCATACCATTACATACCGATACCATTACTGCTACAAAAGGGGCTCAGTATGGCGCTCATCAGTGTCCAGAAGAGTCTGAAAGCGCAGGATTCATTCTGCACAGCAGAACGAAGCATGTACCTAGGTATACTGGTTACCTCTCTCGATACTCTGCGCTTCAGATCAGCACATGTGTGAATGTTCCCCTGGGAAACCCTGTCCTTCAGATAGCCCCACAACCAGAAACCACAGCGAGTGAGATCAGGTAATGGTACCGGCCAAAGAATTTGGAAACGATCGGCTGATAGTTCGAACACTTCCAAATGTGTTTGGGAGAAGCAGAGGAACTTCACAAGCGAAGTGCGGTGGGGCCCCATCTTACATGAAAACTGTTGCGTTCAACAGTAACACTGGCCAGTCACACTGAGCGCCAACCTGTTCAAAAAAAATTGGCTAATGATGAAGGTAGCGGTGAAGCCACACCACACGGTGACACGTTCGCCATACAGAGGAACTCCATGCAATGTGACTGGAGGTGAAGATGCCCACACTCGGCAATCCTGTGTGTTCACCTCACCCGTCAGAGAAAAGTGAACTTCTTCTGTCCAGAGGATTGTCCAGGGCCAGCCCTCGTCAACTTCAGTCCTTCCAAGAAAGTGGGGAGCGAAGTCAAGACAACGTTGTGCGCCCTGTTGTGCAGGCTGCTGTGCAATATGGATCTAGTACGGATACCATTTGAGAATGGTACGAAACACCTTCCGTACAGTGGACTACTGGACGTTCAACTGTCGTGACGCAGCACGCGCACTGCCTGACGAACGGAAATTGCGCGCAGCGTTGTTTGCCATAGCAACAACGAGTTCATCAACCACCTGTGGTGCAACCGGTCGTCGGCCTCTCCCGGAGAGGCGCCCAGTTATCCAGTTGATTCGAACTTCTTTATCATGCTCCGCACAGCAGGTGGAGAAAGAGGACCATTCCTTGATCCTTTCAGCCGGCGATATTCTCGAAGTGCAGCTGCAGCATTACTGTTGTTTTGATAACAGAGCTTCTACAATAATGCCCTGATCCTTTTGTACAAGCAATGTTGACACGTCAACAAGTACACTACGACTGGTCAAGTTCAAAAATGGTTCAAATGGCTCTGAGCACTATCGGACTTAACTTCTGAGGTCATCAGTCCCCTAGAACTTAGAACTACTTAAGCCTAACTAACCTAAGGACATCACACACATCCATGCCCGAGGCAGGATTCGAATCTGCGACCGTAGCGGTCGCGCGGTTCCAGACTGTAGCGCCTAGAACCGCTCGGCGATACCGACCGGCGTTTGTCAAGTGTGTGAGACTATGAATCACGATGACTGATCACGTCACCTAGTGGCCATAGATGGAACTGGACGGTGGCGCGTGGAAATCATGTACCTCATACTCTGGGAATGAATGTCACCAGGTTTGGTTCATGTGCGGTAATTAGTTTCCGTGTTATAACTAATTAAATAGGGAAAGTTTAATCATCCATCCGGTACCTGATGCTGTTTACTTGGCGTGCAACTAAACTCCATTCTGTTACCACAAAATTATTTTCATATTTTTATGCAAAACTAATTTCAGGAGAAAAGCCTGACAACCAGTTAATAGTGCTATCTTGCGTCGCATACAGTAAAAGCTAATGAGATTTAATACCGAACATCTGATTTCTATTGAACTAGGTGAAGTCCTGAGCGTATATTCCTTCTTGTATCTCACCAATGCCGCTTCATCAAGTAGTAGATACAAAAGCGCAAATGTAAATAAGTAGCTTCTATTGCTTTTGTTTTATTTTCTGGTAACTTTTTCCACTTGCGCATGGGGCTTTAGAAAATGTTGTTCGCCATTCTTCCTGCTGACGTGTCCTCTCTGAAAAAAGCTGTGCGTGTTTTTCTCTTTCACAAGTGTAGCGAAACGGCGTATTGAATACGTTCCAGTAACAGGCCGAATACTATGTCGCAACAACAAAGTCCTGTACTCAGTTTCTTGAGTGCATGTGTCATTAATTAGAAATTGTTTGTATTTTCCTTTTTTTACGTAAGAACCTCCCGGAAAACATTTTTCCCCCACGCGCTTGTATTTAAGAGATGTGTAGCCTTAGCACCGGTGGGGAATTTTTATTGATATACCGCCTCAGCGAGCTACCTCCTATGCTTTCCCCAGACAAAAGGCAACGAACGAAGATTTGAGTATAACGTCCTGTCGTCATTGAGGCCATTAGGCATGCAGCACAAACTCGGATTGCGAAACGGCGGGGAAGGAAATCGATCGTGCCATTTCAAACGAACCATCCCGGCATTTGGCCTTTACCTTAAGCGATTCATGAAAATGACGGAAAACCTAAATCTGGATGGTCCGATGGGGCTTGAACCGCCATCCTTCCGCAAGTGAGTCCAGTGTGCTAACGACGGCGCCACACTCGCTCGATGTTCCCCCATAGTTCGTACAGAATCTGAGATCAGATCTACAATTAGTTGACAGAGCCTTTAAAAATAACGTAAAGCTTCTATGTTTGTCTTTCCAGATCTTCCAAATATTGTGAATGAGTTGCAGTCATGCCTGACAGCATAACAGTAAATACATCACAGAGAATGGTTCGAACTGGACCACTACGCTGTCGAGAAATACCGAGCAACGATTAAGATTCAGGATTCGCGTCCAGGTGGAACGGATTCAAGTGCCCTCCAGCCATCTGCGTTTAAGTTTCCTTTGATTTCTCTAAATGGATAAACGCGAATCCTGGGATTGTTCATTTGATGACAGGCCGGGTTTCCCTTCCTATCCTTGTGCTGCTATGACTTGATCTCCATCTGTAACGTTCCTCGCTTCCTTATGAATATATCTGCATCTACACTCTGCGGACCTCTGTCGAGTGCATGGTAAACAGTACTTTCAATTGTACCACGTAGTATATTTTTTCCTTCTGTTCTATCCGCGTGTGGAGCACGGGAAGAATGACTGCTTAAATGCCTCTCTGTGGAATGTAATTTCTCTCATCTTGTCCTCGCGAACCTTAATTCATTGGCTTATACAGCTGGCTCACAGACGGTCGCAGGTTTCATGTCCGTTATTACATTCCCGGCTGTGAGACGGACCGAGCATCTACAGCTTCTTCTTCTCTGTTAATAGATGGCAAGACATGTTATATTCCATTGGAAAGCTGAGAAAGCGACCTATAAAAGTGTTGTACAACACACTCGATTTCTTTCCATACTTTGCGAGTTATAAGCAATCCTCTTCAGGTTTTGTTAGGTCTATATATGGCGGTAGTATCTGTTCTCGAAAGAACTGTTACCGTGGATGACCATGCAGCTTTGCTAGAAATGAAATGATAATTAAATGGACACCCTAGCTGCAAACAGGCGTTGATGTACTTCATTGGGGACATGTTGAAAATGTGTGCCCCAACCAGGACTCGAACCCGGGATCTCCTGCTTACATGGCAGACGCTCTATTCATCTGAGCCACCGTGGGCACAGAGGATAGTGCGTCTGCAGGGACTTATCCCTTGCACGCTCCCCGTGAGATCCACATTCCCAACATGTCCACACCACTACATTCGTAGTGCGCCTAATAGATGTTTGCCCATCATACTCATTACTCGTGGCAGATTAATCTACCAAGTCCCGTACGAGTTCGGGCATAGCGTGTGCGTTCGCACAAGAAGGTCAATGGCCGGGAAGCCATATTTTAACTATATATGGCGGTAGTATCTGTTCTCGAAAGAACAGTTACCGTGGATGACCATGCAGCTTTGCTAGAAATGAAATGATAATTAAATGGACACCCTAGCTGCAAACAGGCGTTGATGTATTTCATTGGGGACATGTTGAAAATGTGTGCCCCGACCGGGACTCGAACCCGGTGGCTCAGCTGGATAGAGCGTCTGCCATGTAAGCAGGAGATCCCGGGTTCGAGTCCCGGTCGGGGCATACATTTTCAACATGCCCCCAATGAAGTACATCAACGCCTGTTTGCTGCTAGGGTGTCCATTTAATTATCATTTTGTTAGGTTTATCCCCCTCCACCCTTCCCCAATCCCATCAAGAAAAGACCCTCCAGAAATTGTGTAGCGTGCAAACCGAGGAGGAAGAAACCCCGGTTGGCAATTTCAGGGGGCACCAAATTAATGTTCTTGAAGGAAAAAGCTTTGTTTCACAAAGCACCTAGCATCCAGCACACGTTGATCTATCGATTGTTCACAAGATTTTGAAATACATCCCTGTTTCTTTCTGAACATTTTCGAACACATTCTAAGTTGATTTCCGAACTAATCGTAAGTTGATTTTTGAATGCATGCATAGTGTACGTGATGTGTCTACCAGGGGAATCTCCGTCGCATCAAGAAATCAAAAGCTTACCCGCAGGCAAAAGGGGATGCGGCTATACGAGCTAAGCCGAATAAACCTGAAAGGGCGAATGCCAATCGCTGTTTGTTTATGTGGTTGATTGGGTGTGCGAATGATAAACATTGTTATAACTATTAGTGAAATCCTTAGACTGAGACCACCAGAATGGAAATAAACGACTAACAGAAATTTTTGACACTACTAAGAGCCAGTTGTACAGTTCCGGTCAGCAGCCGCATCAGTTCTGTTCTCGAAATAGCGCGGGAACGCGTTGTACGAACAGGTAACAACATCTAGCGGGAGAATAAACGCGGGATAACTGAGCCGGTGATTCTGGCTGGTTTAGCGAACTTAACCGGAGAATAAGTTTTGACAATAGCAGGAATAGTTATAGAATTAGTGATGACGAGATCGTTTGTTTGAACGAGGAAGGAGAAGAAACGGGGACGTCATACGGTTTATAAGGAAGAATATGACGATTCCAGATTCATTTAAAAACTTCGTACTACTACTACTTTTCGATCTCATGCTTCAGAAACTGGGGCAAGTAATTGACATGTGAAACTAGTTCCTAAAATAAAACTTGTTGCTTGTAATAGGCCTAATAGGGATTTGATATTGGTACTTCATGAATTATATACTGTAATGTTTGAAAATTTTTTGAAATTTGTGGTAAGGTCTTATGGGACCAAACTGCTGAGGTCATCGGTCCCTAAGCTTACACACTACTTAATCCAACTTGAACTAACTTACGCTAAGGACAACACACACACACACACACACACACACACACACACACACACACACACACACACACATGCCCGAGGGAGGACTCGAACCTCCGACGGGGGGAGCCGCGTGGACCGCGACAAGGCGCCCCAGACCGCGCGGCTACCCCGCGCGGCTCTCTAATGTTATTTATGTATATGAGGTAGATAAAAATGACCATTTGTGCCAAAACAATCTCGCTTATTTGGCGTTTGTTACAACTGCTGCAATATTAGAAAGGCCTATTTCGTTTTATCTAACAGACAGTGTCAAAATAGACTTATTGGAGTCGAGAAACCACACCACTCTTGGTTACTATTAGTATTAACAGCTTTTTCAGTATTAGACAATGACATTTTGATTTTTCATGTAGCAAAACGTTTGACGAACTTTAATAACGTAATAGATCCTTTCGCAAAAAGGAACGCATGCCGCGTAAAGCTTTAGTAACTTTAGACAGAAAAAATGCTGGGACCTAAGGTTTGGAGAAATGTGTACTGTCATTCTTGTCTCTTCTCTTTACTGGTGTCGTGTTTCCTATATTCAATTGTATGCCACATAGAAGAGAAAGTTATTAACTAATAGCCGGCCGCGGTGGTCTAGCGGTTCTAGGCGCTCAGTCCGGAACCGCGCGACTGCTACGGTCGCAGGTTCGAATCCTGCCTCAGGCAAGGATGTGTGTGATGTCCTTAGGTTAGTTAGGTTTAAGTAGTTCTAAGTTCTAGGGGACTGATGACCACAGATGTTAAGTCCCATGGTGCTCAGAGCCATTTGAACCATTTATTAACTAATAGGTAATAAAGAGTGCAAATTTTCTGAAGAGTTCTTATTCTCCCGGTCACAAATAATCCCACCCAGTAGTAATTGTACGTTTTTCTTAACGTCAAGGAATTTGGATGGTAGTTACGTGGGTCACATCTGCTAACCTTCTTGTAGACGGGTGTGACCTGTGCTTTTTTCCAAGAACAGGGCACTGTTTTTTGTTCGAGCCACATGCACTGTAATTGATGTCTAAAAGGTAAACTACGATAACAGTGTAATCGGTACGGTTTTTCGCGGCGTGATGTAATGTTGTAATGCTGAGGTGTGTATGTTAATTGCAGAATCAGATGAAAATAGCTACAAATCCGAAATTGCGATTGTATAGTCAGAAGGAAATAAAATAAATCAGTTGAATCTGTTGTAGACAGAAGTATACACTTGTTTGTAGGCGCCCTGTGTCGATGTTTAGTACGCGGGCAAGTGGGCCTGCTGATAAGAGAGTCACAAGTTGATGACCTGCAACGGGTCCGCATCACTGAGACTAAAAGTTTTGGAACAAGCCCGCCTGATTTATGTGCCTACAGCGGCGTCTTTAAGTGGGGGGAGATGCGTTGCAACAACACGACATGGGACAGTCTGCCTTAGGCTTTTAAACTGCTGGGTTCTCACGATTTTCAGCATCAGTGTAATACAAGAGATTCTGAATTCATATTCCTTTCATACGCGTAATGGCGTCCCTGGTGAAGCATTCTGTCTCACAAACTCACTGCTCTTACACTTCACTCATGTACGTAAAGAGCTCATATAGGCACTTATTCTCTTATAGAATATACATTATAAAATTAATTTAATCTTTTAATGTTATATCTTACCGCGAGGGTATCCATTGTGCTAGGAAAAAATTCGTATGCACCACTTAACGAACGCTTATATGACGTAGCATCTCATTAATTAGCACCGCCAATAAAGTGTTCTCCAAGATCCACCAGTAAAAATCACAACCATATTTAAAAGAGATAATTAATGAGAAACAAGCGGAATTTATGAAGAATCGTTCAACTACTGACCGGATATTCATATTGAAAGAAACCATATCCAAATATTTGAAGTTCAACCAAACAATGGCAATACTATTTGCTGATTTTAAGAAATCCTATGACAGTATACCCAGAGATAAGTTGGGGGAGAAAATTCAGATTCTGAATACTGAAGAAGATTATAAATCTTGTGAAAGTGATGCTGAGAGTCTCGAAAGGAGTAGTGAAAATTTGTGGAGAATATTCCAAGGCGTTTGACATAAAAACAGGAGTCAGGCAAGAAGACGGAGTATCACTGCTCTTGTTCAACATTGTAATACAGGAAGCGCTGGACGCAACAAGTGAAGCAGAAGACGGAATTAAAATAGGAACAAAAATAAATGTACAGGCATTTGCAGGTGACGTAGCACTAATCGCTGAAAATCCGGATGACCTTAAAATACTGGCAAAAAGACTCTTTCCAAAAGCAAAGGAAGCTGGATTAGAAGCACATGATGAGAAAACAAAATTCATGAAGGTAGAAAGAAATTACAGAACAAAAAGACGGGAAACTCTGCAGTTTGATAACCAAATTTTTCAAGAAGTAGATGAATTTAAATATCTGGGCGTGTAGTAAACAACAAAAACGATAAGAAGCAAGGAATAGAGGCATGGACCAAAGCTGCATCCAGAGCATCATATAAACTACTGTCATCTAAAATTTGTTCAAGAGAAACGAAAGTAAGAATATATAAAACTGTAATCAGACCAGTATTACTATATGGGGCAGAAATGTGGAGAATAGATAAATACACCGAGAGAAAGATAAGAAATTTTGAAAATAAAATCCTGCGAAAGATATTTGGACCAATCTGTGAGGGAGAAGAATGGCGGAAAAGAAAGAACAGGGAGCTACACTATGAACAAAATAAAGTTGCGGAACCCAAGACAAGAAGACTAAGGTGGGCCGGCCACGTCTATAGAAGAGAGCAGGGATCTTTTCTGACAGAAGTCTCAGAGAATAAACCGGAAGAACGAAGACCTCTAGGCAGGCCGGAAATGAGATGGAGAGACCATGTTGCCAATGATCTCCAGGTACTGGGAGCAAGGAAAGAAGATGCTGAAGACAGAAGAGGCTACTTGACGAGGCCAAAAACCGACTGCGGTTTCTAGAGCCAGGAGAGTAAGAGAGAGAGCAAGTAAGCAAGCTTCGTAACTTTATTCTTGACAAAACAAAATAAAAAATAAAGTAGTATATTAAGATAGATGTCCAGTAAGCCTTAGTATGAACTCTTTTTACTCGACTTACAGCAGTTGTTAAATAATATTTAAATAAAACCCTGTTCGTTTTTCACATCACTATAACGTTCGGACTGTTGGCAGTGTAGCACTTGTTTTAATCGTTCATGCCATCTTATATACTCTGAGTTAGAAGGCAGTGTTTGTTTCCAAGCGCGGTCAACTGTTCAGACGGTACAATGCCAGCAGAGGTAATACCAGATCTGATGTACGAGAAGTTGTGATTCATCGTAACGCGAAAGATAAATCATATAGACAAACTGCTCCCACGCTCATCATGAGCAAGAGTGCTGTAGCAGACATCGTCAGATGCTCAAAAACGATGACCGTGTAGACTCTGTGCCTCAAAAGCACTAATCAAATAAGTAGGATGCACGTGACACGAGGAATTTATTACGAAATATAAAGAAGAATGCTGCGCTCAGCGCACCCAAACTAGCAAGTGAGCTGAACGATACTGGAGAGAAGGTACATTCTCAAACGATGCGAAGAGCATTGAAAGATAGCGTGTGCAGTGGAAGAGTAGCTAAGAGGAAACCACATTTGAATGAACAGAATCGAAAGAAGAGATTGGACTTCGTTAAAGAGTTTATTACGAAGGAAGGAACGTGATGGAACGACGCCATTTTTGCCACCGACAGTAAATTTAACATTTTTACGTCGAGTGGATGAAGATAGTATGGCAGAAGAAGAATGAAGAACTTAAAGCAACAAATGTTAAGCCGACTGTTAGCATGCAAGTGTCAGTATTCTGGTCAGGAGCAGGGCTGTCCATAAATACGTAAGAGTACGAGGGGGTGGAGATCACTGCCGAACAGCACGTTGCAAGCCATCCCAGATATGCCCAATAACGTTCATGTCTGGGGAGTTTGGTGGCCAGCCAGAGTGTTCCTGGAGCCACTCTGTAGCAATTGTGGACGTGTGAGGTGTCCCATTGTCCTATTGCAATAGTCCAAGTTCGTCGGAATGCACAATGGACATGAATGGATGCAGGTGATCAAACAGAATGCTTACGTTCGCATCACCTTTCAATGTCGTATCTAGACGTGTCAGGGATCCCATATCACTCAAACTGCACACGCCCCACATCTGCAGAACCTCCACCAGCTTGAACAGTCCCCTGTTGACATACTGTGTCCATTGATTCATGAGGGTGTCTCCATACACGTACACGTCAATCCGCTCGATACAATTTGAAACGAGACGCGTCCGACCAGGCAACATATTTCCAGTCATCAACACTCCAATGTCGGCGTTGACGGGTCCAGGCGAGGCGTAAAGCTTTGTGTCGTGCAATCATCAAGAGTACATGAGTGGGCCTTCGGCTCCGAAAGCCCATATCGATGATGTTTCGTTGAATGGTTCGCACGCTGACACTTGTTGATGGCCCAGCATTGAAATCTGCAGCAATCTGCGCAAGGGTTGCACTTCTGTCTGTCACGTTGAACAATTCTCTTCAGTCGCCGTCGGCCCCGTTCCTTTTCCGGCCGCAACGATGCCGGATATTCGATGATTTACTGGATTTCTGATATTCACGGTTCACTCGTGAAATGGTCGTATGGGAAAATCCGCTCTTCATCGCTACCTCGGAGATGCTGTGTTCCATCGCTCGTGCGCCGACTGTAACACCACGTTGAAACTCGCTTAACAGATCTAACAATTGCGCCAGACACTTTTTGCCTTATATAGGCGTTGAGCGCAGCCGTATTCTGCCTGTTTACATATATCTGTATATACGCATGCCTATACCAGTTTATTTAGCGTTCCAGTATATATCAAACAGCTTCAAGTTTTACCATGGCAATGGCCCGAATCATTGGGGTCGCGTTGTGCGGGATTATTTGTTGTAGAAATGGACGAAAGTCTTCCAACCATCACCTCAATTACCAGACCTCAACCCTATTGAGAATGTGTGGGAAGCAGTAGTGTATTAGAAAAATACCATCTTCCAAAGAAACTGCGAACTGTCAAATAACGGGAAAATGGGACGGTTTGTGTACTGACTATATAAGAAAGATCATTAGCAGTACGCCGCAGCGGTTGAAAGAAATGATGCACCAGAATGTCTACGGGGAAAGATTCTGAAACATTTTTCACAAAAATTTGTTCTGAAATAATTTGTTCTGAAAAGTGTCCGAACCTTAAAGTAACGTGAAAATAGGTCAGAATTTTATTTAAATCGTATTGTTAAAGGACTTTCCTAAGTTATGTTGATAAAGTTTGTGCTGTCATTTACAAGACATATAACTTAATGTAATACTTGGTTATCATCTTTTTTTTTGTTAAGAATAAAATTTATCTGCTCCAAAGCAAAAATCTGCGTCCGAATATTAACGTTACTCACGGTACCACATTCTTTGTGCGACTGAAGAGCTAAATGGTTTACATAAGCCAAGTTAGGTTCCTTGCTCTGAAGTCTCACGAAAGTCTTCATTTTAATAAAGACTTTTGTCTTCATTAACGTAGGATCAAGTTTAGCATTTTATCCAATGAAATGGGTGCGAGCCTGTTCACTTTCTCCATAGTGTACTGAAGGAAAATAGTCAAACTTTAATTTATAACTAGAAGGTTTCTAGCTGTATCAGCCTCATATTTATTTTGGTTTTCCGAAGAAGAAGAAGTTTAATTAATTTTATTGAAGGGAAACGCCAAGCGAGATTGTGCAGTAGTAACTTGTGTAATTTAAAGACTATCCTATATGTATCCTTGTAACCTCCCCACCGCAATTTTTAAAAGAAAGATAATTGACAATACTTAATAGAAATGTGGAGCCAAGTGTAACCTCCCCACAAAAATTTTTAAAAGAAAATAACGATACTAATTAGAAATGCTGATGGACATGGCTCTATGCGTAACCTGCCTACAATCAAATGTACTGACAAAGGCAACAAATGTGAAATTCGCAATCTGACTCAATTATAAATCCTTCAAAAAATTAAAGTCCATTCAGTGACAAGAAAATTCAATTAAACCGAAATATCGGTTTTTGGCCCTGTGTAAAAACAATCAGAATTAAAGTCTTACCTCAGAATAAATGGATGTCACATATCTGCTCTTGTTGTTGCGCACCACTTGGAGGAACTACATTGCAAATAATAATATTCTCCTTTTTTTTGTAATTCTAGTGAAATTTTTCTTCAAAAAGAAGTGGAATGAAATGGGAAGTGCAACGAGATCTTTAGTTCAAAAAAAAATTAAACTTTTGAAAAAATGCTTTTGAAATAAAAAATTATTATTGGGAGACTTGTTGGAGAATAATTACAATAAATAAAATTTTTCATTATCTAATGATTATATTAATTAACAGTATACCTTATTCCTCATCTTGACCATTGTTGCCGACCGCCTACATCACACAACCGCACTGGGCTGCTACTACTGACCGTCCGCTCTGCATGACGACTACAGACTGAGTACTGCTCTCAACTAGACAGAGCTACAGACTCGCAACGACTGAACTGACAGACTCGCAACGACTGACTGACTGCTACTCTGCATAGCGACAACTAACTCGCAAAGACTACTACTGACTGAGAACTGCTCGCAACACTCGCGCGGTCAAGCGCATACTCTCTGGTCACAGATGCTACAATGCCTCGCCATCGCTGCTGCGTTACATACGTGTTTCATAACCCTCCACTCGGGGGGCAAAAATTTGGCAGCGATGGTGAGTCATTTGGACTTGCCAAGCGCGGCAAAATTTTTCTTTAATTAACAAAATCCTACAACTTACAGAATATTTAAATGTTGTGCACACGCACTAAGTACAAAATATATCAGACAAGGACAAAATGTGAATACTAAACATAGTAGCAAATCAGAAAAAAGTATATACAAACTTTTTGACAGATAAAGTGCACAGGCACTGAAAAAATTCTTTAGCATATGCAGAACAAATAAACAGACTGGCAAGAATAATTAGATGTAGTACATAAAGTAAATGTTGTGCACACGCACTAAGTACAAAATATATCAGACAAAGACAAAATGTGAGTACAAAACATAGTAGCAAATCAGAAAAGTATATACAAACTTTTTGACAGATAAAGTGCACAGGCACTGAAAAAATTCTTTAGCATATGCAGAACAAATAAACAGACTGGCAAGAATAATTAGATGTAGTACATAAAGTAAATGTTGTGCACACGCACTAAGTACAAAATATATCAGACAAAGACAAAATGTGAGTACAAAACATAGTAGCAAATCAGAAAAGTATATACAAACTTTTTGACAGATAAAGTGCACAGGCACTGAAAAAATTCTTTAGCATATGCAGAACAAATAAACAGACTGGCAAGAATAATTAGATGTAGTACATAAAGTAAATGTTGTGCACACGCACTAAGTACAAAATATATCAGACAAAGACGAAATGTGAGTACAAAACATAGTAGCAAATCAGAAAAGTATATACAAACTTTCTGACAGATAAAGTGCACAGGCACTGAAAAAATTCTTTAGCATATTCAGAACAAATAAACAGACTGGCAAAAAATATTATGTTGACAAGTGTACATGCACTGAAAAATGTCTTTAGCATTTTCACAACAAATAAACATAATGGCAAAAAAAAATTCATGTCCAAAGTGCACATGCACTGAAAAATGTCTTTAGTATTTTCACAACAAATAAACATAATGGCAAAAAAAAATTCATGTCCAAAGTGCACATGCACTGAAAAATGTCTTTAGTATTTTCACAACAAATAAACATAATGGCAAACATCATGTCGACCAGTGACATAAGTGTACTCACACTGGAGTTTAGCGAATCGAAAAATGTATAACCTATGAACATAAATGATGTTACCAAAAAAAATTTTTTTTTTTATGTGACAAGAATCAGGATAGGAAAGGGAAGGATTGCATCATGGTTGTAGCACTTTAGATTGCACACAGCTGCTCTGAAAGTCCATATCTTTCCACAGTAGTACAACACCAAGTGACACAACTTGAAGTTCTTTTCCCATCAGAATTTATCAGTGTAGCCAAGACACTGAACTGTCGTAGTAATGTTCCATGTTTTCTTTTTGGCAGTACATTAGGTACACCAAACAGTGGGACCATAATAATGTCTTCATCGCTCATGGTGGTGGACAGCATGTCGTGTCAACACCACACTCTTACAAGGCACACCAACGTAGAATTAGTGCAAAACCAAATATAGTGCTCCATGATCACTGGGATAAACAGGACAAATGGACATTGCAGTAATTCAGGGTAGTCAGCTTATGAGGTGAAGGACATCAAGTCACATAATATTGACAATTACAGTCTTCATTGATAGTTCGTGGCATTCATAGCCCAGTTATTGAACATTTCTGTACCAAGTATGTAGTATTACAGAAAAATGTTCATTAATTGTTTTACATAGAATCAGTAGCCTTCTTTTCCTGGTTACAAAATATTATGAAATAATCGCATTCTTTTCAGTTACAGAGTATAATTAAGAATCATTAACCTTCTCCTAATTACAGTTAATTAATCATTTGTCATTCCAATCTATTAAGAATCATTAGCCTTCTTCTAATTACAAAGCATTATTAAACAATCACATTTATTTCCAATTACAAAGTATGAACATTGAAAACAAGAGTTAATTAATGGCATAATTAATAACAATTTCGTTGATTGACATTAATTATTGGCACTCAGTGGCCATCAAGTATTGAATAGAATAAAACATAGTTCATCATTCAGTATTATTCAGATCATTACAAAGTCATTATTAAAAATCAGTTAATTACAGTCAAATCATTAGTAATCACAGGCATTACAATAAACAGTGGCAGTTATTAGCTAGTGACAAAGCATTATTTTGAATATAGTCTCATTAAGAGGTCATTACTCGAGTGACATGCTATTCAGAGTTGATCAGTATTATTCAGAATTATCATAAACTAGTGACATTATGTGGGACTGGTAATACATTTTTTTGGTAGCAATGCATTGCGTTGGGATCGATAATTAATTGCTGAGGCATAATACTTTTTGCTTTTGACCTATTGCTGCAAATGAGGATAGGTAACGTCATTCGTCATGAGTCAGCTGTAGCACGATTATGTAACAAGGCAGTACATGTGATCACATTTATAAATGATAAACACAAATGGGTAAAAAAATATAAAAATGCAAGTACTAGAACAGGTATAATAAGTAACAGGTTTAGTAAGTGTCATGAAAAACTTCTCCTGGAAAAAATACAAAAACGGATTATTGACCTGAAAGAAGAAACGCACACTATGCTGAAAAGTAGTGAACTTCGAATTAACAAGTAGTGAAATGTGTATAAAATGTGTTCCATAGCTGTCCTTTCCAAAACTTTCCGTCATCCTACTATGCAATGTAACACCTGCTGTCAAAGCAAACTGCAACAAATACTTAAATAACTACGTAGCATAAATACATAACTTCAACATTATCCTCATCTGTAAAGAAAAAACTTCATTATCCATCACTTCATTATCCATATTATCATAACTTCATTATTATCACCACCTGTAAAGAAAAACTTCATTATTCATAACAGCATATCCTTCATCATTATTCATCAGTATTCATTATCATCTGCAAAAATCACTTCATTACTCATTACATAACTATTCCTTATCTCTAGCATATTTCATCACTAAAACTAAGATGTGTAGTTCAGTCTGACAGCCTGCATCAATCACCTTGTAATCTGAAAGAAAAAATTAGTTAAGACTGCTATTCTGTGATGAGTATAGTATAGTCTTGTTAATGCTTGTTAATCCTGATCCCTTTACTCTTCCTCATAAAGTTATTGCATCTCCTTTCGTTTATTCCGTAGGTGAAATTCCCATTTATGTTAAATTTATTTCTTAGAATCATCATTCCTTTCTGAAATTGATGAACAAAGATTAATGTCTTGCATTTAAATCCTATACCCACTAAATAATGACTGGTTTATGGTGACACAATTAACCATACAGCATAACATGACAGAAAACGTAATATGTCCAAGACATTGACAGTGTTCGGATGCGAAAAAATGTACACAGAATAATACAATGCAGTAGCAAAAAAAAATGTGAAACAGTCACGATGTTGAGATGTCATAAGGCAAAAAAAAAAATGTCAAAGTCGACTGGTGTGTGTTATATCTTAACTATTTCATAGTGCATACAAACAAAACTGGAGTACAGTCATATACACAAAAAAATGGAAAATGTGCACGGTCTGATGTGTAACGACAAGAAAAGCGACCTGCTAACCTTACCTTGCCGGGCACTTGCCAAGAAAAAAAATACGATAATCATCAATAAGTAGTCACATAAATATAATTGCAGAAATAGTCGTAAATGTGTAAATTCATCTGGAAAAATATGCACGGTCTGATGTGTAACGACAAGAAAAGCGACCTGCTAACCTTACCTTGCCGGGCACTTGCCAAGAAAAAAAATACGATAATCATCAATAAGTAGTCACGTAAATATAATTGCAGAAATAGTCGTAAATGTGTAAATTCATCTGGAAAAATATGCACGGTCTGATGTGTAACGACAAGAAAAGCGACCTGCTAACCTTACCTTGCCGGGCACTTGCCAAGAAAAAAAATACGATAATCATCAATAAGTAGTCACGTGAATTAATTGCATTAGTAAATGGCATCATAGTGTGTTGAATCATACAGTGGTTTCACTCAATAAACGGTTTAATGTTTGAGATATGGTGATTGCCTTTCGATTTTCTGGTTCTCAAAGTTTCGACGTGTACAACATTGGGGTGAGGGATGCTGCGAATCCGATACGGACCTGCGTATAGAAGTTCAAATTTACTGCACTTACCTTTTAATTTGCTGGATAAATAGTGTGTACGTACTAATATCTTCTGTCCAACGTGAAAGTCGCGGCGTGTACAAACCTGTTTTTGCTGTCTTCTCCGGCGCTCTGCGGCACGTTTGATGTTGTTCAGCGCAATGTCAATTATTTCGTGGTGTCGTAGGCGACGATTTTTGGGGAATTCTATTAATTCTTTAATTTTGTTCGGTGGTTCAACGTTTTTCAGTATAACAGTCGGAGATAGCATAGTGGATTCATTTGGAATGGAATTAATTACATCTTGGAATGAGAGTATGTGTGTATCCCAATCAATATGTCTTTTGTGGCAGTATATTCGGCACAGCTTACCAATTTCTTTCATTAATCTTTCACAAGGGTTCGAAGAAGCGTGGTACTTGGATATATAGATCGGAGAAATGTTTCTAGCTCGTAACATGCGTGTCCATACACTACTACGAAATTGAGATCCATTATCAGAAATTACTTTCATTACATGCCCTACATGAAATAGAAAATGTTTTACAAATGCTTTCGAAACAGTTTTAGCAGTAGCTTTGCGTAACGGAGTGAAAGTAACAAATTTTGAAGTGAGTTCAACAGCGACAAAGATGTAGCAAAAACATGGTAGTGAGGTCGGACATGTTCTTTTGTGTTCCGATTCTACTTTGTTACTATCCGTAATAGTTTGCACGTGTCAAAATTAATCATTTGCTGAAAAACATTTGTTTGTGTTTTGTGAGTGTCGTAAATTGGTAGTGACAGCAGAAGACAACACAGCTGACGGACAGAAGCATTAGCTCGTGCAGCTGACCAAAGCATGTGAAAGAAAAAAAAAGAATACTATGTCTCGTAATGACGACGAAATGAAATTTTCAAATGCAACTTGTTGAATGTACATGACGCTGAAATTTGCTTTGCAGAAGTTGGTTGCGATGTCTTGCTGATTGTTGCCGAGAGAACGCGATAGTGCGTCTGCTATAACATTTTGTGTGCCGGGAATATGAACAATCGTAAAATTAAATTCTTGTAAATATAGTTTCCATCTACTTAATCTGTCGTGAGTAAATTTAGCTGAAAGCAAAAATTGTATAGCTCTATGGTCTGTGTAAACGGTGGTATGTCTGCCATAAAGAAAGTGCCGAAATCTCGTAAAAGCCCATACAACACATAATGTTTCCAGTTCTGTAACGGAATAATTTCGTTCAGCAGGTGACAAAATGCGACTTGCAAATGCGATGTTTTTAATTACTGTAGAACCATCTTCTTCAATTTCCTGAAAAATATGTACACCTAAAGCGGTGTTAGAGCTGTCAGTGGCAATGGAAAAATTTCTGGTGAGATCTGGGTGCGATAAAAGTAGAGCATTCAATAAAGCATGTTTCAAATAACATTCTCGTGAACAAAATTCTGCGTGTCAAAAGTAATGTTTGCGTTACTGTAGTATGCAATCTGTGCTGTATCTGGTTAAATTCTATCGTTCGTCCTGTTATTTACGGGAGGATGCTGTGGCATATCCACTATATGAACTGTTCTGTTATTTCTTACTGACGTGTTACGCTATGGGTGACACCTATTGTCTGTTCCATTCATGATTATTTGTTGTTGCTGATGTTGTTGCTGCTCATAAGATCGACTGTTATTAAATGTACGCTGAAAATTGTGCTCATCATTCTTTTTACGTCTGTCCTAATAATCATTCCTATACGGTGTATTGCGATAGGAATTGAAATAGAGTGTTGTCTGTACGTAGTTATTTCTTTGCTGCCATGCGTTACTATTTGTTGGCGCTGAGACTATACATGCACGCGGCGAAACATTAAAGTTTGGTTGACCTTGTAGACTGCATTGTTGGTTAGGTATGCTAAGCGGCTGACTTTCATGCTATTGTGGTGAAAAACATCTATTGTTACAAAAATATGGTTCCGACTGCTCAAAATTTTATACATACTGATGATTACGATTTTATCTGTAATTAAAATTACGGCGGTACTGGAGTGCCTACTGAAAATTGTCACATTCGGTAAAAGATTTGTCGTATCCGGTTTTCATTACATACGTTTCTTAATACTAGGTAGAGCAATAGTTAAAGAGCAGTTTGGATAGATATAAAGGATAGTAGAAGAAAAGGCAGCAGTGCAGAAAACTAAAGATGAAATAGCACTACTACAGCTCGGGGCCCTATGCTCGCTACGGCACATATTCATTAAAGCGTAATGAATCCCCTGAGGTCCATTACGCACTGCAAATAAATTTTAGCTTTTGCGTTGCACGCAATAGCGGTAAAAATTCAAAAGCAAATAGTTGTATCCATGTTAATTCTAGTTTCCTCATTACAGGCAATGCTGATGAAAATACAATAGCAATTTGTCGCTTCAGGTTCAAAGCTAGTTTCTCCATTACAGATAATAGCGGTGAAAGTACAAAAATAAATTGTCGTATACAGTGCAAATCGTGTATCTGTGTTCTGCCATTATTAAATTCCTTACATTTTCTTACAAATGCAAACTGCTTATTATCAACGTTCTCGTCACTGAATTTGAGAACACGTTCGGGTTTGTGTGTGAATCTGTTCGTCTCTGTCATTTCGGTTTTCAAGTTGCGTAGCTTTTCAGATTTTAATTCGCGTGGCTTTTCGGATTTTAAGTCGCGTAGTTGCTGTAAATTGCTCACATTATACACGCTGCGTGAGTCTGACACATGTTCATAAAGTGGCGTCTGTTGTGGTATGTTATTAACTGACATGTTTTTCATCTCTGTTACTTCTTGTTGTAAATTTGATAACTTCCGACGTAACGTGTTGTTAGATGAATCGATTTCATTAATTGTCAGCTGTAAATTTTGAAATTCAGGTGTTTGGATAAAAGAAACCGGTGCAGTATCGTCTGATTTATTGTCATTAGTATTTTCGATAACATCAATACGACTGGCCAATTCATCACATTTTTCAGTCAGTATTTTAACCTGATCATCGGTTTTAGAATCAGACGCATTAATCTGTTTTTGCAACTTGCGCATAGTTTCGCTCAGTTTTTTAACATCAGCTTTGATGACATCGCAATCCTGTGTTAGATCTAGTTGTTCGAATCTATCTGTCACTGTTTGAATATTTACTGTGTGTGTATCCGTTTTTGCTTTAAGATCAGAAATTTCATCCCGTAATTCCGCGTTCAATTGTTCTATGGTATTAATTTTGTCGGACACTGTAGTAATATTATTGTCTACATACGTCTTCGCTTTCGCGAATATTTTACGTTTGTCCTCTTGTCTCTGTGCAGTGATTGTTTCCATGACTTGTCGTTTTACTTTGTTTTGATCTTGAATAAATCTGCGGAAACGCGTATCACTGTTCTGTATGTGCTGACTAAAGCGCTCGTTAATCTGAGTGTTCTGCTGTTCGAATTTCGCGTCTATCTTTGCGTCCATAGTGCGCGAAAGTTCTACCGTCATTGCTTTAAACTCGTCCCGTAATTGTGCAGCTTTTTCAGAGCATTGTTTAGCGACTCCGCTAATTTCGTCTCTGAGTGTTTCTGTTGCGGCTGTTTGCATTTCTCTTAATTCTTGCGCAACAGACTTAATTTCTTCGCTATTTTTTTGAGAACAAGCCTCAATTTCCACGCGCAATTGTTCCTTAGTGTCATGGCACTGCGCGGCAACGTCTCTAATTTGTTCACTAAGCTGTCTGTTATCTTCCCTAAGTTGTTTGAAATTTTCGTCATTATTGTCAAGTTTTTCATTTAAGTGTTTGTTATCTTCCCTAAGTTGTTTGACCTGTTCATTGAGTTGTTGTTTAAGATTTTCGTTATCTTGTTTGTTCTGTTCCCTAAGTTGTTTAAAATCTTCACTCTGTTGTCTGAAATTTTCCCGCAAAAATGCCATAATTGGATCCGAGCCAAAATTACCATTTCTATTATCTGTACTGTTCAATAGTGGATCTGGAATTGTTTCACTTTCTGTAACCATTTGGTCATTCTGAAATTTACAAAAAGGTTTGTCAGTCAAATGTATACTATCAGTCATTGTTTCGGAATTAAATACATCTGTCCTACTTTGTGTGATCTGTTCATTTTCATTAGACAGATTTGACTGTACATTACTTGAATTTTCCAAATCGGGTGTGTTAAGCTCTACAGCGCTCATTACCATAGAGCATTCTGCGTCATCAATTGTCGTCAAGTTAACAGACGAGACAATTGAGTTCGTTTGTTCATCATTAAGGTGAAAGTCATCATTAGTGGTTGGAATGCACTGATTGTTAGTGAACGCAGGATTGTCATCATTACGTTGCGTATCACAATTACTATCGGTCACGTTGTTTAAGTCGGTAATTTCATTCACAATACTTCGCGATACACTATTCACAGTCTTTCGCGGCATTTTTACAATAGTCAAAATTTTTCACAAAGCAAATAAGCACAAAGCAAAAGCAACACACAAATACAACAAAGCAGCAAATTGCCGTTGACCTGTAGAAAGAAAGTCACAATATTATTAAAAGCGTTGCGCCAAATCCTAATTATCTAAGCAAATAAGAGCAGATATCTGACTGTCGCTCAAAAGACTCTCAACGAAATACGATCCTGGACTGGGTGTCGCCAAGTGTAACCTCCCCACCGCAATTTTTAAAAGAAAGATAATTGACAATACTTAATAGAAATGTGGAGCCAAGTGTAACCTCCCCACAAAAATTTTTAAAAGAAAATAACGATACTAATTAGAAATGCTGATGGACATGGCTCTATGCGTAACCTGCCTACAATCAAATGTACTGACAAAGGCAACAAATGTGAAATTCGCAATCTGACTCAATTATAAATCCTTCAAAAAATTAAAGTCCATTCAGTGACAAGAAAATTCAATTAAACCGAAATATCGGTTTTTGGCCCTGTGTAAAAACAATCAGAATTAAAGTCTTACCTCAGAATAAATGGATGTCACATATCTGCTCTTGTTGTTGCGCACCACTTGGAGGAACTACATTGCAAATAATAATATTCTCCTTTTTTTTGTAATTCTAGTGAAATTTTTCTTCAAAAAGAAGTGGAATGAAATGGGAAGTGCAACGAGATCTTTAGTTCAAAAAAAAATTAAACTTTTGAAAAAATGCTTTTGAAATAAAAAATTATTATTGGGAGACTTGTTGGAGAATAATTACAATAAATAAAATTTTTCATTATCTAATGATTATATTAATTAACAGTATACCTTATTCCTCATCTTGACCATTGTTGCCGACCGCCTACATCACACAACCGCACTGGGCTGCTACTACTGACCGTCCGCTCTGCATGACGACTACAGACTGAGTACTGCTCTCAACTAGACAGAGCTACAGACTCGCAACGACTGAACTGACAGACTCGCAACGACTGACTGACTGCTACTCTGCATAGCGACAACTAACTCGCAAAGACTACTACTGACTGAGAACTGCTCGCAACACTCGCGCGGTCAAGCGCATACTCTCTGGTCACAGATGCTACAATGCCTCGCCATCGCTGCTGCGTTACATACGTGTTTCATCCTCCTAACCCCCCACCACCCACCCCGCCAGGTGTTTTTCTGTCCGTATGCGAATGCTGATTTGAGGAACTACTGTACGGATTTTGATGCGGATTTCACAGATAGGTAGACTGCTTCACTAAGAAGGTTTGTGTCTGTGACTACATATTATGTAAAAAAGGTTAGGCCGTAGACACTTAGTGCTCCCGGTGGGAAGCCGGATCGGGTTGTTAGTTATTTTATAAGTATGATATGAAACAAGAAAAATGAATAGAACGACTCCCACACTAGTCCCCGTATGAACTCGGAAGTTCTCTGACTTTTCTGTCATGGTCATTTCGTGAGGTATACTTCGGTAAAAGTAATGAGCGCCTTACTTTTCCAGGAACGCACGTGTTGTAATTCCAACAGCGAACTTTACCGTCGTGCTCTGCGCGTCTACTGCTCTACTTTAAATCTCATATCTGGTAAGCGTCAAAACCGACGAGCAGCGTACAGGAATCGAGCGAACGAGACTTTTGTAAGCTGCCTCTTCTATCAACGGTCATTTCTAAAGGTTCTTAGTGGAACCAAAGTTAGTGTCCAGGCACTCATGGACGAGACAGGGATTGAAGCAGAGCGTAGCAAAACAAAGGCAGAAATGCCGAACTCTTAGCTTCAAAGGTTTCTTTACAAAGACAAATCCACGAATATTGCCCCAATTTAAATCTGCGCCACTGAAAAGACAAGTGGCACAGTTATTGACGCCAGCGGTGCTGAGAAACAGCTGAAATAGCTGAAATTGAACAAAGCTCCAGGGTACAATGGAATCCCTTAATCTGTAATAAATTTGCTGCTGCATTAGCTCCCATTGTAACTACAATCTACCGTAGGGCCTCGAAGAAAAAACCGTGCTTAGTCGTTGGAGGAACACATCCTTTTCAAGGAGGATAGCGGAAGTGGTCTACAAAACAACTATCCAGTGTTCTTGATACGCAATTGTTGAATTTCAGAAAATACGTAGTTCCTACGTAGTTAGGTATCTCAAATAGAATGATCTCCCCCATGCCAATCAGTGTGGACTCGGAAAACATAGTTCAAGCGTAACATAACTCTGATTTTTCTCACATGACATACTGAAAGCCATGGATTAAGGCAGTCACGTAGATGCGGTATTACTTGTTTCTCTAAAAGCATTTAACTCGGAACCCCGCCTGTTCTTACTATCGAAAGTGCGATGGTTAAGAGTGTCAAGCAAAACTTGTGACTGGACTAAGGATTTTTTTTGTAGGGAGGACGCACCACGTTATCTTGAAGGGAGAGTCATTGTCTTTAGACCATTGCTATTCACAATGTGTATTAATGACCTTCCAGATAATGATAATAATGATATGACTTCACGCAGATGATGCAGTAACCTGTAATCAAGTAACGTCTGAAAAACCTGCAAAAATATTTTCAGGTCTTGATAAGATTTCAAACTGATGCAGAGACTGGCAACTAGCTGTAAATTTTCAGAAATGTAAAACTGTGCACTTTACAAAAAGAAAGTAAAAGTGTTCTACGATTACAATACAAAGAAGTCACATAGGGAATCAGCCAACTGCTACAAATACGAGTGCAAAAGTTTGTAGGGATATGAAAGAAAATGATCACATAGACTCAGTTGTAGGTACCGCAGGTGGCAGAATGTTGGTGGTACACTAAAGAAATGCATTCGCTCTACAGCTGAGATTACTTACAAAGCACTTGTGCGACCACTCCTAGAATATTGCTAAGGTCTGTGCGACCCGTTCCAAATAGGACTAGGGCGGCATAATGAATGTACGCTAGAAGGGCAGCACGAGTAGTCAATGAATAAAGAAAAATGGCCATTGACCCTGAATAAAGAAAAGTGTGAAGTTATTCACATGAGTACTAAAAGAAATCCGCTAAATTTCGATTACGCTATAAGTCACACAAATCTGAAGGCTGTAAATTCAACTAAATACTTAGGGATTACAATTACAAATAACCTAAATTGGAACGATCACATAGATAATGTTGTGGGTAGAGCAAACCAAAGACTGCGATTCATTGGCAGAACACTTAGAAGATGCAACAGGTCTACTAAAGAGACTGCTTACTCCACGCTTGTCTGTCCTATCCTGGAGTACTGCTGTGCAGTGTGGGATCCGCATCAGGTGGGGCTGACGGATGACATCAAAAAAGTACAAAGAAGGGCAGCTCATTTTGTATTATCGCGAAATAGGGGAGGTAGTGCCGCAGACATAATACGTGAATTGGAGCGGCAATCATTAAAACAAAGGCGTTTTTCGTCATGAAATTTCAATCACCTGTTTTCTTCTCCGATTGCGAAAACATTCTGTTGGCACCCTCCTACATAGGAAGAAATGATCATCACGATAAAATAAGTGAAATCAGCGCTCGCACAGAAAAATTTAAGTGCTTGTTTTTCCCGCTCGCCGTTCGAAAGTGGAACGGTAGAGAGACAGTTTGAAGGTGGTTCATTGAACCTTCTGCCAGGCACTTTATTGTGAATAGCAGAGTAATCACGTAGATGCAGATGTAGATGACGTTTGATGAGTCAATGAGATGCCGGAAAAATTGAACTGATAGATGATTCAATATTGACGCTAACCATTTCGGGAAATGATGAATCTAAGAATATACTACAAACTCTCTCTGTATCGCCCCCATAGGGGTGGCGAGGACAAGATCAGACAATGCGAAAATTGACATAACTGTTGTTGTAGAAAACCCGCAACCACTGGTTATATAAAAAAATTTTATTGTCCACCTTCATTGCATTAACATTTTTCTGAAAAAGGCGGCTTCGGTTCAACATGGTCTATCTTCAGAATGTAGACAACAGTAAAATAACTAATCAACAAATACTCACGAAATATGTAATGTTTTTATACCACGTCACATGAAAAGTTAGATGTTGAAAGTTGGACGTCTACAATTCTGCTGTGTACATACATAAACTCTGAGTCTGAGATGTGGTTATCGCGAGTAGCAGCTGTCGAGCCTCAATTAATACCAGTCTCCCCCGGTGCTACTAGCACGAGCACGGCAGGGTGCGACCTACCTCTCTCATGTCGCGCGGCTTTTCTCCACCGCACTCGGCGTCCGACACCCTTCCGATTTGCCTCGACAACACTCGCTCGCTACTAATCGCGATAATCATACCTCAGACTCAGAGTTGGTGTATGCACACAACAGAATCATAGACTTCCAGCTTTCAATGTACCAGAACGTACCTGACTGTATCGGGTACCAAGAGTAACCCGCCCAACTACCAGCAAAATATATATGCTACGTGATAGGATGAAATACTGGTCTGATAGAATCCATGTTAACCCTAGAACACTGAAGGGGGAAAATGTTCCATTGCTACTAAACCATCGTAAAGTTTACTACTCCACATTTTATTCAAAGGAAGTCATAATTTACAGGTTATGGATCAGTTAATTACTATGTTTAGATCTCAATTGTTTTGTTACATAACAAATTAAATACACAATGTGCTGTTTTATGTCCTACTGCAATTGTAAACTTTACGAGAGTTTAGTAACCTAGGGTAATACAGCCCACAAGGCTACTGCCAACAGGTGGCGTCTGGTATGTTTGTCACATTTGAATGAAACACATCCACCCAGACTGAATTGATAATAACTTTTGTCTGTTTAATGAGAATACTGCTCTGTAAGGCTCTTGATTGATAATTTGCGGTTTGTCGAGATTAAAAAACTTTATAAAAACATAACAGAAGTGTTCGTGATGTAGAAGACGGTCGGTTTCCATAAACATTTCGTTGCTTCGTCATGGCTTGCTTCCCGATGAGCCGCAAGCCGAGCAGTCGCTGCTGACCGCAGAGGTTAGGCGAGCCCCTTCGCAGATCTCTGGCGCAACACACACGTTCCAGGCTACAGCTGTCGATAAATTGCCGATATATCGATGTTTTATATACATATCTATCTCTGGCGCTGCACGTACATTCCAAGCTGAGGCAGCAGCAAAATTATCGACACATCGATATTTATACAGAAGATATCGTTATATATCGGCGGTGTTTTTAACAGATATATCGATGTCCAAATTGCAATATCGAGTGCCAATATTTTTATTTTATATTATTTGTTGGTAATTTTCGGTAAATATTTATTCTTTCGAAATTGTGTTGTTGTTGTTGTCTTCAGTCCAGAGACTGGCTTGATGCAACTCTCCATGCTACTCTGTCCTGTGCAAGATTCAAAAGATGGTTCAAACGGCTGTGAGCACTATGGGACTTATCATCTGAGGTCATCAGTCCCCTAGAACTTAGATCTATGTAAACCTAACTAACCTAAGGACATCACACACATCCATGCCCGAGGCAGGATTCGAACCTGCGACCGTAGCGGTCTCGCGGTTCCAGATTGAAGCGCCTAGAACCGCTAGGCCACACCGGCCGGCTGTGCAAGATTCTTCATCTCCCTGTACCGACATAATTTTACTTTCAGTTTGTGAAGGTAATATTTTTTGAGCTTTCATGCCACCCAGTCACTCTGTGTCAAGTATATGTGGCACAAAGAAGAAGTCCGATTACAGTGGGAGGGTGGCGGTGTGCGTGGAATAACAAGATTTTCGATGTGAAGAAATAGCACAACAGTTGAGGTAAAAAACAATTTTTAACGCAAGTAGTGGGTTATTTCTTCACGTCGGCATTCTTCAAAAACAGTTGCTGCAAATGATGAACATAAATCTAAATGACAAGATTGGTCTTTTCGGTGGGCGGAGACGTTTGAGGGGGAAATGCTGACGTAATCGGCGCTGCCAGCAGAACCTGCAACGTTTAACTTCACCATGCAATTTTGAAACAACTGCTAGGTCGCCGGCGTTGGTAGAAATGAAAAAAATAAAAAAAAAACGGGAAGTCCACATGAAATGTTCCGGACAAATCCAATAACAGACGAAACCGAACTACGGATCCATCGGACACCTATTATTGCGCCACTTACATGCAGTTACCGTTGTTAGGAAAGTGGTTATCGCCAAGTCTGAACGTGCATCGTTTTCTTTTAATTTTTGCCCTGAGGGGAATACAGGCTGCTAGCTTGTTGATATACAGAGTATCTAATAATAAATTAGTACTTAAATATACAGCTCTAAAACTGGTAGTATATTTAAAATGTTCAGCCTAAATTTTTATACGCCGGGACGCAGATACTTTTCCGTCGGTATATCGATGCTTTTTCGTTATATCGAGGTCCGGTAATGAAACTTTTTATGGTTCAAAAATGGCTCTGAGCACTATGGGACTTCACATCTGTGGTCATCAGTCCCCTAGAACTTAGAACTACTTAAACCTAACTAACCTAGGGACATCACACACATCCATGCCCGAGGCAGGAATCGAACCTGCGACCGTAGCGGTCACGCGGTTCCAGACTGAAGCGCCTAGAACCGCACGGCCACACCGGCCGGCCAAACTTTTTATAATATCGCAGTATTGGTTACCCGATATATTTAAAAATATCAGCAATACTGTTAGTTTCAGCGGTTCTCTCTTCTGTCTCTCGCTTCAGTCTGGAACCGCGCGACCGCCACGGTCACAGGTTCGAATACTGCCTCGGCCATGGATCTGTGTGACGCCCTTAGGTTAGTTAGGTTTAAGTAGTTCTAAGTTCTAGGGAACTGATGACCCTTAGATGTTAAGTCCTGTGGTGCTCAGAGCTATTTGAACCATCTCTCTCTCTCTCTCTCTCTCTCTCTCTCTCTCTCTCCCTCCCTCCCTCCCTCTCCCTCCCTCCCTCCCTCTCCCTCCCTCCCTCCCTCTCCCTCCCTCCCTCTCTCTCCCTCTCTCCCTCCCCCTCTCTCCCTCCCTCTCCCCTCCCCTGTTGTCACGGACATCCATATGTAACAATCATCTTAGTAAGTTATTAAGATTTTAAAATAGGCATTGTGACTGAATTCGCTCTGGCCATTCAAAATTAGATAGGAAGGAAATTTTCAAGTCGTGTCGCCGCTGAGGACATTAGAGGCGCAGCAAACTTGGATTGGGTAAGTAAATCGGCCTTGGCCACTCAAATGAACACGCCGGGTGCCTACTGCATTCGACTTAGAGAGTTCACAGAAAACGTAATTCTGGGCATGCAGACGGGGGGACTTCAAACCCCGTCCTCTCGAATACGAGTGAAGAGTTCTGGATGCCAAACAGCTGATGACGATGACATGCAGGAGGATTGAAGCATTGAGGATGGTTAGTCAGACTTCTTTGGATTTTCAGCCAGGAAGGTCAATGATCGTGGAAGGGGTGGTTACGGGTTCGAGTCCCAGTACTGAGGTACAGTATTAATTTACCAGGAAGTTTCAAAACAGCGCACTCTCAGTTGCAGTTCATTCTGGAATGGATAGATACTTCGTAGTTAACAAAGCGATGCAGGACCGGACGACTAGGCAGATTCAGTAAAACGCAGGGCGAAGGACCGGTTAAAACCGAACAGGAACAAGTACGCCTTATCGGCAGAAAAAGAACTGTCCACAGAAGTCCTTAACTCGGCTCGTTCTTATCTGCTGTTAAGTGCGCGGTATCTCCATCGTTTCGGCTGCGTGGGGAGCTCGACAACTTCCATGAAGCAGCAGCGCGACTCTCCATGCTGTCGCATTACAAATAAAAGGACCCAACGCGTCAGAGCAGTGTGCAGCGCACAGGGCCAGCTGCAGCTACGCAGGGGCAGTGCCCGGGATGCACAAAGGAAGGAACGAGGCCACTGCGCGTGCAGTGCCTCGCGTGCCGAGTTGTCAATACACGCGAACGCTCGTCAACGGCCGCGCGTTTAAAGGCCAAATGCACCAAGGGCAACACCTCGGCAACATGTGGTATGCGGCTACGGAGCGCAGAACACGAGCAATTCGCGCCACATACGCCACCTGTCGACATGAAACCATGTGTTGCATCTTATCGCCAGATATTCAAGACTTACTTTCACCTCCTAGCAAGTTCAACTCACTGTAACAAGTCGGCACAGCAGATTTAGTGTATTAAATCGCAACGTAAACATAATTTGCAGCTGCGCCGGCACCAGTGAACCTGACAATTCTAGGGATGGGAGAAACAGAGTGGCTAAAACCGGTACCAGTATTGTAGCTCAAAATAACCGGTATTTTTCGGTATTTGTTTGGTGTCTGGTGTTTGTGATCTAATAACACGGTGCCGCGCGGAGTGGCCGCGCGGTTTGAGGCGCCATGTCACGGTTCGAGCGGCCTCTCCCGCCGGAGGTTCGTGTCCTCCCAAGGGCATGGGTGTGTGTGTTGTTCTTAGCATAAGTTAGTGTAAGTAATGTGTAAATCTAGGGACCGATGAACTCAGCAGTTTTGTCCCTTAGGAATTCACACACATTTGTACATTGGAATAACACGGTAAAAAACAAAATATCAATTAGTCATAGCTGCAGTGCTAAAATTTTTCGTTTTTAAATAAGCATTTTTAAAGAAGGAGTAATTTTTATTCGTAAAATTTGAATTGCTGTCGCATATTGCGTTATTATAGAAAACGGGGAAAAGCAATCACTGCTCTTTTAACAATGCCGACAAGAACGAGCAGAGAACGTAAGGTGTAAGAATTGATACAGCATTGTTGAGACAATAATGTACCGGCTACCATGTTGCGTGGTATGTTAGTCTGTTACATGTTACCCCTAGTGAAACACACTTAGTAAATGCTAACACAGCAGACACTCCGTGGTGTTAAACACCCCAATTTTAATTTTAACGGTACATATGTTGTCATATAAGTACATATAAATTTACCCAAGTACTTATTATTTGTCTGTAGGTTATTGTTGTTATGTGTGTATAAAAGTATTAGATTATAAGTTATTGTGTATTATTATATAATAAACCCTTTAGTGTACTATTTTGCACAATTCGATTTTTTTGGTAATTGATTTAGGGCAATAATAATTTAATAACAGTATATGATACAGAGTATATTTACATGAAAAGTACAAAATTCAAAGGTATAAACAATAGTGTGGCTTATCCTGGACAATAATTAGCTTACATTTTCAATTCTTGCACTCGTAGCAGAGTTTGAGACGATGTTCGTCACACGTATACCTTTTGCAGGAAATACACCTAGTCTTTGTTTACCTTTCTCTATTTCTGAGGCAGAAGTTACATCGTCTCTGAAGAGCTGGTCCATCATCTTGTAGGCGAATCACTGCATCATAATTTTTTTTCCTTTATTGAGATTCGATTCCCCTCTAAGGGGGCAGGCTGGCAGCAGCTTAGTACGCCGCTCTTCAGCCTACAGAATTTTTTTTTAAAATGAAGATTATAAATAATAAAAGCAGGCGATAAAATCGGTGACTTAAATGGTAAAATGGCGGAAAATTGTGAAACTTAAAACATAAAACAAAGGGTTGGCGATGCTAATAAAATACACAGGAAGCAGACAGTTAAAATAGGCAATTAAAAAACACGGCGACAGCCTGGTTCTGTTCGCAAGAGATATAAAAATCACACCCAGTGACAGCATGATTTCTGTTCGCAACACTTTGGAAGAGACACACAACACTGAACACTCACTTCTACATCTACATCTGCATCTACATTTATACTCCGCAAGCCACCCAGCGGTGTGTGGCGGAGGGCACTTTACGTGCCACTGTCATTACCTCCCTTTCCTGTTCAAGTCGCGTATGGTTCGCGGGAAGAATGACTGTCTGAAAGCCTCCGTGCGTGCTGTAATCTCACTAATTTTACATTCGTGATCTCCTCGGGAGGTATAAGTGGGGGGAAGCAATATATTCGATACCACATCCAGAAACGCACCCTCTCGAAACCTGGTGAGCAAGCTACACCGCGATGCAGAGCGCCTCTCTTGCAGCGTCTGCCACTTGAGTTTGCTAAACATCTCCGTAACGCTATAACGCTTACCAAATAACCCTGTGACGAAACGCGCCGCTCTTCTTTGGACCTTCTCTATCTCCTCCGTCAACCCGATCTGGTACGGATCCCACACTGATGAGCAATACTCAAGTATAGGTCGAACGAGTGTTTTGTAAGCCACCTCCTTTGTTGATGGACTACATTTTCTAAGGACTCTCCCAATGAATCTCAACCTGGTACCCGCCTTACCAACAATTAATTTTATATGATCATTCCACTTCAAATCGTTCCGCACGCATACTCCCAGATATTTTACAGAAGTAACTGCTACCAGTGTTTGTTCCGCTATCATATAATCATACAATAAGGGATCCTTCTTTCTATGTATTCGCAATACATTACATTTGTCTATGTTAAGGGTCAGTTGCCATTTCCTGCACCAAGTGCCTATCCGCTGCAGAACTTCCTGCATTTCGCTACAATTTTCTAATGCTGCAACTTCTCTGTATACTACAGCATCATCCGCGAAAAGCCGCATGGAACTTCCGACACTATCTACTAGGTTATTGTTGGTGATTGTTCAGTAAAACATAATCCCTAAATCCGAAACTAAGACGACTCAGGTCATTTATATATATTGTGAAAAGCAATGGTCCCATAACACTCCAGTGTCACGCCAGAGGTTACTTTAACGTCTGTAGACGTCTCTCCATTGATAACAACATGCTGTGTTCTGTTTGCTAAAAACTCTTCAATCTGATATTCCGTAGGCTCTTACTTTGTTTATCAGGCGACAGTGCGGAACTGTATCGAACGCCTTCCGGAAGTCAAGAAAAATAGCAGCTACCTGGGAGCCTGAATCCAATATTTTCTGGGTCTCATGAACAAATAAAGCGAGTTGGGTTTCACACGATCGCTGTTTCCGGAATCCATGTTGATTCCTACATAGTAGATTCTGGGTTTCCAGAAAGGACATGATACTCGAGCAAAAAACATGTTCTAAAATTCTACAACAGATCGACGTCAGAGATATAGGTCTATAGTTTTGCGCATCTGCTCGACGACCCTTCTTGAAGACTGGGACTACCTGTGCTCTTTTCCAATCATTTGGAACCTTCCGTTCCTCTAGAGACTTGCGGTACACGGCTGTTTGAAGGGGGGCAAGTTCTTTTGCGTACTCTGTCTAGAATCGAATTGGTATCCCGTCAGGTCCAGTGGACTTTCCTCTGTTGAGTGATTCCAGTTGCTTTTCTATTCCTTGGACACTTATTTCGATGTCAGCCATTTTTTCGTTTTTGCGAGGATTTAGAGAAGGAACTGCAGTGCGGTCTTCCTCTGTGAAACAGCTTTGGAAAAAGGTGTTTAGTATTTCAGCTTTACGCGTGTCATCCTCTGTTTCAATGCCATCATCATCCCGGAGTGTCTGGATATGCTGTTTCGAGCCACTTACTGATTTAACGTAAGACCAGAACTTCCTAGGATTTTCTGTCAAGTCGGTACATAGAATTTTACTTTCGAATTCACTGAACGCTTCACGCATAGCCCTCCTTACGCTAACTTTGACATCGTTTAGCTTCTGTTTGTCTGAGAGGTTTTGGCTGCGTTTAAACTTGGAGTGAAGCTCTCTTTCCTTTCGCAGAAGTTTCCTAACTTCGTTGTTGTACCACGGTGGGTTTTTCCCGTGCCTCACAGTTTTACTCGGCACGTACCTGTCTAAAACGCATTTTACGATTGCCTTGAACTTTTTCCATAAACACTCAACATTGTCAGTATCGGAACAGAAATTTTCGTTTTGATCTGTTAGGTAGTCTGAAATCTGCCTTCTATTACTCTTGCTAAACAGATAAACCTTCCTCCCTTTTTTTATATTCCTATTAACTTCCATATTCAGGGATGCTGCAACGGCCTAATGATCACTGATTCCCTGTTCTGCACATACAGAGTCGAAAAGTGCGGGTCTGTTTGTTATCAGTAGGTCCAAGATGTTATCTCCACGAGTCGGTTCTCTGTTTAATTGCTCGAGGTAATTTTCGGATAGTACACTCAGTATAATGTCACTCGATGCTCTGTCCCTACCACCCGTCCTAAACATCTGAGTGTCCCAGTCTATATCTGGTAAATTGAAATCTCCACCTAAGACTATAACGTGCTGAGAAAATTTATGTGAAATGTATTCCAAATTTTCTCTCAGTTGTTCTGCCACTAATGCTGCTGAGTCGGGAGGTCGGTAAAAGGAGCCAATTATTAACCTAGCTCGGTTGTTGAGTGTAACCTTCACCCATAATAATTCACAGGAACTATCCACTTCTACTTCACTACAGGATAAACTACTACTAACAGCGACGAACACTCCACCACCGGTTGCATGCAATCTATCCTTTCTAAACACCGTCTGTACCTTTGTAAAAATTTCGGCAGAATTTATCTCTGGCTTCAGCCAGCTTTCTGTACCTATAACGATTTCAGCTTCGGTGCTTTCTATCAGCGCTTGAAGTTCCGATACTTTACCAACGCAGCTTCGACAGTTTACAATTACAATACCGATTGCTGCTTGGTCTCCGCATGTCCTGACTTTGCCCCGCACCCGTTGAGGCTGTTGCCCTTTCTGTACTTGCCCAAGGCCATCTAACCTAAAAAACCGCCCAGCCCACGCCACACAACCCCTGCTACCTGTGTAGTCGCTTGTTGCTTGTAGTGGACTCCTGACCTATCCAGCGGAACCCGAAACCCCACCACCCTATGGCACAAGTCGAGGAATCTGCAGCCCACACGGTCGCAGAACCGTCTCAGCCTCTGATTCAGACCCTCCACTCGGCTCTGTACCAAAGGTCCGCAGTCAGTCCTGTCGACGATGCTGCAGATGGTGAGCTCTGCTTTCATCCCGCTAGCGAGACTGGCAGTCTTCACCAAATCAGATAGCCGCCGGAAGCCAGAGAGGATTTCCTCCGATCCATAGCGACACACATCATTGGTGCCGACGTGAGCGACCACCTGCAGATGGGTGCACCCTGTACCCTTCATGGCATCCGGAAGGGCCCTTCCCACATCTGGAATGACTCTCCCCAGTATGCACACGGAGTGCACATTGGTTTTCTACCCCTCTCTTGCTGCCATATCCCTAAGGGGCCCCATTATGCACCTGACGTTGGAGCTCCCAACTACCAGTAAGCCCACCCTCTGCGACCGCCCGGATCTTGCGGACTGAGGGGCAACCTCTGGAACAGGACAAGCAGCCATGTCAGGCCGAAGATCAGTATCAGCCTGAGACAGAGCCTGAAACTGGTTTGTCAGACAAACTGGAGAGGCCTTCTCTTCAGCCCTCCGGAATATCTTTCACCCCCTGCCACACCTTGAGACGACCTCCCACTCTACCACAGGTGAGGGATCAGCCTCAATGTGGGCAGTATCCCACTGCACTAAAAAGTTGGCACAAATATGACACACCACAGCCGAGGGTAGATGGGGGGAATCTGGACAGATGGACAGATGACGGGAAAGAAAAGGGGAAAAGGGGGAAGGAGAGAAAAAAAAACGAAGTGGGGGGGCAAGGGGGAAGGAGCCGATGGAGGATGAGGACTCATAGGAGGGGGGGGGGGGCTGGGCATACACGAGAGGGAATGGGGAAAGGCAGAGGAGGCGAATGCAAAAGAGCTTGGGGGGGGGGGGGGAACAGGATGGAACGGGGGTGAAAGGGAGCCCAGGGAAATGACAGAGGAAAGGAGGGGGAGGTGGGGGTCAGAGTTGATAGGAGGGATAAATGGAGGGAGAGAGGGCATCATCCGGAAGGGGGAGTTGACAGAAGCCACCTTGGAAAAAGAGATGAAGGGTGTAGAGATGGAGGGTAGGGGTGACACAACAGTGAAGGTGCGGCAGAGGGTGTGGGTTGGAGAGGAGAGGAGAAACCAGGGGATGAGGGGGATCAAGGCAGCGGGAGGAGTAGAGTGTGTGGATATGTTTGAGGAAAAGGAGCAGATGGAGGAAAGGAATCAGGTCGTAGAGGATCCGCATGGGGGACAAGAGGCGTACACGGAAGGCGTGGCAGAGTGCATGGCGCTCGAGGATCTGGAGGGACTTATAGAATTTGAAGGAGGGGGCGCGGATATCCAGGCGGGACTGGCATAACAGAGGATGGGACAGATTAAAGATTTGTAGGTGTGGAAGATGGTAGAGGGGTTCAACCCCCATATCCGGCCAGAAAGGAGTTTGAGGAGTCCGAGACGGTTGTGGGCTATGGATTGGATAGAGCGGAGATGAGGGATCCAGGTGAGGTCAATCGTGTGGCCAAGGTAGGTGAGGGTGGGGGAGAGGTGGACAGGACAGGCGCAGATGGTAAGGGAGAAATCAAGGAGACGGAAGAAGCGAGTGGTATGACCTACGATGATTGCCTGGGTCTTGGAAGGATTGATTTTCAGGAGCCACTGGTTACACCATGCAACAAAAAGGTCAAGGTGATTTTCAAGAAGTCATTGGGACTGTTGGAGGGTAGGAGCGAGGGCAAGGAATGCGGTGTCACCAGCATACTGCAGAAGGTGTACTGGAGGGGGGGGGGGGGGGGGTTGGGGCATATCTGCCGTTTACAGGAGGTTGCGGAGAGAGGAGAGGACAGAGACCTGGGGCACACCTGCAGAGGAGTAGAAGGTGCGAAAATCAGCGTTATGGATGGTAACGTAGGAGGGGCGGCAGGAGAGGAAGGAGGCAATCAGACGGACGTAGTTGACAGGAAGGGCATAGATCTGGAGTCTAATGCTTCATTATTTTGCACACTCAGCATTTCACAAGTTGAGTTGCAGATACTTCGCCTGAGTGTAGGAACTTCCAATTTTGCTTGGATGTATGGTTTTATCACTGACAGTGGTAACTCCATTAAGAACTTACGTCTCTTCATCTTTGTGTTTTGTGGCCGTAAACTGTAAAGGACTATGGCATTTATACCACTTTGGTCCATCACTCCATACTACATTCGTAATGGATTTCCTGCTGTGTATGAATGACATAATTGATCGAATGAATCCGTCCCTCCTTTTGTTGAATTATAAAATAAAACAGCTTCTGGTTTTTGTGTGGTTTCGTCAATCTCTTTTTGCTGTGATGCCTAGAAGACAACAACAAAACATTTTTGTTATGTTGTGCGGAATATGAAACAAGCATCTTGTCATTATCAAAAGTAAAGTAAGAAGTTCCCTCTGATTTTCTTGCCGTGAGCGATGGAGATATTTGACCTCAAGGTTCCCACCATAGTTAATTTATGATCTTGAAGCATATGGTGGAATAAAGACACAGAACTGAACCAATTATCAACTGTTATATTACGATTAGTTCCGTGGACTGGCCCAGACATAGTTCTTATATAATAGGATGGTATTGGTTCTTTATTTGGGGGTTTGAATTTTCGTACACATGGTGATGGATTTAGCATATGAAATGTTTTAGCATCGTTCATCATAACGACCTTCAGGCCATATTTATCGGGCTTGTTTCTCATAAACACTCTAAATGAACATCTACCTCTAAACCCTAGAAGCGGTTCATCTATTGTCACGTACTGTGACGGTATATACAAGGATTTACAGTTCTCTACAAATTTTTCCCAAATACCACGTATTGCTGCAAACTTATCTGTCGACTGCCTTTCTTGTCTTGTGGCTTTGTCATCAAATCGCAGGCACGATGCCATAAATCTGAAACGGCTCAAAGACATAGTTAAGCGATAAATGGATGATCCAAAAGCAACGGACCACAGTTTTTCTAAATGAGCATGGCAAACTCGTTGTATCTCAGACAAGTAAAGTAAACCTAAAATGACAAAAGTTCTTCTTTGGTTACAATCCCGTGATGGTTTTGTTTTGTATTAATTTCTTGGACTTTTCATTCTATTTCTTGATTTGTTCTTAGTACAATTTCGTCTAAGATCGTATTATCTATTAGGAAATTCCAAGAAGAAATGACTACTTACATCCTTAGCCAGTCCTTTAGCCGCAGGCAAGTGTGTGACCAAATTTCTCGCTAGTGTTCGGCCTCGTCGCTCTGGTTCCTGAACGCTCCATATATGTCCTTTTCTTCCAACGCGAGCAACTGCATTTCTAACTGTTTCAAGTGGCACTGAAGCATTCAAAAGTCCAGGCTCTAAGTTTCTGTCACTTTCAAGTTGTGGTGGTTCTGGGTCAGCTTCCTCATTGGCGATTTCATCAGAAAAGTCACTTTCTTCAAACACAAAGTCTGGATCTTCATCTGTATCATCACCACCAAAAATATCCTCAACTCTATGATTATCGCTGTCCTCGTCCATGAGCAAGTCTCTGATATTATCACTTCCTAAAGCCATATTGTCACGAAAACTACACTAAACACACTATAATTTAGGTGCATTGCTCCCACGAACCAACCGTTTCGAAGTATCTGCAGTCTCTGCATCTTCGCTAGGTACGTTCCTAAGGACCGAGCGAGGTGCCGCAGTCGTTAGCGCACTGGACTCACATTTGCGAGGACGACGATGCAAATTCGTGTCCGGTCAGCCAGGTTTAGAATTTCAGTGGTTTATTTATTTCTCTCCAGGCAAATTCCAGGATGGTTCCTTTGAAAGAGTGCGGCCAATTTCCTTCCCCATCTTTGAAACAATCCGAGCTTGTGCTCTGTCTGTAATGTGCTCGATGTCGGCGGGACTTCACATCTACATCTAGACTCTGCAAGCCACGTTACGGTGTGTGGCGGAGGGTACTCTGTGTACCACTGTTACTTCCTCTTCCCCTATTCCTGTTCGGCATATGGTTCGCGGGAAGAACGAAAGGGCTCAATCTCTTCGATTTTTATCTCCAAGGTCTTTCCGCGAGATATACGTAGGAGTAAGCAATATATTGTATGACTATTCTTGTAACGTACGCCTGCGGAACTTCTAACAGAGGACCATACTGCGATGTGATGCAGGTTGCGTCTCTTCCAGCGTCTGCCACTAAGTTGGCTGAGCACATCCGTGATACTTTCGTGCTTACTAAATGAACCTCTAACGAAACATGCTACTCTTCTTCGGATCTCTTGTTTTCTCTGTCAGTCATATACTGACGAGCAATATCCAAATTCTGTTTGAACGAGGGTTTTGTAGGCTATCTCCTGTGCTGATGGACTACATTTCCTAGAGATTGTTCCAATGAATCGCTATCTGTCATCTGCCTTTCCTGCGATTAGTTTTACGCTGGCGTTCCACTTTAAATGCTACGTACGCATACTCAAATATATTTTGTGGAAGCAACTGCTTCCACTGATAGTTCTGCTATCGGGTAATGATACAATAAAGGGTATCTCTGCCTACGCATTCGCAGTACGTTAGATTTGTTTATGTTCAGGGACAATTTCCGCTCCCTGAACCAAACGTGGATCCTCTGCAGCTCTTCCTACATTTCACTACACTTATGTGGCGTTTGCGACTTCTGTGTTACAGCAGCGTCATTCGCGAAAATACCATGGAACTTCCGTCATTGTCTGCTAGGTTTTTTATGCAAGCTGTGAAAAGTAACGGTCATATAACACTCTTGGGGCGCACTCTAAGTTAGTTTTGCGTCTGAAGTCTTCTCTCCGTTGAATGATATGCTGTGTTCCGTTTGCTAGAAACTTTTCAATCCAGTCATACAGTTTGTCTCACATTACATATGCTAACATCCCTTCTTTTCCTCTAGAGTAGCCGGTCGGAGTGGCAGAGCGGTTCTAGGCGCTACAGTCTGGAACCGCGCGACCGCTACGGTCGAATGTTCGAATCCTACCTCGGGCATGGATGTGTGTGATGTCCTTAGGTTAGTTACGTTTAAGTAGTTCTAAGTTCTAGGGGACTGATAACCTCCCATGTTAAGTCCCATAGTGCTCAGAGCCATTTGAACCATTTTGAACCTCTAGAGTACTGCATTTGAATCTCACCCCATCACTGTTTCACACTTTAGTAAATTTCGTAAAAATTGAAAGTGCAAGGCTCAAATGCAGTGCTCTCAAGAAAAACACACAAATAAGACGCACCGACGGCATATGTACATTAAGACATCGCCGTTTCCCGGAATCAGTGCTCATCAACCAGACTGTCACAACTGAGCAAAGCCTCCGAAACGCGTCGTAAATTAGAAAAGCGAAGTGGCTGGTTATGTCGTGATATTTGTTTGGATCATTACTCTTTTGAAAATACTGCGTATCGGCGTGATGCCTAACACTTCTGGTAAATGCGCCCAATGTCCCTTAACACATAGTTTCCATACGTATGCTGGAAGAGCCCTAGGGCGGTCACCATGACAGCTTCTCGGGTGACTGGCAGTCGGCCGCTCTCGCTCCTTTCCTTTCTTTCCTCCCCCCTTCCCGTCTCGCCTGTTATCTGGGTCAATGTTAGGCCGCTGGACCGCCTTCTTTAGCGGCACCGAGAAAACCGAATGCCACGAGAGTCTGGAAGCGACTCAGTTCGCGAACCACAGCAGTTCCGGCTGGGATTTCCTGCGCCGTACCAGTCATTGGCATGACGTAACCGCACGCCTCAAACATGTCAGTCCGGCGAACTCGAGCTGCAGTGCTCCTCGGTAATTGGCCTTCCTGGAAACCACTGAAACTAACAGCGGCCTTGCACCACGAACCTTAACCTACCGTCATTTACATGTAGACGAAGCTGAGTTATTGCCAGAGACATTAGCAGCGGGATATTTTGTGACTTTGCAAATTATTTGAATGTGTGAACTACGAAATCTTAACGAATACGCTAAAGCATTATGAAATACACACAGATTGTTTATGCTTTCTATCGTATCTGCATGACAGAAAGCAACGTGTATCCGTCTGTAGATGTAGTGGCTACCATCGGTTCTCTTTTATAAGAACGAACGTGGCGATACGGGTGGGTTTCTTTTTTTTGTCATTAATCTTTTGATTGATTTGATGTTGCACACCACGAATTCCTCTCCTGTGTCTGCCTCTTCATCACAGAGTAGCATTTGCAACGTACGTTCTCAGTTATTTGTTGGCTGTTATCCAATCTCTGTCTTCCTCTATGGTTTTTACTCTCTACACCTCCCTCTAGTACCATGGAAGTAATTCCGTGATGTAACAGATGTCCTACCTTCTCCCTGTCAGTGTTTACCATACATTCCTTTCCTCCCCGATTATCTGGAGAACCTCCTCTTTCCTTACCTCATCAGCCCATCTAAGTTTCAACATTCTTACGTAGCACCACACCTCACATGCTTCTACTCTCTTCTTTTCCAGTTTTCCCCCTCCGTCCATGTGCTCCAAATGTACATTTCTCAAAAATTTCTTCCTCAGATTAAGGCCTATGTTCGATGCTAGTAGACTTTTTCTTGGCCAGGAATACCCTTTCTGCTAGTGATAGCCTGCTCTTTGTGTCCTTGCTCAGCCCGTCACGGGTTATTTTACTGCCTATGTAGCAGAATTCCTTAACTTCATCTACTTCATAATCACCAGTTCTGATAGTTTCCTTCTGTTCTCCATTCCGCTACTTCTCATTACTTACATCTTTCTTCGATTTACTTTCTATCGATATTCTGTACTCATTAGGCTGTTCATTGGATCCTGTAATTCTTCTTCACTCTCACTGAGGGTAGCGATGTCATCAGCGAATCTTATCAATGGTATCCTTTCATATCGAATTTTAATTCCACTGTCAAACCTTCTTTTTATTTCACTCAATGTTTCTTCGATGTAGAAATTAAAATGGTTCCCTGCTTCAGATTCCCAATTACAAGATACCCTTGACCTTACCTGCTAATCTTCTGCTGTCTTAACCGTGGCCAGCATCGAACCTCGTCTCTTCTAGCAGGGGTTGCAGATAATTGAAGGGCTGTAGAAGGCAACAGGGGAATTCTATGTGCAATGCAGTGTCGCTTGTTATCATTAAATATCGGATACTATACACATACGAACAGCCCAAACCTGACACAGCAAACGTTGTAAGTAGGCTGTTTAGGTCTTTATGTTGGTAACGCCACGTAGCGCCAGTGTTGCCAACTCTAAAAAACCCAAGTCGCTAGATTCAATATCAAAAGTCGCTAGAAAGTCGCTAAAACTGATTTTACTAGGGGTGTACTGAAAATTTCGTGCTGTGAATGGTGCAATAAGCCAGTGTGTGTGTGTGTGTGGGGGGGGGGGGGGGGGGGTAATAAAATATTAATAATAATTGTCTCATACCTAATTGCTATATTGTCTTAATTAAATGACGCATCGCTTGCAACAACATACATATAAAATACGCTAACGTATAATTAAACATGTTATCATAATTGACACAACACATAGATTGTTGTTTCAATCACAGTAGTCAAATATACTAAAAATATACAACTATATTTGTAACAAAAGAAAGCAAAAACTCAAATTAGGTTATAAAATATATACATACCGGAATGTGAGCTATTCATCGTAGTAACTCAGAAGATCGAATAACTCTTCTGTTTCATGCTTTGACAGAACTGTAGTTGGTATTCACTGAGGCGTGCGAAACTGCAAGCCGATGAGAGTGACAAATGCAACGGATCGCTACCAAATGCTTCAAACCATATTCTCTCTTGAGTTGTTCGAAAAGCCCATTGTTTATTCCAACTATTGCAGAAGCATTATCTGTGCCAATTCCTACCATATTAGCGACTGGAAGTTTGAGATCTTTCAAAGAATTCACAAGAACATCAGTCAGATTTCTTGCATTTGCAGTTTCTACTACAGCGAGTTTGAGAAATGCTGATCTAATGGGTTGGTTGTTTACACCATAGTACCGTATAACGATACCTAGCATTTTAGATATTGATACATCTGTGGATTCATCTATTAGTACACTGTATTTTTGGTTACCTATATCTTCAACCAATTATTGTGTAAAATATTGAGCCAAAACTTCAGTTATAATGTTAGTGCACTTTGTACGATGTAATTGCATGTTTTTAGCGCCCTCATCACCGGAAAATAAAGAAAGGGCGCCTTCCTCTCTGCTTGCTATTCTAACTGTAGTTTTCGGAACAATTTTCACATGTAAGGTGGTTTGTGTTTTTTTAATCAATTTTTTGTTTATGCTTAATAGTTTTCGAATGCTTTCTAATATCACACAATTTAGCATAAAACTCTGTTTCACGTACTTGACATCTTGCCTTGGATAAGTCTCCAACGACTGGTTTCAACCACCCATTGAATTCAGGTTCTGCTTCCCACGCATCCCGATATTTTTTAGCGTACTGCTTCTTCTTCTGCGGTAAATCCATTATGTAAGCCACCACAACATAAGTTTCACCAATTTATAATCACTGAAAATACATTAAAACCCAGGCGAACTAGAGGTCATGAAACAATCTACTCACTCAGTAACTCGATATCAGTCCTATTGTTCATTGTTTAAAACGTAATAAAGTCTGAGGTACCCCCAGCGAATTGTTCTTGCGTTACCACTGTGCATGTGTTAATAATTTGACTGCGAGTTAACATTTCGAAAAATTAGAGGTTGCTGGAGAGAAATGTATTTTATTATACTTTTACGTAAGCTTTTTGTCAATTCGAAAAATAAAAGGAGTTCAATAGTTGAAGAATTATAGATCAATACGCTATCGACGATAACAGGCTAGTGAGTAATGAATAATGAATTGTTATATATTCAAGGTTTTCTTACTCTGTAGGCAATTCCCACATTCAGGTTTACTAAATGCTGAACAATGCTACATGATCTGCTAAAAACTTAATTTAACTTAGTAAATCTAAAACAAAGTCAGTGTAGTACCCATTCTATAGTTAAAATCTTAGTTTTGTTAATGAAAATACTGGCCCAAAATAGTTTTGATTTGCACTTCAAAAGTCGTCAGTACTCCAAAAGTCGCCAGATAAGTCGCTAAATAATTTTTGTCGCTAAAAAGTTTTTTTTGTCGCTAAGATGAAGGCAAAAGTCGCCATTTCTAGCGACAAAGTCGCTAAATTGGCAACACTGCGTAGCGCTCTGTATGAAAATCACTGACTGTGCTGTGTGCAGTCTGTGGCTGGTTGGACTCATTGTTGGGATATTTGCTATTGTAGTGTTGGGCAGTTGGATGTGAACAACGCGTAGCATTGCGCAGTTGGTAGAGTTGGGCAACACGATTCTTTTTCCCGATTCGATACCTACGATTCAATCTCACATTGCGAATCGATTCCTACGATTCGTTCACAATTCTTTCACGATTCATTCTAGTCTGCGATGGCACGATTCTTACGGAATGCAAAAAGTTCTTCATCTTACTCGCAGATGGCAGGACATGTCTGAAATTGTCAATGGGGTCAGAATCGAACTGTGTCATGATAAGATATGCCAGAAATAGTTTATTTATGAGTAAACATGCATATGACGTTACAAGTGTGAGTCTCGATTTATACGTGTAATGCCTTAATTGATGAAAGGTCACGTTTGATTTGATTGCATCTATTGTTTTATTTCAATGTGCCAGGAAAGAGGAGTCGATTTGTGCAAAAGGTGGTTCAAAATTACGTGGTATGCCAGTTTGGTTATGTGGCTTGAACGTATCTAACTGCAGACGTCTGTTTTATAGTAACAAAATCTAGCAGTAAGGCGGACGTGGTTTGGCTCATATCATCCTATGTTTTTCTGTGCTAAGATGCCTTTCCAAGTCCACATCACCCTTGTAATTCATAACACTGCTGACAGCCCTCCCATACAGAAAATTTAGCTTGACTTTCATTTCTTCTAAATACAAAGCATAGGTATTTTGCTTTTAATTTGTCTGAGAACTTGCCGCTGTCACTACTATTTACGTGAGAAGACGACATACTTCTAAACAGTAGGATTCAATCGTATACATCGACATTACTTCACTAAAATTTGATATGAATCTGAACACAATAACATTCGAAAACTCGAACTTGAAATCATTAATTAAAAAGCTTTTGTTTAAATATAAACTTAAAAATCAAAATAGCGTACGTATCTAAATATAACATTTTATCCAAACTGTTAAAGCCGTTCCCAAGAAACACGAAATTCGCGTTTTTATTTAAAAAATTCTTTTGTGTAAAATCGCGTGCTGTAAGGATAGACACCTATATACAGATAAACATAAAAATCAAAACCTTAACTACATTCAATGCGTACTAACAAAGTTTTACGAGATAGCGTTATAAAAACATGTGAAATAGCGTTTTTACGAATGGAACTATGTAGGATATATATATATTGCAAAATTGACTTTACGAAAGAATGGAACTATGTAGGTGAACTCAAAAAGCAAAAACCAGTCTAAATACAAAATTTCATTCAAATCGTTAGGGCCGTTTTCGAGATACGCGAAATATAATACATAATCAAAGTGCTATTGCTCGTGTGTATAGAAGGTGTGTGTGTGTTTTGCATTGCATCTGCAACAAATAAGAGGTACGTATTTATTCATCATACTTGGATTTCTTGATTTTAATCGTATGTATCGGGAGCTGTGTACTCGATGTATATCGTTTCTGTCATCACTAGTTCGTGTATTACTCGCGCAAACTAAGTGGACGTCGGCGCGGTGGCTGATGGTAGCGATAGTAAATGGGAAATGCCTTTACGTTCATTCCCGTCAGCCACCGCCAAGTGTCAGCTAAGTTTTCACGAGTAATATTACGGCCCACGAACTTCGTTTGTTTGTTTCGAGCTTCCTTTGTTCACACGCATCCTCCACTTGACTGCCATCTGGCGGTCATAATGATTCGGCACGACTCGGCATGATTAGGAAGTTGCCTTCGAAGCATAGCCTACTAAGAATCGATGAATCGTTGGAACTTGGAATCGTCACGACTCGGAAACACACAATCGTTCTTACGATTCTTTTGAACGACGATTCGTCCGTATTACGATTCGATTCTTAATTTAGAGTCGTTCAAATGAACGATTCATTCACGAATCGCCACAACTAGCAGTTGAAGGTGAGCCACCAGAGGTGGTGGATGTGGGGACAGAGATGCCAGAGTTTTGAGCGCAGACGATATGGACGTGTGTCCGTCATAAAGAGGAAATTTGTAAGACTGGATATCATGAACTGTGGGGATTATTGAAAGTCAGATTGCGTTGCGCTAAAAATATTGTGTGTCAGTTTAGTGATGATCAGAATAAGTAAAGAGGGAAATGCCTGAGTACGTCAGTTTTGCTCAGCTGTTTGAAAATCAAATAACGTAAGAGGTTTTTCAGCATTGTCATTTTTAAATTTTTCTAAGGGGACTTTACAACATCTTTCTGCAGAACAAGAGAAAGGTAACAATTTGTAATATAGACGAGCGTTCTGTTAACTTGTCCAGCCCATGATCAGAGTGTATGATGTGAGAGGTAAACTGTAATGATTATTATCCATGAGAAAGAATAAAGTGAAGCACAGTACTGACAAGGGGAGGCCGCCAATTGTGAAATTCAGATTCGATTCATACTGCGCATAATAAAAGCTCATGGCCAGAGGTGTAATGTGGCAAAGCACCACGATGCACCTCTCAGCCGTTGTTGAGAAAATCGACAGTTAAAAGAAACCGTTGCAGTGAAATACTCTCTACGATTAATAATTTCCCACAGCGTCGTGGCGCAGCGGTAAGCGCTCGGGTTCGTACTCCGAAGGTCGCCGGATCGAATCTCGCGCCATGCAATTTTTTTATTATTAGCTTTTTGTAATTCAAATAAACTATTAATGAATTGCTTGTGCATGTTGGTGAAGGCGGATCGCTCTCCAATTGTACCGCCTCCATTTTTCCGTTTTTTTAACAGGGTGTACCAAAGCTCTCCCGTCCGCACTGATTTTCGACGATGTTATAAGTTGCGCTAGGGACCGCATCTACCTTCTTTCGAAGTTAGCAGGCAACTACGCTGTTATGCGGCGGCTCGTTTCGTCCCATTCAACATCTGTCCTTCAAGTGTAACGAGCGAGTAACGGAGTTTATATTTCATGCCTGCCACAGCGAATTTGTGTTCGTGGGGTCTCTATTCTACTTCGAACGTTTGACTTACGCTATACGTATACGTGTCGGAATATCGTTTCAACGTCTTCCGTTAACTATACGTGGTTAACATTATGAAGACAATTAATAACATTTGTGAAATACAACTTTGTTTGCGGAAAACATAATGTTCGAAGTCGTCAGTTTTTCCACGACAAACGACTTTCAACAACTTATATGCATAATTGTTGCAACTGATTGCAGGGAATTATATATATATATATATATATATATATATATATATATATATATATATATATGTGTGTGTGTGTGTGCACATTAGAATTACAAAAAACAAATACAAAAAAAAGTTGCATGGTGCGAGATTCGATCTGGCGACCTTCTGATTACAAACCCGAGCGCTTACCGCTGCGCCACGACGCTGTGGAAAGTTATTAATCGTAGAGAGTATTTCACCGCAACGGTTTCTTTTAACTGTCGATTTTCTCGACAACGGCTGAGATGTGCATCTTGGTGCTTTGCCACATTACACCTCCGGCCATGAGCTTTTATTATGCGCAGTATGAATCGAATCTGAATTTCACAATTGGCGGCCTCCCCTTGTGAGTTAGATCCATAGCTGCTACTGCGAACAGTAATCAAGTATACGACATACAAATGGCGGCAACTTCTGCGCTACTGAACTCCACGGAAGCACTCAAACTAACAACTGCAAGCAACTGAGGACGGTAGGGCCTCCCTCGTCAGTTTTGTTAGCGAGGGTATCACAACTCAGTAAGGCCTGTTTCACACTATGCGATTACATTCGGTTCGAAATTAGAATTGTATTAATACCTTCAGCTGCTAACGGGCGTTATATATCAACGGGGACAGGTGAAAATGTGTGCCCCGAGCGGGACTCGAACCCGGAATTTCCTGCTTACATGGCAGACGCTCTATCCATCTGAGCCACCGAGGGCACAGAGCATAGTGCGCACGCCTCCCACGAGACCCACATTCTCACGTTGTATGTCCACACACTACATTCGTAGTGTCCCACCCCAACACACTCATTACTCGTGGAAGACATTCTTACCAAGTCTCGTAAGAGTTCGGGGAATATGTGTGCATCCGCACAGAAGAAGAAGGCCATGGCCGGTGTTGCCAGAACTATATACTTTTATGGATATGGTGTCTCTTCTTTCGCAGGAGAGCTTCTGTGAAGTTTGGGAGGTAGGAGACGAGGTACTGGCGGAATTAAAACTGTGAGGACGAGCCGTGAGTCGTGCTTGGGTAGCTCAGTTGGTAGAGCATTTGCCCGCGAAAGGCAAAGGTCCCGAGTTCGAGTCTCGGTCTGGCACACAGTTTTACTCTGCCAGGAAGTTTCATATCAGCGCACACTCCGCTGCAGAGTGAAAATCTCATACTTTCGGAGGTTTTTGACGATGATTACTGCGATACTCCTAGTGAGAACGAATATCGGGATGACTGTGTAATGGATGTTGGTGCGGTTCTGAGGACGATTCCAGCGACAATAACATCATTAAACCTATAAATAAGAGTAAAATGCAGCGTTTTGGAATGATTCCGAGAACAACGATGAAGATTGTTCTATTCTTGTGAATTGTTTGTTTTGTCGCAGTGTTAACAATGAAAAAACTGTAGTTGTCAGCCTAGCAGCTTAGTGCTTTATTAACCTTGGATTTATTCGACATCTGAACCGACTTAATCAGCTAAGGGTGGAGGAGGGGGCGGAGGTGCACAGTTTATCACGGACTTACTTTAAATCCATGCTTTTCATTTCCTTTTCTTTGCCTATGCAGCTGTATTTAATGTTTCACATTTCACATGTTCTCAGTTTCAAAACCAAATTGCTCCCTTCAAGTCATAAAGAAATACATACAGAGCCCATCCATCCATTTATCATGCTTGTCGAACTATTCATACTTGGGATGTATGAGCAGTTTCTTATGCTCTCTTTAGGATTAGTACGAGGATCCATCAGTAGCAATGCCTTCTGTATCACAAAAATATTAGTAATGAACACATAAAAGCGGGATTAGTATAGGTCATAGTCTGAACTGCCCTCTACACAACACTACCGTTCAACAGTCACCGCGGATTTGTTGTACACATTGCCGCCATCGTCGAACGCAGGCATCAAAATGGGTTCAAATGGCTCTAAGCACTATGGGACTTAACATCTGAGTTCATCAGTCCCCTAGACTTAGAACTACTTAAACCTAACTAACCTAAGGACATCACACACATCAATGCCAGAGGCAGGATTCGAACCTGCGACCGTTGCAGCAGCACGGTTCCTGACTGAAGCGCCTAGAACCTCTCGGCCACAGCGGCCGGCTGCAGGCATCAAAATCAGTTTGGAATAATACAGGGTTTTGCATGTTGATCCATTTTTTTAAAAAAATGCTTATCAGGTTGTTGAGTGTGAACTGTAACGGGCATGTCTTCCCGAATCGGTCTGTCAACACTCCGACTGTCATCTGCGGCAGATTGTGTCGACAAGCGCTATACACCGACGAGCCAAAACATTATGACCACCTGTTTAATAGCGCGCTGTTCCACATTCGAAACACAGTACAACAGAGATTCTGCTTCACATGTATTCTAAACGCCCATGACAGGATTCCAGAAGTATGTGGCATCAGATGTCTACGCACAGGTCAAGCAAGTCCGACAGATTACGGGACGGTATTTCAGAGGCACACAGCTGACGCCCGACGTTTGATCCAATGGGTACAGATCAGGCACATTTGCTGGCCAAGGTATCGATGAGAGTTCATTATAATGCTCCTCAAACCACTGTAACACGATTATGACCTTGCGACATGGACAGTTAACCTGCTGGAAAATATCATTGCTGTAGGGGGAGACTTCAAGCATGAAGCGACGCAGATGGTTCGCAGTAATGTTCACGTAGTTCAGTGCTGTCATGATGTCTTCGATTACCACCACAGACCCCATGAAAGCCCAACTCAATGTACCCCGTGGTATATTTCTGCCCTCACCGGCTTGCGTTTGTAGCGTGGTGCATGTTTCGTGCAGCCATTCGCGTGTAAGGACCCATTCATCGACCTGATGTAACAAGTAATACAATTCATTCGACTGGTCCACAGTGAAAACTCAGTGATGTTGCGGCCACTGCAACCATAACTGGCGATGTCGTTGGATCAGCATAGGAACACACAGGGGTCGTGTGATGTGGAGCTCCATGTTCAACAATGGCCTTTGAATAGCGTGCTCCGAAACACTTGTGCTACACCAACATTCTACTCTGTGGTCACAGATCTCTGCCTATCCTGGACTAACATTTTCGGATCGTCCGATCTCTACATTTTGTGATGAGACATAGCTGTCCAATAGCATACGACCTACTCGTTATTCCACCATCCTTCAACCACTTTCCATAGGTTATCACGACAACAGTGTGCCAACAGGCGGCCAGCTTCGCCGCTTCAGAAATTCTCGTTTCCAGCTCACAACAATGTGCACTTTGTCAAAACCGCCTACATCAGTGGATTTCCGCATCTGCGGGCCGAATCTTCGCTATAATGACTACCCATTCGTCTTTCTTCAGCTTACATTCTTTCCTTACTGCGCCACGTGCCCGCAAAACCTCCAGGTGGCATTCAACATCGTGGTGAACAGTGGTCATAATATTCTTGCACATCAGTGTAACTACGATGTCCGTTTCTCCGTCACCGAACTGCTCCTCCCACAGTGTTGCTGTCCATTGCAGCATTCCCATACGCTTTCTCCATGGATGACGTTAGAAAGTTTTAAAATCATGTGTCAAGAAGCAAAACGAAGAATTCTTCCAAATTGGCTTTGACGCCTTGTTTAAACGATGGCACAGTCGTGTACAAATGACTGGTGGTACCGAGTGGTTATAATTAAAGTGCAGTTACTCACGGAGGTCAAGTGCGGGCTGTAATTATCGTACACCATTAAACTTGGTAGGTATGCTAATGCGTTAATTCGGAAGATATTAACGCCGGGAAAATCTTAGTTCCCGTTGTGGCCACCAGGTGCAAATCCGGCGCTGCACACTCTTTATACACTCCTGGAAATTGAAATAAGAACACCGTGAATTCATTGTCCCAGGAAGGGGAAACTTTATTGACACATTCCTGGGGTCAGATACACCACATGATCACACTGACAGAACCACAGGCACATAGAGACAGGCAACAGAGCATGCACAATGTCGGCACTAGTACAGTGTATATCCACCTTTCGCAGCAATCCAGGCTGCTATTCTCCCATGGAGACGATCGTAGAGATGCTGGATGTAGTCCTGTGGAACGGCTTGCCATGCCATTTCCACCTGGCGCCTCAGTTGGACCAGCGTTCGTGCTGGACGTGCAGACCGCGTGAGACGACGCTTCATCCAGTCCCAAACATGCTCAATGGGGGACAGATCCGGAGATCTTGCTGGCCAGGGTAGTTGACTTACACCTTCTAGAGCACGTTGGGTGGCACGGGATACATGCGGACGTGCATTGTCCTGTTGGAACAGCAAGTTCCCTTGCCGGTCTAGGAATGGTAGAACGATGGGTTCGATGACGGTTTGGATGTACCGTGCACTATTCAGTGTCCCCTCGACGATCACCAGTGGTGTACGGCCAGTGTAGGAGATCGCTCCCCACACCATGATGCCGGGTGTTGGCCCTGTGTGCCTCGGTCGTATGCAGTCCTGATTGTGGCGCTCACCTGCACGGCGCCAAACACGCATACGACCATCATTGGCACCAAGGCAGAAGCGACTCTCATCGCTGAAGACGACACGTCTCCATTCGTCCCTCCATTCACGCCTGTCGCGACACCACTGGAGGCGGGCTGCACGATGTTGGGGCGTGAGCGGAAGACGGCCTAACGGTGTGCGGGACCGTAGCCCAGCTTCATGGAGACGGTTGCGAATGGTCCTCGCCGATACCCCAGGAGCAACAGTGTCCCTAATTTGCTGGGAAGTGGGGGTGCGGTCCCCTACGGCACTGCGTAGGATCCTACGGTCTTGGCGTGCATCCGTGCGTCGCTGCGGTCCGGTCCCAGGTCGACGGGCACGTGCACCTTCCGCCGACCACTGGCGACAACATCGATGTACTGTGGAGACCTCACGCCCCACGTGTTGAGCAATTCGGCGGTACGTCCACCCGGCCTCCCGCATGCCCACTATACGCCCTCGCTCAAAGTTCGTCAACTGCACATACGGTTCACGTCCACGCTGTCACGGCATGCTACCAGTGTTAAAGACTGCGATGGAGCTCCGTATGCCACGGCAAACTGGCTGACACTGACGGCGGCGGTGCACAAATGCTGCGCAGCTAGCGCCATTCGACGGCCAACACCGCGGTTCCTGGTGTGTCCGCTGTGCCGTGCGTGTGATCATTGCTTGTACAGCCCTCTCGCAGTGTCCGGAGCAAGTATGGTTGGTCTGACACACCGGTGTCAATGTGTTCTTTTTTCCATTTCCAGGAGTGTATAAGGGTATGACATCCATACTGACGGCCGTTGTGGCCGTGCGGTTCTAGGCGCTACAGTCTGGAACCGAGCGACCGCTACGGTCGCAGGTTCGAATCCTGCCTCGGGCATGGATGTGTGTGATGTCCTTAGGTTAGTTAGGTTTAATTAGTTCTAAGTTCTCGGCGAATGATGACCTCAGAAGTTAAGTCGCATAGTGCTCAGAGCCATTTGAACCATTTGCACATCCATACTGTCAGTTGACAAGTCGTAACGTGAGTGAACAATACGGCTATCGAGAAGAGACCGCGCGCTGATAGTGAAACTGTTTTATGTGAACGGCAGCAATTACAGTGCTGCATCGAGAGAATATCTCCGAATGAAAGGGCTGAGGAGAGGCCCGATGGCATTAAATGGTTTAAAGAAGTTGACATTGAAATTCGAAGACACGGTTGTGCTTGGTGTGGCACCTGGAAGACGAAGGCTTCCTAGCCCGGTGGAAGTCACTGATGAAGTTGCTGTTGCTGTAATTGACCATGCTAGTGTTCGTGCAGTGTCACGAGAATTGTCCATCCTATGACCAGCAGTAGGAAATGTTTTGCGATCTGTTTTACGCTGGTACCCGAGAAATGTCCAGACGGTGCTGAAACTGAAAACTCATGATTCGCCGCAACATTCCGAATTTGCTCTTTGGTTTCTGGCACGAATCGAAGTTCATGTGGGCCAGCAATATCCTGTGGAGTGACGAAGCACATTTTATGCTGCCAGGTACAATGAATATAAAGAACTGCCGAATTTGGAATACTGTTAAGGCGCGAGCTGTGCACGAAGAGCCATTGCACTCACCATATATGACTGTGTGCTGCGGATCCACAACTACCTTTATCCTCGATCCGTCTTCTTTATACAGTGTGGTTCATTGATAGTGACCGGGACAAATATCTCACGAAATAAACGTCAAACGAAAAAAACTACAAAGAACGAAACTTGTCTAGCTTGAAGGGGGAAACCAGATGGCGCTATGGTTGGCCCGCTAGATGGCGCTGCAATAGGTCAAACGGATATCAACTGCGTTTTTTTAATAGGAATCCGCATTTTTTATTACATATTCGTGTAGTACATCAAGAAATATGAATGTTTTAGTTGGGCCACTTTTTTCGCTTTGTGATAGATGGCGCTGTAGTAGTCACAAACGGTGGAATCACGTAACATTCCGCCAGTGCGGGCGGTATTTGCTTCGTGATACATTACCCGTGTTAAAATGGACCGTTTACCAATTGCGGAAAAGGTAGATATCGTGTTGATGTATGGCTATTGTGATCAAAACGCCCAACGGGCGTGTGCTATGTATGCTGCTCGGTATATTGGACGACATCATCCAAGTGTCCGGACCGTTCGCCGGATAGTTACGTTATTTAAGGAAACAGGAAGTGTTCAGCCACATGTGAAACGTCAACCACGACCTGCAACAAATGATGATGCCCAAGTAGGTGTTTTAGCTGCTGCCGCGGCTAATCCGCACATCAGTAGCTGACAAATTGCGCGAGAATCGGGAATCTCGAAAACGTCAGTGTTGAGAATGCTACATCAACATCGATTGCACCCGTACCATATTTCTATGCACCGGGAATGGCATGGCGACGACATTGAACGTCGTGTACAGTTCTGCCACTGGGCACAAGAGAAAGTACGGAACGATGGCAGATTTTTTGCACTCGCTCTGTTTAGTGACGAAGCGTCATTCACCAACATCGGTAACGTAAACCGGCATAATGTGCACTATTGGGCAACGGAAAATCCACGATGGCTGCGACAAGTGGAACATCAGCGACCTTGGCGGGTTAATGTATGGGGCGGCATTATGGGAGGAAGGATATTTGGCCCCCATTTTATCGATGGTACTCTAAATGGTGCAATGTATGCTGATTTCCTTACGTAATGTTCTACCGATGTTACTACAAGATGTTTCACTGCATGACAGAATGGCGATGTTACTTCCAACATGATATATGTCCGGCACATAGCTCGCGTGCCGTTGAAGCGATATTGAATAGCATATTTCATGACAGGTGGATTGGTCGTCGAAGCACCATACCATGGCCCACACGTTCACCGGATCTGACGTTCCCGGATTTCTTTCTGTGGGGAAAGTTGAAGGATATTTGCTATCGTGATCCACCGTCAACACCTGACAACATGCGTCAGCGCGTTGTCAATGCATGTGCGAACATTACGGAAGGCGAACTATTCGCTGTTGAGAGGAATGTCGTTACACGTATTGCCAAGCGTATTGAGGTTGACGGACATCGTTTTGAGCATTTATTGCATTAATGTGGTATTTACAGATAATCACGCTGTGACAGCATGCGTTCTCAGAAATGATAAGTTCACAAAGGTACATGTATCACATTGGAGCAACCGAAATAAAATGTTTAAACTTATCTACGTTCTGTATTTTAATTTAAAAAACCTACCTCTTACCAACTGTTCGTCTAAAATTGTGAGCCATATGTTTGTGACTATTACAGCGCCATCTGTCACAAGGTGAAAAAAGCAGTCCAACTAAAACATTCATATTTCTTTATGTACTACACGAATATGTAATAAAATATGGGGGTTCCTATTTTAAAAAAAACGCAGATGATATCCGTTTGACCTAAGGCAGCGCCATCTAGCGATCAAACCATAGCGCCATCTGGTTTCTCCCTTCAAGCTAGACAAGTTTCGTTCCTTGTAGTTTTTTCGTTTGACTTTTATTTCGTGAGATATTTGGCCCGGTCACGATCAATGGACCACCCTGTATAGAAAACACCCAGAGAGCCTGTCACGTGTACCGTGACGTCTGCATTTTGTCGAGACCCCCTTGAACAGCATCTGATTCCTGCTTCGGAAACCACTGTTTTCATGTAAGATTGGGCAATACCTTATGTCGCTCGCCTAGTGAAGGATCTGCTTAACGCAACCTTCAAAAAATGTTCAAAATGTGTGTGAATTCCTAAGGGACCAAACTGCTGAGGTCATCGGTCCCTAGACTCACACACTACTTAAACTAACTTACGCTAAGGACAACACACACACCCAAGCTCGAGGGAGGACTCGAACCTCCGGCAGGAGGGGCCACGCAATCCGTGACATGGACCCTCAAACCGCGCGGCAACGCAACCGTCCACGAACGGGTTGTGTCTAGAGGTTTTCCAGATGCATGACCTGCAATACGACCTGATTTGATATCTGAAAGAATGCGTTTACCAGGAACACATTCGGTCTCCGCTTGATCTGAAGGCCGGGTGCAGCATATCGTCGTTGTCTACAGTGCTCATATTAAAAAAGGTGTGTAATCAGCAGTTAATAATAAAATCAACATTGTGCCTTTTTGATTTGTTTGACCTTTTCTGCCCACGTCTCTCTCCTAATGCATTATATGTGGAAACATTTCTATACGTTTTTCTTGCGTTCACATCACCAGATTTGCACCTTGAGGCCAAAATTGCAGCTATTCTTTTTTCAGCGTAAATCGTTTCCGCATTAACGCTTGCGATAATTACGGCTCACACTGGACCTTTGTAAGTAGCTGCATCTTAATCATAACTACCCAGCATGCTGAACAGTACAGTAGTGTAGAGGAAAGTTCAAGTTATGATCTGTATTAATTCCGCTGTTACATATTCTTATTAAATTTATGGTACATGAGGCATTACCTTCTGATCCACTCTCGTATGTTGCAGAAGTACATACAGGCTTGTATTCTTGCACATGAAGAAGGATCCATTATGCTTTCAAATTCATAGAACGTAAACTAGAAAACAGTAAATACAAGTGAGCGCATAGGATAAAGAGATGGAAGTAAAAGTATTGGCTTTCCTCCGTGAAGTTCTTGGGAGCGTTCGTCCCTACCATCTTTCATCACCATGGAAGCTACACGATTAGTGTGTAATTTGGTACTTTTTACAAGCACAAGTCATATACAAGGATGGAAAAGTGACAGAAGAAAATCCGAGGACCTACGGACTGAACATCACACTTCTATATTTGTAGTTCGACTGCTACCGACTTAGCCACCGAGCTTAGCCATAAATCTTTGGAACTAGAAATGATTTGGCATGGTATATCGCAGAATTCTGTGTCTGGATCCCTTATTGTTTCCGATATACAGTATGTAATCGTACCATCTGTTGTCTAGGTCTCTTAACGCATGCATAAGCGACTCAGATGTTGTGGGCAATAATTCTAGTGATGGAACAGAGCTGGCAGGGAGGGGTGGCGAGGGGGGGGGGGGGGGGGCGCACGATAGCTTACACTTCCCGATCACCGGATCATAAAGGTGGGTTCGAACTGAGCAACATTGACGCATATGGTAAACGAGATGATGCTCTCAATATTACCATCCCAGTCGCTCATAGTCAACGACAGTAAGGTAAAGATGGTTGAATGGTTGCAAAAAAAAGAGGAAGAAGGCTCTGTGTTCCATAAGCCGACCAAATAACCATGCCAAAATATCACGTGTAGGTGACGCAACAGTAAAAATGGAAAGCAACGCGATAGTCAGCGTGCAGCTGTAAAGCTGTGACCCGAATGGAATGGGACTGTCCTGGGCTAAATATAAAATGTATTTTAAGGAGCGCAACAGCGAAAGGGGCATGCCGGCTGAAAATCTGTTAATGCTTGCAGGCGATTCCTTAAGTTTATGACCGAAGACTTATGGTTATTGCAGAAAGGTCCAACAGCTTAAGTAAGAAAGATTGCGATTTAACGTGCTGTCTATCAAGAGATTATTAAAACACAAGCTCTTATAGGTCGACGATGAAAATCGGTTTTCGGTTCTTTCTAGCATTTGCTCCAATCGATTTAGGAAAACTACACAATACCAAAAATCTAATCGGTAGATGTTGATTTGAACCCTCTAGGGTAGAGTACAATCGCCGGCGTTTTTCTTGCAGCTCGGTTTTCAAGCGGTCCAATAACAACGAATAATATGCACCTGTAATAGTTTTATCCTTTTCGAGATAGTTGATGAGGATTATCCCCTGCGAATCCCAAAAGACAGTCGCCATAACCTCTCCGACTGAAGGAATGGTCTTCGCCTTTTTTGGAGCAGATTCTCCCTTTGTAACCCATTGTTTAGACTGTTCTTTGGTCTCAGGAATATAGTAATGTGTCCATGTTTCACCCACAGTGACGAAACGATTCTTAAAGTCCTGCGGATTCTTCCTGAACAGCTGCAAACCATCCTTACAACACTTCACACGATTGCATTTTTGGTCAAGCGTGAGCAATCGCGGAACCCATCTTGCAGATATCTTTCTCATGTCCAAATGTTTATGAAAAATATTATACACCCATTCATTCGAGATGCTCACAGAGCACTAGCAATCTCACGCACCTTAACTCTTCTGTCATCCATCACCATATCATGGATTTTATCAACGATTTCTGGAGTCTTAACCTCCACACTGCGTCCAGAACGTTCAGCATCACTTGTGCCCATATGGCCACTCCGAAAATTTTGAAACCACTTGTAAACTGTTCTAATCAAAGATGCAGAGTCACCGTAATGTTTATCAAGCTTCTCTTTAGTCTCTTGAGGCGTTTTGACTTTCATAAAGTAATGTTTAATCACCACACGAAATTGTTTTTCGTCCATTTTTTGACTATCACTCGACTTCCTTGATTCACACGAATGCAAAACACAAAGAAATAGACCAATATGGCTGAAACTTGGTGTACGTTCTTTCCAAAGTTGCTACTAACTAAACACGACCTCGATACGCGCCGGTGATGCCGTCTCTCGGACTTTGCACAGACTTTTCAAACGCCCCTCGTATAGCGCCGCCACCTATCAGAACTTCATGGAACTATAGGATCTGAAGCAGGAATGCTCCATGATGTCCCACAAGTTTCGCATTTTTCCAACCGAAATTGGCTGAGAAAAAGTGTTGCGTTACTTTTTGATAGCTCCCCGTACATTCCGCTGTACACCCTAAGGTGGCTGGTGCAGTAGGCTATCGAGATAGGTGCAGATGTAGCATTTAACTGAGAGGCAGTTGTCTCAAAGGGTATAAGATGATGATATTGTGTTTACTGGTATCTTTGTGTCTTTGCACCACTTAAAGTGACAATCAGTATTCATTCCGCGAAATTTTGTACTTGTTTCGTAATCTACAGAAGTACCATCACCTTTAAGTGTGATGTTCCATCTTCAAACTGAAATTCGTAGTATTTTCTTTATGTTCAGTGGCCTGTTCGTGTTTTGCTACCATTACGCAAACGTTCACACACGAAAGAACAAACAACATATTGCAAGACTGGAGGCATTAACATAAGCGGGAGCGAGTTTGCTGCAGCAGGGCGTGGTCGCATATCATACATTCCCTGTGGCTACAGCGATACGAGTCCGTCGCTGGTGGCTGGCGAGGCCATCTGCTTTCCGGTCACGCCGCCTACGGAAACGAGCTTCCGGGTAGCAGCTAGCAGGTGCCTTTGTAGATACGCGGCCCGTGGAAAAAAGCGAACCCGCCTCCTTTCCGTATCGAGTGTTAACACCTGCGACATATTGGGGCACAGCGATCTTATTTAGGTAGAGGTAAAGCTACCACTAAACCAGATGGTTTGTTTGAACACGCGATGCTTAACATGGCATTATTGTAGTGGAAGTGATAACCCCCACTTTGGAAATGTCTGCCCCACTGATTTACTGCGGGACGTAACGTTTAACGCCGGCCGGTGTGGCCGAGCGGTTCTGGGCACTACAGTCTGGAACCGCGCGATCGCTCCAGTCGCAGGTTCGAATCCTGCCTCGGGCATGGATGCGTGTGATGTCCTTAGGTTAGTTAGGGTTAAGTAGTTCTAAGTCTAGGGGACTGATGACCTCCGATGTTAAGTCTCATAGTGCTTGGAGCCATTGAATTTTTGTCAATACATAAGACACAAAACAGCATGCTGAGCAACACGTAAGTCAGTTTTATTTCAGGGAAGACCTCACCTCTCGTTCTTGAGCAGTGTGTAGTCAGGATTGTCAGGTGTCGTACTAGCTAGTAGGTTAATTTTCAGTGGACAGTATTGGAGTAGCGGAGTAATTTATTTTTGTGGATATTCCAAGTCAAACATTGCACTTCAGAACACGCAACATTCATAATGTACATCGGTTCTGAGTTGTACGAGGGTTGACTGAAAAGTAATGCCTCCACCTTTGTAACTCTTCATCAGTTGGCAGCCTTGGTATGCGGCAGGTACTGGCTTGTTCCGTAGCCTCTTCTCTGCAGCTCCAGTTGGCGGGAAGCTTTAGCATTGAATGATTGTGTTGTTACAGTGTAACGTATGGAACCCTGCGCAGACGGTAGGTCAATGAGATTTAAGCAAACGTGCAGTCATTGAATTCTTGACAGCGGAAGGTGTCATCCCAAAGGAGATCCATCAGAGAATGAAAGCAGTTTATGGTGATTGTGTTGATGTGAGTACTGTGCGTCGTTGGGCGAGCAAGTGTAAAGATGTTGAAGCAGGAACATCTGACCTGCGTGACAGAGTTGGACGTCCTGTGACAGCAACCACCGAGTTTCACAACCCACAGATTGATTCAGGACAATCGTCGTATCACTCAGAGAGAAGCTGCAAGCACAATCGCATTTCACAAGAACGTGTGGGTCACATTATTGCTTCTTGGCTATAGGAAGATCTGTGCGCGGTGGGTACCCCGGATGCTGACTCCTGAAATGAAAGCGCACGGACTTGAAATTTGCCAGGAACTCCTCTCGCGTTACGAGAATGAAGGTGACGCCTTTCTCCGTTCAATTGTGACAGGAGACAAAACGTGGGTACATCATTACGACCCGGAGACGAAACGTCAGTCTATTGAATATCGACACAAAGACTCGCCGCAGAAAAAGAAATTCAAGACGCAGCCCTCAGCTGGAAAAGTCATGGCCGCAGTGTTCTGGGACGCAGATGGTGTTATCCATGTTGATTTCCTTGATCGTGAACAACAATAAATTCAGAGAGTTACGTCGCAACGCAGCGAACTCTGAAACTACGGCTAACAAGGGTCTGAAAGGAAAAGGAAAATGTTTTCCTGCAGCATGACAATGGCAAATCACACACTTCACGTGCCGCAGCGAACTCTGAAACTACGGCTAACAAGGGTCCGAAAGGAAAAGGAAAATGTTTTCCTACAGCATGACAATGGCAAACCACACACTTCACGTGCCTCCACAGCAGAACTTCAGAGACTGAATCTCACCACCGTGCGGCATCCTCCATACAGTTCAGATTTAGCACCGTCTGACTTCTATCTGTCCCCGATAATGAAAGACGCTCTGCGGGGACATCATTATGCTTCTAATGAAGGCTTTGAGAGAACTGTGAGACTGTGGTTGCGGTAACAGAGTGTCGACTTCTTCCGTGACGGCTTTAGAAAACTTGTTCATCGTTGGTAGAAATGTATCCAATTGGCTGGTGATTATGTGGAAAAGTGAATACTGGTTATTAAAGACCACATTCTAAGGATTATTTCTGCGTTTGATTTACTAAAATATTCCCATCCAGACCCAATTAACGAAGGTGGAGGCATTACTTTACACTCAACCCTCGTAGTTTTCATTGAGCATACAATTAGTTTCTTTTGGCATTTAATTAGATTCATTTTCTTTAATTCAAATTTTGCATTTCATGAAATTTAAAGTTTTATTTCACCACACTGTTCACTTGCGCAACGCAGGACCAACCAACAGTTAGTTTTTCTCTGCAATTGAACACGATATCGGAAGTACACCTTAATCGCGGAAAAGTTTGTGAAATCAGTTTATTCAGTTTTCTCATATACAAACAATAATGCATAGAAAATTTACAATATTATCATTCATGTGTATTTTAATGAAGATCAATGAAACTGTTATCTGGGGAACGTATAATCGATAAAGAATAAATTAGTCAGCTTCCACAAGTCACTCATTTTCAAGTTTAACATATTTTTTGTCCGTACGTTTTATTTTTTGCACGCATTTTTATTGCTTTTTGTGCAGTGTTTTTCTTTCGATTTTCAGGTTTTTCTGGTTCCTGGGCAATATTTTTGCGTCTGTTGATTTTATGTCTGCTGCGTGGTTTTTCCTGGTTTTTCTAGTCTGTGGACCAACTCTTTACCTGGTCCGGAATACGTGAACATCCGTGGAAAGTGAAGTAACGCTATTTGTTTCAAATATTCTTCCATCAGAGCAAGAACAGGACGTTTCAAGAATAGTCATCTTCAGTCATCATTGTCAGGGTAGTTAAATTTCAGAATTGTATCAATGTATCCAAGCAATGTCATGATGCCTTTAGAAAAGTGAAAGTGTCCATTGTCGTCTGAGTCTGAAAGAGGTGTAGATTGGTCACATGTGGTCTACTGTACGTACGCCTTCTCCTTGTCCTAGTTTTTCTTCAGATTTTTTAATTCCTACTCACTGTCTCAGGAGGTACAATCTCATGTGACTTCCCCTTAACTACTTCTACTTATTGTGGTTACTTTTATGGAACCTAATAAAAGAAATGAAAACATGGAAAAGAAAGAAAGGAAAATTTTGAGAAAAATATTAGGACCGAGAAAGATTGGAGAAGAGTACAAGCTAAAGAGTAATAAGGAAATATACAAAACTATTGAGAAAGTGAGTGAGGCAATGCGTAAACGCAGACTAACGTTTTATGGTCACCTGTCGAGGATGGATGGAAACAGACTAACAAGAAAAGTGTTTGAACATAGTAACAGGAACGAAAAAACCAACAATAAATGGATACAGATGGTGAAAAAGGTTTTGGCCTATTTTAATGTCACCCGTGAGTCAATCAGGGACAGGGAAAAGTTTAGACAAGTAGTGAACGAAATTAAGTGTTTTCCAGAAGAAACGAAACTAAAGAATAATAACAGGAAATGGTCGGAAGAGCGGAGGAGGAACCACTCGAAAATGATGAGGAAATATTGGGAAGAGAGAAAAAAAGATCAAAAAGCCGGGCAAGTGAATTGTTGAACGTGGTCCAAAGATGGCCGAAATCGAAAGAAGAAGAAGAAGAAGAAATGCACATAAAACAATGTTTTCGGAAATTTGTAAAAGATAAGAAAAATATTGAAAATGCGTAAGTATCTTGATCTGATTGGAATATTCATAGCTTGCGAGAAACGAAAAGACAAAAAGAATGAGTTGAGATGAAAACAAAAATCGCACGTGTAAAAACTACGTATACAATAGCCCACGTAGCAGAAAGCACACTGCAGACATGACAGTTCAATGATTAAACTGTTGTCAGCTACAGTTGCGGAAATTATACTAAGTGGAGACATCTGTTATGAATAACGAATACGCTTTGGTTATGTACTAGAACGCCCATTTTATTTTTGTTACGTTCAGGAAAAAAAAACTGGGGCGATTAAGGGAGAAAAATGGGACACAAATTGCACTGACAAAATTTAATGGATGTAGAAGTTTACCTTTGTATCATGCACTCATACGCTCCCAAATGACGTTTTACAGTTATTGTGCTGCGCTGTCACCGTACTTTTCACTTTTCTGTGTTTTATCAATAAATGCATTTTATTTTGATATTTTGTCATAAGAGTGAGCAGACAGTATACAATTACACCTTGTTTTGACAGTGAGCAAAGCCTTCATTGTTTCAGTGTTTTCTTCATCTGATCATAAAGAGTTCGCTAAGGAAAACACATGTACATTCAACAGTTTCTCCCCTACCAGTGATAAGATGGAACTCGCCTTTTATATTGCTGTCAAAAATTACACTCCCATATTGGCGTGATGGAACATTGATAGCATAGATTTAAAATGATCCCGTGTCCACTACGTCTTCAGACTGCTTACCACAATGAAAATTGAAATTCTTACTATCGAAACCAATCGAAAATACAAATTAGCATGAATCGTTACCACCAACAGTGCATAGCATGAACGCCAAATAAACAAAGATTATAGAAAAAGTTGTAAAAGCGGCGCTTCCTAGCGTTTATACTTGAGCAGTAAATTGTTGGCATAAAATACTTTAGCCAGGCAGAATCCCAATAATGCGGCACATTTGAGCGTACCCAAAAAAGTTTTCGGGACCGCGGGACGTTTTACAGAGAAATACGGACTGTCCCAGGAATAACGGGACGAATGGACACCCTACTGTATAACCAAGCATTACCGCTCTTTGTGTTACGGCCACGGTGTTTCTTATTCGTGTAGTTAAATGATGTCGTGTGTGTGTGTGTGTGTGTGTGTGTGTGTGTGTGTGTGTGTGTGTGAAACACAGTAAAAACTGAAGAGACACTAGCTGATAGCGTCCTAATTGTTTGTCTCGTTATGACGGGCAACAAGGCAGGCTCGGATTTGGATCCAGGGTTTGGTTCTGGAAGATGTCTTCTCCTTCCCCTCCGCTCCCCCTCCCCCACCCACCCACCCACTCACCCCCCTCCCTTCCGAGAAATATCTACTTTCATCCTCGCATTTAATGTGCCACAGATGTCACTGATTTAAATTAAAATGACAATTATGTTTAAATATAAGCATACTTTTCTTAAAATAGTGTTTAGTTATGATGGTTTTGTTTTCTGCAGGGAGGCGTCGTGACCGGACCCCCTCCGCCTTGATCCCCTCCAGCAGAGATATTTCAGAGAGCGGCAAAATTTCATGCGCTATTGTCACCGATGCCTTGAGATTGATAGTCGTTGTTAGCAGTTATCAGATTAAATTATTACTGTAAGATGTAAGCCGTTTACGTAACAGTAAATTATTTATTCGTTTCCTGTCGTTGGGTCGTTGTCTCCCAGTTTTTGAGATCATCTACTACGTGTCTAATTTTGAATCTAAAAAATTGGGAGGTAATATACGGGGTGAAGCCAGACTCTACCGACACAGTTTCGGAGCTATTCCTGGGCTATTTTCGGGGAATTTCGGCATCAGAGCCCCATGGTATCCGGTTGCTCATTACAGAGCAATAACTCAATTAAGATTTATTGAGGTTGTTACCACAGTTACTTTTGTTTCTATGAGTATACTTTCAAAAAAATTAAAACAGCCTGTAATATGCAAGAATCGAAACTTAAAACACAAAACGAAGAATAATGCCGGAGGGAAGGTGCAAAAACAATGTGATGTGGTTCCTGTGGCTGTGTGAATAGCTCATCATAGCGCCATGTTTGATAAACACGAGTTGTTATGCAAACTGAACGTGGAGAGAAGGGAAAGGGAAATGGAAAGATTGATGTCAGCTGCAGCATTACTGCGGAATCAAAGGCGACGAGTGAAAATACACTCCTGGAAATTGAAATAAGAACACCGTGAATTCATTGTCCCAGGAAGGGGAAACTTTATTGACACATTCCTGGGGTCAGATACATCACATGATCACACTGACAGAACCACAGGCACATAGACACAGGCAACAGAGCATGCACAATGTCGGCACTAGTACAGTGTATATACACCTTTCGCAGCAATGCAGGCTGCTATTCTCCCATGGAGACGATCGTAGAGATGCTGGATGTAGTCCTGTGGAACGGCTTGCCATGCCATTTCCACCTGGCGCCTCAGTTGGACCAGCGTTCGTGCTGGACGTGCAGACCGCGTGAGACGACGCTTCATCCAGTCCCAAACATGCTCAATGGGGGACAGATCCGGAGATCTTGCTGGCCAGGGTAGTTGACTTACACCTTCTAGAGCACGTTGGGTGGCACGGGATACATGCGGACGTGCATTGTCCTGTTGGAACAGCAAGTTCCCTTGCCGGTCTAGGAATGGTAGAACGATGGGTTCGATGACGGTTTGGATGTACCGTGCACTATTCAGTGTCCCCTCGACGATCACCAGTGGTGTACAGCCAGTGTAGGAGATCGCTCCCCACACCATGATGCCGGGTGTTGGCCCTGTGTGCCTCGGTCGTATGCAGTCCTGATTGTGACGCTCACCTGCACGGCGCCAAACACGCATACGACCATCATTGGCACCAAGGCAGAAGCGACTCTCATCGCTGAAGACGACACGTCTCCATTCGTCCCTCCATTCACGCCTGTCGCGACACCACTGGAGGCGGGCTGCACGATGTTGGGGCGTGAGCGGAAGATGGCCTAACGGTGTGCGGGACCGTAGCCCAGCTTCATGGAGACGGTTGCGAATGGTCCTCGCCGATACCCCAGGAGCAACAGTGTCCCTAATTTGCTGGGAAGTGGCGGTGCGGTCCCCTACGGCACTGCGTAGGATCCTACGGTCTTGGCGTGCATCCGTGCGTCGCTGCGGTCCGGTCCCAGGTCGACGGGCACGTGCACCTTCCGCCGACCACTGGCGACAACATCGATGTACTGTGGAGACCTCACGCCCCACGTGTTGAGCAATTCGGCGGTACGTCCACCCGGCCTCCCGCATGCCCACTATACGCCCTCGCTCAAAGTCCGTCAACTGCACATACGGTTCACGTCCACGCTGTCGCGGCATGCTACCAGTGTTAAAGACTGCGATGGAGCTCCGTATGCCACGGCAAACTGGCTGACACTGACGGCGGCGGTGCACAAATGCTGCGCAGCTAGCGCCATTCGACGGCCAACACCGCGGTTCCTGGTGTGTCCGCTGTGCCGTGCGTGTGATCATTGCTTGTACAGCCCTCTCGCAGTGTCCGGAGCAAGTATGGTGGGTCTGACACACCGGTGTCAATGTGTTCTTTTTTCCATTTCCAGGAGTGTATGTGGCGGACCAGGATTCGAAACGGAGATTTCCTACATCCTAGACTGTTGCATTAACCATTGCGCCATCCGACCACTGTGTACATCGCATTGTGCGGCTGGTCCCGGCGGAGGTTCGAGTCCTCCCTCAGGCATGGGTGTGTGTGTGTGCGTGTTTGTCCTTAGGATAATTTAGGTTAAGTAGTGTGTAAGCTTAGGGACTGATGACCTTAGCAGTTAAGACCCATAAGATTTCACACACATTTAAATTTTTGTACATCGCATTTGCGCGGACTACCTCGGCAAGCCTCTCGGCCGACCTACATTCCCACCAACCGCCACCTTCCCGCGGTCCCTGGTCATGCCCTCCACACTCGCTACTTTGAGACTCCCGCAGGAGGTCGAATGTAGTTGTGCACCTGCGCTGAAGATGGTGGAATCAATTATATGAATGCGAGGTGCATATTGGCCAACCTGTCATCAGCAAACCTACTCATAACGCTGTTTATCATTGTTATCGTACTACCAACACTATCCGAAGAACAAGCTGAGACGGGAGCGCAAATTTGAGGGCGAAGAGCCTCCATGGTGTCAACAACAAGTACCATGAGTGACTTGTTTGTTAACAAGACAAGAGCGCATACTGTCGACTTTTGCACTCTTGTGCAAATATTTTCATTGCAATAAACATACATAAACTGGGTAAGAAATGCAGTTATTGTGTAAATAGCTTAGGGAAACTACAGGTACCGTATACCAAAGGACTCAGAAATTATCCCTCAATAACCACACAAATTTTGTAGATGGAGTTTGGGTTCACCCTACATGGAGACAAAGACCACCTCATCCTCCTCGTTTCCTGATTTTAGCCTCCTTTATCACTGGGAATGCAATGTGTTGCTACGCGTAGCCTCAGGTATAGACAAGCCCATACGAAACCATTAACGAGGGTAATCGCAAAAGTAAGGTCTCCTATTTTTTTATAAGTACATAGGCCTGTTTATTTCCACAATGGTTAACATCAGTTTACAGCTTGAACATTTAGCTGTTTTTCGACATAATCACCATTTCTGCCGATGCATTTTTGTTGACGCTGTGGCAGTTTTTGTATGCCCATGTTATACCACGTGCCGCCATGCTGTTCCGAAAGTTATAACCTCTTCTTTCACCTCGTCGTCGGAGCTGAATCTCTGGGACCACAACTAACGCTGACAGGTACTATGAGACTCTGAAAAAACTCAAACTGGCAATTTAGAACCGGAGAAGAGGAATGTTGAGCAAGGGCATACACATTCTCCATGACAACACTCGCCCACACATCGCTCGGCAAACCGTTGCTCTCCTGAAACAGTTTCAGTGGAACGTAACCACCCGCCCACCCTATAGTCCTGACTTGGCGCCCAGTGACTGTCACCTGTTCCCTAGGATAAAAAAAAAAAAAAATTTGGCTGGAAAGCGATTCAGCTCCGACGACGAGGTGGAAGAAGAAGTTCATAACTTTCTGAACAGCATGGCGGCAAGCTGGTATGACATGGGCATATAAAAACTGCCACAGCGTCAACAAAAATGCATCGACAGAAATGGTGATTATGTCGAAAAATAGTTAAATGTTCAAGCTGTAAACTGATGTAGACCATTGTAGAAATAAAGAGGTCTATGTACTTATAAAAAAATAGGAGACCTTACTATTGGGATTACCCTCGTAGATGCTTGTTCTACCTCATAGTCACCTCCAGTTGTCCTTTTACGCCACTACATCACTCACAGTACTTTGCAGCTGATATAAATACTCCATAACACAGGTCTCAGAGGTTGTGGCGATTCCCTTATTCAGTCGCCTGAAAGATTAGCTGTAACATGTAAACGTCAGTTCTCCATTCCCCATCGTTCAAATGGTTCAAATGACTCTGAGCACTATGGGACTTAACATCTGAGGTCATCAGTCGCCTAGAACTTGTGAACTACTTAAACCTAACTAACGTTAGGACATCACCACATCCATGCCCGAGGCAGGATTCGAACCTGCGACCGTAGCGGTCGCGCGGTTCCAGACCGAAGTGCCTAGATTCGCACGGCCAACACTGCCGGCCCCAGCGTTCATTTCGTATGTAATGCCAGTTCTGCTATTCTCGCTCAGGTGAACCGTTCATAACAAGAGACCAAACACAAAAATTCCCGATAATGCGCAATGGATACAGTACTTGGTCTTACTGGGGCTCTAAATTTGCATCTGACAGCATATACACCCGTAATTCCTATAATTTTTAAAAAGTCCCGCAGCTCTGACAAGGAGAGGTCCCCAGCGGTGGGAACTATACGGTGATGTAGAGTATGTTCCCAGGTATAACAGTCTGCAACCATTCACTTTGGTGGACCATCGTTTGGGAGTAATCGATGAAAAAAATTCTGAATTTCACGCGATACTCTACAACTTTCAAAAAGAAACGTTAAACGTATTTGTTGCGTAGCATAATCGTTATATTACAAGTCTCATATGCAAGAGGTCGTGGATTCGACTTTCACAAAGTACTTTGAAAACTTATTTTTAAATTTATCGAAACAACTTTGATCGTTATTTTTATTCAGTTAATTGATTTAAATACAATATTTTTAATTTTATTCCTTTGTCCCATAATTTTAATCGCCGCATTAACTTTTTCAATTGCTTTAATTTTTTGTTCCTATGATTATTTTCCATTTGGAAACCTTTTGCATGACATTTTGATTGTTTTCATGTAATAACACCGACTTAATTTGTTCCCTTTCATCATCCTGTATATCGTCCATGTTATTACAATTATTATTTCTGTTCCTCATTGTGGTTCAGTTAGGTTTTACTTATGACCCATTATTTCGTTACCACATTCAACACTATGCTCGTACGCCATACGGGCGCGCATGTTTCGGCCGTGTGGACGGCGCCCGTATCCCCTACGGGCGCCGCTTTTGCGCTCGCTGAAAGGTGTTTTTCTTCGCGCTACATGGCTGGCGGCTGTAAGATTACTAGAATAGTTCATATTTTGTCCACTAGACGCAGCAGCAGTCGATGAGTTCTGTGTGTCAGCTGTATAAGTAGAATATCTATCAGTATAGCGATCGGTTCTTTGGCGACATTTTCACCTGGCGCGCAACCGTAAATTTGCGATTGTGTAAGAGCGTTTTCAGCGAAAATGACTCCTAGTGGCCTCCGGGATAATGAAGTTCTGGACATTTTATTCGGAGAAAATGACTGATATTGACGCCAGTGACGACAGTAATTACGAGTGAGAAAGTGTTTCAGGTGAAGAATCGGGTAATAGTTTTTACTTTTTTTTCAACTTTGTTTCTAATGTATACGGATAATTTATAAAGAAAACACACTATCTTTTTTCCCGTTTATCTAATTTGAATTACGCTTTTCCTTTAGATGAGGAGCTGCAACTATCAACAAATGTTACAGCAAGACATGCGACAGTAGGTCTGGCAGAAACACAGCGCACAGCCTCAGCTTCCAGTATTTCAGTCGGCGTCTGGAGCCACAGGCACTGATGTTTACGACTGTTTTTTGAACTTTTTAGTGACGGTGTTACCCTTACTTCCCAGAAAAAAGTACCCTCCACTGCCAACAAAGTATATACTATTCGTTATTGCAAAGTTTACTCCGACAAAGGGAAGAAAGATGCCGGCAAGCGGATAAGAAAAGAAAGCGGACTGTGGTGCAAAGACTGCAATGTAGGACTCTGTGTACCTCAGTGCTTTCAGAATAACCACTTGAAAGTGAATTATGTATAAAATATATGTAATCATTTTATAAAATATTAAATAAAAAAATCTCCTGCGAACTAAATTCGTGTTATTATAAACATTAGAAATCGTGTTAGGAAATGCAAAAGCTTTTTCGGGTGAAGGTTTCACCTGTTTTTTGGGAATGTTGGTACACCTCTACCGGTGCAAGCATATATATAAGGTTACATTTTTCCAAATGTATAAACTATAGAGAATAAAATGATGCTAGAAATGCGCCTTTCAGGCCCTTCTTAGTTATTGTACAGTTGTTCATTGAAGTTGCTTGAAAATCACCAGTGCGCCTGCATAGTCGAGGCGCATACATTGCAATGTGGAATGTGTTAAAACATCGTTTTCGTTAATTTGTCCATAGTGCAATAAGAATTTGTCTTAAATATTTGTACGATGATTACCATCAAAGAGAATGTGCATCTTGTAACAAAAATTACATTATTGACACAATTGCACAGTCAATATACATAGATTATTTCGTTCTGTCATTTAACCGATAGATAAGCATTTACAAAAGTTTAAATATTACGATAAAAAATAAAAATAATTAAATTCATATGCACAGAGATTCCAATTGGAAAAAGACCGATGGTAAGAATAAATGAGAGAATTGACAAAGAAATTTGAATAAAAATATATTTAAAGTAAGTAATTGAATAAAAATAACGATCAGGCATTTCGATAAAGATGTAAAAACAAAAACTTTCAACGCAATCAAGATTCCAATTGAAAAAAGACTGATGGTAAGAATAAATGAGAGAACTGAAGAAGCTATAACTGACGTTGAAATGATGTGACAAAGAAATCTGAATAAAAAATATATTTAAACTGATTGAATAAAAATAACGATCAAGCATTTCGATAAAGATATAAGTACAAAAACTTTCAAAGCACTTGATGAGAATCGAAGCCACAACATCTTTCCCATAAGGCTTGTACTACAACCACAACAATTAACAACGCAATTAGTCTGTATAACATTTCGTTTTTAAGGTTGTAGAACATAAGTCGAATTTTTCTTTCGGTCCATTTCTCGCAATCGAGGATACACCAGAGCTGCAGGGTGTGTTACCTTGGAACTTGAGTTAGATCACTGTACAGGTGTTTCTGAAAATTAACTTACACCACTGCATAAATGTTTCTAAAAAAGTCGATCGCACCGCTGCGGATCACTCCTTGTGAACGGATAACCATTCCAAGTAAAGAACAGCTGTCCCTGCTACCTTGTGAACCGATAACCATTCCAAGTAAAGAACAGCTGTCCCTGCTACGCACGTTATACCTTGAATGGAAAATAAATTGCACTGTGTTGTAATAACTGGAAATACAGGGCTACTATAAATGATTAATTCGTTTCGAAAGCTCTATATGCACAAATATGACTGATGCATGAATAGAACCGAACTCACCACAAAGTTCGCAGTTTGCATCCTACAAATGTTCTATGAGTGCCACCACGATCACACGATACACGACCAACCAGTAGTCATTCACAGAAAACATTAACCTTCGGCGAATCTCGTTCTTGCGCCACAGTTTCATGAGGATTTTCAGTGCCCTACACTCACATTATGGCGATTAGCCATTTCCAGATCAATTGAAGGTCGCTTCATCGTAAAATAACAGCTTGGAGGCGAAATGTTCATCCTGAAGTGCTCGCTGCATTGTGACGCTAAGTTGAAGTACAGACCATTATCTTCCGCTTATAATTGTTGCACGAGATGCGGACGATACGGGATGATTTTTTGTTTTTGTTTTTACTGAGTACAAAATTTTCCCTCACCCTCTCGACGGTTGCATCTGGCACATTTGGTCGACTTGTATTTTTCTGTTTACAGAAACAACAGTGTCCCTAAATTGTCGGTACCAACATAAAATGCTCTGTTTACTTGACGATTCATTTCATAACTGCTCCCGAATGCATTCTGCATTGTTGTAACAAATAAACTTCTCGCATATTCCAACACATGCAATTTTTTCTTGCGTTGGCGCCATTTTATCAAGGCATTGCATTCATGGTGCTAACTGGTGGACACGATGCAAACTCGGCGAGTTTACGATTCGATTCACGCACCAATCAGACTTATACATTTTAAAGTTTGGGAAATACGGAACTCCGGAAACGAAGGGGTCATTGATAGTAGCCCTTTGAGTCACCACAGTCACTCAAATACTCTGATAACGCAAAGAAAAAACAGTGAATTGCGTAACTAACTAACGTTGCCTATATTCTGAAACCCTAATTACCTACTCATCCTTTATGTAAGTCCAACAACTTAAAAGTTCATTAACAGTTATTCTGGCCTGTCAGTCAGGACTGGACTTTGCCCAGAGTGATTCTAAAGGGCCCTACATATGAGCGAAAAATGGCAGCTATCCGTCGCATGGGCGACCGATCACTTCGTTGACAGCACGTGTGCGGGCAAATTGCAGTGATGGGTAGCTGTAGTTACCTGCTGGACGCACGGAAATAGCAGGCAATCTGACGGATCGCACGCGATTCGTGCACGCAATATGGCTGCCTGGCTGGTGAGCTGCGACTTGTTTCTCTATTTATCGAGCGCGATTCTGCAGTTTTCGTTTCGCTTTGCCCAGTTGAGTAAGAAATTTACAATATAATTTATAGTTAATCCGGGAGCACGAACTACTCGGAGAATGCCAAATTTAAACAGACGCAAAGTCCCCAAGATTGGCGATCTTTTACAGAAGCTTGAAATTTAGCGCGGACTTCAATGCGAGAAGCCTATATCAGTTTCCACAACGAAACTTTGTCTCGAAACCTGGCATAAAATCCAAAGAGAGTCTGGTCGTATGTGAAGTATGTTAGCGGCAAGAAACAATCAGTGCCTTCTCTGCGCGATAGCAATGGAGACACTATCGAAGACAGTGCTGCCAAAGCAGAGTTACTAAACACAGCCTTCCGAAATGCCTTCACAAAAGAAGACGAAGTAAATATTCCAGAATTCGAATCAAGAACAACTGCCAACATGAGTAACACAGAAGTAAATAGCCTCGGAGTAGTGAAGCAACTTAAATCACTTAATAAAAGCAAGTCTTCTGTTCCAGACCTTATACGAATTAGGTTCCTTTCTGAGTATGCTGGTGCATTAGCTCCATGCTTGACAATCATATATAACCGTTGGCTCGACGAAAGATCCGTACCCAAAGACTGGAAAGTTGCACAGGTCACACAAATATTCAAGAAAGGTTCATTACAGGCCCATATCATTAACGTCGATATGCAGCAGGATGTTGGAACATAAGCTGTGTTCGAACATTACGAATTACCTCGAAGGAAACGGTCTATTGACACACGGCCAACATGGGTTTAGAAAACATCGTTCTTGTGAAACACAACTAAGCTCTTTATTCGCATGAAGTGTTGAGTGCTATTGACAAGGGATTTCGGATCGACTCTGTATTTCTGGATTTCCAGAAGGCTTTTGACACTGTACCACACAAGCAGCTTATAGTGAAATTGCGTGCTTATGGAATATCGTCTCAGTTATGTGACTGGATTTGTGCCTTCCTGTCAGAGAGGTCACAGTTAGTAGTAATTGACGGAGAGTCATCGAGTAAAACAGAAACGATTTCTGGCGTTCCCCAAGGCAGTGTTACAGGCCCTTTGCTGTTCCGTATCAATATAAACAATTTGGGAGACAATGTGAGCAGCCATCTTAGGTTGTTTGCAGATGACGCTGTTGTTTATCAACTAATAAAGTCATCAGAAGATCAAAACAAACTGCAAAACGATTTAGAAACGATATCTGAATGGTGCGAAAATTGGCAGCTGACACTAAATAACGAAAATTGTGAGGTCATCCACATGAGTGCTAAAAGGAATCCGTTAAACTTCGGTTACACGATAAGTCAGTCAAATATAAAGGCCGTAAATTCAACTTAATACCTAGGAATTACAGTTACGAACAACTTAAATTGGAAGGGACACACAATGTTGTGGGGAATGCTAACCAAAGACTGCATTTTATTGGCAGGTTACTTAGAAACTTGGGAACCAAGAAATGCAGCGAGCACAGGACAATCAGCCTCATTTCACATGCAGGCAAAGTGTTGTTAAGAATAATTAATAAAAGACTTGAAAAAGTAATAGAGGAGAATCTCGGCGAGGAGCAGTTTGGCTTTAGACGGAATACGGGCACCAGAGATGCAATAGGGGTCCTACGAATCTTGGGAGAAAGGTTTATTGAAAAAGGAAGAGACCTATATATGTGCTTCATCGATTTAGAAAAGGCATTTGACAATTTGGTTTGGGACAAGCTGGCGACTATTATGAGGGAAAAGAGAGTGGACTGGAAAACCAGAAGACTTATAAACTCATTGTACCTTAATCAAAAAGTTTCAGTTAAAGTGAGAGGAGAAAGTACAAACTGGATCAGACTAGGGAAAGGAGTAAGACAAGGATGCTGTTTATCACCTACTCTTTTCGACCTGTACTTGGAAAATATGATTGACCAATGCTCATTAGATGACAAAGGAGTAGAAATTGGAGAAAGAAGAGATTTGCTGATGACATGGTCCTTCTAGCCACAGGGGAAAAAGAATTTGGTGGACACATTTGCAACTAACGGAAAAAAATATGGAATGAAAATTAACACAAATAAAACAAAAGTATTGGCAGTAGGAGGAAATAAGGAAATAAAAATTGTGCTGAATGGAGAAACACTAGAACAGGTGCAAAATTTTAAGTATCTTGGAAGCAGGATAGACACCGACTGAAAGTGCACCACAGAAATTAAAACAAGGATAGCAATGGCAAAAGAGGCGTTTTATAAGAAAAGGAGAATCTTCTGCAGCGGTCTGGACAGAGAACTCAGAAAGAGACTCATAATGTCTTGTATGGAGTGTTCTTCTATATGGCGCTGAAACATGGACTTTGAGGAAAAAAGACAGAGAAAGGCTGGAGGCTTTTGAGATCTGGACATGGCGGAAGATGGAAAGAATAAGTTGGATGGACAGAGTAAAAAATGAAGAGGTACTGAGAAGAGTGGGAGAGAAAAGGCAGTTACTAGATGTAATAAAGAGAAGAAAAAGAAATTTGATAGGACATATATTAAGAAAGAATGACGGACTGATAAAAACAGTTTTAGAAGGTTATGTAGAGGGGAAAAGGAAGCGAGGAAGGAAGAGATACCAGATACTGGATGACATGATGGACGGTACAACATACAGCAGCCTTAAGAAGGAAACAATGAATCGCAGAAAATGGAGAGGCAAAGGACCTGCTAATATAGCAGATAACTGATGATGATGACTTAGAAAATGTAACAGATCTACTAAGGAGACTGCCTACACTACGCTTGTCCGTCCTCTTTTAGAATACTGCTGCGCGGTGTGGGATCCTTATCAGATAGGACTGACGGAGTACATCGAAAAAGTTCAAATAAGGCTGTCACGTTTTGTATTATGGCGAAATATGGGAGAGAGTGTCACTGAAGTGATACAGGATTTGGGCTGGACATCATTAAAAGAAAGGCGTTTTTCGTTGCGACAGAATCTTCGCACGAAGTTCCAATCACCAATTTTCTCCTCCGAATGCGAAAATATATTGTTGGCACCGACGTACATAAGGTGAAACGATCACCACGATAAAATAAGGGAAATCAGAGCTCGCACTGAAAGATATAGGTGTTCATTCTTTCCGCGCGCTATACGAGATTGGAGTAAAAGAGAATTGTGAAGGTGGTTCGATGAACCCTCTGCCAGGCACTTAAATGTGATTTGCTGAGTATCCCTGTAGATGTAGATGAAGTCAACTGGAACTGGATTTGTCATTTATATGAAGTAGTAATACGAAATACTCTCTCCGATTTTGCAGTGATAGCGTTTTGAAGCTTGTGCTATTGAAGCAGAAGTGATGGGGAGTTCTAAGTAGTAGTCGCGATACAATGGGTGCCATCTTACGATTTTGTGTTATTTATGAAATAATTATACGCATTATTAAAGTTTTTAACTTCTACTCTGAATGACATACGCACCTACTGTAATGTTAAGAGGACATTTTAATTTAAATGTTCAGCGCAAATCTAGTACACAGTTATACTCAAGTCCCTTGTCATTTCATATAATCTAATTCTCCTTCATACAATTTGTAAAATGAGTTATGGTAATCAGCAGTGGAGCTATTGACAACGTCTCTATGAAAACATGGAGTAAATTGCGTAGACCCAGAGACTTGCCATTAAACAATGAATAAAAAAGGATTTGACGATTAATGAACGTGAAATGAATTATACGAGGTGTGGCTAGAAGAAAATCGGACTAGTACTGGTGAAACAATAAAACGAATGCAATAAGGCTGAAAGTCGCGTGGCCTGTCACGTGACTCTCGCTCCGCCTACTGCTCGAGTTTCATCTGCCTCCTGCACTCAGTCTGCCCGTGGCGTCTGTTTTAAGTAGTTGACGTTTTGTTTGTGCGTCGGAAAATGTTGAGTGTACAGAAAGAACAGCGTGTTAACATCAAATTTTGTTTCAAACTAGGAAAATCTGCAAGTGAAACGTTTGTAATGTTACAACAAGTGTACGGCGATGATTGTTTATCGCGAACACAAGTGTTTGAGTGGTTTAAACGATTTAAAGATGGCCGCGAAGACACCAGTGATAACACTCGCACTGGCAGACCATTGTCAGCAAAAACTGATGCAAACATTGAAAAAATCGATAAACTTGTTCGACAAGATCGCCGTTTAACAATCAGAGCAGTGTCTGAGTTAACAGGAGTTGACAAGGAAAGTGTTAGGCAGATTCTTCATGAAAGTTTCAACATGAACAAAGTGTGTTCAAAAATGGTTCCAAAGTGTCTCACAATTGAACAGAAGGAACGCCGAAGAATGATTTGTTCTGACATCCTGGAAAACATTGAAAGTGATCCCACCTTCTTACAAAATGTTATTACTTGCGATGAATCGTGGTTTTTTACTTACGATCCCGAAACTAAACGCCAATCGATGCATTGGAAAACTCCTGGTTCTCCACGACAAAAAAAAGCACGAATGTCAAAATCGAAATTCAAGGCAATGATGATTGTTTTTTTGACATCAAAGGGATTGTGCACATTGATTGGGTACCAGAGGGACAAACAGTGAATCAGCATTACTACATTAGCGTCCTGGCTACCCTACGTGAGCGAGTACGGAGAAAACGGAACGATTTGTGGAGAAAAAAGTCATGGATTCTTCACCAAGACAATGCCCCAGCTCACAGTGCGTTGTCAGTGAAGACGTTTTTGGCAAAACACAACATTCCCATCTTAGATCAGCCACCCTACTCACCTGATTTGGCCCCCTGTGACTTTTTTCTTTTCCCTAAAGTCAAGTCAGCTTTGAAAGGAACTAGATTTGAGACTGTTGAAGCAGTAAAAGAAAAAGCGACGGAAGTAATGTATGGACTTACCGAAAATGATCTGCAGCATTGCTATGAACAGTGGAAAATTCGTATGGAGCGGTGTAGAGACCGAGGAGGAGAGTACATTGAAGGAAATAACATGAAATTGTAAATAATTGTAAATAAATGTTTTTTCCAGCATCAGTCCGGTTTTTTTCTAGCCGCACCTCGTATTGACACAGTGGAAAGATTTACATAATATAAATATATTATAAATATATTATATTATATAAATATAATATGGAAAATATAATATATTCTGTAAAGTATTCTACAGTTGCCAAGAAAAGCATTTCAAAACAAGTTCAATAACTCATAAAATTCTGGTCTATTTTAAATTTATGTTTTGTAAGCATTCTTGGGGATACGGAAGTCAACTGCAAATGCTGCTAAACATAACAGTTCATTTTCCATAGCAGAACTTCTCGACACAGTGACGTTCAAGATACTGATTGCACATGCTTCGCAAGTCGTGTGTGGGGGCCCTTAATACAATCATAATTATGTTGTTCTTCACTCTGCAGAAAACATCTGCGGGCTGGTTGTGTAGCACCGCTTGCCCCTTGACTGTAGTTTCGCGTCTCCTCTGACTCCACTTTGGTCAACGGGATACTGAGTTCCCCAGTAGGTGCTGCGTGGCATCACGTCACCGTTCTATGATGACACAATAAATATTAACATTAATAAAAGAATTTTTCCCCACCTGCCGCTCCTCTACTATCACTCAGCAGCCGTTTACAATGCAGCCTTCAAGTGTTACTGCTCTAAATGGGAAAGTAAAAGAGCGCTTTCAACGACCGATTTAGTTAGAACGTTACAAAGTGTCAGCAGCCTCGTCAAGAAGTGCATTTCAATAAAAAATAAACAAAATCGCACTGCAGTCTGCTTTATCTTGCAACCACGGCTTGTGGTTCTAATTTTTAGCTTTTCTGCGGTGCATTTCTTCATTCTCGAGTTTCTAGGAAACAGCAGCTAGGTAATTACTGCTTTTTTGTTCATCAGCCCGGCGCAGTCTGGTAAAGTCTTTAACAGAGTAATGATACTGGTTTCCATTCTTTTAGCAAGCGAACGAATGTGAACGTGGGCCCTGTTCGATGTGCTTCTGCTTTGTGTGTGTGTGGAGGGGGGTGGGGGCGGGCGATGGTTGTACATAATTTCCCCGATTTATAAATAATGCACCAATTTCACTTACGGTAGTGCTAAAATACCACTGGGTGACGGTTTGAAAATAGGTGTCCGGAAGTAGGGACGAATATTAAAATGCTATAAAACATACGAAATTTATTGAAAATGTACTTTTTTTTTACAAACGCATTAAGTAACTTCTCCCATTTCTGTACGAAAAATTATATCCTTCATATGATCACCAAACATCGCGCAGCATCGCTCATGCGTTCACTGAAGTTCTCGATGAAGCGTTTACAAAATCTGGTGGAATGACGTTAATAACCCTTTATTTTCATTCTTCAATTGATATCTTGTTTGTGGTTTGTTCACGTACACTTTCGATTTCATGAATCCCCACAAAAAAGTCACAAGGCGTAAGTAAGATTGCATGATCTGGTAGGCCATTCGTGGTTGCCACGTAGAGAGAGAATTTTTTCAGGAAACTTTTCATTCAGCAGAGCAATCGTTTCACGAAATGTGTGACATGTCACACCATCTTGTTGAAGCCGAAAATCGTCATTTTCATCAGTAAGAAGGAAAGACCAACCAGAAAACGGTAACGGTCGCTGATCTCAGTGACGACAGCTCTCTCATCATTTTCAAAAAAGTACGGGCCGATCGCTTCTCCTGCCCAGAGCCCACACCTCGTTGTGGACGCATCTCATCTTCCATTGTCACTCGCGGATTTTTGCTACCCCAAATTCTGTAGTTCTGTTTATCGACGTACCCACTGATGTGGTACTGCACGTCATCTGAAAAAGTCGTTCTTTTTGTGAAGTTCTCGTTCTGGTATTGTCGAGCCAAGACTCATTAAGCAAACCGGTATCTCTTACCATGAATTGCAGGCTTCAACTTATTTTCAGATCTTTTGAAAGGATTTCATGCAGTGAACTTGACGATAAATTCAGTTGTTGAGCTCGTCGACGAACCGATTTTCTGGGGCTTGTGGTCACATTGTCAAGCACGACAGCAATGTTATATTGAGTTCGAACAGAACCCAGTGGTCCTGTTTTCTTAACGTTTGAAACAGAACCCGTGGTCTCAAACTTCCGGATCAATTTCCGAAATGATGAATCGATGGAGCAGTATTACGTCTGAGTGTCACACGCAATTCACAAATGATTGCTGTGGGACTTTCACGGTTTTTGTAATAACTATTTATCACTTGGATACGTTGTTCGGTTGTCATCTGCTCCATAACGAGAATAAACATCAAACAACAATGCTCACCACACAACAGCTATCAGGCTACCAATGGGAAGGATCGCAGATAACAAACATGAGAAAACCAAGTCTGCCGACCATCATATGACAAGATGGCGCAAAATTCAAATTCGTCCTTACTTTCCGGACACCCGGTAGAATCCTGGAAGTCGGTGACTCAGCACCTCCGCAACAGCAAAGAGATGCGCTTCTAATTGACAGAATTAGCAGATGATGTGAGCCACGGTGCGAGTGCCACACACTTGAACGAGCGAGCCAAACGGTGACTGTCATTTTTTCTCCACTACGCGCTAGTGATATGGCAGCTTCCCAAGATTGTATTGTTGCCGTGGCCTTCGGTCCGAAGACTGGTTTGATGCAGCTCTGCACACTAGTTTTTCCTGCGTAAGCCTCTCCATCCGTGCAACTTCATAACACATGAACCTGTTTACAGTAGTCAAGCTGTGGTCTCTCCCTACAGTCCTTCTACCAACACTCCATTACTAAGCCGCGCGGAGTGGCCGCGCGGTTTGAGGCGTTATGTCACGGACTGCGCGGTCCCTCCCGCCGGCGCTTCGAGTCCTCCCTCGTGCATGCGTGTGTGTATTGTTCTTAGCATAAGTTAGTTTTAAGTAGTGTGTAAGTCTAGGGACCGATGACCTAAGCAGTTTGGTCCCTTAGGAATTCACACACATTTGAACTTTTTTTTCCATTACCAAATGAAATATATCTGTGTGACTCACGATGTGTCCTCTCAACCTACAATTTGTTTTACTGTTAGTCAGTTTATGACCCAAAAATTTTTCTCCTCGATTGGATGGAATACCTCTTCATTTCTTATTCAACCTACACAGCTAATCTTCAACATTATCCTGCAGCCCCGTATTTCAAAAGCTTTTGTTGTTGTCTGCGCTGCTACTGCCCACTTTCCACTTACGTAAACGGCTGACCTGTAGGCAAATATTTTCTGAAGAGACTTCTTAACATTTAAATTTATATTAGATATCAACGTATTTCTCTTTTTCAGTAATGTTTTGTCTTCTGTTGTTAGTCTGCGTTTTTGTATCATTTCTAATCCTGCCCGACTATCAAAACTCCTCTAGCACTTTTAGTGTCTCGTATACTAAACTAATTCACTGACAGTCATCTGATTTATTTCGACTATATTCCATTACCACAGTTTTAGTTTTCTTGATGTTTATCTTACAATTTATTTTCTGGAGTTCTAGACGCAACTCTTTCAAGCTCTTTTCCGTCTGTGATAGAAATGAAAGTTAATCAGCAACCCATAAAGCCTTCATTTCTTTTCACTGCATTTTAATTCCTTTTCCAAATTTCTACTAGCTTGAAACATTATAACAGATTAACCCCTTAACACAAAACCTCGTGTTATCTCGCTTTCATTATTTTGACAGAAACTTAAAAACCCAGCGTACTCGGACAACTGAAGAAAAGAACTTAGAAAAAATAAAACTCTGTTTCAGCACTGATAGCGTGTTCGGCTGCTAGAGAGCATCTGGTACTACATTTGTAGCATGGCTGTCATGTTTGGTTTACTGTCTTTACTGTGTGCAGCTGTGTGTCTTTACTGTGTGCAGCTTTGGATACTTGACAACAAAACGAGCGCTTTGAGACTATCTCGTGTATTGTTGTGTAGACAATACTTCCAAAAATGATGATTATAATGATTCTGACAAGGGAAACTTCCCATCGCGCCCCCTGTAGATATAATGGGTTACATGGTCCAATGGATAGCCTGTAAAAAACTGGATACAGATCAAGCTTGAAAACAGGAAGAAGGTGTACTAAACTATGAAAAAAGAAGCAAAATAGAAGCAGTGAACAGTCTAAGATCAACATGTGCATATCAGGGCGATCCTGAATCACCAAGGCTTTGTGGTCACGGTGTTGGATTGCAAAAGGGGAGATCCGTGTTCGACTCTTCCTCATGCCTGAATTTAAAAACACTATGAACTATCCGTCCTGTAATTGACATATCTGCTCGCTGATTCAAATTTGCGTCTGTTTCGTACGCAACGGCCGTTTCCAACAGCGAGGTTTAAAGAAGGGACATCTAGACGTACATACATCCTATTTGTTCTACACAGTACCACATGTTACGACTCTTGCGTTCCGTTTTAGAAGTTTTGACTATTGTTTTACTTTGTTGTAGCATAGTTCAAAAAAATGGTTCAAATGGCTCTGAGCACTATGGGACTCAGCATCTGAGGTCATCGGGCCACTAGAACTTAGAACTACTTAAACCTAACTAACCTAAGGACATCACACACATCCATGCCCGAGGCAGGACTCGAACCTGCGCCGTAGCGGTCGCGCGGTTCCGGATTGAAGCGCCTAGAACCGCTCGCTCACACCTGCCGGCTGTAGCATAGTTCACACTTCTTTATCTGTTGTTTTTATTTTAGTGAGAGGTCTATGCGGCATCTCGCCTGCCTCTCACCATTCATCATATTTGCTTGTGACGGTAATGTATTCTTACCACATAACTCATATTCTATAACCAATCTATACTATGACAACTGCCAAGTCTTCATAAGGAGAACAGACACATCAATGACCGGACGGAAAGTACGTAATTTTGTGAAAACACACACACACACCAAGGAGATTCGAACATGGATCTCCCACTCTGTAATTCAGCACCATGGCCACACAACCACGATACTGGGGTTCTTGCACTTCACTCGATGTTACATATCATGAGCTTGGGCCTTTCATTTGCTCTATTTTGCTTCTTTTCCACAGCTCACTACACCTTCTTCCTGTTTCCAAGCTTGATCTGTGTCTAGTTTTTGACAGGCTATCCAATGGGCCATTTTACCACTAAATCCGAGGTGGTTACTATGGGGAGTTCCCTTGTTGTAGTTTGATATTGAATTTAGTGGCTCAGAAAATGAAGAAGAATGTGATGTTACTTCATCAGGGACTGCAAGTGACAACAGTTTTTCAGTTGAGTGACACAGTGGTGTGAGATAAATACATCTACTGTGCTCCAGCCAGCTCCTCCAAGGTTTATGTTCACAGGAAACTGTAGTGAAATACGTGGTTAGACTTCGTAGCTACACGGAAACTAAAAAATCGCTTCAAGTTTCAGGATATTTTATGTTCAAATGAAACCCGGTCACTAGCGTAAAGTAACAGTAACGATTTTATTAACTCAAAAATGTAGTTATACATAGTACACATACTCAAAGATTGTCATCAAAACAGTTGTCACATTTATCCCATTGCGACACAACCCGGTCGATTCCATGCTTGAAGAAGCTAGTAGGCTGCTGTCGCATCCAGGCCTGGACCCAGTCACACACTTCGTCGTCCATTGCGAACCGATATTCGCGAATAGCTTGTTTTAGAGGTCGAAACTGTGGTGTCACCGCCAGACACCACACTTGCTAGGTGGTAGCCTTTAAATCGGCCGCGGTCCGTTAGTATACGTCGGACCCGCGTGTCGCCACTGTCAGTGATTGCAGACCGAGCGCCGCCACACGGCAGGTCTAGAGACACTTCCTAGCACTCGCCCCAGTTGTACAGCCGACTTTGCTAGCGATGGTTCACTGACAAATTACGCTCTCATTTGCCGAGACGATAGTTAGCATAGCCTTCAGCTACGTCATTTGCTACGACCTAGCAAGGCGCCATTATCATTTGCTATTTATCTTGTGATGCATGTACCGTCAGACCGATGTTCACCAATTATGGATTAAAGTTAAGTATTCCAGAAGCTACGTACCTTTTTTGCTAGTCTCTATTCCTTTAACTGTTCCAGACCTCACGCCAGCCGGCGTGAGCTTAAACGCGTGCCTTTCGGCTTCCTCTCCTAGTGGCTTGTCTTGCCAGGTCACAACAGGAACACATAAAAGTCACACGGTGAAAGGTCGGTACTGTACGGTGGGTGTTCCAGCGTTCCCCACCGTGTGTGGGCGGGCATTATCGTGCAGGAGGATAACGCCATTGGACAACATGCCTCGGCGTTTCGACCTGATGGCTCGTCTAAGGTTCTGTAAAGTGGCTTGATAGCGCTGGGCATTGATGGTGATTCCCCGTTCCAGGAACTCGACAAGCAGTGGGGCCGATGTGATCAAATAAAGACATCATGACCTTACCATAACTGGAGTGCACGGCCTTTGATTTCTTTGGAGGTGGTGAAGTCGCATGTTTCCACTGCTTGCTCTGACGCTTGCTTTTCGGTTAAAAATGGTGACACCATGTTCCGTCACCTGTGACAATTCGCGATAGAAAGCCGTATTCCTCCTCAACGTTGCAGATGATCAAAGACAGCGCCATTCGAGTATTGCGCTGTTCGGCGGTCAGTTGGTGGGGAACCCACTGCGCACAGATTTTTCGAAAGTTCAAGTGGTATGGGCGGTGCCCACGCTAATACCCAGTAACCGATGAATCTCGTCCACGGTGATTCTCCGGTTGTCCAAGACTAAAGCATTCTCTTCCGCAACCATTTCCGATGTGATGACTCGATGAGCCTGTCCAGGACGAGCATCGTCTTCCAGTGACTCAAGGAATCGTTTGCGCCATTCCACAACATTTGAACGACTCAGACTCTACTCACCGTACACAGCCTTCATCCGTTGATACATTTCACGGCATCCGACTCCCTCCGCCGCCAAAAATCGAATCACTCCTCGTCGTTCCTGCTTACTCGCCTGCATGTTCAGTAGTGGACGATAACTTGTGTGGCCACCTTCTCTTCGGCGTGGAACCACACTGGCGCTAAGCAACATCAAAAAAATGGCTCTGAGCACTATGGGACTTAACTTCTGTGGTCATCAGTCCCCTAGAACTTAGAACTACTTAAACCTAACTAACCTAACGACATCACACACATCCATGCCCGAGGCAGGATTCGAACCTGCGACCGTAGCAGTCCCGCGGTTCCGGACTGCGCGCCTAGAACCACTAGACCACCGCGGCCGGCTAAGCAACATCAAACGGTAAGCACACGTTAGTCTTTCTACCAATAGATGGCACCACCATAGCCGCGGTTACATGGTGCCACCTTACGTGTAAGGCAAAGGTAGATGCACTGATCAGGTTTCATTTGAATGAACCTCATTGTTAAAGTCCAGTGCACGAGTATACTCGGGATGTTATTACTGCTGATTTTCAAAAAGTTGTAACTCATTGTTTTGAGCTTTGAAAGCTATATTTATGTGTCTGTATATAATGTCACTCATTAATAAAACCTGTATGCCGAAATCGGGACTCGAATCTGGAATGTGGGCAGCATTGCGCGCATAATGCCGTGGCCGCTAGATGGCAGTCGGCTAGGGAAGCGTGGGGAGGGTGGTAATGGTTGGGGGGTCGCCCACACTCGGAGCGCTGTAGTGGGAATGCCGTTCTAAACTGAAGCCTACACTCACATTTCTGGTAAATATTAAGCGGGGCCCCTCCACGCCCAGACTTGCATGGTGACCATTCAGCATGATTTATCACTTTTTCTTTGGTTAGTATGTAAAAAGTATTCAGCCGAAAATGCAGCGATTTATTTACACTTTGTTAACCATTTGTAACTTTCAGAGAAGAGACACGAGTGGGGAATTTTGAGTAAAGCGTACACAGTTCTCTTGTCATCAAAATTTGAGTATTTTGCCAAAACTTAGCGGAGTTTACATAGTCTCACCTCATAAACATGTTGTGCAGACGCAACTGCGAGAGAATTCTCAGAGGCAACTGCGAGAGAATTCTGAAACAGTGGTTTATTAAGTGACGAACTGAGGGAAATAAGGCCAGCATCTTATGAAAAAGGATATCTTCGGTACAAAATAAACGTCTAATGACATCACTTATGTTGTTCCAAAACCCATAACATCTTGTTTCACCAGCTATCGATGGCCCTTAAAAGTTAAATTCATTCATCGAAAAAGTCATAATTAGTGGAATACGGTAGCACTCCGTCTTCAGGCCACGAGTGGCCTACCGGGACCATCCGATCGCCGTGTCATCCTCAGTGGAGGACGCGGATTGGAGGGGCGTATGGTCAGCACACCGCTCTCCCGGTTGTTATGATGGTTTTCTTTGACCGTAGCCGCTACTATTCGGTCGAGTAGCTCCTCAGTTGGCATCACGAGGTTGAGTGCACCCCGAAAAATGGCAACAGCGCACGGCGGCCTGGATGGCCACCCATCCAAGTGCCGACCACGCCCGACAGCGCTTAACTTCGGTGATCTCACGGGAACCGGTGTATCCACTGCGAAAGGCCAGATAATGACATTTTGCATCATAACCATACAGAAAAATATTCTCCCATTTGTGTGCTATCATTCGCCTATGCCAAAATTCATTTCGATATCTTTTATGAAATATGCGGTACTTTGTCGATATTTCACTCTGGCTTTATCGCTGGCGCGGTGCGAAGGCAAATGATTTTGCTACGTCAGATCAATTTTCTCGAGATTGGTGACAGAACAAGACTTCCAACCAGGTCTAAAGAAAAAATGCAGTATGTCAGCGAAATTTCATATGCAGCAACATATTATATAATATGCACCAGACGTAAAATCATAGCGACTCCTATTTTTCATGGCAAACACTTACGAATTTCGTGAAGTGTGTTACTTCCACGTAAATATCCCAATAACTATGACCATTAACGGGCATATATTAATGAACATGACATGTATAGCTACAATGTTGTTGTTGTTGTGGTCTTCAGTCCTGAGACTGGTTTGATGCAGCTCTCCATGCTACTCTATCCTGTGCAAGCTTTTTCATCTCCCAGTACCTGCTGCAACCTACATCCTTCTGAATCTGCTTAGTGTATTCATCTCTTGGTCTCCCTCTACGATTTTTACCCTCCATGCTGCCCTCCAATACTAAATTGGTGATCCCTTGATGCCTCAGAACATGTCCTACCAACCGATCCCTTCTTTTGGTCAAGTTGTGCCACAAACTTCTCTTCTCCCCAATCCTATTCAATACTTCCTCATTAGTTATGTGATCTACCCATCTAATCTTCAGCATTCTTCTGTAGCACCACATTTCGAAAGCCTCTATTCTCTTCTTGTCCAAACTATTTATCGTCCATGTTTCACTTCCATACATGGCTACACTCCATACGAATATTTTCAGAAATGACTTCCTGACACTTAAATCAATACTGGATGTTAACAAATTTCTCTTCTTCGGAAACGCTTTCCTTGCCATTGCCAGCCTACATTTTATATCCTCTCTACTTCGACAATCATCAGTTATTTTGCTCCCCAAATAGCAAAACTCCTTTACTACTTTAAGTGCCTCATTTCCTAATCTAATTCCCTCAGCATCACCCGACTTAATTAGACTACATTCCATTATCCTTGTTTTGCTTTTGTTGATGTTCATTGAACAACATCGGGGAGAGGCTACAACCCTGTCTTACTCCCTTCCCAACCACTGCTTCCCTTTCATGTCCATCGACTCTTATAACTGCCATCTGTTTTCTGTACAAATTGTAAATAGCCTTTCGCTCCCTGTATTTTACCCCTGCCACCTTTAGAATTTGAAAGCGAGTATTCCAGTCAACATTGTCAAAAGCTTTCTCTTAGTCTACAAATGCTAGAAACATAGGTTTGCCTTTCCTTAACCTTTCTTCTAAGATAAGTCGTAAGGTCAGTATTGCCTCACGTGTTCCAGTGTTTCTACGGAATCCAAACTGATCTTCCCCGAGGTTGGCTTCTACTAGTTTTTCCATTCGTCTGTAAAGAATACTTGTATAGCTACAAGTAAAGCAAAAATGAATTTTTTTTACCGAATAGTTCCTGTAAAAACTTTCGAGAAAGACTGCAGGGTGTGCGCGTCGATTCTGTCATCGCTGACCGGCCGAAAGATGACTAACGCTTGTCGACCTCCCCTTCTACCAGCTGTTTGGACGAAAACGGTTCACTGCAGCATCGGCCACCGTTTAATGTGCGAACTGTAACGACAGAACTGTCGCGGCCGCTGATGACCTCGATGTTGAGCGCCCAAAAGCCCCAACTGTCGCGGCGGGACTCAGGAGCCGCCCTCGCAGCTTTACTTCGCCAATATTCTCCTCCTAGCTTCCATACCGTGGCATCCTGTCTCCCACGTTATTCAACCTGTACATACAGCAAGCTGTAAAGGAACCAAATAAGAATGTATCTGTCGTTCAGCTGCCTAGTATGTGCTGTCTTGAAACATTTTAGCAGGTTAAAATTGTTTGCCGCACCGGAACTCCAATCCAGAACCTACCCTTTCGTGAGCAACCTGTTTCCATAGATGTCTCCTTCAGTTGTATTAATCCCGCTCACCTGCCTTTTAACGCCTTAAAATAATAACCAGTGAGGGGCAGAGTGGCTAAGTAATAGGTATACCAAATGTCAGAGCAAAGCAAAATAACACCAATTTCGGTTGGCTTCTGAGAACTTGGGAGAAAAGTAAGGCCGTATGACTGCTGCTAGGTCCATAAACTACAAGAAACACGAGTGCTGAAATGAATAACTCCTGTTGTCTCGGGCCGGCCAATGTGACCGAGCGGTTCTAGGCGCTTCAGTCTGGAACCGCGCGACCGCTGCGGTCGCAGGTTCGAATCCTGCCTCGAGCATGGATGTGTGTGATGTCCTTAGGTTAGTCAGGTTTACGTAGTTCTAAGTCTACGGCACTGATGACCTCATATGTTAAGTCCCATAGTGTTTAGAGCAATTTGAACCATTTTTGTTGTCTCGGCAACTGAGACTGCAATATCGTTTAATAGAGTTAAACGGCAAGAAAGTTTAAAGTATCGCAGGATGTTCGTTACACTCTTGTAATCATACGAAACATTTCTTTGTGAAACATCAAACCCCCCCCCCCCACATACACACACACACACACAACTTCGTAATTATTAGCAACAAGGAAGGTGTCTGCTCTCGTATCTGCTGCCACCCGTAATCAACGATTTTGGGTACTGTGTAATTAAAGAAGCCATCGAAATAAAAATCGCTGACATCACCCTTGATAGAGGCGGCGACCTGCAGCACAGTGCAGCGCAGAATCCGGTGACCGTGAGGTAGAAGCGGGCGCATTGAACCGAGTGAACGCATGCCCATATATGGCGATGTCGGGAGCACCGGTGACGTCACAACCGGCGGAAGAGTATGTGAGGGCGTACCGGCAGGCTATCGGTAGTCATTCTACTTGACAGTGGGCAAGGATTACTTGGTCGGTATCTCGTGGTATTTTAACCACTTGATGCGGCTGGAAACCAGAGAACATTTTATACAAACCTAATCTCCTCCGTACTTGCATATCACTGTCTCTTTGAACAGAGGCGTATTACGTACCATATGCGTCTGTTCTTTCGGGCACGTCCGAAAGAACAGCCATCATCGTTTATCCTGCAGCATTAAGTGACAGTTAATCAAGGGAATAACGACATTTGGTAGTTAGCAATTAAATTAACTAATGGGGAAAGCTGAAAATTTGTGATCGGGACTCAAATCCGGTTTTTTCTGTGTCTCACGGACGTCGCCACGATGTCACATGCATATAACTAGGGCGAGACGGCCAATTATCCTTTCCGTGCAGATACACAAACCAGCCCGAACTCCTACGGAAATCAGCCAGAACTACATCAGTAGCGTGTGGTTAAGTTGGAAATTTGGGTCGGTCAGTGACAGTATCCTCATGGCCGAGGCGGTCAGGACGACCGTCCGCGAGAAACGGAAAAATTTTCAACTTTCCCCATTAATTAATTTCGATGTCAACTAGCAGCTAATGTCGTTATTCCTTTAAATGCCTTGTAGAATAGCGTATACGGAGGCCACTTACAATGAATGGTTCTATGTGAACTAGCAGAATCCACAAAACGCACCGTCTTCAGGCGGTGAGACGAGTCAAACCCAGTGTAATTTCCTTACACTCACCAGACACTCGGTAAGCGTTACGTTAACAGCCCGTAGTATCTGCAGGAGCCTCAGTTCGTTATGGCTGTGCTCAACAAGTTTCAAGAAAGGAAAATTTTCATTTAACGTCCCGTCGATGACGATACAAGTTTGAGTATACTGGAGGCGTCTTGGCACAACTCACGTAGATACGTAACTCCAATGTCGTGGGTGCCATCGCAGACACGTAGCCGCGTTATTACAGTCCTTCCTAGAGATGCGGAAGGAAATCAGCCTTGCCCACTTCAAAGTGACTATCCCGGAATTTGCCTTAAGCTGGTTTGGAAAATTACTGTCAGCTCTTGGTGATGAGGAAAGGGCCATCATAGATCACGTAACATTATTACGTGAACTGGCGTTTTATGTTGGAAGACTCTGCTCGTAATGTTACGGTCCTCGTTAAAATGGTGGGCGAACGCCCAAATCTTTGTGTTCAACAGTTCACTTAAGTTTCAGTAATTCAATGTAGTTATCGTCTCTACCAAAGAAATAGTGCGTGCATAACTAAAACGGTAGCCGGCCGGTGTGACGGAGTGGTTCTGGGCGCTTCAGTCTGGAACCGCTAAGGTCGCAGCTTCGAATCCTGCCTCGGGCATGGATGTGTGTGATGTCCTTAGGTTGGTTAGGTTTAAGTAGTTCTAAGTTCTTGGAGACTGATGACCTCAGATGTTGAGTCCCATAGTGCTCAGATCCATTTCAACTAAAACGTTCCCAGAACGAAATTTGAGATGACTATAGTTAGTTCTTAAAATCGTTCTATTGAAGTAACAGAACTTATAAAACATAGCTTAGTTTTTTCTCAGTAACTGTAAAAATTTTGCCATGATTGAGAAATGTGGGGTTTGTCTTAGGTTTGTGAGTAGTGAATTACGGTGTGAGATTTGTTCAAAGTGTTTTCATTGGGGGCGGGGGGCGCGGGGCGGGGGGGGGGGGGGGAGGGAATATAGTGGGGAAGCCAGTGGGCATTCTAGTGAGATCCTCTCCTGGAACTGCAGGATATGTAGCAAGAATAAGTTAAGAGAGGAGCAGGAGCGTAAGACCTGTGCCCTTCGGGTGCCGTCACAAAACACACAGGAGGAACTAGACAGGACGAGGAGAGGGAAGGGGGCTGGAGAATGGGAACTGGCAGTTGCCAAGAGGGCTGCTAGGAGAACGAGATATTCAAATAGTTGCACTTTGTGTGTTACCAATAGATTTGGCCGCCACTCTGTTGAAGGGGAACCTCATGTAGATTAAGTGTAGGGAGCATGCAGCAGACCTCAGCAGTTAGGGGATCTAAGTCAGTTGCAAATTCTAATAGAAAGAAGGAGGTTCTGGTGTTAGGTAGTTCTCATAGCAAATGTGTAGGACAGCAGTTGCAGAAAGTGTTGTGGTGTGAGTACCAGGTGACCAGCAACGTGAAGCCTAGTGCAGGGTTGGCTCAGGTGACTGTTACCTTAGAGGAGTTATGTAGGAATTTGTCGAAAGAGGATTAGGTACTTATTATGGGTGGAGCTGCGAAAAGTCTTCTCAGGGACGGGCAGTATGACATAGGCCGGTGACTTGGAAAAGATAGCTACTCATACGGGTGGCACAAATATTTTAGCGTCATGATCTGCCACAGAAAAAAAAATCTAAAATGGAAGAAGGCAATTATTCAAAAGAAGGCGACAGGTCCGAGCAAATGATATCAGGAACATGACAGAAAATGCTGAATTACACACATTTATTCGTAAATGACTTAAAGGGGACATGAGACGACACAATGAAAATTTGATAAGAGGAATGACTGAAAAAATAGTGTGAAGAAAACCAAGCAGAAAAGCGTATTCTGGATCATGTAATATGCCAGACGGCACAAGAACTAACATCATTTCGATAATCTTGCAAGAATGAGGAGTTCTGCAAAAGTGATGAATTAGTAAGATATAGTCAACAATGAGAAGTAACGTCAGATAGGGTGTGTAAAGCCATTGAAGATATGAAAGAAGGAATGGCACTACAAGATGGTTGTGTTTCATTAGAAAGCAGGAGAGAAAGGAATGTGAAAGGAATTTCATTTTGTATGAAATCTGTATTTCATATAAACTTCATAATATTAAGTTTCGTATCTTCTGCATCATATAATATACACCCGTGTCCCAAGTTATTTTATTTGCACTTACGACAGTCACTTTTAACCTGATAATCTTAAAAGCCGGAAACAGGTTTGCGTATAAAGAAAAATTGTTTCAGGAAGTTAACTTTCTGCCAAACACCGACGGAAAATTCATCTAATAGTTTCAGTACGGTTTTGCGGGCTAGTGTGTCTTGTCCGCCACTCATGAAGTATTTCCTATATTATATTGTCGTGCGGTTCATATATCAGCAAACTACTTCTAAATGACCGGAAAACATACGTGCTATTGCGCTGGAGTACTCTCGTACGTTTTCTGTCCCTGATATTTCTGCAGATGAGTCTGGCGTCCGTTTTAATGATATAAGTATTCTTTGTAGCCCAGCATTCATCATAAATATTCTCCAAATGACTTGATATGCAGATTGATTTTCTATCCTCGTATATGTATATATAACACATGCACAGAGAGAGTCGAATTAGAACCTTTATGCCGGTCAGCGGCGACGAGAAAAGACGAGCGCTCCTAGATGAAACGGGACAGTGGATAAAATAGATCAGCCGACGCTTTCAGGCAAAACTGGGTCTCTGTAGCAAAATCAATGCTCCACTCGACACCAATGGTGAAGTTTTGCAATTTCTTTATGAAATCGAACACAGTGAATGGAAATCGATCTTACATAGAATAATACGAACTGTGCTGTGATACGTATTATGTTTATAACAGAGAACGTTCGTAGTACATCATAGCAAAGCTGTTTGGCTTTAGTCAGCCGTACAAGGCGTAATAATTAGAGAAAGCTGGCAACAGACTGAGGTAATCAGTGAATGTGTGGAAATGTACTGAACAGTTTCCGCTTGAGTTACGTCACCTAGGTGTGGTTTTTGCAGATAATCTGTAAAAACTCGTTCTTGGCTTCTTGAAGGAGACCCGTGACGTCGTAGCAGCTCTGTAGTGTAACGTAGAACAATTAGTGACGTTTGCAATGTGTTATCACCGTAGACATGAATTTTTGCGGAAAAGAGAGTAAACGACTGCAGTTCGTTGGAAAAATGATCATAATTCTCGACTCTCAGGAGAAGTAATTTAGTCCGCAGATGTGAGAAATGAAATATGTATCAGACCGGGAATCTAACCGGTATCTTCGTGTGTGTGACTACTCAGCGATTCACATCAAAGTGCTTGGCAGAGGGTTCATAGAAACACTTTCAGACTATTTCTCTGCCATTCCACTCTCGAATATCACGTGGGAATAGAAAGAGGTCAACTCGAATTATCAAAGCGGGTTAACTCGGGTGGGTGGGATTTCAGATCAGAGTTATTCTTACTAACTCGAGTTGTGTTCAAGCGTACGAGTCAGTCATCGCTATCGATGACGGTTTCGTGCGCCGACTGAACCCGAGTTGAGTCTTTACCTACAGAACGGGACGTAACTCACTCACCCCGTTGAAAGGGGGCTCCCAAAACCGGATTTCGTAAACCGATTTCCCAATACCGTTTCTTGGTGGTCACGTAAACACTTCGACATCGATTCTGGAAATCCGCTTCTGGTTGCCGGTTTTCCAATTCTGCAATCGATCTTCGCTCCCATATAAACACAACCGGTTTTGAAAAGTGTTTGGGCTGTCAGGTTTCGTCTTGTTTTTAAAAATTGTTCAGTGAAGGATATGTAGAAATATTACACTGAAGCTGTTTACACTTCGCCTGATTGAAAAGAAGTAGCGATTGTGCTGACTTTATCAGCTGTTTTCCAGGCGCCATAGTTAACTGGGCTAGCAAATCCGCTTCAGACCTTAACAAGTAAACACGACAGCGGAAAACGGTTTCCGAAATTCGGTTTTCATCTTTCGAAAAATGTATCGCATGTAAACGTAGCCGGCCGGAGTGGCCGAACGGTTCTAGGCGCTACAGTCTGGAACCGCGCGACCGCTACGGTCGCAGGTTCGAATCCTGCCTCGGGCATGGATGTGTGTGATGTCCTTAGGTTAGTTAGGTTTAAGTAGTTCTAAGTTCTAGGCGACTGATGACCTCAGAAGTTAAGTCCCATAGTGCTCAGAGCCATTTGAACCATTTGTAAAGGTAGTGATGGTGATCTTTAAAAGTGCAGAAGCCTGTGTATAAAGAGTGAGTCACGTAAGACGTAAAAACCCTTTTCTTTCGTGAACGGTTTCACAGATCGAAAAGCGATTTTCGGAAAATTTTGGAGTGTCGAGGGGCTTTGTTTGGTTAATGTTTTTAGCGCTGGTATCAACGGAGATATTGAAGCAAATACTTTTTTTTTCAAATGGAACCGTATACTTTTTTAGAATTGTATTCGATAGCGCTTGAGAAGAAGGTTACTGTGCTATACCATGTGTTAATGTTGACACTGAAACGTGTCTTAAAAAATTTTCGAGAAACATCCTCGAATGTGAGGGCGTGATGGCCGGGATCGGCATTTGCGGTGCGAACACCGCCAAGCAGAGCGCTGTGTCAGAACGTCAAAACATTTCTCTGTTTACTTGCGTGCAATGCAGGCTGCTCTTTTCTGCTTAACATTTCGTTGCGTGCCGATATGTACACCAATGGGGAGAAGTTGGATATACAACTTTTATATGGTGAATGTAAAAGAAATCCCGTAAAAACAGTAAGAGCTATCTATCCGCATCACCAATATCCGACGCGGCAGGCAATTGCACGAATTATTAAGATGCTAGTGTGGCAGGCTGCTTGGTCGTCAACAAGACTACAATAAAGAAGACGAATTCGCACAGTGACACGAGGCGCATTGCCAAGAAACGTGGAATCAGCCAGATGAGTGTCATTGGCATCCTACATCGAAAGAATTTCGAAGGTCGCAGAATTTTGTCGATTTGCCCTCCAGCAACTGAGAGACGACCCTGCGTTTATCCAACGTATGCTCTTTGCCGATGAAGCAACGTTTACTAACCACGATAATGTAAATTTGCATAACATGCACTACTGGGCAGCCGAAAATCGAAAATCCGCACTGTCTTCGTCAGGTGCAACATCAACGGCTGTGGAGCGTAAACGTATGGTGAGGCATCATAGATTACACTGTGGAACCTTACTTCATCTCATGCGCCCTAAATGGACATTCGCACTTACACTTTCTGACGAACATTCTGCCGGTTCTTCTAGAAGAGGTATCACTGGATTTTCGACAGTGTACGTGACTGCAACACGATGGTTGTCCTGCTCACTCGTCCCCTATTGCAACGCATATACTGAATACCTTTCCTGGACGTTGGATAGGTCGAAATTCTGTTCTCAAATGCCCCGCGAGGTCTCCCAATTTGACTCCACTCAATTTATTTCCTTGGGGAGCACTCAAAGATGTAGTTTACGACGAAGGCACAACTACGCTAGACGAATATGTGTCATCGAAACACCAATGCATGCTCTACCATATCACCCACTGTAATTGCATCTGTTCATCGTTCTTTATAACGGTGATTGCAGATGTGCCTTTCAGTCCATGGTAAACAGTTTGAACACATGCTTAAATAAAGGAAAGAGTTACACTCCTGGAAATTGAAATAAGAACACCGTGAATTCATTGTCCCAGGAAGGGGAAACTTTTTTGACACATTCCTGGGGTCAGATACATCACATGATCACACTGACAGAACCACAGGCACATAGACACAGGCAACAGAGCATGCACAATGTTGGCACTAGTACAGTGTATATCCACCTTTCGCAGCAATGCAGGCTGCTATTCTCCCATGGAGACGATTGTAGAGATGCTGGATGTAGTCCTGTGGAATGGCTTGCCATGCCATTTCCACCTGGCGCCTCAGTTGGACCAGCGTTCGTGCTGGACGTGCAGACCGCGTGAGACGACGCTTCATCCAGTCCCAAACATGTTCAATGGGGGACAGATCCGGAGATGTTGCTGGCCAGGGTAGTTGACTTACACCTTCTAGAGCACGTTGGGTGGCACGGGATACATGCGGACGTGCATTGTCCTGTTGGAACAGCAAGTTCCCTTGCCGGTCTAGGAATGGTAGAACGATGGGTTCGATGACGGTTTGGATGTACCGTGCACTATTCAGTGTCCCCTCGACGATCACCAGTGGTGTACGGCCAGTGTAGGAGATCGCTCCCCACACCATGATGCCTGGTGTTGGCCCTGTGTGTCTCGGTCGTATGCAGTCCTGATTGTGGCGCTCACCTGCACGGCGCCAAACACGCATACGACCATCATTGGCACCAAGGCAGAAGCGACTCTCATCGCTGAAGACGACACGTCTCCATTCGTCCCTCCATTCACGCCTGTCGCGACACCACTGGAGGCGGGCTGCACGATGTTGGGGCGTGAGCGGAAGACGGCCTAACGGTGTGCGGGACCGTAGCCCAGCTTCATGGAGACGGTTGCGAATGGTCCTCGCCGATACCCCAGGAGCAACAGTGTCCCTAATTTGCTGGGAAGTGGCGGTGCGGTCCCCTACGGCACTGCGTAGGATCCTACGGTCTTGGCGTGCATCCGTGCGTCGCTGCGGTCCGGTCCCAGGTCGACGGGCACGTGCACCTTCCGCCGACCACTGGCGACAACATCGATGTATTGTGGAGACCTCACGCCCCACGTGTTGAGCAATTCGGCGGTACGTCCACCCGGCCTCCCGCATGCCCACTATACGCCCTCGCTCAAAGTCCGTCAACTGCACATACGGTTCACGTCCACGCTGTCGCGGCATGCTACCAGTGTTAAAGACTGCGATGGAGCTCCGTATGCCACGGCAAACTGGCTGACACTGACGGCGGCGGTGCACAAATGCTGCGCAGCTAGCGCCATTCGACGGCCAACACCGCGGTTCCTGGTGTGTCCGGTGTGCCGTGCGTGTGATCATTGCTTGTACAGCCCTCTCGCAGTGTCCGGAGCAAGTATGGTGGGTCTGACACACCGGTGTCAATGTGTTCTTTTTTCCATTTCCAGGAGTGTATTTTTTTGGAGGACAAAATTTATGTTATGTGATTTGGGTGGTTACCAAATCATTGCCAGCAAATTGTTTACTTCATTTACGTGTGTACGAAATTGCATTGTAATGTCAAGTGAGTCGACAGCGTGTGTTGCACGTGGCTGGTAGCACTGTCATCACGCGCTTACGTTCAGCATGAAACAAAGTATCGTTAAGAAGAATATTTATTTTGTGGTGTACAGGTGGTCACCACAGTATTTTTTTGTCCGACAGCATGTTATTTTACCTCTAAGAGCCAGCCGTGGTGGCCGCGCGGTTCTAGGTTCTACAGTCTGGAACCGCGCGACCGCTACGGTCGCAGGTTCGAATCCTGCCCCGGGCATGGATGTGTGTGATGTCCTTAGGTTAGTTAGGTTTAAGTACTTCTAAGTTCTAGGGGACTGTTGACCTTAGAAGTTAAGTCCTATAGTTCTCAGTGCCATTTGAACCATTTTTTACCTCTAAGAACCACACAGCCATGTACACGAAAAGGTAATCAAATCTTTCTTCTAACATTGAGATATTTATTACAGCAGTTGTTTTTGCTGCATATAAGACCTCAATATTTTTGAATAATGAACAGTTGATCACTCTGTTTCAGCTGTCATAAATCTGGGAGTACACACAAATGTGAAATAGTTTTCCTAAGCCCTTTGTGATCAGCTAGATTCTAGCCTATGTCATATTTCCATATGGAGCATTCGTAGGCGAACGTGCATCTAGGTCTAAGGCGTAAATAAAGCTTTATTCTCGTAGCGCAGGTCTGCCTTGCGGTATATGACAACGGAGCCTGGTCCAAGACATCTACTTGGCAGTGTTTGCACCGCAAATGCCGTTTACGGCCACCGTGCTCTTACATCCTGACATTCCTCGAATTTTTTACGACAGGCTTCAAAGTCGAAATTAACAGGTTCTATACCATTGTAACTATCTTGTCAAGTGCTATCGAATGCAGTTATAAATAGTATACGGTTCCATTTTAAAATGTTCCTACTTCAGTATTTCAGTTGATATCAGCGCTAAAAACATTAACCACATAAAAAAATACGTGGCTCAAGACGCTCTAACATTTGCCGAACTGTTAACGAAATAAGAAAGGTTCGTTTTACATGACTCGTCAGTACGAAGTGACTGAGGGAATCGATGAATAAGCGGTAACTTTACACTCTTCATAATGGCGTAGTGTATTTGACTACCTTCATATCGTACGATCGTCGTCAAACTCCTTATAGCAAATTCGATGTGTCTCACGAGCGTATTATGGAAAAGCGGCACGTGATACGGCAACTATTCATACACACGACGATGCATTTGACTGCATTAAGATTGTCCTCATATCGCCGACAAACCATTATAGCAAATTCCGGGAGTATCACCACCTCCAAAATTTGATGTCAAGAATGTCAAGACTCGAAATCGCGGCCTGTAGAGCGCAGTACACTGTCACGCTCAAATGGTTCAAATGCCTCTGAGCACTATGGGACTTAACATCTGAGGTCATCGGTCCCCTAGAACCTAGAACTACTTAAACCTGACTAACCTAAGGACATTACACACATCCATGCCCGAGGCAGGATTCGAACCTGCGACCGGAGCGATCGCGCGGTTCCAAACTGTAGTGCCCAGAACCGCTCGGCCACAGTGGCCGGCTAGTCATGCTCGTCAACAGGAATTTATCTATCTTACTTTCTCCCGATAGCTGTTAAAATATCTTCAGCAAATTTCGGATGGTTCGCAAGTCTATTTTACAAATTTCAAAACAAAAGAGCCAAAATTGCTGCCTGTAGGGTGGTACGCAATCATACTGGTGAGCTGGCTTTTGGCTACAGTATGATCGACCACGGCTGTCATATTTTATACGGCGAAATTCGGATGTTTCACAAGTCTATTTTCATGCTTTCGGCCTGTAGTGCGGGCGCAATCGCGAACGGCAATTTGACTACCTTACAAATCGCCCGCTAGCCGTCAAAATCTGTAGTCTATAGCATGTTTCAGCATTTTCACAAGCCTATATTCCAAATTTAAGCCGAAAGATGTAGTATCCATCACGCTTGGGAGTATAACAGTAATCCGCGCATAGGCGAAAGAGCGAAAAGTTTTTCGTCCCTACTCTGTTTACGCAAACTTTTTACTCGGTTGACGTCGGCTTGGCATAAACCAGAGTTGGCCCATCACACGTGGGAATAACGTACACGCGACCTATGAGTTTTTAATTTTATTATGATGATCATTTCTTCTCATGTGGGAGACTCAACAAAATATTTTCGCATTCGGAGAAGAAAGTTGATCTAAAATTCGTGGAAAATGTCGCCGCAACGAACAACGCCATTATTTTAATGATTGCCACCCCAACACGTGCATCATATCCGTAACTCTCTCCTCCTGTTTCGCGATAGTACAAAACGGGCTGCCCTTCTTTGGACTTTTTCGATGTCCTGCGACAATTCTGTCTGATAAGAATGCCATATCGTGCAACAATAATCTAGAAGACGACAGACAATCGTAGTATATTACGTCTCTTTAGCGGATGTGTTGCATTTAAGTGTTTCGATAGTAAAACGCATATTCTGGTTTGCCTTCCGTACAAACTTCCTATGCAGTGGTTCCGATTTAAATAATTTGTTATTGTAGTCTCTATGTATTTAGTAGATTCAATAACATTTAATACAGTGACTGCCGCACGCATGGAGACAGATGTTTCACCTTCTGGCCAGGTCAACGGGTCAGGCGTCTGCTGTGACTATTGGGGGCCTCGTCGCAGTCATCGTGTTAAATTTTTGTGGTTTATCGTATAAACGAAATGTGACGGATTCCCTTGGGTACCCGGCCGCGATGGCCGAGCGGTTCTAGGCGCTGTAGTCCGGAACCGCGCCACTGCTACGGTCGCAGGTTCGAATCCTGCCTCGGGCATGGATGTGTATGATGTCCTTGGGTTGGTTAGGTTTAAGTAGTTCTAAGTTCTAGGGGACTGATGACCTCAGGTGTTAAGTCCCATAGTGCTCAGAGCCATTTGAACCATCCCTTGAGTACTCCTGTGAAGGACCCCATACGGTGTTGCGTGCGTGTGAAATCTTATGGGACTTAACTGCTAAGGTCATCAGTCCATATGCTTACACACTACTTAACCTAAATTCTCCTAAGGACAAACACACATACCCATGCCCGAGGGAGGACTCGAACCTCTGCTGGGACCAGCCAGTCTATGCCTGCAGCGCCTAAGACCGCTCGGCTAATCCCGCACGGCCCATACGTTGTTGTTTGGAGTATCATAATTACAGCGAGCACTCAGTTTAACCATTTTTTTCTTTTTTGTTGAAAGTAATTACAGTTTACAAAATTGTATCTAATCGGCTGTGTTGACTAGTTCAATAAGGAATCCGATGAGAACAGGAAAGAAAATGATAACTTTACGCTATTGTAACGAAGATATCGAAACATTAGGATCCTGTTGCAACAAACAAATTGCACCACTTTGGATCTGCGACAATACAGTGCACTTGTTTAAGAACTTCGTGCAAGGAACCGCAAACACCAATACACTATTTTCAGGACTTGTTTGAAACTCTGATATGACAGGCATGATGACAGGAAGAGTTCAGCGAACAGCTCGTAAAATTTTTGTTTATTAAAACACAACCGGTTTCGCAGCCTAAAGCTGCCTCGTCAGGCGCAATCTACACGTTAAAAAGCAGTCATTGTCACCACAGTTTGTGGATAAAAAATTAATAAAGGAATGTCTGAAATATACTCAACGTTAAGATCATAGGCATATCCATCGCTCGTAGTCAAAATTTACTATTCAGTGAATATTGTCGATACTATGTCGAGCGAAAGAAACAAAGACGTGCTCATTCATTTACGACAAATTGCTGATGGGTGAAACTTACGGTTGCAGAGCCATGTTTTAAAATTTGCCTGCATCTAAAAAGAAAAAAGAACCAGTGCTCCTAGTCATGAATATATGACGTCACACTATTCACATGGAGAACTTCCGTTCCGCCAGTCAGCTAAACCGTTTGTTGTTCGTGCGGACCGCTTCCTTTGTCCAACACCGGGTTGCCTTGCCGTCACTAACCGAAGACACCGCCATCTGGTACATAACACATAGTAATTTGCATAGTGCTGTGTTAACAGTGACAATTTTTTATCGCCAGTCCGGTCCCTTTAAAAACTTTTAGCGGCCTCCCACTATAATATATTTTTAATTTTTGTTTTTACATGCAGGCAAGTTTTAAAACATGGCTCTGCACACGCAAGTTTCATTTATCATCAGTTTGTCCTAAATGAATGGAGCCTTGGACACCTTTCGCTCACCGTAGTATTGACAATACTCACTGAATAGTAAATTTTGTCTATGGCGATGGGTCTCCTTATGATCTTTACACGTTGTGAGTATATTTTAGACATTTCTTTATTAATTTTAATATCCGCGACACTATACGAATTATCGCAAATCCTAGACGGCAGTTTCAGTTCATGATGGTCAACAAACAGGTAGGCCCACAATTTTAGCTGAACGAGAGCTTGACAGCATTTCGGACATCATGGTGTGGAGTCCAATAAAATCAGTGAGGAGATTATTGCATCAGGTTAAAAGTCCTCGTACGACAGCAGATAAGGCCGTAACCAAAGAACTGGGGATGTATCCGTATAAAATTACTGCTGTGCAACAATTACATTGTATGGACATGCGAAACAAATAGCGTATTGTGAATGGGTTCACCGATTTGTTAATCGACATGGAGTTTGTGCTTAAGATCGAACATTTTTCATTGATGAGGCTTGGTTTCACCTATGAGGCTACATTAATTACCAAAATTCACGAATTTGGTTGTCAGAAAATCCACGCCTTAAGAAAAACGCTTTTGCACTCAGAGAAACTCGGAGTGCGAGTTGCCATAAAGGGTACACGAGTTGTGGGGCTGACTTTTTTATATAGTACCGTCACTTTCGATGTCTGTTGTTCCCAGATAATTTATCCATTTATTCCCCTGTTGAATGAGAATGAGATCATTCATTTTTCTAGCAAGACAACGCTACTGCTCATACGGCACATCAGTCCCCACGACTTTTAGATGAAATCTTCAGAGACAATAGTAAGGTCTCTGGCCCACGCTCTCAGTGGATCTATCTCTGACCGACGGTTTACGTTGGGGTGCGGCTAAAACATTTATTTATCAAAACAACTTAAAGACAACAAATGAACAGAAGACAGCGATACTTGATTATAAGCATTCGATTACACGTGAGACATTGGTAAAGACGTTCGCAAATAAATGTAAACGTGTTGAACTATTCCTTCAAGAAAGAGGAAAACATTTCCAGCACCTACTGTGATATGATTGAGAACAGTGTATTTAATTGTAATTAATATAATTCCTTTCATTGTTTTAATTGTAAGGATCTTGAATCTCATCTCCCAACATAACTGCAGCCACTAGCAATGAATCCTGGCCCCATTAATGGTCTTGCAGGGGCGGTCGGGTCCTCCGTATAACTGTTTGTATATGCTGACGACTTTTGTATTTCCTTTCGCTCCTCTACCATTGTTGTGGCTGAACGTCTTCATAGAACCATACGAAAGGTGCGGTCGTGGACCTTCACTCACGGCTTTCAGTTGCCAAGATTTGTGTCATGCATTTCTGTCGTCGTCGTACTGTCCACTCACATCCGGAACTTTACTTCGACGACAAACTACTTACTGTAGTGAAGACATATAGCTTTTTAGGATTGGTTTTCGACGCCCACTTAACTTGGCTTCCCTATTTTCGTTAGCTTAAGGAAAAGTGCTGGTGGCATCTCAACATTCTTCGGTGCCTGAGCGTCATCGACTGGGGTACAGATCGCCCTACACTGCTGCAGCTGTACAGAGCCCTTGTGCAGTCCCGTCTTGACTGTGGGGGCCTAGAGTATGGTTCAACATTGCGGCTGCTGGATCCTATGCACTGCTGTGGAGCTCGACTTGCGACGGGAGCTTTCCGAATGAGCCCAGTGAATAACCTCCTCGTGGAAGCTGGTGTTCTTCCATTGCGGATCAGGCGACAACAACTGCTTACGTATTATACCACCCGCTTTCGTAATTCGCCTCGACATCTAAATTACCTTCTCCTTTTTCCGAACACGGTGACCTATCTCCCACAATGGCAACCCAGATCGGGGAATACAATTGCAGTCCGTGTACGATCCCTTCTCACAGAACTCGAGTCTTTCCCTCTGCCACCTTTCCTCTGGGTCCACTCACGTACACCTACTTGGTCCATGTCTCGGCCACAGCTTGGTTTAGATCGCGAGCTCCAAAAATTTCAGTTCCTCCTGAGGCTTTCCGCCGCCAATTTTTCTATATTCTCGGCGAGTTCCAGAGATCAAAAATTGTCTACAGTGAAGGTTCAATTGTCTATGGTCGCGTTGGCTTCACTTACGCTCTCACTGGACGTACTGAACTCCTTGCCGGGTGACTGCAGTGTTTTCACTGCAGAGTTGGTGGCAATCTATCGTGCTCTTGAACCTTAAGCAACCCCTAGCTCTCGACCAGTGCTTCGCTCACCATCCTTTGGTGACGACTATCGAGGAGCCCTCAAAAACACTGTACGTTCAGTGGCCTTCATCTGGACCCCAGGACATATCGGAATCCCGGGAAAAGAACTTGCTGACAAGTTGGCCAAACAGGTTACCGTTAACCCGACTGTAAGAGATGGGGCACAAAGAGTCTGATCTGCGCCGTAAAGATTTCGGGATCTGGGATGCCGAAAGGCGCACTCTCAGTACACCAAATAAACTATCAAGGAGACAACGAATGTGTGGAGGCCATCCGTGCGAACCATTCGCAGGGACTCCGTTGTCCTTTGCCGGCTCCACATCGGCCATACTCATGGTGGCCTCCTACGTTGCGAGGACCCACTGTGTCGCTGTGGTTCCCACTTGACTGTCGTCCATATCTTATTGGACTGCCCAATTTTAGCAGCCCTGAGGCAGACTTCTAACCTTCCCGCCACACTGCCTACGGTGTTAGGAGACAATGCCTCAACGACTAATCTAATTGTACGTTTTCTCCGAGAGGGAAGGTTTTACCACTGAGTATAAAGGTGCACGTCTGGCCTCTCCCAGGCCTTCACCCTCCCTCCATTTTAAATCTTCCTCGCTGATTCTTTGCTGTTTGCTCGCCTTGATGTTCCTCCTTTCCCTGTCTGTGCTTCTCTAGCCTTGTGTTTTTGGCTGGAGATTTGTGTGTGTTGCAGGGCGGTTGGCTCACATTTTTTTTTTTATTCTTGCGATCAGTCAGCCCACACCATCTGCTACATTATCTTAATACCTTCAACCGATTTTTTTCCCTTTAGTGCAAGTTTTCCCCTTTCGGTTTGCTTCTTTCGTTTTCTCTTTCTCTGTGGTTCCCAGTTAGCTTTACGCCTTTTTACTTTTCCAGACTCCTTTTGGGAAAGGTTTTAATCCGAGACCTATCTGCATGAGGAAAAAGAGGTTGATGACGATGTAGTTTGGTCACTTTACTCTCCAACCCAACCAACCAATCCCGGCCCCTAGCGTATACAGCGGAGTGAATATGCTGCGAACCTCACGCGCCACGTGGAGCTCGCCGTTGCGGAGAGACTTCGCGGACGCACTGTATTTCAGAAGTACACAAATGAACTATAATTTGAGTCTTCATAGACGAACGTAAGTTCTAAATTTTTGCCATCTTCTTTTAAGTATTCCGCTATCAAATTTTACTCATATGGGAATCTTTAGAGTAAAGAGGTAACACTTGTAGGTAGGGGCAAATCCGTTGCAACAAATGGTGTGAATAGTGCTTCTTGTATTTCTATGCACTTAGTGAATGCCAGTATTACTTGGTGAATGCCAGTATTACATGACTCAGATCGTCCATGTCAGACTGATCCTGGTCGCAACGTTCAGAAAGTAGTTTTTTACGATGTAAATGTGTGGGGTGACATGTGTCCCAATACGACGTTAACCTGGTTTCACATAGTCGATAGCGCGGTCGAGGAGAGATGTGGGGTTGCATGGCCGCTAGATGTCTACCCTTATGATGCTGAGGTACTTGCCATCCGCGGCTCCAGTCGTGGTAAGTAGCTTTGTTGATCGTCGCAATCCAATCTCGCACCTTGCCCGCCGGACAGACGTGCTAGTTCAGTATCAATGTGAAGAGGACTAGAATATGTATGAACATCGATTAGTAACAATTGTACCTACTGTTATTTGTCTGTTTCGTCATTCGCCGCGAAACGTGAAACTAATGTCGCTCCAGCACACAATTTTACTCTGGTACTTCGCTGCAGAGTCGTAGATTCATTCTGGATTTGAAATAATGTTTTCGCAGACAAATGAGTGGTCTGGGACACTCTTCAGAATCTGTCAGATAACAAATAAGTAGTATTTTTACAAATATTACAATAATCTGTATCTGCGTAAATAATAGCCGCATGGATCATCAGTACAGAACGGCTGGAGGGTTTTGGCAGCTTTTTCCCGGCGTGTTCGTAATTCTCACGACAAGGTTCGTACGAAAGAAAATTTTTGGAAAATCCAGAATCGGAAAATGTCACGGTCGGTTTGACAGTTCTGTTATCACATATTTGCAGAATAAAAAATTGTTATATTTAGTTTCACAGTTCTGTTGTCACATATTTTCATAATATTAATATTCTGCGAAAAAGAATACAGTTGAAAACCATGAGAGTGTTATCAGCATAGGCACACATTACAAGAGTGACAACACCGTATACAGTATAACTGGTGTCACTGAAGCCAGCAATGTAGGATAGCAACATGGCGGCGAACGCAAAGGGCGTGTAAACACTCGTAAGAAATGGGAATAAAGTGATAAAACTACGTGACCTTTAGATTTTTGACATGCTGGTCAAAACATGCGTCGTCTTTACCTGTAATTTTTCGCATGCAGACGGAAGATGTAAGTAAAGGAACATGCTAGCATAACTACACTACTGGCCAGTAAAATTGCTTCACCAAGAAGGAATGCAGATGATAAACGGATATTCATTGGACAAATATATTATACTAGAACTGACATGTGATTACGTTTTCACGCAATTTGGGTGCACAGATCCTGAGAAATCAGTACCCAGAACAACCTCTCTGGCTGTAATACCGGCTTGATTCGACTGGGCATTGAGTCAAACAGAGCTTGGATGGAGTGTACAGGTACAGCTGCCCGTGCAGCTTCAACACGATACCACAGTTCATCAAGAATAGTGACTGGCGTATTGTGACGAGCCAGTTGCTCGGCCACCACTGACCCAACGTTTTCAGTTGGTGAGACATCTGGACGATGTGCTGGCCAGGGCAGCAGTCGAACATTTTCTGTACCCAGAAAGGCCCGTACAGGACGTGCAACATGTGGTCGTGCATTATCCTGCTGAAATGTAGGGTTCCGCAGGGATCGAATGAAGGGTAGAGCCAGGGGTCGTAACACATCTGGAATGTAACGTCCACTGTTCAAAGTGCCGTCAATGCGAACAAGAGGTAACCGAGACGTGTAATCAATGGCACCCCATACCATCACGCCGGGTGATACGCCAGTATGGCGATGACGAACACACGCTTCCAATGTGCGTTCACTGCGATGTCGCCAAACACGAATGCGACCATCATGATGCTGTAAACAGAATCTGGATTCATCCGAAAAAATGACGTTTTGCCATTCGTGCACCCATGTTCGTCGATGAGTACACAATCACAGGCGCTCCTGTCTGTGATGCAGCGTCAAGGGTAACCGCAGCCATGGTCTCCGAGCTGATAGTCCATGCTGCTGCAAACGTCGTCGAACTGTTCGTGCAGATGGTTATTGTCTTGCAAACGCCCCATCTGTTGACTCAGGGATCGAGACGTGGCTGCACGATCCGTTACAGCCATGCGGATAAGATGCCTGTCATCTCGACTGCTAGTGATACGAGGCCGTTGGGATCCAGCACGGCGTTCTGTATTATCCTCCTGAACCCACCGATTCCATATTCTGCTAACAGTCATTGGATCTCGACCAACGCGAGCAGCAATGTCGCGATACGATAAACCGCAATCGCGATAGGCTACAATCTGACCTTTATCAAAGTCGGAAACGTGATGGTACGGATTTCTCCTCCTTACACGAGGCATCACAACAACGTTTTACCAGGCAACGCCGGTCAACTGCTGTTGGTGTACGAGAAATCGGTTGGAAACTTTCCTCATGTGAGCACGTTGTAGGTGTCGCCACCGGCGCCAACCTTGTGTGAATGCTCTGGAAAGCCCATCATTTGCATATCACAGCAACTTCTTCCTGTCGGTTAAATTTCGCGTCTGTAGCACGTCATCTTCGTGGTGTAGCAATTTTAATGGCCAATAGTGTAGAAACATCTTACGTATTTTTGCTTTTGTACTGTATTTAAGCCTAAATAATTACATGACAGTTTGTCTTATCCGAAATACCAGCAGTATTTAAATAGTTTATTAATATTCTAGTGGGTTTAATAATCTATTATTAACAGACGTAGCTTAATGATGTGACGTGCTTTTAACCAGTTATGACGAGCTTTGGCTTACCTTCGAACAGTATGCTCGTTATGAAAGTGTTCCTGTAAGTTGAACGTGCTATTGTCGTTGATGACAAGTGTCTTTATTCATCTGACTGTTCTTACGAAACTATATGGTCTGCTTTATACGTGTATATATGTAACAAGTTGTTCTTCTTATAACATGATTTTGCATTGAACGTGTTAAACTCAACTAGTACACAAATATATGCTCAGTCGCAGAAATTCTTTAAACCACCTCATAAAGCTTACAGCTCTATTTCGTTGCAGGAAATCGTGTTAGTACAACACAAAACTTCCTGACGCCGCCATCTTACCTCACCAAGTGTCATGCTTCAGTAAAGGCTACGTCTTTGCCAGTCTAGTAGCGTATGTCTACGTCTATGGTTATCAGTAATGATATCTTTGGTGCGTTGCAAAAACTGAATTGATCTCAGTTCCTGGTTTACTTCTCTCGAAAAAAAAATGCCACCGGTGAGTAGTTTAAATGTCGGTTGGCACTCATGCTACGCAGCACAACTACATGATCGTACAGTCAGAGAGACTGACGAAGAGCATAGACAGCGCTTTGAGGCATATCGAATATTATGAACACTTTCTGTTAAACCGGCTGGGAGAAAGAACATGCTAAACTGTTGTGAAAATGTGCAGTTTTGTTTTCCCTTTCGGAGTAATTTTTAACAGAAAACCGGAAAGTAGTTTTTGTGGCTAATTTCATCAGCCTACCGCTTCGTAGATTAAAACCATGTGAAATACTGTGATTAAAGCTATATCCTCATACATCTAGCAGCTGTAAAGGTGTCTCACATACCCCGTTTACCAATGATTCCAAACGATATCAAGGTTCCGTATGTAATGACAATAAATAACGTCAGAGAGAGGGGAGAGGAGGCGACAGGCAGAGAAGGGGGGAGGAAATGGATATAAAGAAGGCGAATGGGGATTTGGGCAGAGAGATAAGGGACGAGGATAGGGATAGAGTGAATGTCGTATAAGAGATGTACAGGGGGCAGGGGGAAGGTGATGGAAAGAGATAGGGAGAAGTATAGAGAGAGAGGGGGGGGCCTTACATATTTAGCAATTATGAAACATTGCCAGGTTCACTTTTACAGAATAAAAAGAAAGCATAGCGCATTTAAAATCTCGATACCTTGTATCGTTTCAGTTCACATATACAAATGTGACATAGATTAGCGGGTGCTGTTTAGTGAGGCACCCCACCTTTTTTTTTCTTTTATTTTATTGGCCTTTGAATATTCCCCATACAGCCATCCACCTAAGTAAATCATAATTCATATAATTGGTATAGATATAAAAGCAAATTGATAGAACACACTAATGGTGATGGCATAAAATAAAGGCAACTTGAAATAACATGCTGAGATTGCGCAGTTATTTAGTGTACATGAGTTGATTCATCTCTCTTTTTCGCTTTGGGTTAGAAAAGATTAAAATTACTTATACACTGTGCAGTCTGTAGATGCCAATAATGTTGGCACATATGTTGGTAACTAGTATCTCTTACTCACAAAATGCCGTATCAACTTCGGTGTGAGATTCCACGGGTTGGTGCGTGCAAAAAAATGTGATCTGTGTCTTCCACTTGGCCGCAGTCACAAAGCGGTGCTGGTGCTGAGCAAATCGACAGCGGTTCAGCTTCAACACGCTGTGGTACTGCGAACTTCCATGAATACTTTAGCCCATGGTACCAAGGCCTTGATGTTATAACAGGGGTTATTCGTGCATAGCGTTTTCCTTTAGTTATCTGAGAAGCTTACCATTCTTTGTGCCGCCAAGTCCGAATCGTCTTCCTGTGAATCTGTAATAGATCTTCCGCTGGAAAGTGTGTATAGCCTTCTGTATCTGAGGTCACTGTTTCCTTAGCAAGTGTGTCAGCGATCTCGTTGCCCAGAACGTAGTGCGCTTTAATCCAATACAGTCCATGAGGACCGTGCTGCTATTCCTTTCCAGCTGGTTTACGTACGCTATTATCTCGTGGGCTACATGGTGTTTTTTTTTAAAAAGCAGAGAGAGCGCAGATTCAGAGTCGGAGAAGGTGACAATGTTTTCCTCCGTTACCGTACAGCAATACTTCAGAACGTCTAAGATCGCCATAAGATCTGTCTTCATTGTTGTAATTTCCTTATATAGCACTTGCGCATAAGTATCCCAAGAGGCACATCCTGTTTCCTCCTGCTTCTTTGAGCAGCCGTTGTAGAGAATCCTCGCTTACGGCTATTAGCTTGCCTTAAATACCAGTCTGTGACCGTTATGTGGCGCCAAATTAAGACTTGTCCAGCCTTTTTTTTTAATTTAACTATTTGACTTCGGTTGCAACCATGTAGGCAATCCAAACAAATGTGTTAAAAAGTTAAAGCGAACCAGAACTTTCCACTATTTTGCACGGAGAATTGTATGATACCCTTGAAAACCATACAAAGCCTGTGTTTATCCATTCTGAGACGACTGGAAGCCATTTTGAATGCGGTTTCCTACACCGTATTAGGCATGCAATGTGTTTTTGGTGTTTCCATATTTGTGTCCAACCCGTGTATCTCTCAGTAAAATAAGTCCTATCATTGAACTGAACGTGCTGCATATGTTAAAGAACAAAATACAATAACTGCACCGTGTAATATCTGCTTGGTAGTGCTCCCTGAATCGTATTCATTGAAAATAAAGCACATTACCCAGGCTCGATGCAAATATCGCCAGTCAATAGCGGACACAAAACAGACCGTTATGTACTTAATCTAAATGAAACCTTCTTTAGGCACAGCAACGGCACCTATAGACTCCGTACTGGCTGCCTCATCCGCCGTTGACGCACGTACGGCTTTCCCTGGAGTGTCCTGGATGACGACTCGAATATTTGCAACCTCTAACAGATTTTCCAAACCAATTCGTAAAAAGATTTCCCCTTCCCCACTCCCTGCTTGTAACTCTTGCCCCATTACGCTTCAAACTTTTCAATACATCATCCCAGCTTTTTATTTTAAGACGAAAAATGCGAAACTAACCAAAGTGTTAAAAGTTGGAGTGGACAGAGTGCAGGGCACTGCAGTGGTCTTCTCGACGGATCCATCTGATGATTTAGGGAAGCGAGGGGAGGAGAAAATCACTATGCCCAGGCGATAATTTGTAGGGCACTCGTCCCAGTATGGGTCCAGGTGCTTGAACATTGCGTCGGTCGCTTACACTGTAGTATTCTGCACAATATTCTAAATGGTTCAAATGGCTCTGAGCACTATGCGACTTAACTTCTGAGGTCATTAGTCGCCTAGAACTTAGAACTAATTAAACCTAACTAGCCTAAGGACATCACACACATCCATACCCGAGGCAGGATTCGGACCTGCGACCGGAGCGGTCGCTCGGCTCCAGACTGTAGCGCCTAGAACCGTAAGGCCACTCCGGCCGGCCACAATAGTCTGATTAAAATTACTTGATAGTTGATATTTCATGCATTGGAGCTAGTTTTCCCCAACCACAGCGCTCAACGCCACTCTTGAACCGTTTGCCGTTGCCAAACTGCTACAACTATTCGTCAGTTCACGTCCTATTGCTTGTCCGGCATTCTTTCTTGAAGTGTTTGGATCCCGGATCATGGGCCCGGCTCTTTTATTTCGTATTTGATTACACATGACAACCACACCAAACACACACACACACACACACACACACACACACACCGCTAACCAAACACTACTGGATACTTCGGCACAAGGCGCGATTCATCGTCACGTGACACTAATCAGCCAGAATTTTATATGACGGATATAATTCCGTGCAGGGGATAGCAGCGTCACCTGCGACTTATGACTGCCAGTCAGAAACGCACGGTGCTTATAGTATCAGTGAGCGTGCTGTCCGTATGTGGAATGGGGAAAACGTGCGAACTATCTGAGTTTGACCGAGAGCAGATTGGGATGACCCGGAGGCTCGACACGAGCATTTCGGAAACTGCACGACTTCTACATTTCATCTACATTTATACTCCGCAAGCCAGCCAAAGGTGTGTGGCGGAGGGCATTTTACGTGCCACTGTCATTACCTCCCTTTCCTGTTCCAGTCGCGTATGGTTCGCGGGAAGAACGACTGTCTGAAAGCCTCCGTGCACGCTCTAAACTCTCTAATTTTACATTCGTGATCTCCTCGGGAGGTATAAGTGGGGGGAAGCAATATATTCGATACCTCATCCAGAAACGCACCCTCTTGAAACCTGGCGAGCAAGCTACACCGCTATGCAGAGCGCCTCTCTTGCAGAGTTTGCCACTTGAGTTTATTAAACATCTCCGTAACGCCATCACGGTTACCAAATAACCCTGTGGCGAAACGCGCCGCTCTTCTTTGGATCTTCTCTATCTCCTCCGTCAAACCGATCTGGCACGGATCCCACACTGATGAGCAATACTCAAGTATAGGTCGAACGAGAGTTTTGTAAGCCACCTCCTTTGTTGATGGACTACATTTTCTAAGCACTCTCCCAATGAATCTCAACCTGGTACCCGCCTTACCAACAATTAATTTTATATGATCATTCCACTTCAAATCGTTCCGCACGCATACTCCCAGATATTTTACAGAAGTAACTGCTACCAGTGTTTGTTCCGCTATCATATAATCATACAATAAAGGATCCTTCTTTCTATGTATTCGCAATACATTACATTTGTCTATGTTAAGGGTCAGTTGCCACTCCCTGCACCAAGTGCCTATCCGCTGCAGATCTTCCTGCATTTCGCTACAATTTTCTAATGCTGCAACTTCTCTGTATACTACAGCATCATCCGCGAAAAGCCGCATGGAACTTCCGACACTATCTACTAGGTCATTTATATATATTGTGAAAAGCAATGGTCCCATAACACTCCCCTGTGGCACGCCAGAGGTTACTTTAACGTCTGTAGACGTCTCTCCATTGATAACAACATGCTGTGTTCTGTTTGCTAAAAACTCTTCAATCCAGCCACACAGCTGGTCTGATATTCCGTAGGCTCTTACTTTGTTTATCAGGCGACAGTGCGGAACTGTATCGAACGCCTTCCGGAAGTCAAGAAAAATAGCATCTACCTGGGAGCCTGTATCTAATATTTTCTGGGTCTCATGAACAAATAAAGCGAGTTAGGTCTCACACGATCGCTGTTTCCGGAATCCATGTTGATCCCTACAGAGTAGATTCTGGGTTTCCAGAAATGACATGATACGCGAGTAAAAAACATGTTCTAAAATTCTACAACAGATCGACGTCAGAGATATAGGTCTATAGTTTTGCGCAACTGCTCGACGACCCTTCTTGAAGACTGGGACTACCTGTGCTCTTTTCCAATCATTTGGAACCCTCCGTTCCTCTAGAGACTTGCGGTACACGGCTGATAGAAGGGGGGCAAGTTCTTTGTCAGGTGCTCGAGGAATGCTGTGGTGAGTGTCTTCAAGATGTGGTGAAACCACGTCCAGACGTCGTGGGGATGATTAGCCACATCTCATTACAGATGTCGGACGTCATAGGCTGGGCAGACTGGTAAAACAGGTCAGGCGGCGAACTGTGGCGGAACTAACATCAAATTGCTGGGCAGAGTACAAGTGTGTCTGAATACAATGTGAAGCGAACGCTCCTAGTGATGGTCCTCTGCAGCCGACGACCCACGCACGTGCCAATGTTAACACCACGACATCGGCAACTACGACTGAACGCGCCACGTGAGTGCCAGAGCGTTGCATGACCTGATGAATTTCGATACCCGATGGGAGGGCGCGAATCCGTCGTCTTCGAGGAGAACAGCTCATTGACACCTGTAATCGCGGGTAGGAGACAAGCAGGTGACGGCTACATTATGCTCTGGGGAACATCCACGTGGGCATCCATGGCTCCAGTGGAGCTCGTGCAAGGCACCATGACTGTCATGGCGTATCAAATGGTTCAAATGGCTCTGAGCACTATGGGACTTAACATCTGAGGTCATCAGTCCCCTAGAATTTAGAACTACTTAAACCTAACTAACCTAAGAACATCACACACATCCATGCCCGAGGCAGGATTCGAACCTGCGACCGTAGCGGTCGCGCGGTTCCAGACTGCAGCACCTAGAACCGCTCGGCCACACCGGCCGGCTCATGGCGTATCGTAGACTGGTTGCAGACCATATATACCCACTCATGACGGTCATGTTTCCCGAAGGCAGTGGCATTTTTCAGTAATATAGTGCCGTATCGCAAGACAAGGAGTGTGATGGAGTGGTTCGAGGAACACAATGGCGAATTCCATTTGATGTGCAGGCCTCCCAACTCGCCAGATCTGAATCCGATCGAACACATCAGGGATGTGATTGAACATGGCGTCAGAGCTCATCGCCACCATGCCCGGAATTTAACAGGAATTAGGTGACTCGTGTGTGCGGATGTGGTGCCAACGCCCTCCAGCGACCTACGAAGGCCTCATTGCTTCCATGCCACGACGCGTCGCCGCTGTTACCCGTACCAAAGGTGAACATGCCAGCTATTACTTATGGGATCACAATGTTCTGGCTGATCAGTGTGTACATTTATCATAATTACAGACATCTGCTCAAAAATAGCCGTAAGCTCTATGAAACTTAACATCTGAGGTCATCAGTACCCTAGACTTAGAACAACTTAAACCTAACTAAATTAAGGGCATCGCACACATCCATATTATTATTTAAACAGTAAAGAACGTTCCCTATGTTTAACAACCATAACAATAAAAAACACCCGCTGATGATGCTGCAACTGTCTGGGACAAAAAACAAAATTGTGTTTTGCTAAGGGCGGACCCCACTCAAAAACATGTTATTTTTCCATATCGTTGTCAGGTACTTTTCGTCATCGTAATGATTTTTTTATTTGTTGTTTCTTTTGGTACCATTCTTTCTTCACCTGGAATCTGCTTGTGTCGCCAAGGATCTGAAACCAAGGGCAATCGAGGGATGCTCATCTGTTGGTAACGCATGTAGGCAGTGTGCATATAAGTTTCAGGTAACGAATGTTAGCAAAAAATCAGTTTCCTTTTAGCGCTGACACTGAATTTCATCATCCTCGAGTTTGTTCGTGGACGTTATCTTTAATTTCTATGAAAAAAGCGATCGTGTTTTTAGTTCTGCCCCGGATTGTTGGCCGCCGTTTTCTCAGATACAATGCACGTATCGAGGTTGTGGTTAACTTGGCACAGGAGTTTAAGTTCAAGGCTACAAAACGCGTCTGCTCCAGTTCAGTGATTGGTCTCTTAAAATCCGAAGTATCTCGCGCCGGCGGCCGTTTCCAGTATTGCTCCGCGAATTTGTGAAGTGCAATGATTTCCCATGTTCGTGTGCCACCCATAACCGAGTGGCAGCGGCAGCCGATGTGGCAACACTGTATCGGCAAGTGACAAGCGCCAACTGTCAAGTAATTTTAATCGAACTATAGTTAAAAAGCTGGTTGGGTTGTCAACGACAAACTGTCTCCTGCAGGTATGTGAAGGAAGGTAGGTAAACAACAGGACCCTCAGCCCAGCGACCCCCCCCCCCTCCGGGTCCTTTTGTATTCCCCTCCTCTGCCTTCCCCACTACCTGTCGCGACTGCCCATCAGCCCCCCCCCCCTTCCCCCTGTTATGGCGCCTCGTCCTCCGTCGGCTCCTTTCCCCCCTCCACCCTTCGCTTTTCCTCTCCTTCCCCCCTCTTTATTTTCCCATCATCTTCCTCTTTTTAAAACAAAGTCTGTAGGGTGAAGAGCGGCATACTAAGCTGCTGCCAGCCCGTCCCCTTCGGGGGGGGGGGGGGGGGGGGAATTGAAACTCAATAAAGAAAAAAAAAAAACTGTGATTTGTATGTAGAGGAACGGAGCGCGTGGCCGAAGTACAGTCGCAGGTAAACAGTGTGGCTGGAAGCAGCGTTAGTTAGCAGCTGTGAGGCTCCGCTTCGTGCGTCAGGGCGCGTAAAGAACAGGCCACACTGAAAGGCAAACACACTGCAGCTGTTCTGAGCCCAGCCTGGCGTCACACTACGATAAACTATCGCAGTGTGCGTATTGAACCGCCAAACAAATTTTGGCGCAAGATAACGCCCCCTGACTGATACCGCAGCCTGCCAATGATGAAACGGTCAAACAAAGCTGCGAAAGATGGAGTATAATAATGTCCCAGTGTCCCCTCACGACTCTCATTTCAAGTGTTGAAACAGAAATAGTGTACAGGATACTGCGCTGTAGAATAGCCCAAATGTTTGAGAAAACTCATTCGCCAAAGCAGATGGCAGAACTGTCACATAAAAAAAAAAAATAGCGCCAAGACCCGAGCGACTGGAAAAAAACGAAGGTGACTCCTGTACATAAGAAGGGTAAAAGAACGGACCCGCAAATTTGCCAGTATCCCTAACTTCCGTTTGCTGCAGAATCCTTAAACATATTCTCAGATCGAATGTAATAAATTTTATTGAGACCGAGAAGCTTACGTCCACGAATCAGCATTGTCTTAGAAAGCATCGCTTGTGCGAAACACAGCTTGCTATTTTTCTCACATGATATACTGCACACTACGGAGGAAGGGCAACAGGCATATTTCTAGATTTCCGAAAAGCGTTTGACGTGGTGCCCCATTGCAGGCTGCTAAAGAAGGTACGAGCATATGCAATAGATTCACAGGTATGTGATTCGAGACTTCTTAAGTAATAGAACCCATTGTGTTATCCTCAATGGTAAGTTTTCATCGGAGACAAAGGTATTACCAGGAGTGTCCCAGGGAAGTGTGATTGGACCGCTGACGTTCTCTGTATACAGTAATGGAAAAAAGTATTCATACACTAGAGCGTGGAAAAGGAAACAGCCTTTACTGACAATACGAAGCCAAAACACTAATTGGATATGCACTATACACATTGGCCAGTCGCCAATGCAGCTATGCTGGTATATAGAACGAGAATGAACAAGCCTTTACAAAACAAAATACAAAAACGTCTGCCAAGTTCTCTACTGCACTGGGAATTAAGTATTCATACACCAACAGAAAATGACACGTCTAACAAAGCCAGAACATGTTTAATACTTCGTATGCAACCTCTGTGGCATGGAATGGACCAATTTTCTTGTAGTTTCCGGCGTGATACCTTCCCATCCACCGGCCAGGGTGGCTGAGCGGTTCTAGGCGATTCAGTTCGGAACCGCGCGATCGGTACGGTCGCAGGTTCGAATCCTGCTTCGGGCACGGATGGATGTGATGTCCTTAGATTAGTTAGGTTTAAGTAGTTCTAAGTTCTAGGGGACTGATGACCTCAGAAGTTGAGTCCCATAGTGCTTAGACCCATTTGAACCTTCCCATCCTCGAAGGAGAGCCTCTTTCAAAGAGGCCTTACTACGGATGTCGTGCTTCTCACTCGTGTTTCCAGCTCACTCCACAAGTGTTCGATGGGATTCAGGCCCGGACTCTTGAGCTGGTGTTTTAAGAGTGTGTGGAGTGTTGTAGAGTGTTGTAGAGCAACCACGGCCGGACAATTTGCGCCGTATGTTTGGGATCATTGTCCTGTTGGAAGTAATAATTTGTAGGAAAACCCAAGGCGTCAACACTCTGTTGTAAGTTCTGTTTGAGAATGTTCATATACACAAATCTGTCCATGGTACCTTCCACAAACACTAATTTTTCGACACCGGAGGCTGACATACAGCCCCATGCCATTACTCCACCACCTCCGTGCTTCACCGTGGGTCGAATGTTGTTTCGGTCGAGGTCTGTATTCGGTCTTCTCCAGACCAAGATCCTACCGTCATTGTGAACGATTTTAAATTTGTTTTCATCACTAAACAATACAGTATTCCTGAAGTCTGCTGTATTGGATACATGCTGTTTCGCGAATTCCATCCACCACTTCCTGTTCTTTTTGCTGATGTAGGGCTTTCGTCTCGGAACCACCTTATGGTTCTATGGTCCCAGCTCCTGGTTACCTGTGCCATCACTATCTGCTGATTCCATGCTCATCCCTCCTATTCTATTCGCGGATCCGGGACATCCTCACCTCCTTCCCGCTCTCGGGTGGATTTATCTGTTGGGCTCCATCTCGCTTTTCTCTGCTGTGATTTCCATCTTCACTCTCTCCCCAAAGCCCCGTTCCCCTCCTCCTTGGTTAGTTCCTTTGTGCCTGAGTGGGATGGATCTCGTCAACGTTAAAAAAAAGCCTCCATTGTCCTGGTGGTGTAATGTTGTTCCACCCACTCTTAAGGGAGTTTTGGGATGAATTGCTTTTTACACAGGTGGCTCTAAATCCAACAATCACTTTGGATATGAATTCGTATCTTCTTTTGGCTTGGAACACAATCTCTTGTCTGCCAAGTGAGATGTTTACTGTGGAACTGATGACCATTTACTGAGCCATTTGCTTTATTAAATGGTCCTCCCTCACCCAAATTTTGTTATGTACAGACTCGACGAGTGCTCTTCAGGCCTTTGTCCAGTATTTTTCCTGCCACCCCTTGCTCTCTGCCATCTAAAACCTTCTGCTGCTGCTTGTTCGATTGATTTCCTTTGGTTTCCCAACCATTATCCTGGATAATGAGACTGCTGATCATCTGGCTGAGAGCAGCCACCTAATCCCCGTTCTCCATGACCCCTCTGGTGGTGCATTTGGGGCTTCATGTTAAATTCCTTTTCACTCAGTCCAGGGATGACTCTTGGGGAACACCTCCCTACCCTGCCAACATGTAGAGTTCTTCCCTCCACATCTCCTGGTAGGATTCTACCACATCCTGCCGTCTTTGTATCGGCCATCCATGGTTTTTTGTTCCATAATGCCCCCCCCCCTTTTGTATTTGCCGGCCCCCACCACATGGTGAGCCACATTTTACTGGGCTGTCTTCACATTTTGACCCTTTGCACTAAATACACCCTCCCACCTTTCTTTTGCTTGTTTTAGAGAATGACCTTGCATGATTATGTTTGTCAAAACTTTTCTTCAGAAAAGTGATTTGTCCTCCCAGAGTTAAGTACCTGAATTTCCTTTCGGAAGTGGAGACCCTCAGTTAGCATTGGTGCTGGCTTGGGAGGCCTTAGACCTTCCCTCTGAAGCGGCCCAGTCCCTTCCACCACTCTTTCCCTACGTTTTTTTGTGCCGTTTTGTTCCCTTTTTACTTGGGTGTTCTATCTTTGGTTGTGATCATGGTATGGTACGGTATGGGTCGCCTCTCCATCTCTCCCCCTCCTTCCCCCCCCCCCCCCTCCCCCATTTTTCTTTACTTTTCCTGCCGCCGCGATGTTCTTTCTGCTTCGTTGTTTGCCCGATTTCATTTCCCGTTTAGAGAACTGAGGACTGTGTTGTTGGTGGTGACCCTCCCCCCGTAGTTTCTGCCACCTTGGATCGTGGCTCCGATGACCTCACTGTTTAGCGCCCTCTCGTCCCCTCCCCCCAACAACCAACCAACCATTAACATTTTTGTGTCAGTGAGAAAATATGAATTTGTTATTCTTACCCCTTTATGTAGTGTACTTTCGAAATCTGCCACTCAATTTGACATGATTGTCTTACATATTCATGTGGTGTCTGAATACAGAGCTGTATTATTAATGCTGCAGTAAGGTAGTATGGGCTTCGTAATTGATTTTCACTACCTCGGAGCTACCTGTATGCTCTAATACTATTATATAAAGTGGAAACTTTATGAAATTCGTTTTGGTTTTCCTTGGAGTTATTCAGCAACAATATATTCGCGTTAATAACATCACCGGTCACTCTGACAGGATTATGCACCCTGCTGTGAGCAAATGACGATGGTGCTACAACATTTAATTATTTACTTTGTTTCGTACTTTGTTTGTTACTGCAGACCTACACATAGCTAGAATTGAATGTTCTGGCACTTCTTCTAGAAGTCTGCGTGTTTCGGTCACACATCAATGAAGTCTAATGCACACCAAGACGCTCCCGCAGACCTGAGCGGCTTTCGACGACAGACGTACAGAGAACACAGGCAGTCTGACCAGCTCCACTCGAGATTTCTTCTAGAAGAAAAGTTCAGTCGTAAGCCTCTGGCAGACCTACACTGGGTTGCGAAACTTGCCGTCCTTGTATGAGTATTGGTGCGCAGGTGCATTGCTACTATGTTGGCGCAAACTAGTTGCCCAAGAGGACAACGTTTACGTCTATATGTGAGCCTAGACACCCTGTGCTGGCTCTACGTTATTTGGATCCCAACGAGAGCGCTATATTTGGCGTCCTATCTCGTCGTACGAGAGACGCATCCACATTTTAATATTATGTTGAGAGGGGTGGTGCAACAACTGTCATACGTAAGAAATGGTTTAACAAGTAAAAATTCGCAATTTGTAAATAAGAGAAACACCAGAGCAATAAGTGTCAGAATTATGGGAAGTGAAGAAATGATGTTGAGGATGATGATGATGGCGGCCGTAAGTGAAGAAAATACCTCTGAGTTAATTATTACCTTAGTGATAATATATTCATGAATTTTTCACGCTTATACGTTGTTGCAGGCCTGGTTGCTAGTATGACAAAATGATACTTGGGTAAGAAATAAATATTCCTTCATCCAATTCTATCACAATTATCCATTCGTTGTGCTTATATTAACGCAGAGGTGACGCGCGCGGCAGTACAAATAAATATATTGCAGTTAATTCTGATTTTCTCCGGTAATGGCAGCAATGTGAATAGCGTCAGTTAATCGTGGTCAAATTGTACGTGAGACGTGCTGCAAAACAAAAAAAAAAAGAACTGTGTTTTTTGTGTAATACCGAGATAATTTAATTTCCATGTATTCGTGAAAACACTTTTGAAATTATGAACCACTCATACAAAGAAACATGCGTAAGGTACAAATATATAATCATTAAGAAACATGATTCAGGGCATTTTCTGTATGTTGGGCGTAGCTGCTTCGCATGTCTACAACTCGATTTTGTAGACGTCTCTACAGCAACGCCCCTCCATACGTCTATAGACTGCTGCTGTTTTCTCCCAAAGCCGTCTGCACGCTCCCCCCCCCCCCCCTGCGGGGCCTCCCGCATAGCCACCCCCGCCGCCCGCGTCGCTGTTCGTTCGTTTCTTTCGTCAGTCGAGTCGACTGAATCGAGTTATCGAGTAGTTGTACTTTCCTATGTAGCACGCTTGTCCGCGTCGTCGTATTTTATACGTTTCTGTCTTGCACACAGATAGCTAACACATACACAGATGTAATTAACCAATTTGCCGGAAGAATAGGTGCATGGAATTCATCATTTAAAGAAGAGAACTACAATTGTAACTTTTTTAATGTCGTAAGATGGTATTGTCTTGTATTTGTGTATAATCAGTTTAAATAAAATTTTCTTAAACATTGCGCGTGACGATTATTTTTTATTACGGTAACAGTAAAGATAGCTCAAGATGACTTCAGCGCTCCCTCCTTCAGGTTTTTCTGTATCCGCCGCTGTCTGCACGTAGTAGTTGAAAGCTGTCGAAGCGCAGTCAGTTGTTAGGTATTTCCGTACTTTGATTCAACTGTACGAGTGTCTTAGCAGGTCCGCAGCTCGTGGTCGTGCGGTAGCGTTCTCGCTTCCCACGCCCGGGTTCGATTCCCGGCGGGGTCAGGGATTTTCTCTGCCTCGTGATGACTGGGTGTTGTGTGATGTCCTTAGATTAGTTAGGTTTATGTAGTTCTAAGTTCTAGCGGACTGATGACCATAGCTGTTAAGTTCCATAGTGCTCAGAGCCATTTGAACCATTTTTTTGTCTTAGCAGTAAAGAATAACATTAAAACTTCTTGGCGCTTCAGTCTGGAACCGCGCTGCTGCTACGGTCGCAGGTTCGAATCCTGCCTTGGGCATGGATGTGTGTGATGTCCTTAGGTTAGTTAGGTTTAAGTAGTTCTAAGTCTAGGGGACTGATGACCTCAGATGTTAAGTCCCATAGTGTTTAATGCCATTTGAACCATTTGAACACTACCCACCACAAGTTTGGAAACAACGTCCTGCGTGTTACAACAGAACAAGATGGGAGTGATCTACCCGAGCTAATGGTTACTCGTACAATACAGAATAGTGTGCACAAATAGCGATCAATGACGACACAGTATAGTACAGATAATTATTGTACATGTTGGTATTGCTCAGTTTCATATAAACTGATTTTACCTGTCCAAGCATTTTACTGATCACGCCAAGTGGCGCCAGTAGATGTCACGAAGGTGTACAGATACGTTGCTTAGTTCTGTTCAGTTGTAATTCCGTTTGTATGAAGTTAGGACACGCCACGAAATAAGGTAGGACGCGCAGCGAAAGTAACGGAAAATGGGCCCAAGGTGCCCGTCGGCCTCTGTGACCGAGCGGTTCTAGGCACTTCAGTCTGGAACCGGGCTGCTACTATGGTCGCAGGTTCGAATCCTGCCTCGGGCATGGATGTGTGTGAGGTCCTTAGGTTAGTTAGGATTAAGTAGTTCTAAGTCTAGGGTCTGATGATCTCAGATGTTAAGTCCCATAGTGCTTAGAGCCATTTGAGTTGGATCAGACGACCAAGTCAGTTCTACGTAAACACAGCCCACACCATTATGGAGCCACCAGCAGCTTGCACAATGTCTTCAACAAGACAACTGAGGTGCATGACTTCATGAGATCTGCGCCCCACTCGAACCCTACCATCAGCTCTTACCAACCGAAATCGGGCTTACCTGACCATGCCACGGATTTCCAGTCGTCTAGGGTTCACGCGATATGGTCAAGAGCCCAACAGAGGCGCTGCAGGCGAAGTCATGCTTCAGCAAAAACACTCGCGTCGGTCGTCTGCCGCCACAGCCCATTAATGCCAAATTTCGCCACACTATCCTAACGAATATTTTCGCCGTACGTCCCACATTGATTTCTGCGTTATTTCATGCAGTGTTGCTATTTCCGCGATTATTTCATACGGTGTTGCTTGTTTGTTACCACTAACAACTCAACGCAAACGCCACTGCTCTTAGTCGTTAAGTGAAGGCCGTCGGCCACTACATCATCGTGGTGAGAGAGAATGACAGAAATTTGGTATTCTCAGCACACTCTTGACACTGTGGATCTCGTAATACTAAATTCCCTAGCGATTTCCGCAGTAGAATGTCCCGTGAGTCTAGCTCCAACTATCATTCCGCGTTCAGAGTCTATTAATTCCCGTCCTGCGGCCATAAACACATCGGAAACTTTTTCAAGTGAATCACCTGAGTGCAAATGACAAACTCCGCCAATTCCTTATATACCTTTTTATACCTTGCGTACACGATATTATCACCATCTGTATATGTGCATATCGCTATCCTATGAATTTTATCACTCCCGTCTGTACAACAGTGCCGAAACGCACTCATGTAAAAAAGAAAAAAAAATACCTTTAACGACCTGAGATAGGACGTTCGTATTCACAGGACATGTATGTTAGTATATTCCGCAGAAATGATTAGCACTTGAACCATGTCGGTCCATGGGTTCAAGGTAAACATCGATATGGCGGCGCAACACCACCTACCGGTAAAATGTATCTGCGGCTCTCGTTGTTGCTGTAACCGTAGGTAAGGATCAGTGTGACTGAAGCAGATGTGCAGAATGCCTCGCAGACGTATGGGCAAACCATACCGTCAAATCAGTGAGTTTGAAAGAGGGAGCATTATTGGCATGGGACAATATGATGCATCCATTCGGGAAACTGCTTCTCGTGTGGGACAAAGTGTTTGGAAGTGCAACGGTTGAGTACAGAATGGTTCACGGTAGGCCGTTTAAACGCGACGAGATGGATCAGGTTGCAGTGGGGGGTGCACCCCCGATAGATCGACACCTCATCCGAATGGCATTGCAGAACAGCTTTGCATCCTCCTCAGCTTTGGCGCAACAGTGGAACTGTATAATACAACGTACGCTATTAGGGGTGACAGTCCACCGCCGTTTATTGCGGCATGGATTATGTGCGCGTTGCCACTTCTCCTCTTACGTTTGCAGAAACACGCTAGACGGCAGAGGTGTATGGAACGACGTCACTGGGACAGGAATGGCATCAGATAGTGTTTTCGGACTAATCCAGGTTCTGCCTGCTTGAAAATGATGGGCGCATTTGGCTCGCCTTGGACAGGGGGAGCGGCATAGCAGTGACTGCATTTGCACAAGACATACAGCTCCAACCCAAGGCCTTATGGTGTGCGGTGTTACTGGGTACAACTACAAACCACAATTGGTGCATGTTCAGGGCACTGTGACCAGGGTGACCTACGTGAATGACACCCTTCGACCTGCAGCCATACCCATTCTTCACAACACCCCATACACCATTTTTCAGCTAGACAATGCACGACCATATGTTGCTGCACAAGCATGTGCCTTCTTGGTATCACAGAATGCCAGCCTTTTGCCCTGTCCCGCCAGATCTCCAGACTTGTCACCAGTCGAAAATGTATGGGATATACTGAAACACTGGGTGCACCACTGTGACCCAGTGCCAACCACCGCAGACGATCTTTGGAACTAGGTGAATGCAGCATGTCATCACACATGGAACAAGTTATCAGGGCCTTGTGCCTACTAAACAACAGGGCACATGCAACACTACGGTTACTGAAATGCTAATCATTTCTGCAAAACATGGTAAAGTACATTTCCTGTGAAAATGAACGTTCCAACTCTAGTTGTTCAAGGTGTCCTGTTTTTCCTGAACATGAGTGTACGTCTTCTATATTTTTGTGTAGTTTTCTCCTTCAGCCCATTCCGTGCTGCTGTGTGTGATTCCAGACCGAAGCGACTAGAACCGCTCGGCCACTGCGGCCGGCGGTATGAGGTCTGAAATCACTTACTGACCGAAATCGATACCCACAAAAACAGAAGGTTTCTGGCGGGCGAGACTGTTTATGTTCATTTTAAAATATTTCCTTTAATTAAATTTTATTATTTCAATTCAAATAATTTGCTTGCTTTTCTCTAGGGAGAGAATCTCTTTCACTACTCCTTTCTTTTGTGGGGGTGATTCCAATTCTTTCTTGACATTGAGTAGGAACTTCATTATTTCAGTTTAATATACCTCGGCATTATTAGACTTTCGTATACAGTAGTAAGCAGTGACAGTGAACCAGTAGCAAGTTCTTACGCACAATAAAGCAATTCGACGTTAAAAAATACGTACGTATATGAACAAAAAAACCTACTCCCACCACCGCTTTACGCCATACAAGTTAAACAATTCGGGCAGAATTATGCATCATCGGATGTTAGCTGATCACGACCCTCTGTCTTCTCCTACTTCTTTAAGTCACTCGTCACTCACAAAACAATATAACTAATGGTAAAACCTTGACGTGCGTAAGTGAATGGTTCTAACTAATTATTAATATACTATTGAGATAAAATATTGGCAATAAGTGGTCGAAATTAACAGTGTACGATCAATCATCAGTTTCCGGAATTAGTGTCAGCGAAATGCGAGTCATCCCTAAGTTCCTATTACTCAAAGCGAAAATAAATTATTTTCTTGACAATAACGCACCACACTATACTCTGTGAGCGCATAATTATATAACTCTCCACGTCGGACACACTGTTGTATCAGAATTATATAAACACTCAACCATAAATGAGCTTGCGGAACTGGAACACAAATACGAATTTAGAGAAGCATTCAGATCAGTATGTGATCCCCATTTACAATCAAGGCTCATTAGCCAGCATCTGATCATCATATACGCTGCATCACTGATCTCTCACTTCCAGTAAAATATTTTACCCACTCCTCAGTATCAAATAGCCATATCTCCCTCGTTACCTTACCTATTCGCCACGTCAATCATTTACAAAGAATTCACAAGCGGAAACTCGCACTACGTGTTCTCCGACTAGAGTCGATCAGTACATGTACAAAAAAAGCCAATCAACACTGCACTCCAGGAGCTGCTATTCCGCTACAATTAGCGTTAATATAGCTAGCAATGATTATTCACACGTCGCCTGTATTGAGAATACACAGTTTATCCAGACTGTTCTATGTCGACTTTGCCCCTAGAATAGTTCAACCATGACTGACTTAATCTGATGTTAAACAATTTAGGGTCCATTTACCAAACAAATGCAGACGGATACCGTTACTTTTAACAATTAGTTAGATTTTAGATGGCTTTCGAGTGTTCTTCTCGTGGCCGGTCGCTACAAAGTAGTCTAAATCGCTCACACTGTCTGCGATCGACAGCTCAATTTTTAATCTGAAGCCATATCGCGTGACCATTGTGCAGCATTTAAGAGGATGACATTCAAAAGCCACGTGTAGTAGTCTAAACGTTTCCGACTGGCACCAACGATGGTTTATTAGACTCTCTCCGTTACATCATAAGTGATGAAACTTGGTTTCACTTTCCGGTCATGTGAATTCACAGATCACGAGGTACTGGGAAACGGAGAACCCTAGCGGTGTGTGTCAGCAACCACTCCATGATTTTTTTTTTAATAAATTAAAAAAATCGGCGTTTGGTGGGGTGTAACTGAACGCACATCGTTGGACAGATTTTTTTACACTACCTTCAACACGGTTGCATTAATGGAAATTTTTGATGCATTTTCTGCACAACTCGCTGAATATAAAAGACAATACTGCTTTTTCCAGCAAGATGGTGCAACAAGCCACACGTGTAAGGTATCCCTGGAACGAGTCCTTGTCGTCTTCTCTGAGGAACGAACTGTCAGCAAACATTTGTGGCCACCACGTTCGCCGGATCTAACATAACGTGATTTTTTCCAGGGGGGACACTTGAAGAGCAAGATCTATGAGACAAACCCACACACAATACAGCTTTTCCTAACTCACAGACCGGGCGCTAATGACCGTAGCAGTTTTGCGCCCTAAAAACCATAAAAAAACACAATACAGGAACCGAAAGACATCAGCGTGAAGTTGCCGCCATCGATATCCGAACTTTATGCCGGGTGTATCTGAATATCTTTAGACCTGCACAACTGTATACTGATGTTACAGGGGGTCACCTTCAACGGCTAATATGAATGTATTTTTCGACGTAAATAAATGCTAAGTCAATTTCAGGTCTCCGATTCTGTAATTTCATTGCATTTCCTTTGTGCTTACAAGGACTACTTTAACTGCGCCACCCTGCACAGTTCCCTTTTGACCCGTCACAATCACTTCTGCTACCCTCCACGTAGACGGGTCTGACCTGTCCATTCTTAGAGTTCCTCGGCACAGTCTTTCGTTTGAGGGATCTCCGGTATACTGTATTATGGTTAAAAGGAGGACTAACTCGGCTGCAAATTCGGTATACAACATGACAGGGATTCCACTGGACTGTGGAACGTTGTTCATTTTAGCGATTTTAGTTGTTTTCCAACACTGCTGACAGTAATATCTTCACCGTTCATCTTTGCACAGGTGCGATAATTAAATTGGGGCAATACTCCTGGATTTTCATTTGTGAAGGATAATTTGAAAACAGAGTTGATCATATCTGCTTTTGCTTTTTTACCCTTAATTTCAATCCGTCTTGTCCTTGTGTGCCTGGACGCTAACTTTGGTAGCACTATCAGCCTTTACATATGAGCAAAGTTTCTTTGGGTTTTGTGAGAGGTAATTTGCTACGGTAGTCGTTGAAGACTTCTCGCATTGCCCTCTTGACAGCCAAATGCGTTTCGTTCAACATCTCCCTGTTCCAGCCCTGCATACCCTTTGCTTTTAACTCATTAAGCAGTAGTCTTTGTAGCCTACTGACTGTTTTTCATGCTCATCTCCAGAACTATGAGGGACATTCGATAAAACTGCACAGGTTGGTATTATTACTGTGGATCGTTAGATGCAACAACAATGAAAATTACGTCAGATGTAACTGGGAGATAGAAGAGGCAGCACGTGATTTTTTTTTCTGTGTGTACTCCAACATAAAATTGGCGAAAGGCAGAAATTGACACTCAGGGGCCTTGGGCATTGTAACTGTTGAGGGGTCGTACATCAAAATCGAAACTTTATGCGGCAAAAACCCACCAGAAATCTACAGTGCATTAAGTGAAGTTTGTCGGTTAATCGCTTTCATGGCGTTCGTATGAGCTTAGTTGACAATCCAAGACCCGGAGAATCAAAAACGTCAACAAATGAACGAAGTGTGAAACTTGTGACAGTTGCGCGTTGAAGAAGATCGCAGTGTGACTCGTGAGGACGCTCTGAAGCCACGAGAATTCCCCCAACGTCAAAATTCCGTATTCTGACAAAAGATTTGAAGAAGATAAAACTAGCTGCGAGATGGGTCCCACACTGTTTGACTGCTGAAGAGAAGCAGAAACGCCAGGACACTGCAACCTTGCTCAAATAACGATTCTAACGTGAAGGTTAAGGATTCTTGTGCCGAATTGTCGCTATTGATGAAACATGGGTTAGAAACACTGAACCGGAGTTGAAATCACAGCTCGTTGAGTGGAGAGTTTCAGAATCTCCACGACCAAAAAAATTTCGACGCGCTTAAACAAAGCTTAAGCAAATAGCGATTTCTGCTTACGATCTCCAAGGAATGTGTCATGCATAGTGGTGGAGCAAATTCAGTAGATAGACAGCTGTCTCACTGCCCGCAGTAAGGCGATCTGTGTGGTAACACAAACAGTTCACAAAAATGGCTCTGAGCATTATGGGACTTAACAGCTGAGGTCATCAGTCCCCTAGAACTTAGAACTACTTAAACCTAACTAACCTAAAGACGTCACACACATCCATGTGCGAGGCAGGATTCAAACCTGCAACCGTTGCAGTCGCGCAGTTCCAGACTGTAGCGCCTAGAACAGCTCGGCCACACTGGCCGGCTACAGTTCACAATATTGGCCCTTAATCACTGTTTCAAGTGAGTCACACTCACTATACAGCTCTTGAAATCAGTAACTTTTGGTGTGCAGGAAAAGCTCAAACTCCTTCAATTTATAGAAGATGTTGCACCATTACAATTTTCAAAGGTGATATATGCAATGTGCCTAATTTTGGGAATGACTGGTCTGTGTGGTGTAGCTGATAATGTGGAAGAGTCCTCTGATGACTTCCTGACTTCCTGAAGAGCTGAGATAATGAGTGCCAGCACAGTGATCAGCGTTTCCTTAAGTTCAGTGACAGTCTGTCTTAACTCGTGAATCGACACAGCGAGATCTGTAGTGTTGTTGATAGGCCTGAGTAATTCCAGGGAGCACTGACTGGTCGAGGGACCATGTGTGGTCAGGAGAAATCCCATAGACTACTTCTGATCTTGTCAAGTTCTGCCTGATTTTTGCAGATTGTTGCTCCGTTAATGAGGGCTGTAGCTGTAGTCCTTCATTCTTCCCGTGCTGGGAGGTGAAAACAATCTTTGATTGGTGGATGATGCTTAATGACATCCTCTGGGCAGCTTCTTTGGTGTAGAGGGGCAGGAGGCCAGATTGCTGTCATCGAGAATTCTTGTGTTGAACACAGCAACCAACTCCAGTTCTCTTAATTTATCCAGACCTCATCTCCTTAATTGCCTACCTTTATGCAATTTCTTCACTTCAACTGCAGTTCATAACCAATATATTATAGTCAGTGCCTGCATTTCCTCCTGGAAAAGTCTTACAGTTTAAAGTGTGGTTTCAAAAGTTGTCTTAAGATTATATGATCAAGGTGAAACCACCCAGTGCTCCTTGTCTCTTCCCCAACACAACCACCTTTCATGATTTTTGAATGAGGTAGTAGAGATTATTAAATTATGGTCTGTACAAAATTGTTCCTCTTTCAGTCCTTTCTCCCAGTCCATGTTCTCCTATTTTTCTTTCTCTTCCTTTTCCTAATACGAATCCCAGACACCCACCATATTTAAACTTCTGTCTCCATTAACAATCTGAATGACTACCTTTACCTCATTATACATTCTTTTAATCTCTTCTTTATCTGCAGAGCAAGTTCACAAATAAACGTTTCTACTGTGGTGGGTATTGGCTTTGTATCTTTGAACTTCTACTGATAGCCCTACACTCACCTTATGAGAAGTGCTGTCATTCCTGCCACCCCACTTCACTAATTCCCGCTATACTCATATTCAATTTATTAGTTTTGCTTTTCAAATTTTTCTGCCCTCTCTACCAAATTTAGAGCTCTGACATTTCATATTCAGGCTTGAATGGCAGCTTTGTCTCTCCTGATGGCAACTTCCTCCTGAGTAGTTATCACTTGAAGATCCAAAGGGGGGATTTTTTCACTTCTGGAATATTTTACCCAAGAGGAAACAATTATGATTAAGCCAGACAGTAGAGCTGCATGCCTCTGGTGAAAAGATAATGGCTATAGCTTCCCCATGCTTTCTGCCGTCTGCAGAACCAGACAGCAGGGCTGTGTTAGCTAACATTACAAGGCCAAATCAGTTAATTATCTAGACTGTTGGCCCTGCAACTACTGAACAGGCTGCTACCCTCTTCATGAATGACAGGTGTCTAACCTTCCCATAGATGGCCCTCCATTTTGGTTGCGTCTGTGGTATGGCTGTCTGTATCACTGAGGTGCACAACCCATACCATCCTGGCAAGGTCCATTTTTCACTAGGGACTGGTACTGTACTGCTATGAAAAATGGATTGTGCATGTTACATGCAGTTTTTGTTAATCCAAACATTCCTACTGCAGGAATTGAAAATATCTTGTCTGGTGAATTACCCTGTACCTGTGAGAAAATTGCAATTATCTACTATACCCCATGCCTGTGCCTTTAAAAGATGAGACAAATGTAGCAATTGTTCGTGCATATCAGATCATGGTCTTATCCAAAGCAGGTCTTTGTTTTATGAATTGGCTTCTTGTTGATATTTCACCTTTGACTGCATGGCATATGGCCTCTTCCGGTCTAGTGGTACACAGCTGACTTGCAGCTTCATTGTTGGTTTTGATTGTGGTGAATGTACTCATTTCTTAACGGCACTGATAAATTTCACTAAGAGGTTCATGGTGAGAAAAATTCTTCTGATACAGCTGCCGAGCATCCCCCCCCCCCAGTTACACTTACCTAGTATATTATTGGGATTCTTCCCAATGCATTGTCACACATGCATGTGCTCTTACCTAATATTTTACACATTAAAGAGAAATGCTATGTTTATGGACACAAGTTCATATTCCAAATCATACCTTCTCAGTACTGCTACATAGCCACTCCAGGATCTCAACACTACCTATTTTTCATTTATTTATTTATAATTGTTTGCAGCTTCTTGGAAATAAATGATAGTTGCAAAAAAAGTAACACTACTCCCATTGTCCCTGCTTGAAGTGTGATGAATGCAGGAGAGTGATACAGGAACAATCGGTATTGAAAAAGGAATCATTTCTGAGATATTATAAGGTTACATTTTCCTCTTTGAATTTAATTCTCCTTGTGAGCTCTGCTGGGGTGAACTGTTGGAGACCACCTTCCATTTTTAGGTGATTTCTGAGAAATGATGGATTGGTATACCGGCATGGCCTCATTGGGATCCTCACTTCCTGATAAAATTTTCTCTTTTTTGCCTTTGTTGTTTCCTGTTGTCATAGGCTTTCTCTTTTTCAGCCAACCTACCTTTTTTACCTTTTTCAGAAATTTTATTTCTGTTCTCTGCTCATGCCATAATATTAACCTTGTGCTTTCACTTACAGCATTGTATTTTGTTGACTGCTGTTTGCTATATGGATGGTACTAAGTGTAAACATAAGTGAAAAGTAAATCGACACCCTAGCTGCAATTGATTTACATCATTGGGGACATGTTGAAAATGTGTGCCCCAACTGGGACTCGAACCTGGGATCTCCTGCTTACATAGCAGATGCTCTATCCATCTCAGCCACCAAGGGCACAGAAGATAGTGCGCCTGCAGGGACTTATCCCTTGCACACTCCCCGTGAGACCACAGTCCCAACATATCCACACCACTATATTCATAGTGCACCCAATAAATGTTTGCCCATCACACTCATTACTCGTGGCAGATTAATCTACCAAGTCACGTACGAGTTGGGGCATAACGTGTGCGTTCACACGAGAAAGTCAATGGCTGTGTAGCCATATTTTAACTATATATGAAGGTAGTATCTGTTCCCGAAAGAACAGATTTATTTTAATTAAGATTTAATTGTCATTTCATTCCAGAGAAGCTGTGCGGTCATCAGTGGTATCTGTTCTTTTAGGAACAGATACTACCTTCATATATAGAAAACATAAGTGATTAATAGGTGGACAGTAATCCACAACATTTTTGTTCATAATGTAACCTCCAATCATAACTATCTTAATAATACATAGATGGTGCTTTATAAATTTTAAAAGGCAGGAGTATGGATTTTGTTCATAGGTGAAAGTAATAAAAACCTCTTTTTTCCCCACAGCCGGAACTTTATCTGTGCACACCAATAAAAGTGGATCCAGCCAAGAACTACTATATTGGTGAGTCTATTTCTTTGTATTGTTTGTCTAAATTAGCGTTAAGCATTTGGTTAGATGGTTGACTTGACAAATGTCAGACTACAAATCAGGAGATTCAGTCCACGTTTTAATGTAAGATTTTTTTGGATATAAAGTTCTCAGTTAACTTGCTGCATCAAATTCAGATCAAGTCCTAAGCTTATGATGATTGCAATAGATGTCAATCAATAATATATTTAAATATGTTGCCAGTGTGTATGCAGGAGAGCCAATAGTACTGATGACTGATCTTAGTGGGCTGCCTATAATACAAAGACTGCCTGCTACTGAGATCAATAGTTAGCTCGTTTGGCTCTCCTACATAGAGGCTGGCAGAGTATTTAAATAAACTGTTATCATCCAGTCGGCCACAGCAGCATCATGTTAAGAACTTGAAAATATTTGTTGGTTTCATAGAGTGGTTGAGGATAGGCCTAAGTGAGGCCATGGTCAGCCTCAATGTGCTCTCCCTTTTTACAGAAGTATCAGTAGAGGACGTATTAAAACTACCGACTTTGGAACAACCACATATTTTTTGTATGTTGGAAATTATTATGAAGTGACTAATGGAACAGCCATTGTTTTGCCATTATTGCAAACCATAGATAATTTTCAGTGGAGAATTTCAAAGAATGAGCATTGAACAGAGCCCCCCTCCATCCGTCCTGCTTCTTTGGATATGTTGATGATAAACTTGTAACCTGGCTGCATGGCACTTCATCAACCATACTGCGATGAGCTGTGCAGCAGCAGAGTGTGTAGTGGTTAGCATTGCTGTCCGGCATGCTGCAGGATTCCAGTTCAAACCTGAGCACCAGCAGATACTTGTTATTTCATATTATCTGTTCTGGAAGGTTCCTCAGACTTCTTATGTTCGTAATGTTTGTATATTCTGGAATATTGGATGTTTGTATAAATAGCAGCACTGTCCATCCAGGAGTTCTGTTCTGTTCTGATGATGTTGGTGTTCATAATAAATGTGATTTCAGTGCTAAGTGTTGTACTTCATTGATGAAAATGCTTTCAAATTTGATTCTGGTTGTGATGTGACAAAATTAATATTATACATCTAGGTATAAGATTAACAGCAGAGATGGAGAAAGATGGTAAGTTGCCTTTCTTAGGTATGCTGACTGAATGGAAAGGAGATGGATGACTTGGTCATTCTGCATCAGTAGTAGATGCAAAAGGACCTCTATCCCAGTAAGCGTAGCTTTTCTCATCCAGCTCAAAAGAGAGCTGTGCTGACAAGAATCACCTCAGCTCCAAGATTAATCATCTAATACAGTGTTCCGGAAGAATGAGTATTCAGCCCATTATATTAGATCTACACAGCTGAGGAAACATACATAGTGTGACATTTGACCAAGCCAAGAGGACCAACCCACAAAGTGGCTTTGTTTCTGTGGTGTAACAACTAATAACTCAAAACTTACATATTAGGGACGGTATAGCCACCATTGTTGTGCCCCTCTCATCTCTTTCTTTCTCCTCTCCATCATAGCTTCGAATTTTACCATTCTATTTCTCTTCCTCTAACCTTTCTACCTCTTCTATATCTCTTTCACCCCATTCTATCGTCTTATGTCTCTGCTCGATGAGAATAACTCACAAGCTGCAAGAACATAACGAGAAAATTCCCAACTAGCAATAGGACTGACATTCATAAAAGAAAAATATATTTACTTTCATATACATAGTCATTACTATTATTATTATTATTATTCTTGATTGTTATAATTATTTTTTTGATTGTTATAATTATCATCATACTACTGTTATAATCTCTATTTTTTTCTTTAACATTAATACTGTATAACACATTATATGTCCTTAATGTTCTGTAGAAACTGGAATTCGTTCAATCTGAGTATGCCTGGTTAGGTGTAAGAGAGGGCCTGAAGACCCTAATCTTGCCATGTAAAATAAATGCATAAATAAATAATAATATATTTAAAAACAAAGATGATGTGACTTACCATACGAAAGTGCTGGCAGGTCGATAGAAACACAAACAGACGCATACATACACACAAAATTCTAGCTTTCGCAACTAACGGTTGCTTCATCAGGAAAGAGGGAAGGAGAGGGAAAGACGAAAGGATGTGGGTTTTAAGGGAGAGGGTAAGGAGTCATTCCAATCCCGGGAGCGGAAAGACTTACCTTAGGGGGAAAAAAGGACAGGTATACACTCGCGCACACACACAAATATCCATCCGCACATACACAGACACAAGCAGACATTTGTAAAGGCAAAGAGTTTGGGTAGAGGTGTCAGTCGAGGTGGAAGTAAAGAGGCAAAGATGTTGTTGAAAGACAGGTGAGGTATGAGCGGCGGCAACTTGAAATTAGCGGAGGTTGAGGCCTGGCGGATAACGAGAAGAGAGGATATACTGAAGGGCAAGTTCCCATCTCCAGAGTTCTGACAGGTTGGTGTTAGTGGGAAGTATCTAGATAACCCGGTCGGTGTAACACTGTGCCAAGATGTGCTGGCCGTGCACCAAGGCATGTTTAGCCACAGGGTGATCCTCATTACCAACAAACACTGTCTGCCTGTGTCCATTCATGCGAATGGACAGTTTGTTGCTGGTCATTCCCACATAGAAAGCTTCACAGTGTAGGCAGGTCAGTTGGTAAATCACGTGGGTGCTTTCACACGTGGCTCTGCCTTTCAAAAATGGTTCAAATGGCTGTGAGCACTATGGGACTCAACTGCTGTGGTCATAAGTCCCCTAGAACTTAGAACTACTTAAACCTAACTAACCTAAGGACATCACACACATCCATGCCCGAGGCAGGATTCGAACCAGCGACCGTAGCGGTCGTGCGGTTCCAGACTGTAGCGCCTTTAACCGCTCGGCCGCTCCGGCCAGCTGGCTCTGCCTTTGATCGTGTACACCTTCCGGATTACAGTACTGGAGTAGGTGGTGGTGGGAGGGTGCATTGGACAGGTTTTACACCGGGGGCGGTTACAAGGGTAGGAGCCAGAGGGTAGGGAAGGTGGTTTAGGGATTTCATAGGGATGAACTAAGAGGTTATGAAGGTTAGGTGGACGGCAGAAAGACACTATTGGTGGAGTGGGGAGGATTTCATGAAGGATGGATCTCATTTCAGGGCAGGATTTGAGGAAGTCATATCCCTGCTGGAGAGCCACATTCAGAGTCTGACCCAGTCCCGGAAAGTATCCTGTCACAAGTGGGGCACTTTTGTGGTTCTTCTGTGGGAGGTTCTGGGTTTGAGGGTATGAGGAAGTGGCTCTGGTTATTTGCTTCTGTACCAGGTCGGGAGGGTAGTTGCGGGATGTGAAAGCTGTTTTCAGGGTGTTGGTGTAAAGGTTCAGGGATTCCGGACTGGAGCAGATTCGTTTGCCACAAAGACCTAGGCTGTAGGGAAGGGACCGTTTGATGTGGAATGGGTGGCAGCTGTCATAATGGAGGTACTGTTGCTTGTTGGTGGGTTTGATGTGGACGGATGTGTGAAGCTGGCCATTGGACAGATGGAGGTCAACGTCAAGGAAAGTGGCATGGGATTTGGAGTAGGACCAGGTGAATCTGATGGAACCAAAGGAGTTGAGGTTGGAGAGGAAATTCTGGAGTTCTTCTTCACTGTGAGTCTAGATCATGAAGATGTCATCAATAAATCTGTACCAAACTTTGTGTTGGCAGGCCTGGGTAACGAAGGAGGCTTCCTCTAAGCGACCCATGAATAGGTTGGCGTACGAGGGGGCCATCCTGGTACCCATGGCTGTTCCCTTTAATTGTTGGTATGTCTGGCCTTCAAAAGTGAAGAAGTTGTGGGTCAGGATGAAACTGGCTAAGGTAATGAGGAAAGAGGTTTTAGGTAGGGTGGCAGGTGATTGGCGTGAAAGGAAGTGCTCCATCGCAGCGAGGCCCTGGACGTGTGGAATATTTGTGTATAAGGAAGTGGCATCAATGGTTACAAGGATGGTTTCCGGGGGTAATAGATTGGGTAAGGATTCCAGGCGTTCGAGAAAGTGGTTGGTGTCTTTGATGAAGGATGGGAGACTGCATGTAATGGGTTGAAAGTGTTGATCTACGTAGGCAGAGATACGTTCTGTGGGGGCTTGGTAACTAGCTACAATGGGGCGGCCGGGATGATTGGGTTTGTGAATTTTAGGAAGAAGGTAGAAGGTAGGGGTGCGGGGTGTCGGTGGGGTCAGGAGGTTGATGGAGTCAGGGGAAAGGTTTTGTAAGGGGCCTAAGGTTCTGAGGATTCCTTGAAGCTCCACCTGGACATCAGGAATGGGATTACCTTGGCAAACTTTGTATGTGGTGTTGTCTGAAAGCTGACGCAGTCCCTCAGCCACATACTCCCGACGATCAAGTACCACGGTCGTGGAACCCTTGTCCGCCGGAAGAATGACGATGGATCGGTCAGCCTTCAGATCACGGATAGCTTGGGCTTCAGCAGTGGTGATGTTGGGAGTAGGATTAAGGTTTTTTAAGAAGGATTGAGAAGCAAGGCTGGAAGTCAGAAATTCCTGGAAGGTTTGGAGAGGGTTATTTTGGGGAAGAGGAGGTGGGTCCCGCTGTGACGGAGGACAGAACTGTTCCAGGCAGGGTTCAATTTGGATAGTGTCTTGGGGAGTTGGATCATTAGGAGTAGGATTAGGATCATTTTTCTTCATGGCAAAGTGATATTTCCAGCAGAGGGTATGAGTGTAGGACAGTAAATCTTTGACGAGGGCTGTTTGGTTGAATCTGGGAGTGGGGCTGAAGGTGAGGCCTTTGGATAGGACAGAGGTTTCGGATTGGGAGAGAGGTTTGGAGGAAAGGTTAACTACTGAATTGGGGTGTTGTGGTTCCAGATTGCGTTGATTGGAATTTTGAGGTTTTGGAGGGAGTAGAGCTGGAAGTGGGAGATTGAGTAGATGGGAGAGACTGGGTTTGTGTGCAATGAGAGAAGGTTGAGGTTTGCTGGAAAGCTTATGAAGGGTGAGTGAGTTGCCTTTCCAGAGGTGGGAAACCAGGAGATTGGATAATTTTTTGAGGTAGAGGGTGGCATGCTGTTCTAATTTGCGGTTGGCCTGTAGGAGGATGCTTTGAACAGCCGGCGTGGATGCGGGAGAGGAAAGATTGAGGACTTTTTTTAAGGAATGGGAGTTGACGGGTGTGTTCATTGGCTGAGTTCATGTGTAGGTGAAGGATTAGGTGGGTGAGGGCAATGGATTGTTCAGTTTGGAACTGGTATAGGGACTGATGGAAAGAAGGGTTGCAGCCAGAGATGGGAACTTTAAGTGTGAGGCCTTTGGGGGTAATGCCAAATGTCAGACAAGCCTGAGAAATAATAAGGTAGGTAGAATACCAAATAGGCAAAGAATCAGACAAGTTTTCCAGCTACCCAGAAAAATGAAAGATATGTGATCTATTAAAGGTAATCTTGACCTGAGAGTTCCTTGAGAGTGTGGCAACGGTAACAGGGGGCAGCCTATACAGACTATTGCCATTTGTCAGTGAATACCAATGTCATCTTAAATACAAGAGTATTGTAAAATCAGCATTGGCTGAGAATTCTGGCTCATACACCAAACTGTTGGGACTCTGTGATTAGAAAAACAATGGAAATTACTGTGATAACGATTCTGAGACATGCTGATTATACTCTTAGCAATGCATGGAAGCATGTATTTCATAAAGAAAGAGTATAGAGGAAGGCATCTCATATTTTCCTGCCTGATGTAATTGATGGTGCTGTAACTAATACTGGACAAAGAGTGTGAATATAATCTATTGCCATCAAGGGTGCCACCTCAGCGTACGTCACATCTATGATGTAATCTAGAAAGTCGGATGCCATCCTCTGGGCTAGAGCAAGAGCCTCGCCAGTTTCATGATAGGTTTAGCTGCTGCTGCTGCTGATGATGATGATGATATGATGATGACAGTGATCAAAAGCTTGGGATCGAAGGTCTCCATCATTAAAGATTTTGTAGCCATAAGACTTTTTTCCCAATCAATGTGCCGAGTGGTTTAATTCCTATGTTAAATTGTATGCACTCCATAACAGACTAGTAATGTGGAATTCTGACCTGTGAAAGGCCAAGAAATGCCACCTCAACAGGACCCTGTCTCTTATAGCACACTGACCTTCCAAAAAAATTGGAAGGAAAAATTTGTCCACTGTCCAACTGACCTTCACAATGCAAGTCACCCCAACCTCCGTTGTGAATAATTGGTAATTATTTACAGGCAAAACCTTACTCTCCCTTGTATAATCACCATAAAATATTTGATTCCATAGTCCATGCAATAATAACCAGCCAAAATTTTATCCATAAATGAATATTCATATTTAAAAAAAAAAAAAAAAATAATAATAATAATAATAATAATAGCAAGTTAAAATTACACGTCTTCGTGGAAGTGAAATGAAAATCGCTTGTATAACACATTTGTTAAAATAAAAGCGGGTTTAGGTTCAATAAAAACAAATACTGTCCCAATTGATCATTGTTAATAATCTGATTACCAAAAGTCACAAATTGACTCAATAGAAAAACTAAAATGTAGTAGGTAGAACTTTCTTTAAACACAATCAGCACACATTCTTGAAATGTTATTTATTTGATTTCTATTGATCTGTTCTCTTGAGAATATGAAGAATTAGAGTTTTGTACTCTCAGTGATCTGAAGACCATGCAAGAATTAATGATCTGCCTTCATTAAAAGCAAATCCTTGTGAATTCAAACAAATTTGGATATAGGAAAATTTTAGGAACAGCTGCTGAAACTCATACTGTGTGTGCTAGATTCAGGATGGTAAATGTATTTACATGTTCAAGTTTAAAAAAAAAAATGTAAAATCACTGACTATAAATTAAACTGCAGTATTGTGAAATGTAAGGTATTGAAAGTTTCCATATTTTATTAAATGAAAATTAAACTTCACAAAACAGTTTGTATTATCCTCAAAAGTGCCTGAACAGTTCAAATATGTACCATGATTGCTGTTTCTTACACTAAGTTAGAACCAGTCATCATTGTACTTGTCCATTCAGTTTGTCATTTTGCAATTATTCTTTTACAAACAGTCAACAATAAACCACCAGGAGAGATGTAACTGCATCTGCTGCTGTAGTCATGTCTATTCATAATTGCTGTTCAACTCATATGGAATAACAACTGCATTTATCGCCAACCGAAATATACATTGACTGTTATCCTCTATTCTTTACTACAGCTCAACCTTCACTATCAATTTATAAATTCAGGGGCAAATGCTTACTGTACCACAGCTGACATTGTTGTTCTGTTTCACAATGTTCAGTAGTTGATTATGCTTTATCATCAAATAGCTTTCTTGTCATTATGAACTTGAATCAAAGGAGAACATTACCAGAAGCTACACATAAACTTATAGCTCAATTGAAGTTAAAGGGATGACAAGGAAACTAGAAGAAAACCACTCACAGAATAATATTGTTACACATAATACAGTGCTATTTTTTTCTTTGATAGTAGTAGTCTTTGTTTCTGTATGAAGAATCTACATCTACATCTACTAAGAATCTACATCTACATCTACATCCATACTCCGCAAGCCACCTGATGGTGTGTGACGGAGGGTACTTTGAATACCTCTATCGGTTCTCCCTTCTATTCTGGTTGTGATGTGACAAAATTAATATTATACATCTAGGTATAAGATAAACAGAAGAAGTGGAGAAAGATGGTAAGTTGCCTTTTTTAGGTATGCTGACTGAATGGAAAGCAGATGGATGACTTGGTCATTCTGTTAAAAGTGTTATTGATTGATTTTACTCTGGTCTGAGAAACATTACAGTTAATAGATTCTGTGTAATGTAATTTCTATAAATACACTGATATGCCAAAAAATTATTAACACCTGCCTAATAATGTATTTCTTGGCACAATACAACAGCAGTTGTGTGTGGCATGGATTCAACAAGTCCTTGGTAAGTTTGCAGAGGTATGAGGTGCCAGATGTATATGCATAGGTTGCACAGTTGCCATAAGTTATGGGCAAATGGCCTGTAGGCTTGTAGCTGGTGCCAAATAGTGTCCTAGATGTATTCCCTTGGATTCAGTTCAGGAGAATTTGGTGGCAAAGACATTAATATGAGCTGACTGTCATTGTCTTCAAACCACAGTATCATTATTCTGGCCTTGTGAGATGGACAGTTGTACAGCTGGAAGGTGGTATCACTATCTGGGAAGACATCAAGCATGAAGGGATGCAGGTAATGCACAATAATGTTTATGTATTCTGCAGCTGTTGAGGTGCATGGATTACCACCACAGGTGCCATGGAAGCCCAGGTGAATGTTCCCTATAGCATGATACTTCTCTGCTGTGTGATGCACATTATGAGCAGCTGTTTGCTCACAGGAAGGCATACCAGATATGATTATCAACTTAATGTGACAAATGTGATTTGTGTAACCTAGGCAGCACATCATCCATTGTCCCTTGCCCATTGTAGTCATAATTAATGATGTCATTGGGTCAATGAGGGTACAAGCAGAGGTCATCTGCTGTGATGCACCATGTCAACAATGTGCACTGAACAGTGTGCTCTGTAACACTTGCGCAAGTACTAGCACTGGACTCGGTTATTAGATCTGCCATGGATAACTGCCTATGCCACTTTACTGAGTGGCCAATCCTCCACCTGAAGTCGGCATTCTGTAATGAGGCATGGATGTTCAGCATGTTGTCTGTCATCTACTTGTGGCTTCACCATCCTTCATCCACTTTCCATAGATGGTCACAGCAGTAGTATGTCAATGAGCTTTAGTGCCAGGCCACAACAATCTGATCTGCATCTAGGTTGATAGTGTACACTGTACTGTACACAACAGCATTATCATCAAACAACCACAGACTGCTGCCCACTCTGTCTGCCAGATCATTAATGTATATAGAGAATAATAGTAGTTCTGTCACACCTCCCTGAGCCATTCCTGATAATACCCTTATCTCTGTTGAACACTCTCTGTCAAGGACAACATACTGGGTTCTACAACTTAAGTCATCTTTGAGCCACTCACATATCTGAGAACCTGTTCCAGATGTTTGTACCTTTATTGTTGTTGTTGTTGTGGCCCTCAGTCCAGAGACTGGTTTGATGCAGCTCTCCATGCTACTCTATGCTGTGCAAGCTTCTTCATCTCCAAGTACCTACTGCAACCTACATCCTTCTGAATCTGTGTAGTGTATTCATCTCTTGGTCTCCCTCTACGATTTTTACTCTCCATGCTGCCCTCCAATACTAAATTGGTGATTCCTTGATGCCTCAGAACATGTCCTATTAACGATTCCTTCTTCTAGCTAAGTTGTGCCACAAATTTCCCTTCTCCCCAGTTCTATTCAGTACCTCCTCGTTAGTTACATGATCTACTCATCTAATCTTCAGCATTCTTCTGTAGCACCACATTTTGAAAGCTTCTGTTCTCTTCTTGTCTAAACTATTTATCGTCCGTGTTCACTTCCATACAGGGCTACAGTCCATACAAATACTTTCAGAAAAGACTTCCTGACACTTAAATCTACATGTTAACAAATTTCTCTTCTTCAGTAACACTTTCCTTGCCATTGCCAATCTACACTTTATATCCTCTCTACTTCGACCATCATCAGTTATTTTGCTCCTCAAACAGCAAAACTCATCTACTACTTTAAGTGTCTCATTTCCTAACCTCATTCCCTCAGCATCACCTGATTTAATTTCACTACAATCCATTATCCACATTTTGCTTTTGTTGCTGTTCATCTTATAACCCCCTTACTAGACACTGTACATTCCGTTCAACTGCTCTTCCATGTCCTTTGCTGTCTTTGACAGAATGAAAATGTCATAGGCAAACAACAAAGTTTTTATTTCTTCTCCATGGCTTTTAATTCCTACTCTAGATTTTTCTTTTGTTTCCTTTACTGCTTGCTCAATATACAGATTGAATAACATTGAGGATAAGCTACAATCCTGTCTCACTTCCTTCCCAACCACTGCTTCTCTTTCATGCCCCTTGACTCATATAACTGCCATTTGGTTTCTGTACAAATTGTAAATAACCTTTCGCTCCCTGTATTTCACCCTTGCCACCTTCAGAATTTGAAAGAGAATATTCCAGTCGACATTGTCAAAAGCTTTCTCTAAATCTACAAATGCTAGAAAGGTAGATTTGCCTTTCCTTAATCTATGTTCTAAGATATGTGTCCCTTTGTTACAGGCACTGTATCAAACACTTTCCAGAAATATAGAAACATGGAATCTGCATGTTGCCTTTGATCTACAGTTCGCAGTATATCATGTGAGGGAAGGGCATGCTGAGTCGTGCACAAGCAATGCTTTCTAAAACCATGCCAATTCATGGTCTCAAGAAAATTTATTATATTTGAACTGCGAATGTGTTCAAGGATTCCTCAGCAAACTGATGTTCAGGATATTGGTCTGTAATTTTGTCCTTGTTATACATAGGAGCCACCTGCATTTTTTTCCAATCATTTGGGACTTTGCAGTGGCCAAGAGATTTGTGATAAATGCAAGCTAAGTAAGGGGCCAATACTGTAGAGTACTCTTTGAGAAACCAAAGCTGATCCATCTCTGTTTCACTTATAAGCTTTCCTTACTGTGTCACAGACTCACAGTGCCACCGGCGATCTCACCTCATGATGGCAGTGGTTATAATGGTTTGGCTAATTAGTGTACCTGTGCCTGTAAAAGTGTGTAATATTTTTCCTTAGAGGAATTTTGTTAGAGAAACCCTGTGTACTTAGTGTCAAAATGTCTTTTTCCCCCACTTTTTCATATGCTGTAGATAAATAATATATTAGAGTAATCATTTAATTTTTTCAGTTACTTTTGTTTCAGTTGTGATTCCTAAGTTTATAAATGTGACATACATGTGTTTTACTCTCAAAATAGTCAGGATTTTGATTCAGTTCTTTTATGTCAACAGTTGGATTTGAACCAAATGCTACGATGGCCACAGCACATCACATGTTGTTGTATGGATGCTCAGAGCCTGGATCACAGAAGCCTGTTTGGTAAGTTTGCATCCTTAAAAAAAATGTCACTGCAATGTAGGCTACAGACTTGTTTGCTTATTTTTACTCCAGTAGTTCCATAATCATTGCATGGGTCCCTAGCTCCCTGTGCAAGAAAGGTGAGAAGATGTAGGATAACTCAAGACACATAAAAAATAACCGTACAGACAGGCCTCGTGTGCTGCATGCTGTTGATTAACCGCTGTCATGATCTACCTTGCCAAAGGAATCCTTTTTTTTTAAAAAATAATTCGAGATAAGCTTAGCTCATAAGAGTTGTAGTAAACCCATCAGAGGCACTCATGTGAAAGAAGAGACCACATCAAAACTTGCTTTATGAGCAGTACTTTGAACAAACTGATTGTGTTGTTGTCAGTAGCCTACTGTCTCCTGTAGTAGGTAACCCTTTTACAGAACACATGGAGGACAAAGCATTTCAGTCATTGTTTTTGAAACTTGAATGTTCTTGGAGATATTTAGATGATACATTCTATGATATGGCCACATCTGATAGCAATTCTTCATTTATGGAACATCTCCCTCCACTTAGCATCTGGTTTTTCATAGAAGTTAAGAAAAATGGAGATGTCTCATTTCTGGATGTTATGGCTTGTAGAAAAGACGACGGTTCCTTGCATCACAGTATATTTTCTAGACCTGCACATACCAACCTGTACCTGGGAGCTACTAACTGTCATCACCCATCTGAATGCAGTGGTGTATTATGGACTGTCATTCATAGAGCTAGAGCTATCTTAGATCCAGATTACTTATCAGCAGAGCATTGCCATCTGCGTTCTTTTTCCAGAGCAGATAATCCAATAAGCAGATTCACAATGCATTTTGGCCATCATGCACTAAACCTCAATAGCAGCCAGAACTGGAGAATTCCATGAGGATGGTTTTTTACCTTATGTGGGTGGCATGTCCTTTAAGGTCAGTAGGCTGTTGAAGAAACATAGTATGTTCTACCTTCTGGTGTGAATGTAAAAGATGTTAGATTCCATTCAAGATGACCTAGATCTAAGGACACCAGGAATATATTAAATCCCCTTCCAGTGTAGGAAATTTTAGATTGCCCAGATGTTTTGTACTGTAGATACATAAGTGGTGAACATAGGCACCACACCAGATTGAGTTAGCCAGGAAAAATCTGCTGTTGCTAAACACAGTTGCAATATAGGACACGTCGTTGACTATGGAGAGACCAATACCTCCTCGTCCATCTCTATGTGCTGGGGCTCCATCATTAAAGAGTGTTTGAAATACACACAACCAACAACTTATACTCACATGGCCTAAACTGTTGCATCACCTACTTCCTTTCATGTGCTGCAGTCTCCCACCTCAGACTATCCTTACTTCTTTTCTTCTCATGGTAGCAGCCTTCAGTGTTCACCCAGCTATTTTCCCTTTTCTGCTTTCCTTTACCAACATTTTAATGTGTTTTCCTTACCTCACTATTTGGCTGAGGTAATTTTGGTTCCCTTCTGAAAACTTTTCAACATTTTATCTGTAGTGTTGACCAATGGACCATCTCTAAAAGAACATCTCAAATACCACCTATGACCTACTGTGTTAACAATACTCTGTGCACATTCACTGCTTAGTCTTATATAAGGCTTAAAGGTGAATGTGGTAACTAATCAGACATGGTGGGATCATTGCATACCCTTTAGGCAGGGCCCCCTGACAACACAGGGATCACACTTCCAGTGCCTGAATTTGCTAGCTCCATGCCCATCTTTCTGGGGCGTCAGGACTCCTGACAGTGGCTGTTGTGCCAGATAGCCTTCCTACAGTGGGATGGCATTCATGGAGAGAACCTTTAATCAGAGCAGCTAGTATCAGAGTGGACTTTTCATGCAAGAAATGTATCACATTGAACTAACACTATGGCCATTCTGATTCAGCCATCATAACAGACAGGTTTAACATGGACAGCTGTAATCCTACTGTCTTCCCTACTCTGACTACCCTCCTGGGTGGAGGGAGTGAAACAATTAATTAAATACCTAGTGTGTATTAGAATGGGTGAGGATACTGTTCTGGTGAAAAAACCATTATTTTTTGTGGAACACACATGGGATGAATTTGGAGAAATTGACTCATTAAGAAATATATGGAGTGGATTGTTATTGATTAAAGCCTCTTCTGCTGCACAATCTCAAGCTCTTCAGACATGTGAAAGACTGTGTGAGCTACCAATGATTGCTCTACATAAGCCTTGAATATGGTACAAGGAGGTATCTCTCACAGAGATCTTACCCTCAAGACAGATGAGGAGATATGACTTAATCTTATGCAGTGAGTTGTATGTTTTATCTGAGACATACAATAGATCTCAAGGATAACACAGTACACTGATGGAAAAAAAAAATCGAACATCAAGGAGGAATCGTGCAACATAATCGAAAGTTGGTAGGCATGTTTCTACACCTGAAAGATGATGTGTGTTCAAATTTTACACCAGTCACATAAGAGTGGTGTGAGTAATGACACTATGAGGATTTAAATCAGGTATGCTCTAAGTACACATAATGGTAATGGCATTAGCTACCTTTGAGCTTGGACATGATGAGTTGATGTTGGTGAAGACTGCCATTAAGGCCGCAAAAATGCCTCTATCAGCACCTCACTGAGTTTAAACAAGGTTGTGTAACAGGACTATGAGAAGCTGGATGTTCGTATCACAATACTGCAGAAAGACATGGCTGGATGTAGCCACTGTACATGATTGCTGGCAGCAGTAGTCATAGGAATGTATGGTCTTATGACCAAAAATCCATCAGAGGCACACATGTGAACAAAGAGACCACATCAAAACGTGCTTAATGAGAAGTACTTTGAACAAACTGATTGTGCGTTCACTTTTCACATGGCATTACCAAGTGGGTAATGTGGCATTACCATGTGGCATGTGGCATTACCAAGAGGGAAGTGTTCAGCATATGGCTCTTGTGCATTGTACTGCACCTACAGCAGCAATTTGAGCAGCAGTTGGCATTAGCATGCCACAAAGACTGTTACAAATAAGTTACTTGAAGGACAGCTCTGAGGCAGACACCCTGTAGTGTGCATTGCATTGACCCCAAATGACTGCCTTTTGTGACACCAGTGGTGTCAAGTGAGGGCTCATTGAAAGGCAGATTGTGTTTTCAGACATAAACTGGTTTTGCCTCGATGCCAGTGATGGCCATGTGCTGGCTACGGGAGGCCAGTTGAGGCCCTGCAACCAACCTGTCTGTGTGCTGGACACTCTATCTACATGTGGAGTCATGGTCTGAGGTGCAATTTTGTGTGACAACAGGAGCACTCTTGTCGTTATCCAATGCACCCTGACTGCAAATTTGTATGTCGGTCTGGTTATCTGACTGTTATGCTGCCATCCATGAATAGCATTTTGGGAGGTGTTTCCCAACAGGATAATGCTCTGTCACATACCGCTGTTGTAACTCAACATGTTCTGCAGTGTGTTGATGTGTTGCCTTGGCCTGCTCAATCACCATATCTGTTTCCAATTAAATATATATTGGATATCAACGGACAACAACTCCAGTTTCATCCACAAACAGCATTAACCATCCCTATATCAACCAACCAATAGCAAGAGGTATGGAACTCCACCCCACAAACTGACATCCAGCAACTGTATGACACAATGAAATCTGTAGGCTTGCATTCAACATTTTGGTGGTTACACCGGTTATTAATGGACCAGTGTTTCACATTTGCATTGCCTTAGCCGGCACTCACATTAACCTCTGATCGAGCAATGGTAATCACTTTAATATTTTTCCCAGACAAATGTATTCCTGAAATTTTATTACTCTACATTAATTATTTGTTGGTGTTGCAACTATTTTTCCATCAGTGTAGATACATGCACTTCCATCTTAGCTGTCAAAGGAAATTTCCTTCCAGAAAAATTAGTGTACAGGTGTAAGATGAAATCTGATGTCCCACCACCCATGAGGTGTTTACAATGCTTATTCTTTGATCATATGCTGTCCTGCTGCACAGCAGATACAAAATGCAGAAACTGCAGCTGATCTCTCTGCAAAGATTGTCCTCGTGAACAACCATCATAATGTGTCACTTGTAATGAACACCATTCTCCATGTTCACTGGTTTGTCTGGTGTTGGGAGAAAAAAAAACAAGACAAGAAAATAAATTACTTGACTGCCTGTCACATACTGAGGCAGGAAAAAAATCATGAATGCCTGCATCCTATCGACATGGCAATGTGAGTCACTGCTGCGAACCTGTCTACCTCAGTTTTTTCTAAACCAGATCTATCTTTGGGAACCACTTCCCACACCCAGGTGGGGAAGCAGCTTTGTCCTCTGGGATGTACCATTGATGGGACTCCCTTTTGGAACCTCTCCCTTCAAAAACCAACAGATCACAGGCACAGTACTAGCCAATGGCTGAAGGAGCTGTGGCCTGTGGGTCTCAGGGCATTCACTTTTCATATGTTGCCACACAAACAGTGGATAAGTGCTTGCAAGAATCTTGGCCAGCAAAAGATGTGTAGGAGGCGGAGGTGGAGGCGGAGGTGGATGCAGAGGCAGAGGTCATATCTCCCCTTGCTGTTGGATTCTCAGCCAATGTTCACTAATGTTGTCCCATGCACATCAGTGAGAGACAGCGATTCTCAGACATGATCAGTCCTTCTGGTCCCCTTCATGCCTAACTGGAACACACTTAATGTGACAAACCATTGGAACTGTAATGGATACTACTGTTATGTGCTGGAACTGCAACACCCAATTTCTTCTTATTTTGCAGTCCGCATTGCCCTCCAAGAAACTCACATCACTGATGAGCATTTCCTAACACCTGGTGGCTACCGTACAGTAGGTCAGACTCATACTAACCCTGGGAGGGCAACTGAAGTGGTGTGTACGTAGGTTTGCAATGATGTCGTCAGTGAATGGATTCCCCCCGTACCATGTTGGAATCAATAGTGGTACAAGTGCAAACTACCCCAGAAATCATAATTTGTACCATTTATTTACTTCCAGGCAGGGCACTTACACTCTTTGAGATGTCCATCTTAATCCAACAGATCCCCTCTCTCCCTTTTCCACATCTCCCCTATCTCCTACTTGGGGATTTCCACATGCTACCACACCCTGTGGTGAAGTAACACTCACCTTATCTGGAAGGAGCCATTTCATTGACCAGTTTCCATGTGATTTCAATCTGTGCCTTCTCAATGATGGTACTCCTACTCATTTCAGTACCACTCATGGCACCTCTTTGGCTAACGGCCTTTTGATCCTTTTTCCCCCAATATTGTTGCTTCGCTACATCTGTCGCTTTGCAATGATATTTATGACAGTAACCACTTTTCAGAGATCCTGTCACTTACCTGCTACTGCCCAATGGACCAATTACCATAATAGGTTCATTGAAGAGTCAATTGGCAGTTTATGTATACCTCTGCTGTCACCATCACCCCATTTATCAGATTGCATTGACAAGGCCATGGAAGATGTCTGACAACAGCTTCCCAGGATCGCCGTAGGTCCCTGCATCCTTCACAAGCTGCTTTCCTTACTTTTAAGAGACTGTGCACTAAGGCTCACTGTCGAATTACAGGAACGCTTTGAGTGCTATGATGACTCCTTCAGAATGTATGCCTCTCCTTCCCAGATGTGGGCCAAGCTCTGTAGTCGTTTAGGCCACCAAAGACCGAGAACTGTTCTAGGTCTCGTCCATCAGCATGGTCTTTGTACCAGTATTTTGGTTCTTACTGAACACCTTGTGATCAACTTTGTGACAGTGGTGGCATACTCTTCTTACTGGCTATCTTTATAATGCAGAAATGACAAGTTGAAATTCTTCCCTTAAGTTTCACACACTCACCAAGCCAAATCATATACTAAGCCTTCAGACTTTTCCTCATCTTAAGATACAGCCCCAGGCCCCAATTGAATTCATAATCAGATGATCCAGCATTTGAATGTTACACAAAGGCTACTCAGTGTCTTCAACTGTATTTGATTCAAAAGTGTCCTCCTTTTCCAATCGCAAGTATCATTCTCCCAATCCTTAAGCCAGGCAAAAACCCAATGTCTGTTTACAGTTACCAACTGCTCACAGATAATGCTTGGTTCTTGAATCACAGGACCTTTTGTCCATCTATTAGTGTGGTTTCAGGAGGGAACAATTCACAACTGACCATCTAGTTAGGCTGAAAGTGGAAATCCAGCATGTTTTTTCCAAATATGAACATCTCACTACAGTATTTTTTGACCTACACAAGGCATACAACACCACTTGGGACCAACATATTTTACTTAACCAGCATGGTTGTGGCTTTTGAGACTCCCTACTGATTTTTGTGTCAGTTTTTATCCCACCAGGTGTTATGGGTTGGAGGTGGTAATTCACTCAGCTCTTCATGGATCCATGAGAATGGTGTCTCACATTATTCATACTGAGTGTCAAACTCTTCATTGCCATCAATGTGCTAGTGACCTGTCGCGCCACTGGTCACAGCTGTGTTGTACGTCAAAAAATTTTGCATTTGGTACAGCTCCCACCCCAAAGCCCCAGCAAATACCAGCTCCAATGTGACTCCACTTGGACTCTTTGCCATGTTCCCAGGTTTTCCTGCAAAAACTCTGGTCAGTGCATTTCAGTCGTCATACAGTGGTCCACCGTGATCCAGTACTCTACTCAGGTACCCAATGCTTGAATATTGTTGCAGTCCATTTATTATGCCTGTTTTTGGATAAAAATCTGACTTGGCTGCCCAGTATTTGTCAGTTAATGCTCTCTGCTTCCTTGTCCACATGTCTTGGGGTGTGGATCGTTCAACTCTTCTCTGTACTTACCAGGCCCTCATGTTGTCCCAAGCGGGCTGTGGTTGCCAGGTTTACAGCTCGGCAGCACTTACAGCTTCAAAATTCTTAGACCCAGTCCATCACTGTGGCTTTTTAATAGCCACTGTTGCGTTCCAGATTAGTCCTAGAGACAGTCTCCTTGCTGAAAGTGGAACCTTTCCTTTCCAGAGGTGACAGACCCAAATGTTGCTCACTTATGCAGTCACCATCCAATAATTTACCTCCATCCAATGTAAGACATTTGTTGTGCATACAATGTGGATTGACCCCTGACTCCTGCTCTTGGGTTGGTTTATCAGATGGAATGCCCTCTGCCTAACCTCCTTAAGATGTACTAAGATCAATGTATTCTGTACTCCTAAAGTTTGCCACACCCATTACCTTTTGACATCTGTTTTTTTTTCCCCAAGAGCTTCTGGTTGCTACTGTCATTTAAAATGACAGCTCTAAAACCATGGATTTAGTGAGATATGCTTCTACATCTCCTGGCAGTCAGGAATGACATTCATTGCCGGGAAGATTAGTGTTTCATTGCGGAGTTCATAGCCATTAACAGCGCTCAGTACACTGAGGTGACAATTGTTGGGGATAGCAATATGTACATATACAAATGGCAGTAGTATCATGCACATGAGGTATGAAAGGGCAATACATTGATAGAACGGTCACAGGTGATTCATGTGAAAAGGTTTCCGACATGATTATGGCTACACGACAGGAATTAACAGACTTTGAATGAATGTGGAATGGTAGTCGGAGCTAGATGCGTGGGATGTCCCATTTTGGAAATCATTAGGGAATTCAATATTTGTGATCCACAGTGGCAAGAGTGTGCTGAGAATACAAAATGTCAGGCATTACCTCTCTGCACGGACAGCGCAGTAGTTGACAGCCCTCACTTAATGACCAAGAGCAGCAGCATTTGTGTAGAGTTGTCAGTGCTAACACACAAGCATCACTGCACGAACTAACCACAGAAATGTGGGACCTACAACAAATATATACATTAGGACACTGTGGTGAAATTTGGCATTAATGGGCTATGGCAGCAGATGACCGACGGGAGTGGCTTTGCTAACTTCATGACATCACCTAAAGTGCCTCTCCTGGGCTCATGAAAATATTGATTCACCCGTAGATGACTGTAAAACTGTGGCCTGGTCAGATGAGTCCCAGTTTCAGTTGCTAAGATGTGATGGTAGGGTTAGTGTGGCGCAGACCCCATGAAGCCATGGACCCAAATTGTCAACAAGGCACTGTGGAAGCTGCTGGTGACTCCATAATGGTGTGGGCTGTGTTTACATGGAATAGAATGGGTCCTCTGGATATTCAGCGACTTGGAGACCATTTGCAACTATTCATGGACTTCATGTTGCCCAAACAAGTATGGAAATGGAATTTTTATGGATGACTATCCGCCATGTCAACTGGTCACAGTTGTTCACGATTAGTTTGAAGAACATTCTGGACTATTCGAGTGAGTGGTTTGGCCAACGCGATTGCGCAACATGAATCCCACTGAACATGTATGGGACATAACTGAGACGTCAGTTTGTGCACAAAATCTGACGTCAGCACAACTTTTGCAATCATGGATGGCTAGAGGCAGCATGGTTCAGTTTTTCTGAGGATGATTTCCAACAATTTGAGTCCGTGTCCCATAGAGTTGCTGCACTATGCTGGGCCAAAGTAGTACCAGTGTAGTAGTAGGAGGTTCTATGACCTTTTTAATCTCATTGTATTTTATTAAACAATCATCCCTTGATAATGTTTTAGTTCAGTGTCTCATTGATCACTTTTATAGTTGTCATCCTGTGATATTTGCCACCCATGACTTACTCTCTGCCCTTAATCATACTGCATGTTCAGTTGTTGTTCTCTGGATTCTGAATTGTGTACGTATCCCAGAAAAGAAACTGGCCGACCGTTTGGCTAGAGAAGTGATTACTCAGCCCCCCCCACTGGTTTTGATGATCCCAAATTCGAAGTTGTGTGTGCAAATGAGGCATCTGCTCACTCAGAGATGGAACAACATGTGGTAAACTACTGCCCTCTATAATAAACTCCGTACTGTCAAGGAGACTACAGGTGCATGGCACTTCTTCCAGAAGGAATCCACTGTCCTGTGCCACCTATGCATCAGCCGTACCAGACTAACCCATACTTTCATTTTGTATCAGGCCACTCCCACATTGTGATTTTGAAGCCTTGCAGATAATATTTCATATTCTGGTGGAATGCACCCTTCTTCTTGCTCTTCATGGTCTTTCGAATTCTTGGTCTCTTACTATTGGCAGGTAAATCATGGATAGTTCAACAGATTCCAGACTTTCTCCATGGATTTTGTTCTTATTCTGAAATATAAAGTTTCAGACTGCCTTGAGGGCAGGGATGGAGTGATTAGGATTGGTGCATCTCCCACTGCGTGCTTGGGCTGGGGCACCCTTCACCCTCTTTCATCTCTCTTTTATGGTATTTTAATTGCTTTTAGATGTGGTTCGCCTCTTCATTTGCTGCACCTTGTTTTCTATTTTAGGGGTAGCACTGTTACATATTGGGTGCTCTTTACTGCCTCGGCTGTAATAGATCAGGGATGGAACAGCTCTCACTGCGTGCAGAGCCCTGGGGAGACCAACCTGCTGCCTTATCTACTTCCCCCTCCCCATTTTTTGACAGTCCAACTGATGCTCATTACACTTTAGCCTCCCACTTTTACTGTTCTGAATCTCCCAATTAGAAGGCATTCTTTGCTTTGTAAGGGAATTTGTCCTTAGTCGGGTTGAAAATGATCAGATGCAGGTGGAGTTTCTTTCGCTACGGATCAGCCTGGTAGACCCTTGGTCTACTCTGACCTATGCACCTGCCCACTTCTGTTAATTGTTTTTCAGCTTTGGCATCATTATAGCCATCAATGCCTCGATTTTACCACTCCTATATACTTTCATCATCAGAACATGTTTGAGGCAGCCTTTGCTAACTCTAGATTCTCTACTCCTGGAATGAGTAACTGATGAGCTTGCTGTTTACCCCCCAATGACCAACCAATGACTTAATTTACAGAGATGTGGAATTTCAACCCAGAAAAACATGAGACCCAGCATTGGCTGCACCAAGGCATCATTGGGCACAGACAAATGATTGCAAGAGGTAACACAGATGGGGATCTGAAGTCTGAATAGTTAGGCCGAACACCAACACATAGCCTCTGCACCTACGTTGAGTTCTGCACCTCGCAGCTACACATTCCCTTCATCATGTTTGTGGAGCCGTGGTCCATTTTCCAGCATAAGGCTCTGGACATTGATGTCTTCCACAATGACATACCCTAGCCCCCTGATGCCTGTGCTGTTCTTGTGAGCCAGTACATAAATTGGTAAGCCGTAACAGCAACGCATCAGCAGTGTGTGAAGATGGTGAGTAGCTGCCTTATGAAAATATTGTACAGTTTACACACCATTTGGCATAACATCCATGGATTGTTTGAGCAATTGTTATGTTGCTTCAAATGGCAGTAGAGTCGGAGAGTCATAGGGTCACTCCACATGACAGTCTTCTAATCAATGGTGTGAACAATCAGTGCCTCACTGGCAAAATTATGTAGACCATAAGATGTTTCCATCCAGTGCAATGTTGGATGTGGCAGTAATGGGTAAGGGAATTAGAAAGTGGCAGGAAGTGACAAACAGAAACTTCCAGTCAATGTAAGTGACGATACATGGTGAACCATCTCCCGGTTATATTTGTTTGTTGCAGTAGTCTTTGTCAGCTTCTCAGTGGCCATTTTTTGACATACTATGTCCTTCAATAAGAGGTCTCACCAAAATGCAGTGTTTGTGGGGTAGAGTTCACAGTTAACAGTTTGAATTTTTTTAATATATGCTGTCAATGGCATGATTGTAAGGCAGTTGCTAAAATTTTGTGTAGCATCAGAACTGTAGCCCAACTTGACCAGTCACATCTACTAAATTATTTAAAACTTATTTTGGCTGTATGTTTAGAGGTACAAGGGAATGAACCTATAATGTTTTAATGACACGTTTAATAGATATCTAGGCATTTTTTTTCTTTTAGGGGTCTTAATGACACTTGTCTCTTTATTTTTAATAAACTAACACTAGAACCATCTTGCTTTAGCACACTATGAGAAGTACAATGAAGTCCATATCTGCTACCTTCAGTTGAAAGTAATAAGTTATATATCTGGTGTGAAAATGCTTCTTTTTGTATTAAAAATGCATAAATAACAAACGGACCAAACCAAAATGGGCTAGTTCCTGGCTTTCACAGTTAATTCTGAATGTGATAGTCAGCAAAAGTGCATGCAATGTGCTGATGGGAATGATTTTGAAATGCTGCAACTGTAGTAAAAATCACTGACTAGGGCATAGTGTGTACAACAAATTATTGCTTGCTAATACAATCCACAAGAGTTCAGTCTGCTGGCAGCAATAAGTCCAATTTTTGATCCTGAATGCTTATTGCTGAGAAGCCTCTACCACCCATGTCTTTCCATTCAAAATTTATACCTTATTAATGCAGTTAGTTCATTCTCTTTGGTTTCCTCTATAAGGCAATGCACAGGATGGTTTATAGGTGTGGAGCCACTATTTTAAAACAAAAATACGGAGATAAACAGAATATGGGAGAGGGGCAAAACTAAGAGGCCCTGTTACCAACATGGTGGCCATTTTGGAAACCACCAGTTGGATAAAAGTCTTAATTTTTAATTGTAATTTGGTGTCATGTGACATACCAGATAAAAATTATGCTAGATAAAAATGCCTTCTTTCATTTGAGCATAGCTTTATTCATTCTCAGTTTGTCGTGTTTTGTACAGAACAAGACAAATGCTGGTGATAACATATGGAGGCACCAAGATTGTCTGCAATGTTTTATATTGTTGCTTCATCCATTCCTCATCATTACATGTAATGTGAGCACAAGCATCAATAATCCACTCCCTGTAAACTTTCTGGTCTTCATTACATTAACAATTGCCTTCAAGGGTCCCCACAGATAGAAATTTAATAGACTTCAATCTGAGAAATATGGTGGGCACTCCCCTGAGCCACCTGGGCCTATCCATCTTTGGAAACTGCATATCCAGGTATGTCTGAACAGCTTACCCATAACGAGGTAGGGCACTGTCATACTGAAAAAAAACTGGAAATATTCCATTTTCGGAAAGCAGTGACAGCAACACGTCTTCACCTAACAACCACAGATAATAAACTGCTGTTTGTGTACTCTGAATGAAAAGTGTCCAACAGAACAAGAACCCAATATTACACAGCAGACCATCACTTCTGATGTGCCAGCTACCTTCGATGATGGTTGACATCTGATTGGTGTCTGTCATTCTGTTTATTTACTTCTCTTCTCACACAGCAATTAGCCTCATCCTCAAACCATGTATCATTGGAGAATGATGATTTTTGTCCTACTTGCATGTCACCTTTTCTGCAAATTGAATCAGATAAACTGGGCTGTTATCAGTGAAGTACCACAACATTTACATTTTGTAAGTGTGCCTTTTTTGTGTGGCCAAAATTCTCATTATTGATACATGACTGACCTCAGTTTTCTACAAGAAGTGACAAGTACCACGCCCTGGATTCTTAGTGAATGATACCAGAACAGCTATTGATGTTGCTTTGCCCCTTAGCTGTTTCGAATCATTCGGTTTTCAGCTGTCTGAGCAGTCAGTTTCAAGGGATTTTGTGAGAAGTTGCACCAACGACTGTGGCTAACGGATGGTCTATCAGGGGCCATGGTTGAAATAATCTGTGACAACATGGGAGCTTCTCTGTCCTAGAACAAGGACAAGCTCAATGTGTTCTGCTTGTATTTGCAACATTTTCATTTGTCACACCTGTAACAGAGAGATGAGTCATAATTTTAGAATGACTTAAATTACACTAAAAGGAAAGGTACCATTGTTTTTCTTGTATAAGACTTTATCTACTTCATATTTCATGTGACCCTCTTTCCATTTAAAAAAATATGAGTTGCAACAATATGGCAACTTTCGGAATGGTGACCATGTTGGAAGTACCTCTCAGAAGTATTGAAGCATGCTGCTTTTATAGCTGTCCATAACTGTGAAAGTGTTGCTGGTGCAGGATTTTGTGCATGAACTGACCTCTTGATTATGTCCCATAAATGTTCAATGGGATTCAAGTTGGGTGATCTGGGTGGCCAAATCATTCATTCAAATTGTCCACAATGTTCTTCAAACCAATTGCAAACAATTGTAGCCCAGTGACAATTTGCATTGTTATTTATAAAAAATTCCATTGTTATTTGCTGCAAATGGTTTCAAATTAGCTAAACATAAGCATTTCTAGTCAATGACTGGTTCAACCGAACCAGAGGACCCAGTCCATTCCATGTAAACTCTGCTCACAACATTATGGAGCCACCACCAGCATGCAGTATATTGTTGACAGGATCCTTGGCTTTGTGGGGCCTGTGCCAGATACCAACCATAACATCAGCTCTTACCAGCTAGAATTGGTACTCATGTGATCAGACCACAGTTTTTCAGTCATCTAGGTTCCAACCAATATGGTCAAGAGCCCAGGAGTGGTGCTTCAGGTGACATTGTGGTGTTAGCAAATGCACTCGTGTTGGTTGTCTGCTACCATAGCTCATTAATACCAGATTTTGCTGCACTGTCATAATGTATACATTCATCATATATCCCATGTTGATTTCTGTGGTCCTTTCATGCAGTGACACTTTTGTGTTAGCACTGCCAACTCTATGCAAACGTCACTGCTCTTCATCGTTAAAAGAAGGCTGTTGGCCACTGCATTGTCTGCCGTGAGAGGTAATATGTGAAATGTGGTGTTCTTGGCACATTCTTGACACTGTAGATATTAGAATATTGAATTTCCTAAAGATTTCTAAAATGAAATGTCCCATGCTTCTATCTCCAACTGATTCCCGTCATGCAGCCATAATCATGTCAGAATACTACGTCTACCTGTATATGCACATACCACTATTCCATGACTTTTGTGACCTCGGTGTATGGACCATCCTGTAGTACCACTGACCATCTCAGTAATGCAATATGTGTTTCTGAATAGGATGCAATGCACTTCTTGAGTTGAAATGTCTTGAATATCACCTCCATTATACACTTTCATTCAGCCGTTTCCTATTATATTATGAGTTTTTTCATTTATTGTCTTCATAGTTACATCAAGTGAGTGATGACACCATTGTACATCTTCTGTGCTTCTATTTAAGTCCATAATCCAGCAATAAATAATGTTTAAAGGCAGCCTGAATGACACATGAATGTCATCCAGTTCTTTTTAGTTTACACAATGGTTGAGCTCATTTTGTTATTTTGTAACTTTTTAAAAACATTGTACAGATTAAAAACATTCCTACTTTTTTAAGAATTTTTATGTTCTTACAGTTTCTGAAACTCTAATTGTAAATGTTTAATTTTTCAGGAACTGTGGTGAGATGACAGGGGGAACTGATTCTGCTTGGGAGGCTGCTAGTCCATGTTCCAAAGGCTCACAAGTAAGCTAGTCATAAAATATGTGAAGATATATTTTGTGTACCAAATACCTCTTTATTGTACATACAGCTATTTATACATAGTACTGCAACATCTTTACATGAGACTGGGAAGTTATGAATGGAGTATTATCTTTATTCTTCCCCTTAGGGTATTTCACAGTGTAGTTACAACATTGAGCAGAAGGTGGTTTCATAAATCAGACCGATTTTAATTTTTTGTCTACTACAGGATAATATTTTTGGGTCAGTCTTTACTTATACCAAGTATTCAGACAAATTATTGGTTTTATATTCTAAGTGTCTTCTAACAGTTAAGAGTATTAATCATAACCTAACTGCACATGTATTCACTGATGAATTTGAGCAGAACTGAGAAATTCATAAATACAATTCTGGACTTGCATCATCAGCTAATAAACCAGCTTTGACAAAGAAAGTACTGAAATGTAGACCTAAAAACTCTTTAACAGTTTACATACAGAAATAAAATACCCGATGAGTGGTAACAGTGTTTTCAGTTGTCGTGCTCCCTCTGGTTAACTTAAGATTACTTCTCTTTTCATACATTCATGATGATTTATTACCTTTTCCAGAGATTAAATAATCTTGTATGTAATAGAACTATATGCGACAGAAAACAGCATGAGCTTATTCACCTTCGAAATAAATTACGCTTCCACATATTAAAGTCTTTTTTTTTTCTTTTTTGCTATCTTTCTTTTCTTCAATTGCTGGTTCATTTTGTTTTGTGATGCAGAAGATAGAAAATATTCAAGAATGAGTAAACCTCTTTCATTTAAAAGATGACTTGAAATATGTTGAGTCACACAGTTGCCACCTGTTACTGTAATAAATTTACATCTCTAATACACCCTGGATTGTATTGCTGAAATTCAAATTCATCCATGGTCACTGTGCTGTCTGTTGCTCTATATTTTCTCCAATCTGGTAATGTAACTTTGGTGAATATTTCAATGTAGGTTGTATGAATCATTTATTATATTGCTCTAAATTTATTATAGTAAATTAGAAATTAAGTACTACTTCTTTTAAAAAGTTGCTGCCTCTTCAATTGTAAGACAGTGCTTATGTTTGTCTGCTGTTTACTTCATTAAAATTATGTTTCTTTGGAGAACTTATCTACATACAACTGTAAATGCTGAGTCATATTTGTAGTGCATTAGTACTACCCATACAGCTTTACAATGCAAACTATTATGTGCCATGTAACTAATAAAACTTTTCAATCCCCAAGTATAGTTATTCATATAATTAGTAGAAAGAATGTCTAATGGGAAGTTTTTAATTTTATTTTGAGCTGAATTTCCCAATTTCTTGCTTGATGTTGGACAGGAACTTGTTGAATATCTTCCCACCACAGTACACAACTCCACTCTAAACTGTAGACAAGGAAGGAGGCAAAGTGAAAATTATTACTTTTTTTCTAATCTGACTCTGTAAATCATGTTTCTGCTGGAACTGTTTTTTATCATCACTGGCAAAAGACATTAACAAGTAAATGTGTTAGAAAGCAAATGTAAGAATTCCAAGATTCTCAAAAAGCCTCTACACGAGAAAAGGTTATCTATTTAACAAAGTATTCTTACTTCTTACTTTTGTTGAACAAGCACTTTATTCACTTTAAGTGAAGGGAGTGAGAGAATGCAAAACAAGCCAAGATCTCTCATGATCTCTAGATCATGTCAGAATCCAAATCAGCGTGTATATTGTCCCATATTGTACACAATTAAATCAGCGATTTAATGTTGACTCACCAACACTGCAATTACAATTCAAATGTATTATAGAAACAATAGATAATAATAGCATTAATATAAAAAACATAATTATTATAGTCATTTATTTGACATAAAACTGCTAAGCTTAATTAACAGCCATTTGCTTTCTCGCTCAGATTTTCACATAATCATTCAGAAATTCTTCGAAGGAATAATAGTATTTATGTACTAATAACCTTCATAGATTTTGTTTCAGTTGCTGTAGCTCCATGCTATGGATTTGTTTCTTTTTTAGAATATTGCAAATTTTCAAGCCCATGTGTTATGGGATTTATGCATATATCTATAATCTATGAGTGAGGAGCATGAAATTCCTCTTACTCCTAGTGCTGTATTGATGTTTCAAATTAATGTCCATGAATAATTAGAGTTAATGTATGCAAAAATAATTGGTTTATAAATGTACAAACAGGGAGCACTTCATGTTATCAAATTGCTTAACAGGGGCTATCATGATTTTTTCGTTTTTGCATTACACCGAGTCTTAACAACAGATTTTTGTAATTTTAATATTTTAGTCATTGTGCTTGTGTTACCCCAAAAAATAATGCCATACCTTATAACTGACTCAAAATAGCTGTGATAAACTATTTTCTCATCTCCATTCTAGTTGAATATAACAGAATCCTCATTGCAAAGGTCAGGCTGTTTAATTTATTTGGTTAGTACTTAATATTTCAAGACCATGATAAATTTTGGTCCAGGTGTATTCCTAAAAACTTAACACAACCTACTTCTTTCAGTTCTTGGTTTCTGTGATTAATGTGAGTTTCGTTTATCTTAAAGTTTGTAATTTTAAAGTGCAATAAATGTCTTTTCCCAATATTCAATCCTATCCATTTAGTTCGAACCAGTTTTTTAAACTGTATGGTAGATTTGTCACAGCTGAGCAAATTTGTTCAGAGTAACTGCCTTTGGCAAGAGCAGAAGTATCATCGGCAAATATGACTCAATGTGAATTATGTTAAGAGCCAAGTCATTTATAAAAAGCAGAAATAAAATAGGACACAGAATGGAATCTTGTGGAACACATTTTGAAATAATGATCCATTTAGAGAAGGAATTTCTCTTGCCTGGTGCTGTTTGTGAGAAACAACCTAAACCACTCTACGGAGCAACTCCCAGTTCTATATCTTTCCATTTTATACAGGGTATTCTCTGTTTTAACTTATTATACAAGTAGCCCCTAAGGAATTTTATACAGTGTTTCATTTTGTGTGTGACCATTAGTGTCTACTTGTGATGCTAACAGGGTATTATTGCTAGTTTGAAAGTTCATTATATGAGATTGACTACAACTGTTAACTGTGAACCACTCGTAGGCACATTCAGCTATCATCTGAACTCTGTCTGCTAAAGTTGAGTTTGGATCTTTGATTGGTATGCTTGTCATCGACAACATTGTAGTTTTTGAACTGCTCCTTAACCACTGGAAGATCATTTAGGTTAAAAAGAAGAAACATGGGGCACAGTAACAATAGTTGTGGCACTCTAAATGTTGTGACTCCTGATGAAGAGGTTAGTTTTATGCCTGTGCTAGTCTGTTAATGATACTCTTTGCTTTCTGTTATGAAAGTAAAGTCTCATCAGAGAAAAAGGGATGCCATTAACTCTCGAGTGAGCACACTTATGTATAAAGCGTGCCAGCCACAAATAACATTATGTTGTACCATTCCATTGTTGCTCTACAATTGTGAGTCCTTACTTATTCCTCCATTATTGCTTCAGTTTATGCAGTGCTAAGTTGTGCTGTCATAAGTACAAGTGAGCAGTAGTAATACAGAATAAACAGCAAGCTAGGTAAGAAAATATGTATGAACCACACAAGAAAATGAACCATATTCCTAGTTAGTGGCACAGTCCGACAATGAGGCAGTTTTATATGATGTAATCAACAATTGAATATGCAGTTGGCTGTGATCTGATGCAACTGCACTGTTTAAAGTTTATATTGTCTCATTGCTGCGGGGTAACATGTGTACATGGCACCAGACTGATGTAATGAAAGTTTATTTTATTATAGTTTAATTAAACAGTGATTTAGCTCCTATAATGTAAGTTTATTTTATCATTGTTTAATTAAACTAAGATTAAACTGAGATTTTTCTCATATACACTATGTGATTAAAAGTATCCAGACACCAAGCTGAAAATGACTTACAAGTTCATGGGACCCTCCATCGGTAATGCTGGAATTCAATATGGTGATGGCCCACCCTTAGCCTTGATGACAGCTTTCATGCTTGCAGACATACATTCAATCAGGTGCTGGAAGGTTTCTTGAGAAATGACAGCCCTTTCTTCGTGGAGTGCTGCACTGAGAAGAGGTATCGATGTTGGTTGGTGAGACCTGGCATGAAGTCAGCATTCCAAAATATCCCAAAGATGTTCTGTAGGATTCAAGTCAGAACTCTGTGCAGGCCAGTCCATTGCAGTGATGTTATTGTTGTGTAACCACTCCACCATAGGCCTGCATTATGAACAGGCGCTCGATCGTGTTGAAAGATGCAATCGCCATCCTCAAATTGCTCTTCACCAGTGGGAAGCAAGAAGGTGCTTAAAACATCAATGTAGGCCTCTGCTGTGATAATGCCATGCAAAACAACAAGGGGTGCAAGCCCTCTCCATGAAAAACATGACCACACCAGAACACCACCGCCTCTGAATTTTACTGTTGGCACTACACACGCTGGCAGATGACGTTCACTGGGCATTCGCCATACCCACACCTTGCCATCGGATCGCCACATTGTGTACCATGATTCATCACTCCAAAAAACATTTTTCCACTGTTCAATCATCCAATGTTTATGCTCGTTACACCAAGCGAGGCATCGTTTGGCATGTACTGGCGTAATGTGTGGCTTATGAGCAGCCACTTGGCCATGAAATCCAAGTGTTCTCACCTCCTGCCTGACTGTCATAGTACTTGCAATGGACACTGATGCAATTTGGAATTCCTGTATGATGTTCTGGATAGATGTCTGCCTGTTACGTGTTACGACCCTCTTCAACTGTCGGCGATCTCTGTCAGTCAACAGAAGAGGTCAGCCTGTATGATTTTCTGCTGTACATGTCCCTTCACATTGCCACTTCGCTATCACATCAGAAACAGTGGACCTAGGGATGTTTAGGAGTGTGGAAATCTCATATACAGACGTATGACACAAGTGACATCCAATCACCTGACCACGTTCCAAGCCTGTGAGTTTTGCGGAGTGTCCCATTCTGCTCTCTCATGATGTCTAATGACTACTGAGGTCACTGATGTGGTGGCAGCACAATGCACCTAATATGAAAAACGTATATTTTTGGGGGTGTCCAGATACTTTTGATCACATAGTGTATGTTACCAAGGTAACATAAACACAGCTGTTCTTTACATGTGTACAAACTGCACCGCGCATCAGCTCGTGTTACAAAAAATGGTGCACCCAGTGAAAGTTAATAAAATAACAGTTAGTTTGCCAAGTAGGATGTTGTGATCCACATATGTTGATAAGCAGTGGTAAGGTCCTTGCAGTCATTAAAGTTAAGATCATAGTATGTTGTTACTCATTACTATTTACATGACAACTGTCTCCAGTTGTCTATCATTACTTCTCACTGTCTTGGGCATCTATTAATTACATTCTACAAAAAAAGTTCCTGCTGTATTTTTGTGTTTAGTGTGAATTTACAGATTTTCTATCAACATGGGCTCCTGTCAAGGTGTCCTGATTGTATGTACAAATTGTGTATTAAGTTAGTTGGCAAATCATTGTCATCTGTGGAAATTCTGCCAAAGTGTGCAAGTTTTCCAAACTGGATAACTTGTAGTGTTATGTATATGTAGAACTTCTCCATCTAACTGCAAATACAGTTAGACTAACCATCATGGAATATATCATCATGTGTGAGTGAAGCACAAAATTGAAAGATTAATGAAAATAAATAAATGCCGATAGTGAAATGATACTGATCCAAAGCCTTCAGAATACTGCATTTTCACAATGCAGATTGGATTTTTCGTGATCACTGCTTCCATTATCAATAATATTTGTTGTAATGAAGGACACAGTTTTGATCAAGACCTGTCATTATGTTTCAACTTGGAACATGTTCTAGACTTCTGTAGCAGGAGATGTCAATGGTATGATATTTATTTCTGTTGATACCCTTATGATCATAGCTTTCTCCCAAAGGAAATTGTGGCAAATTATAGCGGAGTCAGTTTGAACAAAATGTTACTGGTGGGGAGGATACTTGCAGTTGTTGTCATTTTTTAAAAGCTTTGTCATTCTGTAGTTAGGTATTTGAAGATTTTTAGGAATAGATCATATTGATAAATCATTGTGGTATCATAGGTGACTGTGAAATGCTAGTCAGTGTTGCTAGAGACAAAAAGAAAAGCCTGCAGATAGATTATTTTGTATTTATCTCTTGCAATGTGAAATTTGGTTGACCGTATTATTCACACCTTATTTAAATACATTAAGTGTTTAAAGATTATTTGAAATAAGTGCAACGGATACTAATATGATGATGGCATGTACGCAGATCCTGTATGCATGGGCTAGAGATGCTCCAAAACTTGAGCTTCCAGAAGGAGTTGGATTTAAAGTGGGTGGCAAATCCCCTATACAATATCTTGTACTACAAGTGCATTATGCCCATATTGATGCATTTAAAGGTAAGTTTTTTCCTTACTTTTACTATCAGTGTAGTTTTAACAGTGGTAATATCAACATATTTTATATTTAAAGTTGTACTGAATGTTAAAATATCAAACCAAATAAAATACCACTGCAAAAAAATAAAAAAAAAAATTATGCAGTTGGTAACATACAAATAATTTTAATAAGCTAAAAATGAGGTTTTTTTCCCTCCTCTAGTAATTTTGGACAATAATCTGATGGTCAATATAAGGAGCACAGTAAAACTTGTATGTAACATATTCAGTGTGATGTGTGACAGATAGACATGAAAAATTTATAATTTTAAGTTTAAAAATTGTAAACTTCCTGTATTTTTCACAAAAACTGTATTTTGCACAGAAATTCAAAATATGACAATAGTTCCATTTTCCTTAAATGACAATACAAAACACTTAAACTGGATTGTAATTAATAAATACTGAGACTTACTTACAATAATGTTAATGTATTTTTCATACATGAGAACAAGATAAATGATCACAAGAATAAAATTAGTTTGGCTGATGACTTTGTAGTAAAGCGAATGAGACTATTATATAATTATTTAGGCAGAGGACCAAGATATGATTTTGGTTTTGTTTTACAGATGGAAGCACTGATGATTCAGGTATATTCCTGCACTACACTGAAAGGCCGTAAGTACAAGTTAGAGGTTGAAAGGTCTAAAATGAATTTCCTGTGATGTTTGGATTACATTCTCCATGATTAGGTGCACTATGCAATTTCAGAGTACTCTGATTTCTTAGTTTTCCTCTTTGTGGAAAGATTCACACCTTACTTACAAATTCTATAAATAAAGTTTATATAATACCAAATTCTATAATAGTTTTATATGTCAGTTTTAGTGGGTTTGTAATTAAAGTTGACAGTAACATTGGGCATGCAATGGTCTGCCAGTGGAAGTGAAATTATTTGCATTTGCACTATCTGTTTACTCTGCAGTTGGATGAATCAAAAGACAAATATCAACCATGACAACTAATAAATATGAGGCAGAATTGCAGGTTGCCACCTGCCTTCAGTAGGTGAAATGATTGTTACTACTGATAGAAACACAAAAAAGGTAAAAATGATGACATTATAGTAGCTTTCAGAGCTATTAGTTCCTTCTTCAGATATGAGAGAGGGATAAATGACAGAATGTTAAAAAGGAAAGGAAGGTAAATCACTCAGACCAGAGAATGAAGGGGACCTATTGTTTTAAAGATGAGAAAGACAGTCAATTGTAAAGTCTGTAAATTATACATATCTGACGAAGAATGAAATACCCTGTAAGTGGAGTGTTGTAAGCTCCGCGATACTGTTTGCAGATAATGCAAGACTGCAATGCTATAAGGCTCCAGTGAAATGTAGGAGGACCTGCAGAGAATCAGTGATCAGTGCAGTGACTGCTAGCTGTCAATCACTCTCAATAACAACTCTCCACATTTATATTCATCTTTCAAGTCAAATTAATTTCATTCTTGTCAAATAGATTCTTTTGAAATGCTGTCCATTTCCAGCAACCAAAGGCTTGGTTCAAGAACTAACATGGAGAGATATGCAATAAGCAACTGTTGGTGTCTGCACATTTCTATTTGCATGGCAAACTGTGACAGAATCGGCCACATGGCATTGTTTCTTCAACAATGAACTTGTTTTCATGCCTCTCCTAGTAATTCGTGATATGCATCTCTCCATTGCTCACTGAGTAATCCTCAGTTTTTTTTATCTTTATTCCCCTATTAGAAGCCAGTGTATGACTACCGTAAGTCAAAACTGTCAGTACATGCTGATGTCCACATGCTACTGTTCAATTTTTTTATATTAGAGAGCAGGAAGATGATACTAATAGTAGATTCAGACATTTTACAGATCATACAGCTACTACATCTATAATGAAGCATTGTGTAAAAAAATATCTGTAGAAGTATTCAGTCAGATCTTGATATCAATGGCACAAACAGTGGAAACTTGCTCTAAATGTTCAGATAGAAAAGTTTTGTACTTCACAAAATGCAAAAGCATAGTATCCTATGACTACAATATCAATGAGTCACAATTAGAATCAGTCAGGCCATAAAATACTTGCGTATAACCATTTCTGTCTATATGACATCGAATGATCATATAGTCTGTCATAGTAAACCGGTCGGTAGAATTTGATTTATTGGTATGATACTGGGAAAATACAATCAATCTACAAAAGATGTTGCCTGAAAAACACTCATGTGAGCCATCCTAAAATATTGCTCAGTTGTGTGGCACTCATAACAGATAGGACTTGAACAAAGAAGGGCAACATGTAAGGTCACAGGTTTGTTTTACCAGTGGGAGAGCATCACCGATGTGTTGAAAAACATGACCTACCACACATTTGAAAAGAGATGCCAACAATTCCACAAATGCCTGTCTACAGAATGTCAACAACCACCATTAAGTGAGGCATCTCAGAATACATCTTGGAATACACTACAACCCCCACCTTATCGCTTCTGTAGGGACCGTGATACAGATTTACAATACTCACAAAGGCATATAAGCAATCATTATTTCTGCGATCCACACACAAATGGAACAGGAAGATCTTAATACCTGGTACATAGTGAAATACCTTCTGCCATGTACTTCGGTGATTTTCAGAGTATAGATTAATTTGAATTTAACACAAAGCTTATTATCTAAATACTAGCTAATTACCTGGAATTGTTCAATTACTTATTTACCTACACAGTAGTACTGTGTCTCACAGATAGTAAGCTATACATATCGCAAGGTTGGTTGAAATTTCTCATGGCTTCCACAGGTGTGCTTACATTTTTACCTCATCTCTCCCCTACCCCAAACCTAGGGATATATTGGTCTCACAAAAATTTTTGTTTTCTGATAGTAAGTCATATGTATACCAAGGTTGGCTGATATTGATCTTAAGTCTGGTTTATACCAGAATGGACACAAGCAAATGTGCATCAGCGAGCAAGAACTGTCTCTGGTGTGAACTGTAGATTAGCGCAAATGAACTGCATGCAGTCACATTCAGTTTGCGTTCATTCATGTTATCCTGGTTGTCTGTCTTTTAGCAGACCTCAAAGGCAGTTTTGTCCTCTTCATTTCAGCGCTGGCAGTATAGAAAGATTTTGTCTTCTACATTGTCTGCTTTGTTGTTAATGTGAGTCGCATTATTGATAGAGTGGTCTGAAGTAAATGTAATGCTGCTGATAGATATAATAAGTGCTTCTGGGATATAAGAAATTCACAGCACAAATCCTGACGGAAAATAAATATGACTGGTAGAAAATTGTTGAAGCACTAAAGGTCAAACTGGTGACATGAGAAAGATGAGAAATTCCATTACTTGGTTGCATCAGGTGGGGACAAAGAGAATACACAAAAGCTTTGTAATCCTTTTTACTGAAAACAGGAAAAGCACAACAAATTTCTTTGAAAGTAAATGAGTGTAAATATATATTATCTGATTAAAATTAAAAATATATAAAATATATGAAATACCTGATCATTCTCATTGCTTATGTTCATGGTAGCTGTAATTATGTAGTTGGTGTATCAGTGTTATGTTAGACATTTTTGATAATAAATAAAAATGGTTTACCCAGGATTATGTTATCTGCCCTCTAACAAGTTCTATATAGCGTTTTATGATGTAGCCTGTGTGACAAGTCAGTGGGATATTTCACTTTTAATTAACCATATTTTATGACATTGTCTTCCTTATGTGTACTATAATAAAATTCTGGAAGTGCTTCACATATATCACTGCAGGCATAAGAAACTATCTGAGATGTAACAGCTGTTGAAATATGACACAATTGATAACTTAAATGCTCCCAGTTGCTAATAACTAAAATGTAAATGCTACCCTTTCTTCAGGTTATGTTGGTCATGATGAAAGTGCAGTTATGGTGTCGACAGTTTTTCTGTGACATGCAGCTGTTGGTAAGGGTGCGATGAATCATAGGAGATAAAAATGAGCAATTGAGGAGAGATGTTGATAGCCAGTGAGAATATTGTAGTTCATTTCTTTCACTTCATAAATAAAGTTAGCTGGTAATTTCTTGCTGTTGTGAGATTTATGGCATTTTCATTACATGCATACTAGTATCAAAACTTTAATTCCTACATCTTTGGAAGTAACAGCCAAATACTTCCGAGACCCAACAAATTAATACAAGGAATTATTCACTTTTTGGCAGCCGTGAAAGAACATAGCAGTGTGAATAGCTTTTTCATGTCATAACAGTGTGTGACTTCGCAAGTGCACTTTTACGTAAATGTTGCTGTTAGTTATTGTTAGTTACTGCTGCTCATTTCATTGCTCGCAGCAATATAAGCTGTGCACTTAGATTCCTGCCTAACCTCACATTCAGAAATCGTGTTGTAAAAAACAGCAAAGTATTTTTGACAATGAGGCTGGAAGTACGACTGCTGCTTATTCAGCATGAGTGTGTAAAGCAGCAGGGGTATTAGTGTGCTACAATGAATACTCCAATGCTCAAAGTGCACTTTTGAAGCTAACTGTATTTATGAAGTGAACGAAATGAAGGAAGACATTCTCATTGGCTACCGGCACCACTTGCGATCGGTTGTCTTGATTTCCCATTGTCATCATAGTGTTACCAACAGCAGCACATTGTGTAAAAACTGCAGGCACAGTAAGTGAACTTTAACCATTGGTCACAAGTAATTTGTGTTAAATATTTCTTTTCCTGTATACCATTTTGCTTACTTTGCCAAAAACAGTGTGCTTGCCATGCAAAATATTATTGAATATCCAAGTTTTGCATTTCAGCTCTAAGTATATAGTGGTGTATCGTGTATGCTAATGAGCAGTGCCAAAAAACAATAATGCAGCATTCATAAGCCATGCTCATTATCTTGTGTTCCCTTTAGTTCCATCAAGTACAACCACTTGCTCAGATACAAGTGAATGGACGGGAACATTGGTGAAATATTTGCAGTTGTTCATTTGCTTGTGTTGCTTCAATTCGTTTTCATGTAAACCAGGCTTTAGACTACCTCAGTTACACCTTGCCTATCATCTCTTTCCATCACCATCACTACCACTCTAAGTAGTTAAATTTCATCAGGGATGTAACTGATCAGTGTAGTGATTCCAAATAATTATGAGCTTGACACGAATATAATCAGTTTCAATTATTTTTTCAATTTGGCCTCTTCACAACAATATCTCTCCCCTAGGGACAACTGTGTCCTTGCACTAAATCAAACGTGTGGCATGTTTGCTTGCAATTAATCTGGGAATTGAAAAGATATGGTAGAACACAATCACACAATTTTTGTAGGTATTTATACTGAACCACTTTTTCAACTATCTTGCTACAACAGCTGATTTGAATTCTGTAAGTATTTTGTACAGAGAAACTGATACAGTATGTTACCAACTAAACAAGAAAAATTCTTAAAATCTCACCAAGGTCTTCCTTGGCCTTACATGGGGAATTCCAGATATCGTTTCTGTTTTACTCAATGATTTTCCATTGATTACTATGTACTGTGACCTCCCTGAGTGAGAGTAAATCTAGGATCAAGTCACACAGCTGAAGTGATACTCCATAGACACACAATTTGATTAGAAGTTTCTTGTGAGGAATGGTGTCAAAAGACTTCTGGAAATCTAGAAATATGGAAGTATTTTGAGATTCTCTGCCAATAGCACTCATTACTTGGAACAGATAAAGAGTTAGTTTCACAAGCTCAGTATTTTCTGACTCTGTGCTGACTGTGTGTCAGTAGACAATAGCGAATTAATCTCATTTCCTTTCTTGAGTATTGGTGTGAACTGTGCTAGTTTCCAGTCTTCAGCTTTGATTGCTAAGTATGGGACAATTGTATGAGCATACTGTGAAAGGAACCTTATTGGTATGCTATCTAGACAAGAAGACTAGCTTTTGTTAAATGCTTTAAACTGTGTCTCATGTAGGCAGATGTTCTCAGTTCAAATTTTGGTGTATTTATTTTGACTCCTTTGGTGAAGGAATTTTGGGAAACTTGTTTAATAACTCAGCTTAAGTTATGCTTTCATCAGATATATGATAATGAATGATCATAACCTGACATTCAGGACAATCACACAGAACAAGGTCCTAAATCAAACTGACTTTCGTGGAGTCCATCCAGATATTGCACTCAGTTGTGTGTGTTCTTTGGTCAGAGGTGTTACTTGTGCTGGTGTCCACACAGAGACCATGCCCCTTAGTTGGAGCATCAGGAAGAAGATCAGTGGTCGGTGGGGGTTGTCGTGCAGGTGGGTTGTGCACTTGACCAACTATGCCATGGCTAGCTGCCGATCAGAACACAGCTGGACCATTTTGTTGTGGACTGGCCTGCAGCACTCGTGGTGCACAGATGGTAGTGTGCAAATGATGATGAGGGTGATGGGGGTCACTGTACAGAGGTTTGCGTGGTGCAGGCAGTGGTGGGGGCTGGGGCAGCTAGGATGGTGCATCAGGAGGAGTATCTGAAGTTGGGTGCGATGTGGTGTGCTATAGCTGTCATTGTGGTTCCCCTGAGTCTAATACAGTGACTAATCCACCTGTTGACAAATGTGAAGATATATCAGCATAACTGATGCTTGTAGGTAACTGGTGTGTGTGTGTTTTGAGTTTCACAAAATCATCATGGCAGGTGTCCACTATCACATCATAGTCTAGAAGTTCCACACAGATGTTCTGTGGATAAAAGTATTTCGTGTCAAGTTTGATGATGACTGGTTCCTCAGAGTCTGAATTAGGCTTCCGTAAGTCAAAGGGCAAATGACTGCTTGGCTTGTTGTCCATTTTTGTTGGGTCCATGTCTCACATAGCTGTGTGTTTTGCATAGAACCTATGCTGATTTTAGGTGACTTAAATAGATTGTCTTTGCTTTTCCATTGACCAAAATTTTGAATGTGTGTTTGTGTGTCCCATTTTAAAACTTCATATGGGTTTGAGTAGGATGGCTGTAAAGCTGGCCAGACCATATCATCCTGTAGCATTACAAATTCAGTTACTCATTGCCCTGTGTGTGAAAACTTTCGGACTGGTATGACAGGTAGGTGGTGGCACTGCACATGGCTGTTCACGCACTGGGCCAATCCTGTTAAGTCTACTGGTTCAAGGATGAACTCTGCCAGGGGTGTGACTATTACTCCATAGAAGATTTCTGCTGGTGATTAGTATAGATCTTCCTAGGATGCCATATGAACATCTTATAACACTCATGGCAAGGCTTTGGCCCACAGACCTCTGTGGGACGAGTGCAGCTTGTAGGGTTCTGTGTCATCAATCCACAAGCCCATTACTCTGAGGGTGGTATGCAATCATATAATTATGCATAATGCTGCAGAGGTTGCAGAGTGCCTCGAATAGAGCAGAATCAAATTGTCTTCCCTGGTCTGTTACCATCATTTCAGGGCAGCCAAACTCAGCTATCCAAGTGTCAATGACTGCATGAGCTGTTGACTCTCCAGTAATGTCTCCAATGGGGACTGCTTCCACTCAATGAAACATCTATCAGTAATTGAGGGATCTCTAACTTTCTGATACCAGAAGGGGGCCAACAAGATCTAGGTGTATGTGTTGAAAACATGCTTGTGGTGTATAAAAGTATCATAGTGGGGATTTCATATGACAGCCAACTTTACTGCACTGGCATGGCAAGATTGGTTGTGCCCAGGTGTGACACTCTCATTAAATTTTTGTCCAAATGAAACATTCGGTGAAGAACTGTACTTTTGGCCTGACCCCTGGGTCTGTCAGGTTGTGTAATTGTTTGAAAATCATGTGGCACATGGATGTGGGGACTGGTGGCTGAATTTTGTTCAGAGACACCTTGCATAGTATTTGGCCATTAGTCCTGGAGACTGTCAGCTTTTCTTTGTGGAAACTGGTGTAATAACTGTTAATAAGGCCATAAAGGTAAAGTCATGGTTCTGCTCTTCCACTAGTTTGTCGTAATCTAGTTGTCAAGAAATAACATTGATCTGTGACAGGAAGGCTCCAACAGTGTTGTCGGTGCCATGAAGATGGTGCACATCAGTTGTATATTGCACAATAAGGTCGAGATGACAGAAGCAGTGAAGACTGATGTCTTTTGAGGGGTACCATGTTTCATCTGCAAGTGGCTTGTGATCCATATCGATAACATGTCTTCCTTCAATATCTTCTCTAAAATATCTGACAGCTTCATAGACAGTGAGTAATTCACTATCAAATGTGGACCATTTCGAGTAGCAGCAGTTCTGACAGTGAGCTGTGCGTAGAGTGTGGAGGGGAGGTGGGGGCAAAGTGTTTGGTTTTGTGAGGCAGAATTTTGCTACTGTGAATGTTTTTTGCATTTTTTCGGCCCACCCTAATTTTTTTCTTCCATATTTGGCCTGGCGAATGTCTCAATCAGGAGGGCGGACGAGGGTGGGGGTCTTGTATTGCTGCCATGTGTGGCAGGAGATGCTTATAAAAATTTATGCCGCCTAGAAAGCACCATAGATCATGGTAATTCTGTGGAAGTGGTAACTGTTTAATGAGTTTCATTTGTTCTGAGGAAGGTTTTATCCCTTGAGGCATTCAGTGCATGTCTGAGAAACGTTATTTTGGCTTTTCACAGTTGTGATTCATCCTCATTTATGGCCATGCCAGTGTCTGTAGGGCAGTGAGAAATAGTTAAAGATGCTGTTCATGATCATGGGGATGGTAGAAAATATTAAGATATCCTTCAGGTAAGCATAACGAAAGTCAAATATCAAGAGAACTCCAGAAATGAATAGCTGCCAAGTTTCAGCTGCGTTCTTTAGCCTTAAGGCATGAATAGGAAATAAAGTGTGAATGGTGTCATTATTGCAGCCTTAGAGATGTCATCTGGGCTCGTGGGTATTTGGAGGTAAACTCCTCTGGTATCAAGGATGCTGAAAATAGTGGCGCCCACTAGAGAGTGTGTAAAGCCATGAATGCATGGTATTGGATAGCTGTTGTGTATCGTTAAAGAGTTGTGAGCTCTGTAATGACACAGAGTCTCATATAACTGTCTCTTTTTGGTACAAGTTTTATTGGGGAATCCCATGGGCTGCCATGACTGCAATAGTTCATCAATCACCACTTTTGTAGGGTGTAAGTGTGTGGGTGGTAGCCGGTGTGCTTTGTGGTGGACTGGCAGACTGAGGGTCATGAGAATTCTGTACACCGTAATGTTGTGGATGAGGCATTGTTTAAACTTGTGCTGGGTTGGTTGGGGAAATGGTACACTCACCTGATGCAGTGAGAGATGGGGCAAAGTGCCCCATACTGACGTGTGTTCAACATGGTGTGTTAGGTTCATTAACTGCTTAGCTGTGGGTCATAGTGGTGGTGAGACATGGTTGGCCAGAGTGGGTGTAGTGGAAGTAGTGCTGACATCTGTTATGTGAAGGGTGAGCAAAAGGCCCTCACATTCCCCATGCACATGCACGAGTGCAGCAGAAAATGTTACATGTGCGCTGATGTAGCACTGTGTTGTCAAAGTGGAGTGCATCTGATGATTTGCTGGTGTCCAGAGAAAGCTGGTGTGTCATGATTAGGTTCTTGCATCCTTGTAACACACTTCTTTATGTTGTTATGTGTCATTGCCATGCTGATACCCAGTGGGGTATGAGGTAGTTTCTGATGGACGAGGAGGTATTGGGGTGAAGAGCCCCAGGATGAGTCATCCGATGTCATGATGTAGAAGTGCTGCATCTTTTAAATCTGATAAAATGTAAAAGTGCTGTAGGAAGAAGATTGCTACCACTGGTAAACTCACATCAGTAATGAAGAAGGTCCGTGGAAACCATTGATCTGAGCTTAGTTCTCAGGTACAGTTAGTGTTCCATGCTCGGTGGTATGCAAGTCATTTGTAGAATAGAGTTGTAAGGATGTTGTGCCCAGTAGTGTTGCATTTATGCCCTCCAGTACCACACTGATGTCTGACCATGTATCAGTGAGGAAGTATTTACATGTGGCTTCAGTCAAATATATAGAGCCTTCCACCTGACAGTGGGAATGGCATGGATAATGTTTGTCCCATGTGTTGTGAGAGTTGGTGGCTTGATGTGTTGGCATGGGCCGGTGCACCTACTGCGGCCTGCATTTGGTGTTTGGGCTGCTGCAGGGAGATCAGCAGTTAAGTGTGATGTTGCCAAACTGCACATGATACCAATAATTCTGTGACCTTGAGGCAGTGGAGCCACTCAGTGCATCATTGCTGACTAGGTTTGTGGTGGTGTGTGAGTGCCATGCAGGTCGGTGTTTGGGTGGGGTTGATGATGTCACCGTAGTGCACTTTTGACACACATCAGAGTGGTTCATTGCATATGGTGTTAGACTGAGCCTTAACAGTGTGTGGAATGTTATTGGCCTCAGCACTGATGTGTTGTCTATGCTGTAGCGCCATGAACATTCTGTCCGCTAGGCACAGCTTCTTCTCTAGCGGCCCTGCCTCATGAGCAACTGTGGTGAGTTGTATCATGGGCATTCAATAAGTAATGCATCACAGATTGAAAAAAATTAGGAATTTATTATGGGATATCATAGAATATTCTCAATTCAGCCCCTATAGTTTCTGAAGTTCCAGTAGCTCATGGCACTATATGTAGCCTTCAAAATGGCATATGTAATGGACGTGTGTTTCAAGCAGAACACTGTCATGGAGTTTCTTTTTGTGAAAATCAGATGATTGCAGATAATTATAGGAGCTTGCAGAATGTGTACGGAGAGTTGGCAGTGAAGAAAGGCAGGAGGAGCCGTTGGGAGAGGCATCTGTCATAATCAGAGCAAGGTTGCACAAATCTGTCCGACCTCCTATGTGCCAGCTGACCACACACAGCTGTGACTCCTGCAATGTTGGAACATGCAGACACACTCATTGGAGGTGATGGATGGATCACAATCGAACACCTTGCTGCACTAATGGATGTCTTTGTTGGTAGTGCTAACATGCTTGTCCACCAGTTGGGTTACTCAATGGTGTGTGGCACAATGAAAGATGTGGCATAATGTTTGGGCTAAAGAAGAGTGCACTCTGTGGGAAGCAGTACATGAATGATGGGGAGGTTATTAATGCAGCAAGATGTTGGCTCTGACGTTGACCAGTAGAGTGGTACTATGCAGGCATAAAGGCTCTTTCAGTAAGCTGGCATAAGGCCGTCACATCGAACAGACATTATCTTGAAAAAAAGGGTATGTTAGCCAAAACTCTAGGGTATAATGTGTTGTCTTAGACTCCTGAATGAAACCAAACTGCTTTAAGAAAAATGTATTGCATTAGTAGCTGAACACTTCTTGTAGCTGGGCAGGAAGCTTGACAATCCACAGCATCCATAATGCAGTGTCTGGCGTGAGGTTTGCATAGAGTAATGTCCATAACCAGTGCCACAGCTGGGATGACATCTTGTTGGTTGGGTCATCATTATTTCCTATTTCAGTTGTTGTTCTGTGGTGAGTAACAAGCATTGGGGCAAGTCAGATTTTGCCACTTCAGATTTGTTTTGTTGGGGCAGCACAGGGATGACATAACTGATAATTTCAGCTTACTCTAGTAAGTGGCAAATTAATGTCACAAAGTGAGAGTTCTTATCCAAAATTCTCAATGAAGTAAACATGCATTTTACTGTTGCAAACCAAAGTGCTGATTGTTCCAGCTGGAACAGCGACATCTTGTGTTGTGTCCTGAGTCTCTGAACTGAAGTATGACAGAGTTGTGGTTGCACTGAAGTTGTCATGCAAAATGGTGTAACTGGCAAAGTATCATGGAGCAGTCATGGCATGGTTGTGAATCCGGTAATCATATCTGGGTAGTGTGTGGTCTAATTCACTGCGCCGTATGTAGCAGTTGTTTTTCCTAACAGTGTTTGCAACATGGTTGACAAGGTTGGCATGGGAGTCACATTATTGTTCATATTTAGTCTGACCTGTCCTGCTGAATTGTGAACTGATGCACTTGATGTTGAATCTTATATGAACTCAAACAGTAGACTGTTTGATGGTGGCCATTGTCAAGTGCCAGAGTACGTGTCATTATGAGGAGCAACATCTGTGGTTCTATTTATTGGTGTTTGAGCACTGATTGACAGTTATTACACTGATGATGCACATCAATCCCACTAATTGTTGAGGTATGGCCTCCAGGGGCTCGTGATGTGGTGCAACCAATGCAAGATGGCTGCACTGTTACTGCGTATTATCACAATATTGAATGAAATGGCTCCCCCGTCATGTTATGCTTTGGGTCACCAATGTAGTAGCTTTCCATATTAGGTGCAAGGATTGTACCAATAGTGGAGACAACATATTTATAAGACATTACTGCTTTTTGCTCATAACCCTACATACAAGACAGCCACATGCTACAAGGTTCTAAACCGAAACGACTTCTTTGGAGTCCACCCGGATATTGAACTCAACCAAGTTTGTGCTCTGGTTAGAGGTATTACTCATGCTGGTGTCCCAATGACTATATTTATAAAGGACACACACACATTCATACCATACAGAGCCAAGAGAATAATCAAATTGGTTAACAGCAAATAGCTTAACCCTTAAGTTTTCAGAATCTCATATTTTCCAATTCCCAACAGATAATAATGACTTACAGGGGTCAGAAGTGGAGATGAATGGCCATACATTGATTGAGGTTCCATATGTTTCTAGTCATTTAGATGGATAATAAACTGAGGTGGCAACAGCACACGGATGAGCTAACCAAAAAGCGCAATAATGTTTACTTTGCCCTTAGAAATCTCTGTCATTGTGCTGACCTGCAGACAAGATTGCTAGCATGCTTTGCATATTTCCTCAGTATTGCCCTAGGGCATGATCTGAACCAATGGAACTAAGGTCAAAAATATTTATCCTATAGAATCATATAGTAGGAATATGATGTGAAGTTATAACTGAACAACTTGAAAAAGCCTCTCCAGGGAACTAGAGTCTAACACTCCCATACCAATACAAGCCCCCACTCTGTAATGCTATTTGTGGTTAATAAAAAGAGGGAATTTAGGATGAACTCCACAATTCACTACCATAGTACTAGAAATAATTTCCATACAGACTATGCATCCCATTCTAGGTTTCAGAATGGAGTCTTACACTGTGGTGAAATGTCACCAATAGACACCAGGCAGGAAACCAAAAATCCCCAAATGTTCAGAAAGAATGTAAAAGAGTAGCTCATTAGATAATCCTTGCAAAATTTCTCAGAACACTTGGACTCAGTTATGTAAATTCCAAACAACTCTAATGTTTGTATTAAACAGATCGTGACTCTGAAAGTATATCAACAACTGGGGACAGTCTGTGTAAATTAAATGCTTTGTTTGAAGTATTACATAAAAAGAGAAGCTGAGTAATGTAAGAGAAGAAGCAGTGGCTTTTTCTCCTAATATACAGATATGAAATAACCTAGAAGTAATTCCCATAATTGCCAGAGCATAATTTGTTATTAGTGTAGTAGCGTGCAGTGGCTGCTTCTGCCTGTTAATGTATAAACTGACTTTTTCCTCATCATTGAAAATTCTCAATATGGAGTTTATGAAATGTGATGTGTATGTGAGAGTGATTGATTGACTGAGTCAGTTGGTCAGTTAGTCAATCAGTCAATCATTTATTTATTTTTGGTCCTATAGATCATACAATTTGTACAGCAAAGCACACCATAACATAGGACTAGTCAATTTGAAAATTATGCTAAGATGGTGTATGATGAGAGATGACTGTAGTGGTACATAACTCACATAACAGAATACATATAGGATATATAGACAAAATATAAAAAAGGTGGGGTGTGATGAGAGATGACAGTGTTGGTACATACTACACATAGCAGAATACATATAAAAGATACAGACCAAATATGAATAACACACAATAATTAAATTATCTTACTAAGTAGAAATACCTACAAGTGAATAGACAGCTTATTACAAGTAATTAAAATTTTGTGGTACATACTTCACATAGCAGAATACATATGTGAGATACAGGACTGACAAAGGACCCAAACATATCTGTGTGAGAAGCAGTCAAGAGAATAAATAGTGGAACTAGTATTACAACTAATTCACAGCAAACAACTTAATTAATAATATTGAAAAAGCACACTAATTTGCCCCTTGTGTCATGAATTATTATTTTTTGTTGCCTGGGTTTGGGGTTATTAGCCCATTGTCTAGCAGTACTACCTAACAATCTGAAATGTAGATCACAAAAATAAATGGTGAAAGAAGTGGCAAATAAATGTGTTTAAATCAAATAATGACAACAACAGGTTGGAATATCGACAATATAAGGAAAAGAAAATTGCTACCCACTGTAAAGACGACATTGAGTCGCAGCCAGGCTTAACAAAAAGATTGTTACACATTTAGCATTCAGCCAAAGCCTTCTTCAAAATAGGGAATACACACACATTGACACACAAGCAAGCACACCTTACATACACATCACCGCCGTCTCTGACAGCTTGTGTTTTAAGCATAAATGAATTAACCAAGTACCCACTGTTAAATCAACGAAATTATTAACTCGTAATTGTTGTGACAGTGCCACGACATTTAACAGTGCCGCCACGACAGTATGCGCAAACGGCGATAGAGGCACTCCACAACTCGGCTGAGCACGGGAGCGCCACCTAGCTACGAACGGCGCCGGCCGCATGTCACGGCACGGCAGTTGAATAAGAGATACTGAGTTGTTATCATGTAACGAGCTATTGTTTCTAAGTGAGTGTGTTTGAATATCCACGCAATTATTGGTGATTAAAGGTTATAACACTTTTTGGCGACGAGGATGGGATATTTTCACTGCGTTGTCGATTTGTGTGTTCGTGACGGGGCAGACATGGAACAGCTTATGCAAGTGCTCATTGAACAACAAACACAGCTGACAGCTGCTATTCAGGCACAACAAACACAGCTGACGGCTGCTATTCAGGCGTTGTCAATGTCGCTTACTCATCGTCTGTCTTCCTCTTCTCCGGCTCCATTCCCTCCTTACGACAAGGCCGCTGAAGATTGGGAGGATTATGAGAAGCGTTTGCGGCAACACTTCTTGGCTTTTGGCGTTGTCGACGCTCCTATGTGTAAGTCGTTATTTCTATCTTGGATTTCCCCACTACTCTATCAGCTGATATCTCAGTTAGCCCCTCTGTGGGAACCTGCCTCTCTATCCTTCCAAGAAATGTGTGACTTATTGTCTAACTATTACCAAAAAAACACGCACGTTGTTGCCGCCCGCGTGGCGTTCTACCAGTGTCGTAAACAGCCCCATCAATCTTACCGGGCTTGGGTGGTGGAACTACACGGTCTGAGTAGGAAATGTCAGTTTGTCACGGACACTCATCATGAGTCTTATGCTGATTCAATGGTTAGAGATGCTATTCTATGGCTTGCTCCTGATAAAGAAGTTCGGCAACGTGCCCTACAACTGCCAAACCCGTCGTTGTCGGAAGTTCTAAGCATTGCTCAATCCTTTGAAGTGTCTCACGCTGCTGGCGCGCAAATAGACGCATGGTGTGATGTAGGCGCTGTACAGTCAACTTTCAACACGGACAATTTGCCTGTTTCACCGGAGAACGAAGATGTGGCGGTGGTTCACTCGTGTAAACAACGTCACGTTGGGCCGTAACGCTCGCAGCAAAAACAGCACAGAAGCAGGTTCGTTCCACACTTGCTTCTTGTCCATGTTGTTTCGTACAGCATGACCGGGCCGCATGTCCAAAACGTTGGCCCACATGTAATTCATGTAGGAAAAAAGGCCACATTGCTTCTGTGTATCAGTCCCCTAAAGTACCTGTCGATGAGGACGAGGCATCGGACATGGATGTTAACTGTGTGCTTTCTCAAACAAATAAGTTGTTTATTACTGTTCGTGTTCCGGATAAAGACATTCGCATGCAAGTGGACACTGGCTCTGCAGTAACTCTCATTAATTCTCGCACGTATTTGGAGTTGGGCTCCCCTCCCTTGTCTCCAGTTACGCAAAATCTGAGAACTTATAATAAACAGAAAATTCCTATCATTGGCCAGTTTGATGCTTCCACTACCTACAAGTCTGTTGTTAGGCCCCTCATGTTTTACGTGGTGGATCATGCGGGCACTGAAAACCTGTTCGGTTATGATGCTTTCCAGTTGTTCGGATTCTCCATATCTGAGGATATTCCGTATCAACAGCTGGATGGATTGTGTTCTGAATTTTCGTCCGTGTTCTCTGCTGGTCTGGGTCGTGCCAAGGATTTTGAAGCCCACATTCCTCTTAAACTTACAGCTCGCCCTAAGTTTTTCCGGGCACGCCCTATTCTGGTGGTGTTGCGTGTACCTGTCAAGGCTGAGATAGACAGGTTAACAGCTTCAGGGATTCTCCTTCCTGTTACCTCCAGCGAATGGGCATCGCCAATCGTGGTGGTTTCTAAACCAAACAGGAGTCTGCGATTGTGTGGTGATTTTAAAGCCACTGTCAACGCTCAGAGCCTCATTGACACTTATCCTCTTCCCCGTCCTGAGGAGTTATTTACCAAGCTCGCTGGGGGCCAGTCCTTTTCCAAACTTGACTTATCAGAGGCGTACCATCAGTTGCCATTGGATGCTTCTTCCAAGGAATTTCTCGTCATCAACACTCATTGTGGGTTGTATCAGTACCAGTGGTTACTATTTGGCGTCGCTAGTGTGCCGGCCATTTTTCAGCGGTTTTTGGAACAGCTCACGGCTTCCGTTCCCGGCTGCATAAACTATCTGGATGACATTGTTGTTACAGGGGCCTCCACTGAGGAGCACCTTGGTAATTTGCGTTCACTGTTTCGGGTTTTGCATTCGGCTGGGTTGAGGTGCAATCTGGACAAGTCACAGTTCTTCCAACCCTCCATTGTGTATCTTGGTTTCCACTTGTCCCATGAGGGTATATGTCCTCTACGTCAGCATGTTGTGGCCATTAACGCTCTACCCCGGCCGTCTACGGTCAAAGAACTTCAGGCGTTTCTAGGCAAGATTGCTTATTATCACAAATTCATTCCATCCGCAGCGGCGGTAGCTCATCCTCTGCATCAACTGTTACGCAAAAACATCCCTTTCCGTTGGTCCAACGAGTGTGAGCAGGCTTTTGTCCACCTGAAGGCTCATTTGCAGTCGGTGCCTTGTCTTGCCACATTCTGTCTGGGTCAGCACTTGGTTCTGGCAACTGACGTGTCACAGTATGGCCTAGGGGCTGTTCTCGCCCATCGGTATGAGAATGGGTTGGAACGACCCATTGCCTATGCTTACAAGACCCTCAACGAAGCGCAACGGCGTTACTCTTAAATCGAAAAGGAGGCGCTCGCTATCATTTATGCTCTAAAAAAGTTTGGCGTTTTTTTGTATGGTTCTAAGTTTCACCTCATCACCGACCACAAGCCACTGGTGTCTCTGTTCAGCCCATCAGCATCGCTTCCGGATAAGGCAGCTCACCGCCTGCAACGTTGGGCCTTATACTTGTCTCGTTTTCACTATGAGATTCACTATCGCCCCACGGCCCAGCACGCCAATGCTGACACATTGTCGCGATTGCTGATGGGCCCCGACCCGATTTTCGATCATGATGAACTACTCTGTTTCCACATTGATGAGGAAGAATGTCGTGTGGTCGAGGGTTTTCCACTTACAGGTTCGCAGGTGGCGTCGGCTACTGCACGGGACCCGGTCCTGCGTCAGATGATCGGTTTTGTTCAACGGGGTTGGCCGGGCAGGACCAAGGGCCGGGCATCAGATCCCCTTTGCAACTACCATGCCTTGTGCCTTCGTCTGTCTGTTCGTGATGGTGTTGCTCTTCTGGCCACGGACGGCGCATCTCCACGGGTCGTGGTGCCAGCCTCTCTTCACACAGATGTTCTCAAACTGTTGCACGAAGGCCATTGGGGTATTTCTCAGACTAAGTCCCTGGCCTGCAGGCACATTTATTGGCCCGGTATTGATTCGAACATCGCCCACATGGTTGCTGCGTGTGGTCAGTGTGCTCAACAACTGGCTGTACCTCGTACTATGCCCTCTCCGTGGCCTGATCCGCTGCAGCCATGGGAACGGGTGCACGCTGACTTTGCCGGCCCCTTCCTCGGTACTTATTGGCTACTGTTGATTGACGCCTTCTCAAAGTTTCCGTTTGTTGTTCGATGTCCGTCGCCCACCACTGCGGCGACGACGCTGGCTTTGTCCAAAATCTTTGCGCTAGAAGGTCTTCCATCCACGATCGTCACAGACAATGGCCCTCAGCTCTCTTCGCAGGCCATCTGTGATTTTTGTACTGGACAAGGGATTCATCATGTTACAGCACCGCACTTCGATCCGCAATCGAATGGGGAGGTCGAGCGCCTTGTCCGCACTTTCAAAAGCCAGATGAAAAAATTCCTTAGTGATTTTTCCGCAGATGACGCTCTGCTGCAATTTCTGAGTTCTTATTGCTTCACGCCTCTGGGTGATCGCAGCCCTGCTGAACTCTTGCATGGCCGCCAACCGCGCACTCTACTGCACCTGCTTCACCCTGTCAGGCCTTGTGCTGTGTCCCCTAGTGCGGGAAAATACTCAGTGGGTGCCGACGTGTGGGCACGAGGGTATGGATCTCGCCCTGAATGGATTCCAGGGGTGGTCAAGGCTCTTCGCGGCCGCCGGCTTTGTGAAATACGTACGGACGACGGCATGGTTGTTCGCTATTACGACCAGATGCGCCCACGAGTGGTGGCCACGCCGGTGCCACCGCCCCTTCCTTCGCTTCCACCAGCCCGAGAAGCCAGTCCTATCATTGCTGCTGATCTACCGTACATGTTGATGCAGCCACTTCTGAGTACGCCGGAACCGGCCCCAGTTGTGACACCACCTTCTCTAGGACCCATCTCGCTGGACCACACCCCCAGGTCCACGACACCTATGGATGCTGCTCCGGAGTTTTCACCCATCATCTCGTCCAGGAGGCACGTTCCACGCACGAGCTTCCGTCCTGGACATTTTCGACCATACTCTCGTGTCTCTCCGCGGGATCTTCTCAGGGCCTCACAAGAGGCCATGGATGTCTTCGCACTATCCATGTCTCCAAGGAAGTGAGTGTTTTTTTTTTTTTCAAGGGGGGAAAAGTGTTGTGACAGTGCCATGACATTTAACAGTGCCGCCACGACAGTACGTGCAAACGGCGATAGAGGCGCTCCGCAACTCGGCTGAACGCCACCTAGCTACGAACGGCACCGGCCGCATGTCACGGCACGGCAGTCGAATAAGAGATACTGAGTTGTTATCATGTAACGAGCTATTGTTTCTAAGTGAGTGTGTTTGAATATCCATGCAATTATTGGTGATCAAAGGTTATAACAGTAATCTTACTCATACTACTCAGTTCCAAATAAATAGAATTGATTTACAGTCCCAGACAATTAGAACTGATTTAAAAATATCTGTAAAAGCACTCAATGGACATTCACTAGATGTGTGTAAAATTCCTAGAAATTTAGATGGACAAAATTAAGGTGGCACAATCAAGAATAAGTTAGCTGAAGAGATCAGTTCTACCTGGTTTGCAGTTACAAATCTTTCTCACTATTTTGACCTGTACACAGGGTTTTTGACGTACTTTCACATAATACTACTCTATGGCTCAATCATAGGTAGCAAAAGAAAACTATTGAACGATGGAAAATCCAGTATTGTGAGAAGGAAAATTGTCACTCACCATATAGTGGAGATGCTGAGTCGCAGATAGGCACAACAAAAAGTTATCTATTATAAAGAAGCATTCACTAAGACTGTTTTCTGTGGTTGATAGCTGAACATTTTGCAGAAGCCTCTCCAGACTTATATGTCTTATATTTGCTCTCTAATGGTGTTTTTGATTACTAATAAGAGTGAATTCCAAAGAGATTTTGCATCCCTGTCTTAGGTTCAGATCAGAGCTATACATTCTAGTGCTAAAAGACTTAACCAGTTCCTGGAAAAGATGTAAGGCAGGAAATTGGACCCTCCTCCCTCCCTCCCCCTCCCCCAAGATATTTAAATTTTGAGCAACAGTACCTTATTAGCCATTCCTTGTATACTTTATCAAAATATTTTTCACTCAGGGGTGTAAACTCCAGTTAACACTAATGTTCCTATTGGTTTTAAATATTCCAGTATATGGACAATTGATAACTTTTACCGAAATCAGTAAAATAATGTTTAGTAAGAAATAGATCACAACAGTTGAGTCATTTAAGAGGAAGAACAATGTTGCTACTTTTGACCTAATACATAAAAAATATGATGTAAAGTGCATTAAAAAAAATAATCTAGAAACAATTCCCATAGTTAATAATGTTAGTAGGTGGAGACTAGTTGTAGTAGTAGTGGGGATATTGGTGTATAAGTATGTCTCATCCACAGTGACCAACAAGGAGTCTGGTGGTAATGGGACAGGAGCTGTAGAAAGGCAGTGAAGGAAGAATGGGATCTTACAGACAATAGTTTGGAGGTGTCTGTCAACAAAGGCAGAGGTTCATTCTGTGGGAATATGGCATGCAACCACAATGGTATGCTCAATAGAGAGCAGATTAAAGGTAGGAGTGAGTGGGGTTGCTGGTATGAGAAGGAAGAAGATGGATTCCAGTGTCGGATTTTCAGATAGATGCAAGGTCTTGAGGAGCTGCTGGAGGTCCTGTTAGTCTTCTTGAGATTGTAGTTGTAAGGTTTGTATGCAGAGGTGTGGGACAGTTGGTGGAGGCACTCAGCCACACAATGATTCATGGCCATGGTGGAGTCTTTGTCTGCGGCAAGGATGATAAGGCCTCGATTGTTTTTCAGATCACAGATAGCAGAGTGTTCTGTAGGAGTGATGCTGGACTGACTAAGGGGGTTTTAGGAAAGAAAGGTGAGGCCAGGTGAGAAGTGAAGAAGTCTTGAAAGATTGCCAGGGATGACTGGATGGAAGGCCGTGCAGAGTGGCTGTATGGTTAGAGGCGCCATGTCATGAATTACGTGGCCCCTCCTGCCGGATGTTCGAGTACTCCCTCGGGCATGGGTGTGTGTGCTGTTCTTAGCATAAGTTAGTTTACGTAGTGTGTACGTCTGGGGACCAATGACCTCAGCTGTTTGGTCCCTTAGGAATTCACACACATTTGAATTGGATGGAAGGGGAGAAGGATGATAGTTGGAGGGAGATTGGAACTGTTCTGTGTGGGGTTTTGGATAGTCGTTGTCAGTAGCATGTGTGGCGAAGAAAATGTTTCCACTGTAGAGAATGAGTAAAAGAAAAAAAAATCATTTACAATTCCAGCATAGCTAAACTTAGGTTTTGGGCTAATTTTAAGGCCTTCAGGAAGTACTGGGGCTTCTACAGCAGCCAGAGTTTTGGCAGAAAGATTGATAACAATGTTATGGGATGGGTATTCAGGAGCAATGTGTTTCATGGAAGGTGGAGGAAGTTTTTGAGGAAGTGGAAGGTGGAATAAGTCAGCCAGGTATAGTCAGGAAGCTATGAGGCACGTATAATTTTAGATGTTGACATTATCATAGATTTTGGACCTAATATATTTCACCATGTGCTTCTACTTTGATTTGCAGTTTTCACTTTTCTTGGTGTACGTACAGTAATAATATGTTATTTGCCAATCCACCTGTGCATTACGGTATGAAAATTTTTACAATATAATTTTTTCTAGAATGAATAAGCTGGCAGGTGTGATCCTGCTTGGCACTGGAGGTGTTATACCACCACAAGGTGTAGAATATATGGAGACATCTTGTGTTATAAAGGAAAAGAAGACCATACATCCCTTCGCATATCGGACTCATACGCACAGCCTAGGTAAGAGACAACTCTGAAGTTAGTATCTTTCTACTGTAATTAATATATAAAATAGACATCAAATGTAAGTAATAATTTCAGTTAAATTATATAGGGTGTTCAAAATGTAATAAACATTATAGGGAAATGACTAATTTACAAAAATTTTTGAAAATGGCCTCTACTCCAGGATTTATATTTATTTATTTTATTTATTTATTTCGATTTTTTTGCATGAGCCATCAATATGGTGGCTATTGCAAAAGTCAGGTACAGTTACAAACATAAAGTACATTTAGATCTTAGTCTTACAGGTAGTAATTAAACAGTAAATTGATGCTTGTCAAAATACATTACATCTTACACATATTAATGCAGCCAATTATTTTTTATGCATTATTTTACAGCTCTTAAACTTAACCATTTAAAATTCATTGAGTGAATAGAGACACTTTTCAATTAAGAATTCTTTTAGTTTTGATCTGAATTGCTTTTGTTACTGTTTCTCATGGACTCTGGCAGTTTATTATACGAGCACCATATCAGTCCATTAGTACATGGGCTCTGGTCTATCATTTTTAATCTTGTTCTTTGTCAGTATTAATTCTCTTTGGACCCAGTGTTGTGGTCATGTATATCACTACATTTAGTTACTTCAGTTTTCTGTGAGACAAAAAAAGTAATTAATTTATAAAGATACAAAGAGTACTTGTGTTGTCTGAAAACATCATGGCAAGAGTCTTTATAGTGTAGTCCATGTGAAATCCTTAACCCTATTTTTTGTAGCAATAGTACTCTGTTAAGGTAATGGCTTCAGCACAACCCCATAATTCTATGCAGTAGCTAAGATGGGGATAGATTGTCCCATAATACACAATTTTAAGTGTGTGAGTGGGCTCCATTTTGGACATTTGACTAAGAAGATACAGCCCATTGCTGACTTTTTTACATACAGTGTTAATGTGGCTAATCCACTGGAGGTTTGAGTTCAGATGGACCCCTAGAAATTTACACTTGTTTGCTTTCTCTGCCACTATGCTGCATACCTCATTTACGCATGAGTGGTGTGAGCTCTCAGTTATAAATATTAGCATCTGGGATTAATTTACATCGACCTTTAATCCTTGTGCATGAAAATACTTTAAACACTTGTGCAATCCCATGTGGGCTACAGAAGCTAGGTAGGTGTGACTCAAAAAATGTCCAGCTGCCATATCAGTCAACTTTTCTAGTGTTTGGTTTTCAGGCAACTAGTTTTGGCTGCATCTACCAAATTCCTGTTTTCTAGAATGTGTAGTATGGCCATTTGATGTTGGGCTTAGTTGGTGCATATAGTAGGTGAAAATGTATACTCTTTCTGTAATCTGTAATCCTGTTCTTCCTCAGTTCTGCGTGTAACAAGTTTCACCGAACCATCTGCAAATATTTCTCATTTAGTATTTATCATTTCTGAAAGGTTCTTGAAATGTCTTATGTTTGCGTGAATGTGTAAGGGTTTTGTCTTATCTATTTCTGATAAAGGGCTTACCATAGTCTGTTAGCTGAATAGTATGTAACAGTCTTTTTCATGGTACCTGTCTACCATTCGATGTCTCCTCTCTGTGGTGAGTAGCAATCTGTCCTTTTCATAATGTTGTTATTCCATTATTCCATACTAGATTTTTCATAGCTTGAAATTACTCATCACCATCTTTGGATTGGTCAGGTAATACAACTGCATTAAAGTAAGTTATATGCTTTCCGTAGTGATATTTTCCCAGAGCTATAGTACAAAAACATGAATCCTTATTGGATTACATGGGTAATGGCTTAAAGCATGAATACTCCAGGGAGTTTCTGTTAAACGCAAGCTTTTGCAGTATCTTAAATTAATTTGTATTAACTGCTTGTGAATTGGTCAGATTGTAATGTCATGGTCCATGAAACTTTTGCATTCCTGATGTTTGGTCCAGAGCTATCTTGGACATTTTCAGAGGTGTCCTGGTTCCACTTAGTCTTGCTAACTGATGGGCTGATCATCAGGGAATGACTTAGATACCATGAAAATGGGACATGGTAGAAGCTGAATCGTGATCAACAGAGACAATCCTTGTCAAAGGTGAAACTTTTCTATTGAACTATCACCTGTCAGAGATAACACCAATCTATCGATACTGTAGGGCTACAATCCATATGTCACCAAGTTTCGTGGTTCTTCTTTTCTTTTAAAATTATCTCCATGTTTATATAGATTGATGGGTTCTCTGCCTAGCTATTGTACCAGTAGGGAGTGTGGTTGTGGGGGAGTGGAGCTTGGTGGTTGTTTTTCTGTACTAATGTCAGTGTTATTAAAAAAAAGCACAATCTGTACATCACACTTCTTTGTAACAGCAATTTCACTGTAACTGATCACAATGCATTTTAATCTCTAGATGTATTTAATCACATATGGCGATAAGAAAACAAATCTTTCATCTTACAACTGGTAGTAAAAAATATGGCTCACTGTAATCTTTCAGGTACATTATATTAAGTCATAATCATTCACTAAAAGTGATAACAGAACTGAATTCTGATGACCAGTTTCAAAACAAAGAATGTTATGACAAATATTTAAAGTTACAGCAACAGAAATTTCGTAACAAGTGGTACTTACCCCTTAAGAATCACAAGACATTTACAAATAGGTAGCAATTTCTTTAAAAATAAATCTTTGGCACAAAACTCTCTAAAATGACACATGACAAATATAGATCAGTTAACTTGGCACATACTGAACTCTTGAAATATCCTTGGCACAACTGGCACACCAAAATTTACACAATTAAATGGTGCTGACCTTAGATGAATAGCTTTCACATATATTGCTCCATCTGTTAAAATCAATCTCTGCACTATTATAAATAATCAAATGGTGGCAAGCTTCATAAATTACTCTCTCAGTAAAATGTCACAGCCCTTTGCATCACTTAAGACTTGTGGTTATAAGCACATGTTAGTGAAAGACAAGCCAAACTTAATGCTAATTTTAAAATGGGGGAACGAACAAGAAAGAATGCAGGCATTCAAAACAAGCCCCTCAATTATACAAGAGATTAACGCACTAACACACATAGTTTAACAAGAACATCAGCACATGTCAGGAAACAACATTAACTCAACCACCAAATGACTCAAACATGACAGGAAGGATGCAGTTAAAAGGACAATGCTGTAACAAACCACAGTGACAGCCAAAACAATGTTGCTCATACATCGGTCAACCAGAATGTCTACAAAGTGACATAACTCACACTGAGGAGCCACACCTTATGTACCCATCGCACTGCTGTACCATCCTGTGGCAGTAAAGAGGAATACAGACTAAATAGCCCCTACCAAAACAGAATGCATAACTCCGGTGATCACTGGCACAGCAGCTATTTATCTACTTGCAAATGAAGCTGAGCACCCTCCTGACAAAATCGTGTCACATCAGAATATGACAGGCATAGCATCCACCAGGGCCCCTTACTCTGTAAAAAGCAGAGATACAGGGAAACATCCAGTCAGCTCATACTCATTGCCTGTAGCTTGGTACTGCCCTTGGTGCTCACTGGTTGCATGTCTGTAACTACAGTGTAAACTGGCTGCTCACCGACCAACTCCAGCAGACAGTGTGTTCACTTTTTCATTCCTAGGCAGACTGCTTGCTAAGATTCTGCACTAGCTGATGCTGCTTCACTTCCTGCTTGGCTATAGAAAAGAAGCCAAACAGCAACTGCAGCAAGGCTGCTCTGACATTGACAAGCATAGATGTTCGTGGAATGGCTCAGTCATGGACAATAGTTTGTCATTGCAGGTAAAATTTTGGTTCAGAAAACTTCAATTTGTGGTTTTAGGAGCACCTCTGAAAATGTTCAGTGACTCTGTGAACAAAAGATCAAGAACAAAAAGATTTCATAGACCACGACTTTAAAACCTGAAACATTCATCAGCAAATAAGGTAACCAGTCATGAAAACCTTTGTCGTGTGAAAATGTATGTTGTTTTCATTGGTCTTAGATGTAAGTTTTCTTATGATTATTGGTTGTTTTCCAGGCCGTGTTGTGTCAGGGTATCGAGTACGTGAAGATTCATCTGGTAGAGACCACTGGACCCTGCTAGGAAAGCGTGATCCACTCACACCACAGATGTTCTACCCGGTTGTCAATACAGAACCCATACATCATGGTGACAGACTGGTAAACTATATACAACAATTCTTATTGATGTTCTGAATGCTGGGAAAGTATTTTTGTATATTTTGCTTTGCATGTGTTGGAGATTAGTAGCATGCAAGTCTTAGTCACCCTTTTTTCATTCTGCAGATATATTTATTGTTGCATAAGTAGTTCTTGAAAAGCAGATTATCTGTGTAAGAAACTAAATACTTCAAGAAATATTTTATTGCTGTTCATTTTGCTAAATTAATAAAGGGATGAGAATTACTCCCTCCCCACCCACTCCTTTGTTCAAATGTTGGATTTTTTAATAGATCTTCCGTTTAATCACAATATACGAGGGTCGTCCACAAAGTAAGTTTCGTTTCTATTTCTATCTGCGGCAGCACTATGATCGCAGTTCCGAGCATGCACAGCAGTTACTCTAACTCGAGGAGAAGGCATTACGCCATTTTCAGATCACTGCTGCTGACGTATGCTGTGTAGTGCTTCTTTATAATGTCAGCCATAATTGAAAATGCTGCCATGTGTGAAATCAGATCTGTAATTCATCTTCTAAATGCAAAGTAATTTAAACTAAAGGAAATTCATCAGCAAATCTGTGAGGTTTATGGAAAAAATGCTATGAGGGATTCAAAGGTTAGAAGATGGGTCAGACTTTTCAATGAAGGACGTGATCAAATGCACATTACTGATGAACAGGTTCACACAATTGAAGAGAAGAGTAACCACAACCATATGTTTACACTTAGTGCCCTTGCTATGGAAGTTCTGCAAATCGCACGACCACTAATTCATGGAATTGTTGGTTACTCGAGGCCATTAAGAAATTGCGCCACGCAATACAGAACAAGCGCTGAGGATTACTGTCAAAAGGTGTTGTTTTTTTCCATGATAATGCCCGACCTCACACAGCGAATGTTAACTAACAACTCTGACAGGAATTTCACTGGGACGCATTTGATCATCCTCCGTACAGCCCAGACCACGCTCCTAGTGACTTTCATCTCTTCTTACACCGAAAATCTGTCCTTGGTGGTCAACACTTCAATGATGATGATGAGCTTAAAGAACATGTTACCACATGGGTGAATACATAGGTGGCAACCTTCTATGAAGAATGCATACAAAAACTTGTGCCACGCTATGACAAGTGCCTACAAAATTTCAGAAGCTATGTAGAAAAGTAGTTTAACAGTTTTAGATTTTTGTACAAAAATATTTTTTCTGTATCTGTACACGCTTGTTTTATACAACCAAATGGAACTTACTTTGTGGACATACCTCGTATGTAGCATTCACTTACTTCAAACTCATAGGAACAATCATCAGCCAGAACACTGATATGAGGCAGTCATCTTAGATAAAAGCTTCATGATTTGCTATGAATATACTTACATTTTACTAGATAATATGAAGACCACTCTGATATTGTGTAGGGGCTATCCTCGGCAGTCAGAAATGCTTGATGTTCCTGAAGGTTAATTTAGAGAAACTGACTGAATCCCTTGAGAAGCACTGGAAGACTGTCTTGGGTGATTAGCTGTTTTTCTTATGCAGGCTGCAGGGGTCTGATAATACTTAAATACAATAGTTGTGCAGGCCACAGACAAATTATTATTTCATCCTCATGCTCTGCAAACTGGTTCTGAATTTTCCAGTCATGCTAACAGGAGTATTATCATCTTGGAAAATATAATCTATTACAGAGATCTATGACTGAATCACTGAATAACACTGTCACCTAAAAATAGTTTTATAGAACATACCTGTTACTGTTTGTTTCAATGAGACTATAGAAACCACTGAAAAGCATTATGCAATTCAAACTGTAGAGCTGTAGCCTCCAGCCATTTATTTAGTAAAACCATTTACAGTGAAGGACTTCTGCAACAAGATCAAGTGGGACACAAGACACAAGCATTAACTGCAATGTCTGCTGTGTAGTCCACATGAGATAAACAGTAAATGTAAACAATACGACACATTGTAGGAACAGTAGACAGAAAAGGAGGGGTGGAGCTGGGGGTAGCAGTACCTGCTACTGTATGATGAACTGCAGGTTGGGGTAGCTGTACCTGCTGCTGCATGATGAACTGCAGTGGAAGCTGACTGCTGTATTGTGCTGACTGGAAACCCTATGAAACAACTATTGGTCTGGAACTCAGTCACAGCAGGCTGAAATAGTACTGCAAGTGACAAGTGTCCATTGTGATCACAAACATGCAGCGGCTACAGAGCTCTGTACCACTGTGGCAGATGCCCATCCTGACAACTGTCTGAAGGTGTGTGCTGAGACCAGTGTACCAAAGGTGTACTGTGCATCGACCCTGTGTTTTTTAGTTCATTAAGTCAACTGTATTAAGTGCAAGGGGCAACTATGGCCACATGTTGAGAATTTCAAGTTTTAAAAGTGTAAACCACACCCTTGAATGTCCACTTGAATTTGATGGAATGGAGCTTGGAGCTGCTGTAACATTCAAAATTCTGTTATAAGAGAAACATTCAGTAAGCAGTTGCAATGTCAGTTGTGACCCATTGCATCTCACTATGACTTGAGGTAGACCTTCCAGATAAAAAAAAGGGGAAAATAAATTAATGCATCAATTGCATCATTTGTATGATCTTGGCATGTGGATGCCATCGGATTTGTGCCACCACCCCATTACTTTGAGGAAACTCAAATCGAGTTCCCATGGGATTTTCAGAGGCAGCTTGAGCATGGCTTGGGCACTGTACAGGCTTATTTCATCAATATCAGAACACAGAAAAAAATATATCATAATTGAAAGTTTTATCCATACTAATATTATGAATATAAAGGAAACTCTGTCAAGTTTTCATGATTAAGCCACTTATCAGCTTTTGATTAAATTCGGTGTGGAGATAGCTTGATCCCTGAGGAAGAACATAGGCAGCTTTAATAAGTGTGTAGTACAAGACACTTATTGATCTAAAGAATATTAAACAAATCAGGGAAAAATATTTATTCTTTGATTTTTCTTGTGACCGGAATATTAGATCATGTACTTAATAAATACTCACTCACAATCTAAGAATAGGCTTGAACGGTTTTATTAATCCAAAATAACAGAAGGGAAAGAATCTGTTGCTGTAAGCGACTTATCAATATACAGCTTTATATTAATAGCAAGATAAGAACAGCATAAACATAAAGTAAATGAGTTAGAACTCCAAGGAGTAAGTAACAAACATTAACACAGTGCTCCAAGCAGCGGACACACACTTGACAGTTGATGCCATTCATTTGTCACTGCACAGTCATCCAACTTGCACCACAACTTCATCTCTGAAAGGCACAATCGTAGCTAATGTGGGTGACCACAGCAGTTGATGTGTGCAGCGGTCGCTACAGGAGCCTCCTTGGTGAAAGCAGAGAGTGGAGTTCTCTGAAGCAGACCAGGAATTGGACATATAATGGAGTGGGTGGCGTGCATAGGTTCTGTGTCAGTTTGTTGTGGTGGCAGGACTGGAAGTCAGGGTGTCACATCTGCGTGATGTTGCAACTCTTGACTGCAAGGTGGATGATATACCCCTGAAAATGTAAGCTGGCTTCACTCTGCTAAGAGACACAGTGGCCTGTTTTCCATTCACTATATGACTATGTGTGCATGTGCATATGTGTGTGTGTGTGTGTGTGTGTGTGTGTGTGTGTGTGTATGTGTGTGTGTGTGTTTGTGTGTGTGTGTGTGTGTGTGTGTGTGGGTGGGTGTGTATGTGTTTCAGTGGTGGCTTGATGCAGTCTGTATGTAACATGATTTGTGAACAGCTTCGAGGTTATTGTAAACAAAAGTCATTGGACAACCATGTCTGGAGACCTTTGTAGGTTTGTTGTGGTTTTCATGTTTCCATAAATTGAGAAGGAACTCTGGTTGATCATCCATTTCTGACAGTAGGCTGCCAGTAACTAACTCCCATGGCAGGTGCAGTGTCTTACCATAAACAAACTCTGCTGTCAAGGACTCTTATATCTGGTTTGTGTGTGGCTTGTAAGACCAACAGGACTGTGAGCAGTACAGATGTCCAAGATGTCCTATGGCACTTGAACTCAGTTTTCAGTGTCCAATGCCAGAGTTCCACCATGCTGTTGCTAGCCAAATGACAACTGGTCATCTTGTGATGAACATAGCTACAGATCTTCGCCAACTGTGCGTGCAAGTCAGACTTGAACTGTCAGCCTCTGTGAAAAATGATATGGAGCGGAGAGCTGAAACTCACAAGATCAGTGTGGAAGTGTTAGCTAGAGCTTCTGTGGAGATGTTGTCTGTTGTTACTGCCTCAGGACATTGTGTGCATCTATTGGTCATTGTGAATATATAAAGTCAGCCGTCCAATGGAGAAAGTAGTCTGACCATGTCAAGATGAACACAAGCAAAGTGTGAAAAAGCATCTGGGAACTCTCAGATCGGGTAATGAATGTGGAAAATGATTGTGCAAAATGATTGTGCAAAGTTGGCAACACTGGCAAGTTCTCATCCATTCGTGGCTGTCGCTTTCTATCCATGGCCACATGAACTGCTGAGATACTAGCTTGAATGATGATCAGACTCCAAGATGACAAAGATTATGTGAGGTCTCGACCACCAGGCTGCGAAATGCAATGGGGAAGAAAGTGTGTGATTTGCTGTGTCACACCTCAGAATAAAATTTCATGTTCCCACCAGATAGTTGTAACTTAAATTCCTCTGAGTCATGCAATATGGCATGTAGCTTGGGATCATCTTGCTGCACCTTTGCAAGTGCCATCATGTCCACAGGCTGTGAGACACTGGCCTCTCAAGAGAGACAGTCCACATTCATATTAGTGATGCCATTCCAATTGGCTCAACTACTGCAGGGAGCAAGTGTTGCAGTTTTTCATGAGAGAATATGTTAAGGGCCTGTAGTCAGTGTGTGTATATGATTAAAAGTTCCCAATTGTATGTGCTCCATCTTTCCTGAGAAAGTGATAGCTTGTGTGAAAAATAAGCCAGCCACTGCAGCATATAGTCCACCTATTGTTGGAGGGCTGCACCTATGGCTTACTTACTGGAGTCTGCAACTAATGGCAGCATTGAGTGTTAAGCTTTTGGTGTTTTGTGGTTTCTATATGGTAGACTGTATTGTTGCGGCCAAATGTAGTAAGCGTTGCTTCACGTAGTGGAGAATGGCAAAACACAGGCGTGCCGGCGACCGAGGTGTTGTGAAGTAGGCAGTCACAGATAGCCTTGCTGACAGCAGCAGTCTACCAACAGACTGACGCAAGGACGCACACAGATCGAGCACCAAGCGAAGCCTGGAGAGTGCTGAGTAAGGGGAAGTGAGGCCAGCATGCTAAGTTACGCTGCAATATACTGCAGGAGTAATAACAAAAGGCTACCACCGAGTGTAATAAACGTCCTCCTGCCGGATATAAATAGTGGAGCACAGGCAGCAACAGACAGAAGCCATTAGGAACCAGTTCAGATCTGAGGACAGACGTGGTCCACGTCCGAATGTTCAATCTTCGTAGGTGATGATTCCGGAAGTCTGTTCCAGCTCGGAGGAGTCATCCGTTCGCCACCAGAGATCAACTTCAGCTCTGGAGGTCGGCTTGAGTTCGGTTGGCACCATGGCTGACTAACTACAGCAAGAACTTCCAGCAGGACTGGCCGCAGTGCGGTCTTGGTCACAGACACCGCGGGGGACTGATGCCCAGACTTCACAGCAACCCGGCCCCACAGCACATGGTCCGTCCATGACGGGACCTTGTGGATATCGTGACTGACGGCTTCCCAACCGCCGGTGCAGCAGGCATCGGCAGCTGACCTCACGGCAATGCGGCTCCGTGGGCATGCCTGTACTGGGGTGCTTGGCGGCGACAAGTTCAGCAGAGCACTGGTGGCCTGAGGCTCCCGAGTGCGATCAGCGGCACGCGTTGCGTGCATTGTCGGAGAATCTACACAGCAGCAGGCAGGCGGAGGGCTTCGCAGAGCTGGGCAGCGACGACGAGAGAGAAATTGGAAAGAAATTTCAATAAATAATTGTAAAACTCCACGCCGTCTCAGTCTTTGGCACAGCCACTGTGTCTGCTGCTAACAAGTGGTGCAGAAGGCGTAACAGTATTGTGCAAAATTCGCTGTGGCACAGCTGGAGGTCTTCTTAAGGTTAGGAGCTCGGGCAGCAGTGAGTGGTACTTTTCATCTGCAACTTGTATGACCATGATGTCATACATACTGTCTCACAATGGTCCCCAGTGGCCATAAGTCTGGTAATATTGTCCACTAGGTGGGCATTTGCTATGTCTGGTAGGAGCTGGTAGTGAGCTAGGAAACCAGCACCTATAATTGCTTTGGCCTCATCTGCAACAGTAAAATCCAATGTGAAATGACTGAGCCCCAAATTCAACTCTTCATGCTGCATGCCATATGTCGCAATTCCTGAATTTGCAGCAGACAAGCTAAGCACAGTGGACAGGTGCAACAGTGCAGTGATGCTCTGGGCAGGATACTAATGCTGGAAACTGTGTCTATTAAACAATTCCAGCCTGATACCCTGTCAGTAATGAATAGGCACTGGGACATAGTTGGGCAGTTGGTGGTGTCTACAATCAACCATTGTTTGCATTTGGGTAGATGCCGGGGCTAGTGCACTTTTTAGACTGCTCTCTGAATCTTCTGTGGTATCAGCAACTTGGCAGGTAAGCATTGGATACTGACTGAGTTTGAGGAACAGCACCTATATCACTTATAGCTGCTTCCTCTATAGCAACTAGGATCCCGTTGTGACATCAGCATGCCAGTCTGTGTGCTCAGTGCATCAACTTCGGCAGACAGAACACTGTAATCTGCAAGTGAGACAGTAAGGGCCATGGATGTGCTACTACCTTACACTGTCACAGCACTAACCTGTTGATTTGGAGCAATAACCTCTAGGATGTGGTTAACCAGTTCTGAAACAGCATTGAGAGACATCTCTGTCTGTGATGCAACAATAACTTTTAGCTGTGGTGGCAGACGGCTGCCCCATAGTGTGTGCAGGAGATTGTTAGCCACTGTTCAGATGTTCACTCTGCTGTAGAAGTGACACAGGTGCTGGGATGGTATTCTGCTGCCTATGTCTTCCTGAGTCAGTACTTGTTTGGTACAGTCTTCCCATGATGCTGCAACTCTATGAGTAAGCTCAGTCTTTAATCTTCTGTAGGCATTCTCTACAGTGTGGTCGTGAGTATATCCTGAACTTTGGAAGTGTAGCGCTGATCAAGATCACTCACTACTGATGCAAATTTAGGCACATCTGCTGTTATTATGACCTATCAAAAGGTGGCCCCATCCTGGGAGAATCAGAGAACCGGATTATGTGGCCAGAACAGTGGGAGGCATATGGCCAGTCATGATACTGCTGAAGGTTCCATTCTGTAATCAATATTATTGTGGACCAGTCTTCTCTGTGCTGATTATGTCAGGATCTCCACTGATGGGAATATTAGATCATTTAGTGCTACCTATACTTAATAAGTGCTCATTCACATAATGAGAATGGACTTGAACAGTTTCATTAATGCAAAATAACAGAAAGGAAAGAAGGGTTTGCTATAGATGACTTGTTGGTGTACAGCAAGAAAAGAACAGAATAACGATAAGGTAAATATTAACACACACAACACTTCAAGTGGCAGACACAAACTTGGCAGTTGACAACACTCATTTGTCACTGCACAGTCACTCAACTCACACCATGACTGCATTTCTGGAAAGTGTGAATGGAGCTAATGTGCACAACCATAGCAGATGATGTGTGTAGCAGTCACTACAGATCTTTCACACATTTGTGAAAATGCATTTATTTATTGATATGTGCTGTGTGATAAGTTCAAAGTAATGATTACAAAGCTTATAAAATCTTAGATGTGTTTAAACCATACCTCCATACTATTTTTTGCATAATGTACTTCTTGTGTAATGTATAGCTACTGCAATAGCACGATGCGTAGATACACACTTCTGCCCATTCTCCTCTGTACGCACTGCTCAGCAGCAATACTGCGCATGCCAACTCATCATCCATTAGGGCAGGTTGGGAGGGGTGGGGGATGGGGGTGCGCAACATGCACTGTGCTTAATAATAACAATAATAAAGTTGATTGATAATGCAGTTTAAGTTTCAGTGCTTCTGATGTCCTTTGTTAATGTATCGTTTACTCTACATTCTTGACTTCCTGATGGGATCTACAGAACACAATCAATGAATAAGTGACTCTGCTCCAATTGTATGCCATAAAAACTATCTGCAAGGAGTTCTTGGCAAGCAGAAAAGATCTACTGACTTGTGCAGAATGGTTGTGCTATTCACATTATGAAGAAACACCTCACCCTGCAGAGCTTGTATTGTCCATTTTGCATTTTACCGTAAACCTAGGTGGTGTAAACCATTCATGAATCTGAACTTTTTGAAACAATTAATTTGTTAATTAACATTACCAGTCCTTTCTGATCTAGTGAAAGATTTGTCAATTTGACAAAATGTGGCCTGAACAAGGACACATACAGGCCTTCTGCTTCAAAATCCCAGGGGATTCAGCAGCTGACTGTGCATTTGATTACAAGTCTGGTACAGTAGTTGGAAAAAATAATACAAACACCTTGGCATAAACTTGTACTGCAATATCTTTGGGAGTGTTCTGAGTAAGTAGTATATTTGCTATAATTTGTGGTGGTGTGTTGTTCCTGCAATATCTTTGGGAGTGTTCTGAGTAAGTAGTATATTTGCTATCATTTGTGGTGGTGTGTTGACGTACATGATGTCAAACTTTCAGTGATGACAAATTTTCAGTCCTCTCTAATCTGGCACCTACCAGATAAACATGATAACGGAAGAAAACCTATAAACCTGTTCAATTGTTGCCTTTAATACATTACCACTTAAGCAACTCATGTATTAACATGCATCCATGGAACATAGTGTGAATGAAAATGTAACTGAAATAGCAGGAAGGAAATGAGAGTTGCTATTTACAAGTATCTTATTAACCAGGAGAGTGCTAAGAATAATCGAAAAAGCTCGAAGAAGCTCATAACCTCAAATATCAACCTGTGGAAATGTGACATGATCCAGTGAGTCATTTTCTAACTGTTTCTTACTCAAACTGTATTTGCATATGGAGAACATCATGGGAAACATACACCTCAAGATCGTCATCTTCCAACAGTGAAAAACTGTGGAGCCTTTCTCTGGGTAATCATGCCCTAGTTTTCTGTTGATCCAGTAGCAGCACTGAAAGGAAAAAGTAGGTGGAAAGTCTATGAAACCAGTTTAGGTGTCCATGCCCATTCAGTTGAGCACGAATTGTTCACAGTAGGTGGGTTACATCTCCCAATATGAGAATGCTTTTATTTATGTGTTTCTAAATGTCAAAGACTTGATGTATTTGATGATGAAATAACACAACTTTCCTTGTTACTCAAGCATCAGATCTGAATATTATCGTGGTACTGTAATCTGTTTCATAAAAACTATTATTGCGCTGTTACCTTCCTTAAGACACTCCCAAGGACTTATAACAGTTTTCACAAATAATGGTAGTGTATAAAATTCCATCTAATAATATAAACTTCCATCTACTAAGTGTCAGGATTAGTGTATCAAGTCCTATCAGGTTTAAGAGTGCCATGGCTGGGAAAGATGGTGTTGCACTGTGTTGTTTATTGTTCATAATTAACTTATCTAACCCCTCTGTCCAATAGCTTTCTCATATTCTGCAGTCAAAAATACCCACCTGGGTAGCAGAGCATCTTAAAGCTCTGCTTATGGGATGGGAAGATGCGCTGGACTCTGACAGAATATGCCTGGCTGATTAATGAGAGTTGGTGTTCAAGCCAGCCTGGAAGTGGTTTAGGCAGTTTCCCACATCCCACTAGGTGAATACTGGTTTGGTGTCCAAGTCCCACCTCAGTTACATGATTCACAAACATTTAGAAAATTTTCATATGAGTAACATTATAGGCAGACAGTTGAGGTAGAAAAATTCTATCCCGGGGGTAATGGGGTGGTGACAGAAAGGGTATTAGGCCACCTCTTAAACTAACTGTACCATAACTGTTAATGCTGTGGTGTGGAACAAAGCCACAAGGACAAGATCATAACAGTTCAAAACAATTAATTGATTGTGTTGTTTGAGGGTTTCCTGGCTTAATAACTGTTTGGATGTAGCAAGAGCAGGCATTGCATGCAGGGGGCATGACTGTTAAAATTAAGTTTTTGAAAACAGCCAAAAGTTGCATGTAGTATTTTTTTATTTACTGGTTTTGCTCTTCAAATGAAAGATTAATCTTTGGCACTGTCAATGTCATCATTTTACCGCTGTACTTTTAAATGCAACTTTAAGTACAATAGCACTGCTAGTTTAATCTTTAGACCAATCAGCCAACTTTAAATACAATCTTTAGTGCTGTCAGCCAACTTTCAACTATATGTTCTGATGATGCTCTTGTTCATTTGGAGAACAAAACTGGTAAATAAAAAATCAGTAAGGGTGACTTGTGGTTGTTTCCAAAAACTTACTGTTTGGTTGGCACTAATCATAATGTCAGATGATGGCTGAGTAACTGCACAGTATATCTGCAAAGCAGCTGCTTGTTATTTCTAGTTGTGACTCAAGGTAATTGTTAGGGCCAATCAATTTGTATGTTCAGCATGCAATTAGATTTAAGTGGTCGAAAATGATAAGTGCTGCAGATTCATTTACTCTACCTTGCATTTAAAGTTGTGAACCTGTGATGAAATCAGCTCTCCAATGTATGCACTAAAATCTCTGTCATTGAAATCTGTTCATTTCTCATATTGTACCAAATAAATTAAATTAATAAAAATTAGTTTACTCATTGCATTATGTAAGCAGACTTCCATTCCATGTTCCCACAGTGGCTGAAAATCCCTTTAAGAATCACAGTGAAATTTTGAACACAAATTACCATGTATAACAGACAGCAGTACTTCCTTAAGTTAGAGAAACCCCTTTGTATGCTGGATAAGCAGTTAGATGTTGTACATTACAGAGGCATGATGGATCACCTTCACTTGTTATGGATGGGAATATACATCAAAGCAAGTGAAAAAAGACAATGCAAACTTAATATTAATGAAGTGCAGAAGTGTCCCAAAGTTTCTCCCCCCCCCCTCCCCCCTCTCTCTCTCTCTCTTACACACACACACACACACACACACACACACACACACACACACACACACACAATAACAATGGATACATAATACAAGAGATAGCGAGTGAAAACAGAAATAAACAGTTGTGAAAAATTAAGTTTTGAATTGAATATATACCACAGTAGATTGAACACATTATTAGCAGCATTTTTATTTCTGAAAAAAAAGAAAACTCCTTAACTTCTACTAAGATAGAGCAGCACATTTATTGCCCTAAAATCATCCCTCAATCTTACAAATGTGTTATGAGTCAGAATGGGAGATTATCTGGGTAAGGATAAATGTCAAAGGTATGGCTAAAATGGTAACTCAATGTTTTTATCATCAACCCACATCATGCATCAGAATGATGGAATGCTAAAGGGAAAGCTTGGAACAGATCGTGCCTTAGTGATAGGAGTACTTACAATCTGCCTGAGAGGTGCAGGACCAAAAATTCATGAACGATTGTACTAACTTTGTTTTCTAAAATTTATTTTGAAATAGGAATCCAACCACAAGGCTAGTTTAGCATCATTTTGTTTGAATGAATTGTTACAGAAATGTCAAAACATTTAAGATGCCCCATTGCAACCAGGAAATGATTAGAAACAAGCATTAGCAGCAAACATTCAGATTTGGGGAGGAGAATTTCTGGCACAAATTTATACTTACTGCAGGATTTACGTTACATTCGTTCATGCTGGAAGATAGTGTGAGATGGGTAGGTCCCACATCGCTTCAATGATAATACATGACAGATCCTGATGAGACTAAATGCTTTCTGTCAAATATCTGAATGAAATTAAAACAAACATAAGTACAGCTACATGTTGAGTGTTCAGTGAAATCAATGCCTGCTGAGATGTAACCAAAAAAAGTGTTCCACTGCATTGTAGTGGTAAAATTGAGCAAATTGGAATACATTTTGTAATAATTATTTACTTGCCACCATTCCTTTGCCTTAAAACGAATAAAAGACAATATTGATGGAGTGCCTTGAACTCTCTTCAGGGGAATTTCTCTTCACATATGCACTGACTATAGCTTTATTATTATATTTATTTTTATTTATTTAGATCACTAAAATTTGCATGGACGTAAGTCGTGTTAAATTATTACAAATTATGCAAAAGTAACACATAAAAAATGCTCAAAAGTAACACATAAAAAAATGCTCATGCAAGAGGAGATATAAGACAAAATACACATTAATAGGTATAGACAAAATTACACTTAAAAAAGTTAAAATGAAAGTAGATCTCAATAGCTACATAAAAGGCATAGTAATGTTAATAATGATTTCAACTACCGTAATGCATAAGAGTATATCAGATTTAATTAAAAGAAAAAAATTGATTAGAGTTAACATAATTGAAATATTCTTCAACCGAATAAAAGGAATTATCTATGAGATAATGTTTGAGCTGTTGTTTAAATTTGGGAAGCTTGTGGACATGTGATTTCAGTGATGTTAGAAGAGTATTGAACACCTTGCAGCTCATGTAATGGACTCCTTTTGGTACAATACTAAGGTTTTTTAATTCATAATTGAGGTCCATCTTCCTCCTGGTGTCATGGGTATGGTGTGAATCATTGGTTTTGTATAGGTGCTCATTTTTACGAATGAAACATAACAGGGAGTAGATATATTGACTTGCAATTGTTAGTATCCCTAATTTTGTAAAGAGGTTTCTATGAGAATGTCTAGGCTGGACTCCGTTCATTATTGTAATAAGTCTCTTTTTGGGCAATGAATAGTTTTTTGGAAAGTGGCTGGTTACCCAGGAAAGCAGAGTGTGCGCTGATATGAAACTTCCTGGAAGATTAAAACTGTGTGCCAGACCGAGACTCGAACTTGGGACCTTTGCCAGGAAGTTTCATATCAGCGCACACTCCGCTGCAGACTGAAAATCTCATTCTGGACACATCCCCCAGGCTGTGGCCAAGCCATGTCTCCACAATATCCTTTCTTTCAGGAATGCTAGTTCTGCAAGGTTCGCAGGAGAGCTTCTGTTAAGTTTGGAAGGTAGGAGACGAGGTACTGGCAGAAGTAAAGCTGTGAGGACGGGGCGTGAGTCGTGCTTGGGTAGCTCAGTTGGTAGAGCACTTGTCCGTGAAAGGCAAAGGTCCCGAGTTTGAGTCTCAGGCCGGTACACAGTTTTAATCTGCCAGGAAGTTTCAGTGTTTGTGGTGTCTCGATCACAGACAGTGGAAATAATACAAATGTTGTTGACCTGATATTCTTTTTTTTTTTTTTTTTTTTTTTTTTGAGAAATTGTAAAATATGTTCAGATCATTTTAGATTCCTGTCAATGTGTACACCCAGGAACTTGGATGACTCAACTTGTACCAACTCACTACCATTACATTTAATACTGAATTGATCCTCCACTTTTTTACTTACTTATAAATGAACGAAATGGGTCTTGTTAAAATTTGGTGATAACCGATTATTATCAAACCAATTAAGTACTTCATTACAGACAATACTGGCCGAATCCTCAAGATTGTGCTTGGGAGTTTTGTTGATGAGGATGGAGATGTCATCAGCGAAAAGAGTAAAATGAGTTTTGAAGCTAGTACATAAGGGAATGTAACTGATGAAGACGAGGAAAAGAATGGGACCAAGTACAGAGCCCGGAGGAACATCACAGTGAATAGAGTACCAGCTAGATGACACAGAGTGCCCCTCAGAGTTGTTAAATATGACCTGCTTTCTTCCAGTTAGGATTTAATCCATGAGCCATCTGATCCACTTATATCTTGATATTCAGCCTTTGCTAAGAGGATTTCATAGTTAACACTATCAGAGGCCTTAGAAAGGTCACAGAGGAGGAGAGAGGAAAACAAATTTGAAAGTGGCAGGAGCTGCCACCATTGCAAAGGGGTCACCAAAGTGTATGAAGTTGAATTGAACTATTAAAAAAACAGTGACTCTTCAAAGTGCAAGGATGTGGCAGATGCATCAAAAAGCACAAATCCCCATGCCTCATTTGCTAAATGGAGCAAGTGTGCAGAACATTTTGACCATTTATGAACTCATTTGCAACTGGCAGTTGTGGCACTGTGTGAGAAATTGATGCAAATGTGTTCAGTAATCACTTGCAACTTATCTGTAAAGTGCCAGCTCATTTGGTTCTGAAATTTAAAAGAAGAGTAGAAAGCTGCTTAGACTGTAATTTCTCAAAAGTTTTTTATGAAAAAGTAGAGGAAAGTGATGCAGTTTGGGTGAAAATAATTGATTAGTGAGCATCTGGTTTCTACTGTGGTCATGGCCATGATGTGCTGGCATTCTGTTAGTTAATTTCCTCCAGGGACATCAGACCATTAATTCTGCCAACTACATTGATCTCTACCAAGTTGTCTAAGATTGCTTTCCTGTTACAAAGTGTAGCATACTGGTAAGAATGTGTTGCTTCTCGATAATGCATAACTTTTCACCAAAGAAATGACCCAACAAACATTGACCAATATGCATTGAGCTGCCCTTTAACACCCAGCATACAGCCAGGACCTGTTGTCACATGACATCCATATATTGTGGATAGGTAAAAATTCTACTCACCAAGTGGCAGCAGGTGAACAAACACGTAAAAGATATTAAAGTTGCTAGCTTGTGGAGTCAATGACTTTTTCTTCTGGCAGAGGGAATGGGATGAGAAGGAAAGAAGGAAGAAGGGAAGCCTTTCCTTCTCATCCCTTCCGGTAAGTCTCCCCTGACCTGGAGTTCAGTGCAACTTTTCTGAAATGTATCCCTTTTTGTAAACCTCGCCAGTCCTTTTCCTTTACCCCTCTTCCTCCCCCTTCAACCCTTTAAGAAAGAGCCACTGGCTCCAAAAGCTAGCAAACTGTAATATATTCTATATGTGTGTTCTCCTGCTGCTGCCTAGTGATTAGATTTTTTATCTATCCAGTTACTTATATTTTCAAAAATTGATTATTTTTGTTGATACATCCATATATTTTGGTTGCTCAAGGAATCACCTTTACTAACATCAAGAATGTGCAATAGTGCGTGCTTAAATTTTGTTTTAAAATACTTAGGACACCAGAAAAAAATTACACACTTTGTTCCAGCCTAAGACCATTGACAAGAAGAGTTGTGTGTTGTAAGAACAGAGTAAATGATCCAAGTTTCCTGAAGACACAGGTTGGCTGTGCTACAGATAGCAGATGCATCACAGTGTGAAGTACATGTGACAGTAAGATTTTTGTAGAGATAACTTCTGAATTGCACAAGTCACCATGAAATTCTCATGCTACACGGACTACATGAAGTGTCAAGTGAAGCAATAGTGAAATGTTGGCAACACTTTTACCAGGGCCCCACAGACATGGGTGATGCTGATGAACAAGTCCAGATCTTGCGTAAAAGTATTTCCACCTTTTCACAAACTGAAACAACATCAGGGAGGAAAATATATTTTCCTACTGTGAGGACATTCACACAGGAGTTTGCATATAGCCCCAATATCAAGGAACTTTATCTGTTGTTGAGGAACTGAACAACTGGCAGAAAGTTCTGACAACTGTTTACAGACACTTGGAGACTGCGTAGAAAAATAGTGTCGTAATCTGCGTCACTATGAAGTATCAATAATATGAGAAGGAAAGTTGCTACACACACACAGACACACACACAGACACACACACACACACACACACACTCACTCACTCACACATGCAAATGCAACTTACACACATGACTGCAGTCTCAGGCAAACTGAAACCACACTGCGAGCAGCAGCACCAGTGACTGCTGGGAGTGGCGACTGGGTGGGGGTAAGGAGGAGGCTGGGTCTGGGAGGGGGAGGGACAGTATGTTGGGGATGGCAGACAGAAAAGTGCTGCAGGTTAGGCGGAGGGCAGGGGGAGAGATGGGGTGGGGAGAGGGGACGGGGGAAAGTAGCGGGAAAGGAGAAAAATAAATTAAAAAACAAAAATATATAAATAAATAAAAAAAGACTGGGTGTGATGGTGGAATAATGGGTGTGTAGTGATGGAAAGGGCGCAGGGAAGGGGCTGGATGGGTCAGGACAGTGGCTAACGAAGGTTGAGGCCAGGAGGGTTATGGGAATGTAGGATGTATTGCAGGGAAAGTTCCCACCTGTGCAGTTCAGAAAAGCTGGTGTTGGTAGGAAGGATCCACATGGCATAACCATGAAGCAGTCATTGAAATGAAAGATATTATATTTGGCAGCACGTTCAGCAACAGGGTGGTCCACTTGTTTCTTGGCCACAGTTTGTTGATGGCCATTCATGTGGACAGACATCTTGTTGGTTGCCATACCTACATAGACTGCAGCACAGTGGTTGCAGCTTAGCTTGTAAATCACGTGACTGGTTTCACAGGTAGCCCTGCGAGTAGATGGTGGTAAGAGGATGTATGGGACAGGTCTTGCATCTAGGTCTATTACAGGGGTATGAGCCATGAGGTAAGGGATTGGGAGCAGGGGTTGTGTAAGGATGGACAAGTATATTGTGTAGGTTTGGTGGATGGTGGAATACCACTGTGGGAGGAGTGGGAAGGATAGTGGGCAGGACATTTCTCATTTCAGGGCATGACAAGAGGTAATCGAAACCCTGGCAGAGAATGTAATGCAGTTGCTCCAGTCCTGGGTGGTACTGAGTTATGAAGGGAATGCTCCTCTGTGTCTGGACAATGGGACTCTGGTAGATGGTGGGAGACTGGAAAGATGGAAAGATAAGGCACGGGAGATTTGTTTTTGTACAAGGTTTGGGAGGATAATTATGGTCAGGTAGTGAGACCCTCAGTATATTTCGAGAGAGACTGCTCGTCACTGCAGATGCAATGACCACAGGTGGATAGGCTGCACAGAAGGGACTTCTTTTTTTGGAATGGGTGGCAGCTGTCAGCTGTCGAAGTGGAGGTATTGCTGGTGGTTAGTAGGTTTGATATGGATGAAGGTACTAATGTAGCCATCTTTGAGGAGGTGGAGGTGAACATCTAGGAGGGTGGCTTATTGGGTTGAGTTGGACCAGATGAAGCAAACGGGGGAGAAGTTGTTGAGGTTCTGGAAGAATGTGGATAGGGTGTCCTCACCTTCGATCCCAGATAGAAGAGATGTCATCAGTGAATCTGAACCATGTGAGGGGTTTAGGACTCTGGGTTTTTATGAAGGATTACTCTAGATGGCCCATGAATAGGTTGGCATAGGATGGTGCCATTCAGGTGCCCATAGCCATACCCCAGATTTGTTTGTAGGTAATCCCTTCAAAGGACAAGTAATTGTGGGTGAGGATATAGTTGGCCATGGCAACCAGGAAGAAGTTTGTTGGTTTGGAATCCATTATGCATTGAGAAAGGCAGTGTTCAATAGCAATAAGGCTAGGGGTATCAGGAGTGTTAATGTACAGGGACGTGACATCAGTAGTGGTGAGCAGGGTACCATGTGGTAAAGGGTCAGGAACTGTGGAGAGTTGGTGGAGGAAATGGTATCTTTCATATAGGAGGGTAGGTTCCTGCTAATAGGCTGAAGGTGTTGGTCTATGAGAGCAGAAATTCTCTCAGTGGGAGCACAGTGAGTGGTTAGGTTTATGGGCTTTAGGAAGCATGTAGAAGGTAGGAGTGTGGGGAGTGGTAGGGGTGAGTAGAGAGATGGACTCCAGGCTGAGTTTCTGGGATGGGCCTAAGGATTTGAGCGGTGACTGTAGATCCTGCCTGATTTATTTATTTACTATTTTTTAAATTTATTGCTCTCCTTTTCTACTTCTTCGCCCTGCCCCTCCCCCTCCCCCTCCCCACCTCTCCCCTGCCCTCCGCCTAACCTGCAGCGCTTCACTGTCCGCCATCCTCACCATACTATCCCCCCCCCCCCCCCCCCTTACCCGGCCCCAGCCTCCTCCTTTCCTCCACTCAGTTGCCACTCCCATCATGCACTGGTGCTGCTGCTCGCAGTGTGGTTTCAGTTGCCAGAGACTGCAGTCGTGTGTGTGAGTTGCATTTGCGTGAGTGTGTGTGTGTGTGTGTGTGTGTGTGTGTGTGTGTGTGTGTGTGTGTGTTGGTATGTATGTCTACTTTTCGAGAAGGCCATTGGCCGAAAGCTTCAAGTGTGGAAGTCTTTTTGTTGTGCCTATCTGCGACTCAGCATCTCCACTATATGGCGAGTAGCAACTTTCCCTCTCATAATATTGTTACATTCCATCCTGGATTTTCCATTGTTTGATTCACTATGAAGTATAGTGCAGCATTCAATAAAAGTTACTTGGCCTGCCATAATAAAGGATAACTTACTTTGTGAAGTTACTTTGTAGCATTAATCATTGTTTGGCTGAAGGCAAAAGTGTATGAACACGTTAGGTATTGGTGTAGAAAAGAAAAATGTAAAATTTATTTACAATAGGCTCACTTACGTGTGATTAGTTCTCATAATATTTAATGTTTATCTTTAAGAACACACAGTATAAACATATAAGTTAATATCATTATACTGAATGTTGGAATTAATTATGTTGCAGGCAGCGAGGTGTACAATGTACAGCAACCGTAATCGCTGGACTCAAATAGGGTAAGTAACTTGTGTATATAAATTTTTGTACAAGCTATAGTTACCATAGTGTTAAAACTTAACAATGCCTGTGACACCAAAAAACTGGTCCTTAAAGATTGAGGAGGATTACCGGGTAGGTTACACCAATAATCACACCCATTTAGCAATAGTTCGTTTATTAACCTTAACACATAACAAGGATCACAAAGAACTGAACTGATTATGGCGGAACAGCCAAAGATAATGCTTAGAGTCCAAAGATAAATGCATATCGATGTTGGTGTCGATTTCATCGGCGCCACAAGATCAATCAAATTAAAAATTGCAATATTTTTAAAATGATCTCCCCTCATCCTTTAAAACAGATGGATATCTCTCAACTTTAGGTCCGAATGATCAGTTATTCCTCTCTCCAACTTCCATATCATATAGCCACCCTCCATAGCAATCTTTACTTTGAATTGTCCAATGGATCCCAGAGTGTGATGTCAGTAACTGGCTGGCAAATGGAGTAAGACAGTATGTAGGAGAGGACTGTCACTAGAATTCAGCAATTAGTTGTCCCGAAGAGAACGACTGCAAAGTTATTTTAGTGTCTCATAATGACATGGCCTAATATTCAAAATGATTGATGGTGACTGTTGAAGCCTATGAAGTTATGAGATTAGTTTAGTTCACAGATTCGTCTAATAGTTTCATGGATACTGATGTGATACAAAACTTTTAATTTCATAAATGTACTAATATTTTCGTAATGGCAACAAAATAAAACCTAGGTTTTCCTCAGTGTAAGAAGTGCAATCTCATAGGTACAAGTGTACTAATATTTCCATAGCTGTAAATGCATTAGAACTACCTCAGATTTAATTTAGCTAATTAAAGCAACAATTAAATATATGTTGCTCCTTAAATGTAAGCATTTCAGATATCCTTGACATAAAAGTTTCTCAGGAAGACAAGAAAGAAAAAAAAAAGTTGTGAAGAACACAATCTGCCATGGAAAAAAAACCCTATTTATTTCTATCTTATGGGTTGCATTTGAAAGAAATTATGTGCTGACAGAGAATTAATGATAATAATATAGTAATTATTGTTTTGTAATTTGTGAAAATAACTTGAATGTAATTGTTACACATTCCTAGGTTTCTGTGTGAGAAATGATTGTAGCACAATGAGATGGTGGAACTATTTAAAGAATAATAATATTTGATTTTAATAACTTAATGTGCCATTTATTATTTTCCAGTGCTACAAATGAGGATGAAATGTGCAACTTTTACTTGATGTATTGGGTTGAAAATGGATCTCCACTGGAAAAAAAGTACTGCTTCAGCTCTGGACCCCCACTCTACAGTTGGCGTGAATCAGATGGTCTCAACAATATACCAGATGATGCTAGCCAGTTGGAGTAAGCTAATTAGAAAAGAATAGAGTATTACTAAACCTGAAAGTATTAGTATTTGGAAAATGATAATGAATTTGAAGTAAGCCTTTATCTACCCTGCACAATCAGCGTCATTGTCAGCAGCATAATATTTTTTACAATTTCAGAAGGGTTGTCTGCACTGAAAGTGAAAAGTGTAAATGTGTTACATTTGGAACTTCATAAAAAAATAGATGAATGCAAGTACTTTCATTCCTCTATTGTAGAATATATAAATTAACCACTTTCATTTTCACATTTTCTAGTATTTTTCAAAACATTTCAAGTTTTTTTTTGCTCAAAATCTGCAGTATGAGATGCTACTGTTTGAATACATATTTAAAGAGCAGCCCAGAGTAATAGTGAATTCCTGTGCATAATTTATGGAACCACACATTTAAAGATCTGCTACACATATTTGCAATTCATTTAAAAATAAAATCACTTAGATGCACTATAGATGTTTGTTATTCTTTTAGAATAACATTTTTAATCTAACTTGTCATATACAATGCCCTCTGAAACAATTACATGAAAATTTATTTCTCTATTTATTTTAAAAATGGCCTTGAGCCTAAATGATCAGTGATATTCACCTTCACTCAATGTATCTTTCTTTTTTTTTTACATAATTTTAGGAAATAGAAATCATTGTAAATGTTATTGAAAGTATGCACAGAACTATCTCAGTTAAATTATTAGTTTTCTTGGATTTTAATTATGTGATTATCAGTATGAAGCAAGGTTATGTGCAATCCTGTGCAGGTGGGTGGGGTGTGGGGGAGGAAGAGTTTGAATGTAGTGAGCAGTGAAAGGTAGGCAAAAGTAAAGAATGAAGCAAAAAAGAAAGAGTGTATACTTGGGTGTTTTAATACCCATGTAAAACGCAAGAAAGAAGGGAAGGAGCTGACAAAACAAATATATGTTCAAACCAGAAACACTGCAAAAATTGTTTGAGGAATATTTTCATCTTACAAAGATACACCTTTTGAAGGAAGACTCTTTAGAGGTTCACGTTTAATGTAAGACATTGAGCTGGCAACTACAGAAAAAAGAAACGGAGTGATATAGTTCTAGTAAATACGTTATCATTTCATTACCAGTATTGTGGCAGCTGTTGTATAGTGGGATTAGCACACACCTGCTTCATGACAGGATCAATTGGATGACTACCATCAATGAATACTTCTCATCACCAATTAAAATGTATTAACGGATATTGTTAGTCACTTGGTAATTCACCATGGGCAAGCAGTTTTATTCTCGCTTATCAGTGTTGGCTTTCCTTCTGAATACACCACTTCAACACTTCAAAGATTACACCTTTCTGTATCTTCCTTGTAGTTGCATAAGTACATCTATTCACAGAAATACATCAAAAATCCAAAGAATTTTCATTCTGTATCATGAGTAAGGTATGCTGAATATCATCTGTGTTGACGTCAGATATACTGCAGTACATAGTCCGTCACCAGTACTGACGGCCTCACAAAAGATTTAATTGCAACAATTATCACAATGCTCCTGTCGACAAACAAGTTGGAAGGGTGGTTTTCTTTTCACCACTATCAGTCAGTTTCAGAGAAAGACATTCTTTGCAAGTAAATAGCATCTCCACATCTCCAGCAGGTAACTCATTTTTCACCACCCTTTCGCTCCACCCTGGTATTTAATCTTGCGTACCGCATGGGAGGCATTTGTCGAAATAATATTCAGTTTTAATCCATACTCTGAAATATTTGCATCCTATATGTGGACTCTGCCTTAGCTTTTGTTCATCACTTTGTACTCCAGTCCCACAGACCTTATTATCTGTGGTAGTGTAAACAGCAATTAACGTACCCAGATATATCATCTGCTGTTTGTATCCCACTAACTGATGTGACACACAACAATACACAGGATGTCATATACAATGAACAGTCACTGACCAATAAAGAAAAAAGTGTCATCTGGTCACTGAACATGCTGCACTAGCAGTTTAGCAATTCAGAGATATATTTTCACAAGAACCATTTTCATGCATTGGTTCCTTTGAATTTCTTAAGTGGGTGTTATTTCTAGAATGTACCTGACATTGCAGTAGTTAATCAATAATGAATCTGCACAATGTTTACCAACTCCCCTCTTCGTTGTGTCTTCCTATAATCTCTTCTCTCTCCTTGAATACATGTTACATTTTCTATTTCTTGATCATTTTTCCATTTCCTTATGCTTCCAACTTCTCTCTTTTTTGTATCACCTGCTTGCCTTGTTTTCCATTCTTTACTGACAAAGTGGTCCTCATTATGTACAGGTTATCACATTCATGCTATTGAGCTATTTTTACAGGGCTAATTTTTCAAACATTTCCTTATTTCTCATTCTCCAAATATTAATAAAATGAAAATAAACAGTATTTGGATAGATGAAGGGTGTCTACTCACTTGTGGCTGAAACATGAGCAGCTGTAGCAGAGGTCAAACACCAGAAATTGTGACTTTTTCCAATTAAGGAATGCCAAGTTTCAAAAACTTGAAATACAGTTGCATTTTCTCACTTATCCGATTGCTAGACCAGCTTCTATCATTCCTCTTCTTGCAATTGATAAGCAGACACTGCCCTTCTGTCTTTCATAGTATTTATATGTTAAATATTTCAATTGCGATTTACATTAAAAGAACTATAAATGGGAATGAAGGTGGCACTTCCATTTCTGAGCTGACATCTCTGATGCTTGTTTTTTAAGCTTTTTAATTTGGGTGGTTAAGGTAATGAAATACTGTCTGATGACACATGTAGCATACTTTTATTTTTCCAATGTATCTGTATTTTCTCTGCATAGTAATATGGAAATAATAAAATAAACTCAAAACTATATTTTCATTAAAAATAGTATTATTTCTGTATCATGAATATCTATAAAAAGAAAAGCAATTTGGTGAAGGATGTTTTAAACCATAGTCTGAAAAAGCATAAATGGTGATCAGTATTTCCATGAAACTGCAACAGTTTTAATAATTATCTAGTCATCTGATCAATTTGATACATGATTAGGAATTTAATCCAAATCACTACTAATAATCATTTTTTTTTTTTACTTGTCAATTGGATTAGGACTTATGTAAATATGTTATAAATTTGTTATTCAGTTTTGTATGTTTTTTATATAAAATGTTATGAATTGTCAGTTTGAATTTCATATTATTTTATTGCCTGCAGATATTAAATCATATTTATACTTATCCTAGATAAAAGCCAACTGATAACCAGAGTTACTATATATTAAAAGGATGATGTCTCTACTGAAACTGATGATTACATGAGTTTAAATGGTAGCATATTCACTGAGATAAATATTGTTGTATTGGGAAAGAAACTTTCATTCTCACCACAATGAGCCTTTGTTTCATGGCAAGGTAGAGGTCTGTGCATTTGCTTTACCTTAAAAGTATGTGGTATGTGCACTACTTTCATGGAACTTAATTTTGCATTACTGTACTGGGTGACTGTGTATCCTCAATACAAAGGTATTTAGAAATCCATTTACTTTTTTTTTTTTTTTTAATGCTACATATTTCCCCATATTCTTGGTGTCTACCATGTGAAGTTTCTACTAAAAACAATTTTGTGGTGAAGCATATAGAGAATACCAATACAGAAAGCACAAGTTTCACCTCTGATACTGATAACCTCTTTTGTACGTATACTTCAGTGAAATACTATGTAACTTCTTTTCTGTGAATATATAGTATTTTGATCAGATGTTTTACAATGGTTTTGTACTAATGTATTGTTTTTTGAAATTGCTGATAAGGAATTTATAGTATCGTCAGAAAAAATATTTTATGTGCCTATAGTGTGAGATATTTCCCCTACTTTCTTTTTTCCTGTCATCATCTTCAACTTGTGAAAATGCCCAAGATATTGTCTCCCACTTTATATTACAGTGTATTGTACCTGCACATGTTATGAAAATGGAAACTGCACAGATGGCCATAGCAAAGCTAGTGCTACTTTCTGGCTATGCATTTATGATCCATAATTCATCTGTGGATGAATAATCATTTGTCTCGACTTTTTGTTTATTACTTTTACAAGATTTTTATTATTAAAAGTCCAGTAGTATTTCTGTAGGTTAATTTTGGTCATTGGATCGTAACTAGCTGGTTCACTGTGTAATATACAGACTACAAAGAGACATATGCACATCTGAAAATGAAATACATTACTATGGGAACATGCTGGGCAAATAATAAAGTATAAAAATTGTACTTGAAATTGTAACCATATTCTTTGATTGGTATCATCTTCAGTGTTTAAAAAGGAATAAAAAACCAAAGACTGCATTAAGTGTGAGATCACTGCACCCACAGAGCTACAGATAGATATTTTTGTGAGTTGCACATTCTTGCATTTGCACCAAATTCACAGCAACCATCATTCCAATGAACAGTGTGGCTATTGTGATTCACAGTGTTATTTTATGACAATGGTAACAGGACATCTTGAAAGTAAATGTGAATTCTCTAAAAGCTTTCTTCAGAGCAAGAATGAATATGAAAAGACATTTTAAACAAATCTCTGTTTGGTGAATGAGAAATCTTAAAAGCAGGTATAATATACAAATTATTTGTCATCAGTGGTTAATATGTGCCAGCAGTGTAATTGAGTTTTTCTTTTTCATATTTCTTATTCCCATTTTACCCGTATTTCAGTTAAAATCCTCATAATCCTCGTCACACAAATAATGCTATATATAATTTTTTTCTCAAATTCTGGTTTCAGTGCCAAAATTACATCTTTTACTATTCACGTAGTTTTATTTTTCTGTATTCACATAACTTCCTTGATATTTGTTGTACTTTCCATCCCTTCCCCAGAGGACAGTACACCGTAGAAATAACATTTAGCATAATTCGTGCTAAACCACAATGTAAAAGAATATTTGTATTGTAGAGATAGATACAAATAAGTGTTGTATCATTAAATAAATATGGTAGCTACAGATGAAGCAAATAGTATTACACTATGTAAGGATTTCTTGGAATACACTTTATTTTATTACAAATTACAGTGTAAAATGGATGTAAACAACTAGTACAATGTTGTACTGTACTGTGAACTATCTTAAAATAACTTTTATGGAATAACACTATTGTGCAGGAAATGTAGTAGACATATCACAAATATCTTCATTGTATGGTAATTTTAAGCACAGTGCTGAGAAGTTACATATTTTTATCCAAGAGGAAAGAAATGACAAGTTCTTAGCAATTATAAGGTCAGTATGCTTAAAGAATGAGGTATTCAAAAAATCTTTTCAGGTTACATTTTTATTTGGAAATAGTGTATTTTTGTTGGCAGCAAAACTGTATCAGTTCAAAAATTAAAGAACTATGATTTATTTTGATACCTGTATTTTTGTTTATTTCTCTGACCTCCCTTGATGGATACATCATCATCTCCATCCTACAACCAGTTGTGACCTTCAGATTTCATTCACTACTCTTCTTACGACTGTCCTCTAGTTGAGCCCCTAGGCTGATATTTATACACTGGATCACTCAAAGAAGAATGTGAAATACATAAAAGTCCAAAAAAAGCAACGACCAGTTAATTAATTAATTAGGTAGTTACATGATCCATAAATAATTTGCATGATTCTTTTATAGGGAACAAGTCAGTCTACAGGACATATGCACATGATCAGTGTTCACATTAATGAAGACATTTTTAGTCCTGCCTGTGCAACTACACTTAAAGCTTTTTAATGTTTTAGCTATTTTTATTTAGAACTTGCTTTGCTACTTGCAAGACATTTTATGTTATAGACTTGGGCAAATGATCAAAAATTTTTGATGCCACAGACTGATCTCCTTTCTGGGTCACTGACAGGTTCCGTAGGACCAAATTGAGGAGCAAATCTCCAAGGTCATGGAACATGTCAGTACATGAAATTACAACATAAAAGCAATAACAGATAAAAATGAAATATTTATGAATCTAAATACGTCAATCCATAAGTTTAAGTAAACGCAATCAACAATACAACAAGAATCAGCTTAATTTTTTAAGGAAATCCTCGACAGAATAGAAGGAGTGACCCATGAGGAAACTCTTCAGTTTTAATTTGAAAGCGCGTGGATTGTTGCTAAGATTTTTGAATTCAAGTAGTAGCTTATTGAAAATGGATGCAGCAGTATACTGCACACTTTTCTGCACAAGAGTTAAGGAAGTCCTATCCAAATGAAGGCTTGATTTCTGCCGAGAATTAACTGAGTGAAAGCTGCTTATTCTTGGGAATAAGTTAATATTGTTAACAAGAAATGACAGTAAGGAATATATATATTGAGAGGCCAATGTCAAAATACCCGGACTCGTGAACAGGGGTCAACAAGAGGTTCGTGAACTTATACCTCTTATTGCCCGAACTGCCTGTTTCTGCCTGTTTAGAGTGGGAAGAGTTATCCCAAAATATAATACAATATGACATAAATGAATGAAAATAAGCAAAGTAGACTAATTTTCATGTAAAATGATCACTCACTTCATATGCCGTTCTAATAGTAAACTGGCAGCATTAAGTCTTTGAACGAGATCCTAAACGTGGGCTTTCCACGACAGTTTACTACCTATCTGAACACATAGAAATTTGAGCAGTTTAGTTTCACTAATCATATGTCCATTCTGTGAAATAAAATATCCGGTTTTGTTGAATTGTGTGTTAGAAACTGTAAACACTGAGTCTTACTGCGGTTTAGCATTAGTTTATTTTCTACAAGCCATGAACTTAGGCCATGAACTGCACTATTTGAAACCAGGTTATCATTGCACACAACCTCCTTTACTACCAAGCTAGTGTCATCAGCAAATAGAAATATTTTAGAGTTACCCGTAATACTAAAGGGAATATCATTTATATAAATAAGGAACAGGAGTGGCCTCAACACTGATCCCTTACCAAATTGTGATGACCTATTTATGCTGTATTTCTTTAGCAAATATATGTATTGTGATGGTGCAGTTAAAATGCTTACTTCCTTAAAGAAGTATCCACATGACAACAGCAGAACAACACTACAGATTATACTTACTGCTCGCTTTTGTGCAATTGATACTTCCTTTCTAAGTGATTAGTTACCCCACAAAATGATTCCATAAGATGTTATTGAGTGGAAATATGCAACATATGTCAGGAGATTAATTCATTTGTTTCCTTGATTAGCAATTATGCAAAGTGAAAAAGTAGTTGAACTTGATCATTTGAAAAGCTCAGTAACATGCTTATTCACGTTAAAGTTTTCATCAATAAGAGCACCCAGAAATTTGGAGCAGTCTACCCTATTTACTGACTCTTGGTCATGTGCTACATCAATTGTTGGTATGACTATTTGTTCTACAGAACTTAGGGAGAGTCCATTTTTTGAGAACCACTTTATAATTCTTGGAAAATATCATTTACCTTATTCTGTTGCTCTCTCTTTAATAGGATTTAAATCAACACTAGTATCATCTGCAAAAAATACCAATTATGCTTGTCGAATGTTATTTGGAAGGTCATTCACATATGAAAGAAGTAGCAGTGGACACTAAATTGAACCCTATTAGACTCCTTTTGTGATTTGTACCTAGTCACTAAAATTTTCTACCCTTCCAATATTGTTTGAATTATGTAACACAATCTTTTCAATTCCATTTGTTAAGTATGATTAAAACCAGCTGTACATAAATCCACCATTTCCATAGCTCAAATAGCTCTGAGCACTATGCGACTTAACTTCTGAGGTCATCAGTTGGCTAGAACTTAGAACTAATTAAACCTAACTAACCTAAGGACATCACACACATCCACGCCCGAGGCAGGATTCGAACCTGCGACCGTAGGGGTCGCTCGGTTACAGACTGTAGCGCCTAGAACCGCACGGCCACTCCAGCCGGCTACCGTTTCCATAAAACTTCAGTTTTTCTAAGAGAGTAACATGATCTACACAATCAAATGCCTTTCCAAGGTAAAAGATACCAACTGGTGATATTTTATTATTTAAGACTTGTATTATTTGATGAGTGAATCTATAAATAGCACTCTCTGTTGTGCAACCCCTCTGGAAGCCAAACTGTAAATGCTAAGTAAATTGTTTCTAAATAAATGTGAGGCTACTCCTGAGTACATTACTTTTTTGAATATTTTGGAAAAACATGTCAGCAAGGAAATTGTCACCTTCCTTATAAAGAGGTTTAATAATTGCATATTTTAACCTGTCTGGATAAATTACCTGTGCCAGTCATGCATTGCTTATATCACTGAGGTCATTATTTATTAAGTTGAAACATTTTTTTTCAGAATTCAGTTTGAAATTCCATGACATGAGATTGTGTTTTTCTTAGAATTCTGTTAATTTCACTGAAGAATGTTGATGCTCCTTCTAGTTCACTTAGTTTTGTGGAATGACATTTCTAATACTCTCTTACTACTTCAGCTGAACCCTCTAATCCTATTTTTGTTGCTACATTTAGAAAGTGATAGTTAAAAGTACTTGCAGTTTGTGAATTATTGGTCACAACATTGTCATTTACTTTGATGTGGTACCATGTACACTGACTAGTTGTTCTGTCTCCCATTTGACAATATCCCATTTTTAATCTTATTATTTGGATAATTTATTTCTGCAGAATTTGTGTACTTCTGGATATTTTAATGACTTCTTTAAGATATTACAGTATTTTTTGTAGTGTGCAGGTAATGTCTGGCCTTTACATAGATTTCCTTCTTCCTGTTACATGGGATTTAAAAACCGTTACTTATACGTGATCTTTTTTAATTTTCTCCCCCCCCCCCCCCCCCCTCACCTGGATGATTTTTTAGTAAAGCAACTTTCAAACATTGACACAATTTTACTATAAAATAAACTGAATTTGACATCTCTTTTGGTATATACCACCTCTTTAACTTATCTTAAACATTATATCCTGTTCTCATTAATAAGCCTCACTGCTTTGTGTGAATTTGTCTCAGGGCTGTCAGGGGCAATATTGTTTATTTCCATTAATTGTGAATCATGAGCATATAGTACATTAGCCGTTGAGTACACATTAATTGCTTCAACCTGATTACCATCCATAAAAATGCTATGATGTCTTACTATCTTGCTGTATGTGAGTTGGAAAGTGTTTAAATACCCAAATAATGATTCTAATTCATTTTTTTGGTTTGTGTCTCTTAACACTTTGATCGAAAATCCTGTCAACTGATGTAATGTGAAAATTTGGGTAGACCGCTGATCGCGTCATTTGACAGGGTACAATGTCTTCCTCTTCCAAATACGATGTCATGTATACTGAAGAACACGAAAATTTTGGTAGACTGCCAATCACTTTATTTGACAGGCTACAATGTCTTCCTCTTCCAAATGTAACATCATGTATACTGATGAGCTCTACTGGTCTTCTTTGTATTGTGAGAGGGATGTATTATTCGCGCAAGCTAAGTTGACACTTGGCATGGTGGCTGATAGGACTGACTGTAACTGGGAAATGTATTTATAGTCTCTTCCATCAGCTACCACACCGAGTGTCAACTTAGTTTGCATGATTATTAGCTTCTGAAATAGCCTTTCACTGTATGTAGTCCAGCTGCTGGAGGTCGGCAGCTGTCGTTCTGTATGTAAAGGAATGGAAGACGTGGCTTCGTGTTTTCTTATGAATGATGAAGTTTTTGTGAATTGTGAAGTGTTACATACCGTTTAGGCAAACGACATTTCACGCTTCTTGTGTACAATGGCATAGCTATGTGACCATGGGCCCCAGGCCAAAAATGAAATTGGAGCCCTATTTAAACTAAACCAAATGCTTTACGGATGCAAAACTACTTTGTCAGCTCCTTACCACCCACTGCATGGCATAATAAGCTAAACCTACTTACTACTAAGTAAATTATTATGTGTAATGCAACAGATAATATTATAAATATGAAAGTTTGTTTGTTTGTTACGCTTTCACGAAAAACTATTGACTATATTTACACATGGATAGAATTTAACCTGGGTAGGACATAGGATACTTCCATACCAAGAAAATACCTTGAGATAATTTTCAATGTTGGCCCATACTAGGTGAGTGATGTCACAGGCAGAAGCTAGTGGGAAACGAACAATGAAGAAGTATTAATCTGCCACAAAAACATTGCCCTCTTCCCACAAAGCACGCTGGTAACAGTCAAGTTAGGACTTGCACATCTGTGGTGGTAGACATGGGTCAGCTCGAGTTAACTCAAATTGAGGGGATTTCAAGTCAACCTGAGTTAGATTGTTGCTAATTTGAGTTGTGTTCATGCAGTGCCTGGCAGCTGCTGCTACCGATGACGATTTTGTGCGAGGTTGGAGTTTACTGCCGGTGTGTCGACCAAACCCGTGTTGAACTGAGTCGAGTCCTTACACAACGGGATGTCACTCACAGAGGTCTTCATAGGTGCAGTATCCTATCATGATTCATTCGCATCAGATCACCATTCAAATCTTACAGGAAATTCAAAGTGGCTGATGAGTGTATTCAAATTTCAGCCCATAGTGTGGCATTTATTAATTTTAACAATAGCAATGCATTTTCCATAATGTGCATTACCAGAGTATGTACTTTACACACACCTTTAAAAAAAAAGTAAAAAATATTGTTAATTGTTGTTGACTTATATTAACAACATATTTTTAAAGAGGTAGTGATGTGCAAGAAAGGTCCTGAAAATGAAAATATTGAATACCGGTACTACCTTAGTGCCTGCTGCTTCTCTAGTGTAGACCGTGTGGTCTGCACAGACCTTTTTTCTTTAATCAACTTTTTATGTTTTTCACAAGTTGCTACACCTTCTGAACTTTTTGAACTAAATAATGTCATAGAAGGATGGTATTAGCTGAATGTACATCTGCCCAAAAAGCAATTCTGGTGGCTGGAGTCCAAGGTTTTTGTTAAACATGCCTTTTGTTTTCTTGTGGTTGTATTTCCATAGAACTTCATTTCCTAACACATTTCTTTACAGCTAACTGAGAAGTGAAATACCAGTTTTCATAGATTTACCTTTAAAAAATTTTAATATAGTGAAATATTATCTTAAAAATTTTCATCCCCTACTTTACTCCCTAAGCAGTTGAGTTTCCAAAAATGCTGAATCACGCATTTTTTTTTATTTCTGAGACTTGCTTTAAAATTGCCTTAACAGCAACATATTTACAAAAAGCCTTTCATCCCCTATTTTAGCCCCTTAGCAGTTAATTTCGAACAATGCCTTCTTCAGCGATGTGTACAGTACAGGATACACACAATCTCCAAATGTCAAGTTCTTGTTCTTAGCAGCTTGGGCTGGATGATGACAAGTCAGTGAACCAGTCTGGCCCTATTCCAGCCCCTTAGCAGTTGAATTTCCAAAAACATTGAAATATATATTTATTTCTAACCAAGAGGAAAAATCCAATTTTCATATATCTAGCTTTAATAATACTTTAGCAGTTCTTTAATAATGATTTATTTTTAAAAAAATACTTTACCCCCTATTTTACCCTCATAGGGGCTAAATTTCAAAAACTGCTGGAACACATATTCCTTTATTTCTGACCGAGAAACCAAATACCAATCTTTGTAGGCCTAGCTTCAAAACTGCCTTAGTAGCAACATGTTTTCCAATAACTTTCATACCCTATCCCACTCCCACAGGGGTGGAATTTTGAAAATGTCTTTTTAAATGACTCCTACATCATAAGATCAACACCTGCAAATTTTAAGTTTCTGTCCTCGTGGTTTGAGCTGGGCAATATTATTTAGTCGGGACTTTGTCTTTTATATACAGAGATTACATACATTGTAGAAAGGGACATCACTATTAAGGCTTAAATTTTTGGGTTAAAGCACAGTAGCCATTTTCATGCTTGTGGTGGGGCGTTTGGCTACGATATCACTTATTAAAAACTGAAAAAAAAGAAAAAAGATGGTTACAGTACCGGTATGCTAAGAGAAGTTACAACCTGAGCAGACTTGAACATGGTTGTTTCACTCTAGTTTGGAGCTCACTGCCACTTTTGCACTGACCGATCCTGAATCAGATATCTATACCTTCACTGTGAACTGAACATTATCATAAGTCTGTCTACAAAATTTCAAGCCAAAAGACTAAAAACTGCACTCTATGAAGTATCCATCACATTTGCAACCAATATATATCCAATCATCGGTTTGGAAATTGCAAATCTTGGGTTGGTTAACTGAAATGAATCCTAATCTGCTCAGATGCAAAAGAGAGATGGTGTTGAATGGTATTTTAGTTTTTTTTTCTTTGTCCTACCTTGGTTTACACAACCTTTCAAATCGGTTAATTCAGTTGGGCTTAAACCCAAGTTGGCCCACCACTATGCGGTGGCACACAGGTGCAGGAAGGCAGGCTATTGTCAGTGCCGGCAACTCACTCTCACTGAACTGCAGTCTGAGCCATGAATGATGATGGTTCGTGCATGTCAAGGGATGGACAAGGATTGCATTGTTGATGATTCCAAGTGACAGTTACAGTACGTGCATGTTCCAGCTTTCTGCTTGAAGAAAGCATATATCCCTCAAATTATGTCTCTTGCTTGCTTATGCAGAATTCATCAATTACCTTCACAATCAGCGAAGACAGCTCACAACAAATGGATTCAAAATTCACTAAACAACTTGCTACAATCACATTTAATGTTCGCATTAGCTACGGCATTCACAGCAGCGTCATTTGTGACTCATACTATAGTGCGCCATACCAATCTGCCTTATTTCGTTTGGAGCTATCATTTCCGACTGGTAATTTTCGGTAAGCGTCAGAGGCAGGGGCCATGTTTTCATGGTTGTAGTACATTATAGTTAATGATACAAGTAGACAATAAAACGAAGTAGACTATTTTACAACCTTTCTCTGTCTTTAGTTTTTGCAAAATCATCCATAAGAACTGTAAAATCTAGACTTAATGCGGCCTTGTTTATGATTGCTATGTGTGTCAAATGCCACTGTAGAACTTGACCAATACTATTCTTTAAATAAGTTTTGATTATTTTTAATTTGCTAAATGATCTTTCAGTTGTTGCAAAAGTGACAAGTACTGGATAAAATAAAACATTTGCGGTAGAGAATTCTGTAATGTGACATTGTAGCATTGCATATGTAGTTATAAGTTTCTTACTTAGTTGGTGAAAAGTCAATGTTGGAGTCAGTTTAGGTAGAACAAGGTGATAAGTATTAATAAACTGAAGTGAAAAATTGGGCCCATTATATAAAAATATTTACTTTGGAATTTATTACATTTTTGTAATAAACTTGCTTCATCTACAGTGAGCAAAACAGTGGTGTTAGGAAATCAAATATTTCAGACATTGCATTCATGCTAGTAAAACATTTGTTTACTTGGCTATGTGTCTAGCACATTTTTGAAAACAGTAAATTTTAATATTTCTTCCCTGTTTCGAAATCGGTGGTTAGAAGTTAGTTCATAAAAATATTTTAACTTTCTTTTGCCACTTTTTGTGAAAGTTGGAATCTATGTCATATTTTTTAGCAGTTTCACATGATTCGAAATCACTTCTGTTACACATCAATCTTGTTTTTACATCTGCCAAAGGTCCACTTGGGCGCATTGCCACGGTTCACCCGGCTCCTCCCGTCGGAGGTTTGAGTCCTCCCTCGGGTATAGGTGTGTGTGTTGTCCTTAGCGTTAGTCCACGATATTTCATGCACAGTCCCTATCATTTTCAATGCTATAAATGACAGGCTGCAGCACCAATGCTCTGTAATAATATATTGTAGACACTTCATACTCAAATGTTGTCACACACTATACTGTCAAACGCACTGCTAGTAATTCAGCACTGCTCACTGTTACTTGGATTTGCAGCCATGGGAACTTTGACATCAAACCACAACACCCAAATGGCAGCACATTTCATGTCTTAGTGGACAAGCAATACATCCTATTATGTTTATATCCTAGAGGTGGGATAATTTTTTGTGATTTCATTTCATACCATTCGAGGTTTGTTGGTCAGGGTCCAAAAAGTTAAACGATGAAAATTCTTGATTCAACTAAGATATTATGTAACATTTTCATACGTCATTTATGGAGGCCGAGGGGCCCCTTAGCTTCGGAGCCCCAAGGCACTGCCTCACACAACCTTATGGTAGCTGTGCCATTGCTTGTGTAGTACAAGAAAAGATTTTCATGGCAGAATAATATTAAGTAGGGGGTAAGTCGTGGATAACATACTGTGCGCAGGTGTTTGTTTTTGTGTGTTCAGACATTAAACGGGAAGTGTTGAACACGAGAAAGCGGCAAGATGTGACGAAAAATAAACGGTTTCACCTGCTGTGGATGGGTCATTTACATTTTGGCACTGCAGATTGGCAGTGGCTTGACCATCAAAGAGCAACCACACTCTCCAAGAATGAATAAAACAAACAACATGGTTTTGTGACAAATGAAATATATCGTGATCTTGTTGGTCAAGTTGAGCCTTTGAATCATATGCTGTGTGAGAAGTTGTGTTCTCCACTAATTCACGAGTTGCACTTATGATTTATACATGCATTCATGGAAATATATGTTTGTAAAAGGACAGTAGTAGACATGCCTTTTTTTATTATAGGAGTAGAAGTAGTCTTTGTTTGCTCCAGTAACAGCTGCAGAAAGTGAAGAAGTCAAGCTTTTCCTCAGCTACACGATGCTTCAGAGGCACTAATGAGCAGGACCTCTTCTTCAAGTAAATCAACTATGGTGACCAGGTGTAAAAGAAAAAGGTAAATACATCAGATATTACATCAGATGAAGTGTTCTGATTCAGCTTCAGCTACAAGCAGTGAGCAAGCAGCTAAATAAAACCCTCAACCAACAAGAAAAATGCTTCAATTGGAGCAGGATTTTGTTGGCAGTGGCAGTGTGGATGATGATACTGACGATTCACATGATGATCCCAACACTGTGAAAGAAGTATTGCAACAGACTTCAAGTAAGTATTTCTTGTTCTAATTTTGTAAAGCATTCGTTGAAAAATTGCATTCTGTTCTTATGGCTCTTCACTTTATGAACAATGAAACAGTTTTTTTATGTTATGCGCAAACAGGAAAAGCTGCAAGGAAAGACACAATATACCAGTGCAGCTAGTGCAAAATGGTCACATGCAAAGAGCTTTGTTTCAAAATCTATCCCAGAAAAACATTATACAATTTGAAAAATGTATAACAACTTATAATTATGGTTTTAGATTGTAAGTTTTCAATTGTTGAAACTAGAATTGTGTACAGAAATGGGAGAAGAAACTAAATATTCAGAGAAGCTGGAAGTATGTAATACAGTTGGTGAGTTTTCAGGCTTTCATAAAAGGTTATTATCACAGTTAATGTTGTTTAGTGTTCTCAATAAAAAATTAGAAAGACATAAAATAGCCAATATTCTAAGAAACAGCAAGGTTTATGTTGCTGACAGTCAAAGTGTGAAGAAACATACATTGAAATCTCCACAAACTCCTACGTTTAAACTTCTTATCTGACAGGCAGTTCAGTTATTCATCTAGATTTCTCATAAATAGCTGAAAGTTTCTTAAAGGGAACCTGTAGATTGTCACATTGCTTCTAGTTTCTTAATAACATGAAAACTATTTGAGTCAATATATCTGTAATTCTAGCAAGAAAAGACCAAGAAATAAGAAAATCAATGTGGGATTTGTCAACTCACAAGCTGTGACATATTCACAGCAGAATGAAATGGCTCAGAAAACGGTTTGTATTTATTCAGCTTACAGTCTTGACCAACAGATAATAAAATTTGGATGATAATGTGGATATGTTAGAAAAGTGCTTGTGCTCAAATTTTGCAGATGGTAATCAAAGACCAAAATTAATTACCTGTTGTATATGACTGGTCTGTAACTGAGGTAATGAAGAGTACAAGCAGATCCCCACTGCTTAGGAAAAGATTTTACTCTTGCCCCTGTGAACAAAAGAGAAGAGAGATATGGGGAAAAAAACTACTGAGGGCACCTTATGCACAACTCAAACTTCAAGTACAACAGATTTTCAGAAACTCCCACTCAACAAAAAGAAAATAAGTTCTACAAAAAAACATTGAGCACCTGAAGAAGGAGAAACTAGAAGTGCTCTGGAGTGAACGAGGACCAGATGTATTACACATTAGTGAGAATGGGCTAAAAGTGGTTGAAATTTACAATCTAATAATAAAATATTATGATCTGGTCAGTTATTTTTGCTGATCAAAACAGAATAGTTGATGTGTCAATAGCAACACCTCCACACCAGAAAATTGAGAGCCTGAAAGACACTGAGGACTGTAAATGTATCAGTGGTTATGAGTTTTGGACCAAAACACGCAATACTTGGTGATAGGATAATACTGGTAACACTTTCTGCAGAGATGTCCTTCACTGGAACTGTCTCTGGCCAGCATGTAAACCTGTCAACTTTGGAATTACTGGGGTAATGAGCAGGGAATTAATTTTCTGCATAAACAGCTTTGCAAGTGGCAATAACATTGTGAAAACAACTAACAAAATTGATACTGATGTTTACTATGAAATATAATGTAGCATGCAGAGACTAAATCATAGTCACAGGTATAGAATTGAAACCAAACCAATCATTGATAGAAGTATCATTAAAGTGTAATAATAATAAATATATCTACAAGAGCAAATAATTAAAGCCAGAAAATCACTGATAACATAATCGCCTACATTAAAATTATTGAATGTGAAACAAAAGCTCTGTTAACAGTAATCCCTATCATCATGGTTTATTGTGTTGTATCTACAAAAATAGGAGCTGTAAAAAGGAAAGAAAGACTTGAACAAAGCCAGGATTATCAGTCAACAGAATATGAACAAATTTTTAAATTATATTGAGGAGGGAAAAATGAAGTTGATGATGTGATTTTAGTGAAATAAAATTTATTTTGCTCCACAAAACAAAATTACAATAAATACATGTACATTTTTTGTAGTCATATTGCAGTAGAAACAATAAACAGACAAAAGACAGATTACTCCAATGTGCAGTGCTATTTTTAACAGTGTATATTATTTCACTGTATCGGTTACTGCCACATAGTTCTTTGGGAAGTGCACTGTATGACCAGAACATGAAGTACACTGGACTGGCAAATAACACTCTGGAGGAATGATGACTGGAGCTGGTTGTTTTATTAAAGCTGGTGTGGGTGAATTGGGGTCCATGTTCTTCAAGAGTAAGGCTGGATTGAGTTTATTGACGAAGATCATTTTCTGACCATTACGTGTTTCAACAACAAAGTGTTTTTAAGAATGTACCAGATATGGTCCATTGTAGATAGGTTGATGAGATTTCCTCTGTGCAGTGTGCCTTATGAATACATGTGCAGTGGTCATAAATTCAGGATGGATGAAGACAGACATTGTAGCACAATGTCGGACATTTATTGATTTAAGTAATGTCATATGCTGCTTGAAATTGAAACTTGAAAAATGACACATTCCACTGGTATAGGATCAAAGAAATCAGCTGGAAATCTGCTCATGCTGTAAGTTAGTTCTGCAATGGTAATGTTATATTCTGGAATCACATAAACATGGAAACCAATTAAAATTGTGCGTAAGTTGTTGATCTAGTCATCTGAAAGTCATGTTCTTAATGGTGGCTTGATGTTGTGATGCCACCATTCAACTTTGCTGTTTGATGTAGGATGGTAAGCAGTGGTTTTGATGTAGTTAATATCTAAAATCTTTGTGAGGTGAGTGAACAATTGACAATGAAACTGCTGCGCTCTGTCAGTGGTGATGAGTTTTGAAATGCCAAAACATGCAATTAACAGCAGTACGATAATACTGGTAACACTTTCTTCAAAGATATCCTTCACTGGAACTGCCTCCGGCTAACATGTAAGCCTTTCAACCATTAAGAGATAGGTGAAGCCTTGAGAGATTAACTAGATTAACATGAATATGAGAGAAGTGATGTCAGCTTCACTGAAAGTTGCACAAGCAGTGGTCACACATTTTGAAATTTTTTGTTCATTGACAGCAAATACATGCTTTTCCCACATCTTTACACATAGAAGGAAAAAAATTGCAACACGAGGAAGGGATTGTGTGACATACATGAAGATTGATAGGCATATTTCTACAACTGGAAGAAGTGGTCTATTCAAATTTCATGCCAGTTACATAAGAGTGGCTCTAGTAGCACCACTAAGAGGATGCAAATCAGGCTTGCTTTAAATATATGGTGTAATTGATGTGAGCATTAGTCACCTTTACGATGAGATGAGGTGAGCTGAGCTAGCATTAGTCAAGAATGCCTGCCATTAAGGACGCAAAGACTCCACCATCAGCACCTCACTGAGTTTGAACAAGGTAGTGTAATAGGTCTACGAGAAACTGGATGTTCCTTCTACAATATTGCAGAAAGACCTGGCAGGGCTGTAGCCACCATATGTGATTGCTGGCACTGGTGGTCACAAGAAAGTACGCTCACAAGGAGTCCAGGCTCCTTATAGCCACATGACATTATTGAGAGGGAAGATCATCATGTTCAGCGTATGGCTCTGGTGCATCACATTGCACGTGCAGCAGCAATTTGAGGAGCCATTGTCACCAACGTGACACTACGTACTATTACAAATCAGTTACTTCAAGGACAACTCTGAGCCATATGCCCTGTAGTGTGCATTCCACTGACCCCAGACCACCGTCATTTGGAACTTCAGTAGTGTCAACCAAGAGCTCATTGGAAGGAGGGGTGGAGGTCTGTTGTGTTTTCTGATGAAAGCTTGTTGTGCCTTGGCGCCAGTAATGGCCATATATTGGTTAGGAGGAGGTCAGATGAGGGCCTAGAACCAACCTATGTGCATGCTAGTCACACTGGACCTGAGGATCTGTGATGAGGGTGAAGAAACTTCATCACACCTAATCTTTGAATGCATGGCATTGGAGAGTAAGATACAGAATCTTCAGGACAACTAGACCTGAAGAAATTTTGTCTAACAAAAAACTGGTAGAGGCACTCCTTGCACTATTTGAGGGCACTGGTTGGCTTTACTAGATATACAGGGAGCGATACCGCACAATGAACCTAGTTTCGGTGCGGGCAGTGGCGAGTTAGACCTAAGCTGTTTTAGTGCTCCTGTTAAAATTAATCAATCACACTGGACCTGTATCTGGAGTTATGGTCTGGGGCCTGGGGTGCGAATTTGCATGGCAGCAAGAACACTGTCATCATTATTCCATGCACTCTGATTACATATTTGTGTGTCAGTCTGATGATTTGACCTTTTGTGCTACCATTCAAGAACAGCATTCCAGGGGGTGTTTTCCAACAGGATAACACTTTCCCACATATGGCTGTTGTAACCCAACATGCTCGACAGAGTGTTGACATGTTGCCTTGACCTGCTCGACCACTATATATGTCTCCAGTCAAGCACAAGTGGGGCGTCATCAGATGACAGCTTCAGCATCATTCACAAACAGCATTACCTGTCTCTCTATTGGCCGACCAAGTGCAACAGCATGCAACTCCATTCCACAAACTGACATCCAGCACCTGTATAATGCAATGCTGGCACATTTGCATGCTTGCACTCAACTTTCTGGTGATTACACTGGTTATTAATCTACCAGCATTTCTCATTTGCAGTGGTTTATCTCATGCTTACATTAACCCTGTGATCTTGCAATGTTTATCACACAAACAAGTTACCCAGTCAAATGTATTCCTGAAATTTCATTACTCTACATGAGTTATTTTATGGTGCTGCAATTTTTTTTCCATGACTGTATTGTGTATTAAACCGGGGACCTAGAAATGACAGAGAGGCTTTGTCCCACTGTAGCCCTCAGTGGTTCACAACCCCACAACAGGCCACAGCAGTTCACCCACCCCACAGCTACTCCACACTCAACCCAAAGTTATTGTGCAGTTCAGCCCCCAGTGCCTCCTCCCCCTCCCCCCTGGGAACGTCTCATACCAGATGAATGTAGCCCCAAATGCTTGCGTGGTAGAGTAATTATGGTGTACGTGTCCGTGGAGACAGTGTTTGTGCAGCAATTGCCGACATAGTGTAAATGAGGCGGAATAAGGGGAACCAGCCTGCATTCACCAAGGCAAATGGAAAACTGCCTTCAAAACCATCCACAGGCTGGCCGGCACACTGGACCTCGACACTAATCTGCCGGGTGGATTTGTGCTGGGGACTGGGACACCTCCCCATGTGGGAAGCAGTGTGTTAGACTGCGGGGCTAGCCGGGTGGGCTTCCATCAGTGCACTTTGTGACAGGGAAGGCCACATGAAACACTGTCAAATAATGTCCACTGCGCCTTTGGTACCAGGATGAGGCAAGTCATATAGCGTGTGGAAGACTTATTTGTCGATAGTATGGAGGAACATGTGGGCTGAGTTTACCTGTAGAATTATCAGAAAGTGGCTGTGATCCAAAAGTTAAAAATATTGTTACAAGTGCTAAGGAACAGCAGTCTGAATTCTTCACTTTAGGTAGTTCTGAGGCATTGCTTTGTGCCTTAGTTATATCTTCATCTGAAATTCTGACTGGCAGCATGATGTCTGCAACTCTGGAACGTTTTAGCAGAAATATTTTCCCCTGTGGTGAATTGATTAAGAAATTACAGATGGCACAGTTGCCCGGATGTTACTTTTTCTGGGAACTGTCTAAAGGCAAACGTTAATGGCTTGTTGTCTGTGAATGTTGAGGCTCTCTGCTTCCAGGGGATAATGAAAGTACTTGGCTACTGAATATGCTGCCAACCATTCATGATTGTAGGTCCAATAGGTACATTGTATGTCAGCGAAAGATGTGGAGAAAAACCCAAGTGGTTCTTTCCCAGAACTGGAGTAAATAAGTACCTGTAGAATAGTCCAAAGCATGGACCATCACAATTAAGGAAAGGTATGTTGAGGGATGAGCACGCTGACGTCTTCCTTTAACTTCTTGAATGTTTTGTCTGCTTTGTTGGTCTACGTAACAGGGTGATTATCCTTCCTCTTGGTATTCTTGTACAAATTAAATAAGAGTAGTTGGATTTCTGCAGTATGTGGTAACATGCATCTGTAGAAATTCACCAGTCTCAAAATGACTATATTCTGCTAGTACTTTAGGATGAGGAAAGTCTCTGATTATTTTCACTTTTTCCTCTGATGGTGGAACTCCTGAGTGTGACACATGAAAATCCAAATAAGATCTCTCTCTCTCTCTCTGTCTCTGTCTCTCTCCAGAAATGCATTTCCCACATTAATGTTGAGGCATCATTTATCCAACTGTCCAAGTAGTTGTTGCAGATGCATTATATGTTCTTTATCAATGCTGAAGCAATGGGAATATGAAACAAATGCTTCTTGACAAGTGGATGAGACAACAACCACTACTCAAAACAAGGACGATTTTTTACAGCTAACAATGCTAGATAAAAAAAAGAGGTAATTGGTCAAGCAGGACTCAATAAAATTCCTAATTCAAACTTTAAATAGCTCCATCAAAATGTTTATTCTCTTTCCAACAAGCTGAATGAAACAGAAATCTTGTTAAACAATTTGAATGGTATTTCTGTTCTATGTTTCACTGAGCGCTGGTTGAGTGGATGCCTGTTAGAACTGGCACACCTACCTCAGTTCAAATTAGCAGGCAAATTTTGTAGAAAAATGTTCAGGCATGGTGGTAGCTGCATATATGTCTGAGAAAATATAGAGTTCAATAATATAACCAATTTTTGCTAGCTTTGTCTGAGAAAGAAACATAGACCTGTCAATAGTACAACTGCCAAATCAGAATACAGTTATCATCTGTTTATATAGGTCACCAGATGGCAATAAAAAAGTTCTTTATAATAATATGGAAGAGCTGTTAGAGAATTGTAACACGCTCAAGCAAAATATTTTCTTATTTGGAGACTTCGGTGTCAGTTTCTTCAAACTGAATAAATTTAAAGATGAAATTAATGTTCTGCTGAAGTTCTTTAACTAAAAACCATCTGTAACTAAACCAGCTCATGTAACTATTCCAGGAGACCAAAAAACTAGAGCTAATGCCAGGAAGTTCAATGATGAAAATGTAGATTACTCTTGTTCTCTCTTGAGAAGAGCAAACTGGAATGATGTTTACAGCTCAAACACAGATGTCAGGTTTGGTAAATTTATGGCACATACAAACATCTTTTTTGACATACCATTTCCTAAACAAACATCAGTAATAAATTCCATACCAATCCAAATAAATGGATCACGGCAGGAATAAAAATACCATGCCAGAATAAAAGAAAATTGTATGAATACTCCAAACAAACCACAAATCCTGTTTTTATTAATTATTTTAAAAAATGTAAACGAATTCTTGGACTAGTTGTATCAAAAGCAAAGAAGATGGAAAATGACTTAAGATATGGAAAATTCCAGGAACAAGATTAAAGCTGCCTGAAACATCATCAAAAAAAGTAGCAGGTACTACATCATTAGACCACAACAACATAAAACTTCATGAAAATAACTGACGCCACAAAAGTGGCTAATAAATTTAACAGTTACTTTTCAAATATACCACAACATCTGATTACTAAACATTACAGCTCACAGACAGACAGTAATACACTACATTCAGATTCAAATATTTATTCATGAACTCTATTTCACCTGTAAAAGCTGAGGAATTATTTATGATTATAAAAAGATTGCCCAATAAATATTCAGCAGGCGCTGATGAAATACCAAATATTATCATCAAAGCAAGTGCAGTATGTATCATAGAACTATCAACAGATATTTTCAACTCATCATCCATGAGTGGTATATGCACGACAAATGTGAAAACAGCAAACTACTGTACAAGAAAGGAGACAAGTATGAGGCTGCAAACTATAGGCCTGTATAGCTCTTGTTAGGCTTTGGCAAGATTCTAGAACAGGAGGGGAAAATTGCTGCCCTTCAGGTCGATTTAGAAAAGGCCATGGGAGATCTTGACAGGTTCAGGAGGGAGAAGGTTAAGGTTAAAGAGAGCTGGGAAGTGGCGACAGGCAACAGGAGGAACAGGCCTAAAACTTTGTCTGACAGCTTCATGGTGAATGTGGAAAACAAATTTGATCTGTTGCTTCTATGAGAAGCTGGTGAGCCTCAAGCAGTTGCAGGTGTAGACAGGGCACGACAAACTTTCAGCAGCAAATTGAAAAGTAAGAATGTAGGGAAATCAGTAAAGAGAAAGAATGTGTTTTTGTTACTTAGTTCCCATGGAAAAGGTGTTCGCCAACTTTTGTAGAATGAATTAGGATCAGAATACAAGGTCACCAATTTTTCTAAACATAGAGCTGGTCTGGAGCAGGTGTCAGAGGAGATAGGGCCACTTTGCAAAGATTTCATTAAGGAAGACACCGTGGTTATAGTGGGTGGGCTAGGTAATGTTATTGACAGAGATCCTGGGTACAGTATAGAATGTAACCTGGCAAAGATTGCATCAGCATCGAAACATACTAGTGTTGAGTTTGTATTTGTTCCTGAGTGCCATGATCGACCTCATTTGAACTCTTCTGTCAACAGAGTTAATTTGTGTTTGGAACAGCTGCTTATGTTGGGTGCAGGGTCACACATTGATGTGGTTCCTGTTGATTCTCTCAATGGGTGGGATTATACTAGACATGGCCTTCACCTCAACAGGAAAGGGAAGTGTAAACTGGCTGGGAAAATAGCAGGAAAGTTAATGGGGGGAGGCACTGTCTTGAGTGATAAAATACCAGTGGTTATAGGGTTCAGAAAATACCCTTTTTTAGGGTAGGGAGGACAGAAAGAAACCAAGTTTCCCAAGAGAGGTTAGCATTGAGACAAACCTTCAGTTTGAGAAAGAAACCAAAAAACATAATTCTAGCTTCTTACATCAGCATAAACAGCTATTGGTTAAGAATTTTCAACAATCAGCAAAAATTAAACTCTACCCAGTTTTAACTCAGTCAGTGTGAAATGTCAGCTATCTTTATTGCATCAAAATAGTTGAGGACCGAGAAACAAAATTACTGAATTAATTATCTGCATAGATGAATTAGAGTTCTCAAACACCGCTGGCATAATCTGCCTCTCTGAACATCATGTGACCACTGGTATAGAACTTTTAAGTGCTACAGGATTTAGATTAGTATCTCACTTTTGTAGAGCAGAAATGGAGAAAGGAGGAGTTGCCACATTCATCAGGGATTGTCATAAATTTAAGAACATAAACATTCATAAATTTTACCTAGAACAGCATATGGAATCAAGTGCAATAGAAGTAGAATTTCACAAAAAATCATTCATAATATTGTCACATAGAAGAAGGTGTAATTGGATAAATGATGAACAGTACCTTCACTTAACGAAGATTTATTCAGCACTAATACATACAAGACCGCAGAGCGAACTGCCTCTGGACAGAACACATATACGGCGACAGAACATTCCAGTACAATGATTCTTGACATTTGTGGATACTTCTAGAATGTATTCAAACTGAATATAGATTTAAATTGTACAGTCCAGGTGAATTTTGAACTCACGACCCTCCATGCAACAGTTTAGTATCATAAGCTCAACACCACAATGCTACTCGGCTTCTTCTGTGAAACTGCTCCCTCCTTAAGAGAACAGCATCTCAGTGTTATGTCCTCCTCGGCCGGGAACAAGTCATCGGTCCTGCATACTTGGACTCCTGATGACTGGTTCTTGCCCTGGCAGTGATCTTCTTAGAACTTCTTTTGCCGCTACGCTCTTCATCACCTTTCCGCTTATTGCCTGTCACTGGAGATTCGAATTTACTCTGGGTTGCAGGATCCTTATAGGGCTTCATTCGAAGGACTTGGACTGTATCTCTGATCTTTCGTTGTCTTGTGTCAGGGTCAAAATCTTCAACAAGTAACATCAGACAACTGTCTTGCAACCTTATAAGGTCCAAAGTAGCGCCTGAAGAGCTTCTCAGAGAGATTAGCCTTCCGAACAGGAGTGAAGATCCAGACAAGGTCACCAGGCTGATAGACAACGCGGCAGTGGATTGTGTCATACTTCTGGCAATTGTTTTCTTGAGCCTGCAGTGTGCGGAGTCAAGCTAACTGCCGAGCTTCCTGAACTCTGGTTAATACCTGGCCAATGTAGTCATCGTACGTGTCATCAGGCTGCAACAGAAACACTGTGTCCATTGTCGTAGTCGCCTCACACCCTTGCACCAGGAAAAATGGCGTAAATCCTGTGTTGTCCTGTTTTGCGGTGTTGTAGGCAAATGTCATGAAAGGTAGCACCTCATCACAGTTGCTCTGCTCAACATTGACGAACATTGATAGCATGTCAGCAAAGGTCTTATTAAGGTGTTCAGTAAGCCCGTTAGTTTGCGGATGGTTGACAGTCATTATGTGATTGAGTAATGTTGCACCGATGGTTTATCTCTGTCACAAGATTCAATTGAAAAACTTTCCCTCGATCCGTAATTAATGACCTTGGGGCACCATGCTTTAATACAATGTCTTCCACGATGAATTTGGCTACCTCGTATGCTTCGGCTGTTTTCATGGCTTTTGTAATGGCATAGCATGTCAGATAATCAGTGCAAACAATAATTCATCTATTGCCACTAGCAGGCATTGGAAATCGCCCGAGGAAGTCAATCCCAACACACTGGAAAGGTGTTTCAGCTGGTGGAATTGGTATGAGTTGGCCAGGTGGTTTCTGAGGAACTGCCTTTCTCCTCTGGCACTCTCAACAGTCCGACACATAGTGACGGACACTCATAAATAAACCTGGCCAAAAAAATCTCTTGTGGATCCTATCATATGTCCTAATAAATCCTAAATGTCCGGCCTCAGGCGTGTCATGGAATTTCTGTAGAACATATAAGCACATGTGTTTAGGAATCACTGGTAGCCACTTCTTTCCAAATGGATCAAAGTTTTTCTTGCAAAGTTTTCCATTAATTACCGTAAATTGTCCTTTCACATCCTGTGACCAATTTAAGGCAAGCAGAATTTGGGATATCTTGGTGTCCTTCTTCTGCTCAGCAGAGAGATCCTGGAGTGCAGTGAGACAGGCACTATCTTCATCAAAGTCTTGATGGTCTTCTACAGGGTTTCTCGAGAGACAGTCGGCATCTTGGTGTTTTCTTCCACTTTTGTACACTGAGGTAATGTCATACTCTTGAAAACATAGCGCCCACCTGGCAAGTCGTCCTATTGGATCCTTAAGACCTGTCAACCAACAAAGTGAATGATGGTCTGTAAGAATTGGGAATGGCCTTCCATAGAGATACTGTTGAAATATGCACATGGCCGAGATCATAACAAGACATTCTCTTTACGCAGTTGAATGGTTTCTCTCGGCTTTTGTAAGTGTCCTAGAAGCATATGCTATAACCTTCTCTTTTCCATCCAAAATTTGCACCACAACAGCACTGATTCCATACCCTCTGACATCTGTGTGTAGTTCTGTAGGTGCTCTCTCATCATAAAAACCAAGTATAGGATCAGTTGTCAGAGCTTTTCACAGCACATTGAAAGAATCTTGTTGAGCACCATCCCAGATAAATTTAGCATCAGCTTTTAACAACTCTTGGAGTGGCCTGCCTTTGATACAAAGGTCTTTGACAAGACAATTGTAATAAGAATATAATCTTGAGGAAGCTTCTCACATCTCTTAATATCTTTAGGAATAGGAAATTCCGTTATAGATCTCACCTTTTCTAGGTCTGGTCACACACCTTCGTTTGACACAAGGTGTCCAAGTATTTTGATTTCTTTTGCTCCAAAGAGACACTTTCTTGAATAAAGTTTCAGTCCGCCTTGTTGGAGACACTTAAGGATGGCCCTCAGTCTTTTTATATGTTCATCAAATGTCTCTGAGAACACTATAATGTCATCTAAATAACAAAGACATCATCCACTTCAGGTGCCTCAGGAGATTATCCATCATCCATTCAAAAGTTGCTGGTGCATTACACAAACCAAACGGCATTAATTAAACTCATACAGGCCCTCAGGGGTGATGAATGCTGTTTTCTTACAATCAGCCTCATCTACTTCGATCTACCAGTGTCCTGAGTACATGTCCATGGTTGAGAAAAACTTAGCCCCCTTCAGACAATCTAGTGCATTGTCAATTCGTGGAAGAGGGTAAACGTCCTTTTAAGTTATCTTATTAAGCTTTCTGTAATCAACATGGTTATGCTCTCTGGTTTATTGGTTTATGGTCTCCAGTGCTAATCCAGTGCTTCACCATCGATTTGTTTAATTTGCTCTTCACCTGTAGATTAAGCATTCAGAGAACTCTTGAAGAATGGCAAGTAGTTTCTTCTGTTGTTCCTTAGTGACATCTGGTGATAGTCGAACAAGAAGCTCTGTCTCCCAGTGGTAGTGCTAATTTCGCCCACAGACTCTGCATGGGAGGTTTCTATGATGCTCAGCTGTCCTTCAATTAACAGCTCAGCACTTGCTATGCACATGCATCTTGGAAGGATCTGCGGTTCTCGATGACAGTTAAATATCCAGAATACACCAAATCCGTTCTTAAATGATGACAGAGGCTGGGATGACCAAGTTATTCTTCAGTGGTATGCTACTCTTTCATTCCGCTACAAGGTCCATGGGTTGATGCATGGTACGACACGTGACAGTTACGTTTCTAATGCTGACTGCAGAAACATAGTCTCCACACACTTGGATGCACATCTTCCTGTCCACAGTATCTCATCTCATCTAGCATAATCTTTGAGTGACCACAATCTGTAATTGCCTGAGAAGCTTTCAAGAAATTCCATCTGAGAATGATAGCATGACTACAATCTTGTAAGACAATGAATTACAAGGGCTGTGTATGGCCACTTATATCCACACAAATGGTACAACTTCCTGTAGGTTTTACAGATTTTCCATTAGCCAGGTTCAGCAGAGATTTTTTGTTGTCTTTGAATGCAGTTTTCTGCAACTGGTGATGGTACGTCTCTGCCATCCATGAGAATGTTGACATAGTTTCCTACCATTTTTGTAGTGATCAACAGTGGAGGATTTTTCTCTTTGGCGACCTCACCTCCAAGGAAGGTCACACCCTTTAGTTTTTCAGGTTGCGGTGGCTAGGTGATCGGCTGGAGCTTCTAAACAGCAATGGAGACCTTGATTGGCATGTTGGGGAGCGTTCTCTCCAGCAGCTAGCTTGCGGCGATGGTGACCTACGTCGTCCTGCACCCACGTCTTCTTGTTCATCTTCGTCGTCCTGGAGTTGGCGTCGGCTAAGATCAGTCTGCTGTCTTCTGGCATCATCAAATATCCGCCACCTTTCTCAACAATAGCGCACCACATCCCAGTCATCTACAGTGGAAACATACTGGTTGGTTAGCCTGGGTCCTCCAGACGTCAGTCTTCCTTGGTGCCCAAACAGGTTCCTCATGTGGCATTGTAGGAACGTAACTCTGCCTGGGTCTCGACTTTTTCACTGTTTGAAAGGGAAATGAAGGACGAGAGATTGGGTTCAATGACTATTCCACTTCCACCCTTATGACCTCTTGAAATGTCTCAGTTTTTTGCTCACCGTGCAATCCAACTGCCTTCTGAACTTCCTCTCTCACTATCTGACGAAGAATACTTGTGAAATCATTTGCTTCCTCCATCACAGACATCGAAATGACATTTGGAAGTCATTCAAAATTCTTGTGTGTAATTCTTTTTTGATGTATTTTCTCAATATACTGGCACCTTTTATGTAGTCGTCTGCTGTCGAAACCTCCTTCAGGAGTAGGGCTTAATACATGTCCTCAGTAATACCCTACATGAGATGTGCAACCTTATCTTCCTCCTTCATTCCAGGATACACTATTTTACACAGCTCCAAGGTGTCTTGAATGTAGGATGCTGTAGTTTCTCCTGGACACTGTGCCCTGCACTTCAATTTATCTTCAGCCTTGCACTTTGGTCGTTGTGTGTCGCTGAAATACTTGCGCAATTTCACCTGGAATACTTCCTGGCTTGTGAACGTCTCCTCGTTGTTCTCATACCATTGCTTGGCAGTGCCCTCCATATAGAAAAATACGTTAGCAAAACACATAGTGTCCTTGCAAATTTTTAAATTTATCTATATGTTCATATACCTTCAGCCACTTGTTTGGATCTTGGCCGTTGTCACCAGAGAACGCGGAAGGATATCTCATGTCATGGTACACAGTTGCTGCCATCGTGATGTCCTCTTCTTCTTCTGATTCTGATAGATTACGATCTGATGAATATGGCTCGAACTCGGGTTTCTCGCCACGTAAAGGGCGGCTCTGTCGTGGCCTGATGGGAGCCACTGTGTCATCGATAATGTGTGCTATCACAAGTTCTAAGACTCACCACCTCCACCAGAATAATGTCATGTAGAAGATGGTGTAATCAGATGAATGACGAACACTAACTTCACTTAACAAAGGTTTATTCAGCACTTGCACATACAAGAGCACGGAGCGAACTGCCTCCGGCCAGAACACATACAGTAAATACATGGCTACAGAATATTCCAGTACAATGATTCTTGACATTTGTAGATACTTATAGAATGTATTCGAACTGAATACAGAAATTTAAATTGTACGGTCCAGGTGAGTTTTGAACTCACGACCATCCATGCAACAGTTTAGAATCATAACCACTACACCATGGTGCTACTCAGCTTCTTCGGCAACAATATTAAGTGTATATCAAGCACCAGCAGGAAACTTTAATCTATTCATAAACCACCTTGAATCTGTACTGGCCCATTTAACAACCAAAAACAAAGAAATGGCTGTTGCTGGTGATTTCAATGTAGATTTCCTTAAAGACTTTCCCAATAAGAACTTATTTGAGTTAGTAACACTATCCTTCAACTCAATTCCCACTGTAAAGTACCCAACTAGGGTAGCCAATTGCTCACAATTATGACAATATATGACATAGCGCCATTCAGCAGTACTAAACAGTCCTCCAAAGTAGTACGTTCAGTCAACGATTTAACAATTGAAAATTTCAGGGAAAGCCTACAGCGGTTAGACTGGGATGAAGTGTACCTTGAACCTGATGCCAATTTAAAATATAATTTATTTCATGATACTTTTGTACATGCATTTGAAAATTGCTTCCCCAAGAAAATAGTTAAATATACTCGGAAGAAACCATGTAACAAACCATGGCTTACTAAGGGTATAAAAATATCTTGTAACCGAAAAAGGGAAATGTATCTGACAGCGAGAAAGAGTAGTGACCCAGAAACTATCAAACATTATAAAAACTACTGTGCTATATTAAGAAAAGTTATTAAAAAATCCAGAATTATGTGTATCATGTCTGAAATCATCAACTCTGATAATAAAATTAAAACAATTTGGAATATTATTAAAAGAGAAACAGGTCAACCAAGAGCACAGGAAGACAGTATTACCAACAAATTGAATGAAAACGTTACGAACAAAAAGTCAGAAGTTGAAAATATTTTTAATAATCATTTTCTAAATGTTGTGGATATAGTAGGATCCAGGTGTTCATTAGACGATGCTAGGCAGTTAATGGAAGAGGCCATACCTATGCAATTTGATACAATTGAAATCTCACCCACTTCTCCCTCTGAAATTAGGAAAATAATAAACTTGCTTAAAAGCAAAAACTCACATGGAATTGATGGTATTTCCAGCAAAATACTAAAAGCTTGTTCTCAACAGATAAGTAAGATTCTCAGCCACCTGTGTAATAGCTCTCTGGAACAGGGCACTTTCCCTGATAGACTGAAATATGCTATTGTTATACCTTTGCATAAAAGAGGGGATCAATCTGATGTCAACAATTACCATCCAATCTCCCTACTAACAGCTTCATCCAAAATTTTTGAGAAAGTAATGTATTCAAGAGTAGCTTCACATATCTGTAAAAATGAAGTACTAACAAAATGTCAGTTTGGTTTCCAGAACGGTTTTTCAACAGAAAATGCCATATATGCTTTCACCAATCAAATCTTGAATGATCTGAATAACTGAACACCACCCATTGAGATTTTTTGTGATCTCTTAAAGGCTTTTGATTGTGTAAATCATGAAATTCTGCTAGACAAGCTCAAGTATTGTGGCATGAGTGGAACAGTGCACAAATGGTTTAATTCGTACCTAACTGGAAGAGTGCAGAAAGTTGAAATAAGCAGTTCTCATAATATGCAAAGATCAGCACATTCCTCAAACTGGGGAACTATCAAGAATGGGGTTCCACAAGGGTCAGTCTTGGGTCCTTTGTTGTTCTTAATATATATTAATGACTTGCAATTCTATATTCATGAAAAGGCAAAGTTAGTTCTCTTTGCTGATGATACAAGTATAGTAATCACACCTGACAAACAAGAATTAACTGATGAAATTGTCAATAATGTCTTTCAGAAAATTACTAAGTGGTTCCTTGTAAACAGACTGTCACTGAATTTTGATAAGATACAGTACATACAGTTCCATACAGTAAATGGTATCACGCCATTAATAGATATAGACCTTAATCAGAAGCATACAGCTAAGGTAGAATATTCAAAACTCTTAGGTGTGTCCATGGATGAGAGATTAAATTGGAAGAAACACATTGATGATCTGCTGAAACATTTGAGTTCAGCTACTTATGCAATAAGGGTCATTGCAAATTTTGGTGATAAACACCTTAGTAAATTAGCTTACTATGCCTATTTTCATTCATTGCTTGCATATGGCATCATATTTAGGAGTAATTCATCACTGAGGAATAAAGAATTTATTGCACAAAAGCGTGTAATCAGAATAATAGCTGGAGTCCACGCAAGATCATCCTGCAGACATTTATTTAAGGATCTAGGGATATTCACAGTAGCTTCTCAGTATATATACTCTCTTATGAAATTTGTTATTAACAACCAAACTCAATTCAAAAGTAATAGCAGTGTGCATAACTACAATACTAGGAGAAAGGATGATCTTCACAATGCAAAATTATATCTAACTTTGGCACAGAAAGGGGTGAATTATACTGCCACAAGTCTTTGGTCACTTACCAAATAGTATCAAAAGTCTGACAGATAACCAACAAGTATTTAAGAAGAAATTAAAAGAATTTCTGAATGACAACTCCTTCTACTCCATAGAGGAATTTTTAGATATAAATTAAGAAAAAATGAAAAAAACCAAACAAAAAAATTATAAAAAATTTAAAAAAACAAGTAAACAAAAAAGTTGTTATATTAACTTAATTTATCTTGTTAAATTAACTTAATTATGTCATGTATTGGAAAATTTGACTCGTTCCACATCATTACGAAATATCGTATTCATGATCCATGGAACTGGTATTAATCTAATCTAATCTAATCACAAACAGCCACTGATAATATCTTTATGGAAAAGTCCAATGAACAAAATTATATTACAAAACCAATAATCAATGGCCTCTCAGATCATAACATCCTTGTGTTAAATGTTAATACTGAACAGGATATAAAATCTGTTAAATCTGAGCTCAAAAGGGTAATCAAAGCAAATATATTACAAGGAAAAGATAGTCATATCAGATAACAAAATAAAGACGATATGGGATATAGTGAAGGAAGGAGACCGGTAGAACCAGACATGAAGGACAAATAGCACTAAGAGTAAATGATACATTGGTGACAGACGTGTATAGTGTTGCAGAACTTTTTAACAAAAATTTTATAACTGTTACTGAAAAGATGGGGTGCCAGGTTCTGTAGATGCTGCTATGGTATACCTCAGACCAGACATTTAAAGTAACTTCTATAATATGAATTTGACCCTCACTACCCCAGCAGGAGTAATGTCCATCATAAAATCTTTAGAATCAAAAACATCTAGTGGATATGATGAAATATCAACAAAGTTAATTACAGAATGTGATTCAGAGTTAAGTAACACATTAAGCTATCTGTCTAACTAGTCGTTTAGCAGTGGAATACTTCCTGAATGGTTGAAATGTGCTGAAGTTAAGCCACTGCTTAAGAAGGGAGATACAGAAATAGGATCGAATTTCCGTCCAGTTTCACTTTTGCCAGCATTCTCAAGAATTTTACAAACGGTAATGTAAAATCAGCTTTATAACAACCTTATCACAAGTAACATACTATCAAAGTTGCAGTTCAGATTTCTAAAGGGTTCTGATATTGAGAAGGCTATCTACACTTACAGCGAAAATGTAGTTAGTTTATTAGACAAAAAATTGTAGGCTACTGGTATATTTTGTGATCTGTCAAAGGCATTTGACTTTGTAAATCACAATATCCTTTTAAGCAAATTAGAATATTATGGGCTAACAGGAAATGCTGAAACATGTTTCAAATCTTATATCCCTGGCTGGAAACAATGGGTGTTATCACAAAAGAGACATGTATTAAGCTACCAGGCATCATCCAACTGGAAACTAATTTCATGTGGGGTCCCACAAGGTTCCATCTTAGGGCCCTTACTTTTTCTTGTGTACATCAATGACCTCTCATCAGTAGCATTACTACATGCCAAATTCTTTTTGTTTGCCGATATTACAAACATTGCAATAAATAGCAAATCAAGCATAGTCTTAGAAAGATTGGCTAATAAAATATTTGTGGACATTACTGGTTCCTAGCCAATTCTTTGTCACTAAACTTTGAAAAAACACACTACATGCAGAGCAGAACTTGTAAGGGGTGTCCCATGATTATATGCCTAACATACGATGACAAGAAGATAGAAAAGTGTACAGTGTTAAATTCTTGGGATTACAGCTTGATAATAAATTCAACTGTGAGGAGCATACCACAGAACTGCTGAAGTGTCTAAACAAATCTCTATTTGCAGTGCGAATTGTGTCAGACATAGAGTATATAAAAATGTAAAAGCTGCCATGCCATGCTTACTTTCATTCAATAATGTCATATGGGATTATTTTTTGGGGTAATTCATCAAGCCAAGCTGAAGTTTTCTGGGCACAAAACATGCAGTAAGAGTTATATGTGGTGTGAACTCAAGAACATCCTGCAGAAGCCTGTTTATAGAGCTATGGATACTAACTACTGCTCCCCAGCATATTTATTCCTTAATGAAATTCGTCATTAAAAATATATCACTTTTTCAAACCAAACAGCTCAATTCATGGAATCAATACTAGAAATAAGAATAATCTTCACAAGGATTTAAAGTCACTTACTCTTGTACAAAAAGGTGCACATTATTCAGGAACACACATTTTCAGTAACTTTCCAGCAGTCATAAAAAGCTTAACAACCAATGTAATTCAGTTTAAGGAAAGCCTAAAAGATTTATTGGTGGCCAACTCCTTCTACTCCGTTGATAAATTTCTCAGTAGAATCAACTGATTTGTTTGTGTTTGCCTGTGTCTATATACAAGTACAATCTAACTTTTGCACCACTTCAGTGCATTAATATGTTCATTGTAAATAAGTATTAAAGTAGCTCTATTATATGTTTATTACCTTATAAATAAAAACATTTTTTTAAATTTTAAGTTCAGTGCATTAATGCGAACTTAGAAAACGAGTTTTTGTAAAATCTTTCTTTCATATAGTGTTCATTAAAAAAAAAGACGATCATTCCACTTGGGACCTGTGGAAGGTACATAGCTTATTTGTTTCAGTTGTAGATATTTGTCATGTATTATTGTTTTTCTGGCATTTTCTACATCCTAAAGGACCTCCTCACTACGGATCAATTGGAATGTAAGTAAATTTAATCTAATCTAATCTTGGAACATTTTTTCTTAGGGGACTAAAAGCCTTCCTAAATAAAGAAATGATAATAAATGATCCACAACATGGATTCAGAACTGGCAGATCAACACAGTCAGCTATTTTTACCTTCCTAGATGAAATTCTAACTGACCATAGTAAAGCTTTCGATGTAATTGATCATTAAGCCGGGTTCACACAGGCAACAAAAGTATCGCCACTGCAAATGGTGAACTGCAGTTGCTTTGTAGTTGCATGTGTGAACTCCTAGTTTTCGATGGCGCCATTTAAGAAGCGCAACTTTTGTCACGCCACAAAAAGTTCTACTTTGTTGCGCCATTTTGCCTCCTCCACAATCGAATAACGTCATTCGATTGATTGATTTCTTTATTAATCCATGTAACAATTTACATTGTGTGGATTTCGTCAGCAAAAACATATACAATACAATATACCTACAATTATACACATAAAATTAGTATTTACACACATTTTTGAGGTATCTTAAATTAGTTTTATATCCTTATGTAATTTGTAATTTTCTTATAGTACTGTACAATTTTTGATTACATATCATAATTATTTCCTCATGTATTACAATGCAGGCTACTTTAATTACACTACATGTTTTAATTCAGATAGTCCGTTACTGCGTAATAACTTTTATTTAATAAAAAAAATTTTAGTTTTGTTTTGAACTGTCCGATTGTGTCAATATCTCTTATTTTTTGGGGTAATTTATTATATAATTTAACAGCATTGTACAACAAGCTCTGCTGAGTTTTAACTTTATTTTTCCTCTCTAGATGCAGATTGAATTGGTTTCTAGTTTCATAGCTGTGTACTAATGAATTTTTCATATAGCAGTCAATATTTTTTTTTACATACATAACACTTTGAAAAATGTATTCACAGGGGACAGTTAGGATTTCCAGCTTTTGGAAATGTTCAAGGCAGTGAGCCCTACTGCCACTCTTGGTTATTATACGAATTGCTCTTTTTTGTAATTTGAAAACTATTTGAATATTTTTACTGTTGACTCCCCAAAATATTATTCCATAGGTAATAACAGAGTGGATATAAGAAAAATATACAGATCTGACACATGTAGTATCACAAACTGCAGTCAGAATTCTCAGAGCATAGCATGCTGTAGCGATTCTGTTACTAAGTATTTTAATATGTTCTTCCCACTTTAACTGACTGTCAACATGCATACCAAGAAATTTTGTGTAGTCTACACATTCTATAGTTTCATTGTTTAACTTAAAGTTGTTAAAGTGTGGTTTTTTGCAGACATAGAAGTTAACAGCATTTGTTTTTTTAAGATTTAGTGTTAGTTTATTATTGGATGCCCACTCACGTACACTGTTTAGTGTTTGTTCGGCTTTTTCTTTTAGTGCATCTGGTGATTTGTCACTGATTAGAACATTTGAGTCATCTGCAAACAATATTGTTTGTCCATGCTTGATGCTCTGTGGGAAGTCGTTTATGTAAATGAGGAATAGTACTGGGCCAAGGACACTACCCTGTGGGACACCTATATTTACATAATTTGGGTCTGAAGTATACTTTACAATATAGTTTGAGCAACTTGAAATATGTGAGATTTCAGTTATCTGTCTTCTATTTTTTAGATATGACTGGAACCACTTTTTCACAAGTCCCCTAATTCCAAGTTCATCTAACTTATTTAACAATATGTTGTGGTCTACTGTATCAAACGCTTTAGTTAGATCAAGAAATATACCTGTTGTGTAGTTCCCTTTATCTAATGCTTCTAGAATGTGTTTTGTGAGGTGTGCTGTTGCTGATTCTGTGCTTTTCCCTGATCGAAATCCAAACTGGTCAACAGACAGTAAGTTGTATTTATTTAAATAATTGATTAGCCTATCTTTCATAATAGTTTCTAATATTTTTGCAAAGCATGATAGTAGAGAAATTGGCCTATAATTTTCAATTATTCCTGCATCACCTTTTTTGAAGAGAGGTAGTAATTTCGCATATTTTAAATAGTCTGGAAAGTAGCCCTGCTTGAAAGATTGATTTATAATATCAACTAAAAGTGGAAGTAGGCTCTTGATACAGTCCTTAATTATAAAAATGGGGACTTCATCCAGACCAGCTGAGTTTTTGTTTTTCAGTTTGCTGACTGCTTTATAGACTTCTTCCTGTGTTGTAGGGAATAACACCATTGAGTGTGATACACCATTATTTGGCTTTTTGACCTGAGGGGCTGTTAGAAAATTTTCCTGTAATTTTATTCCTATGCTACTAAAATAATCATTTATATAGTTTGCCAAATATATTGGGTCTTTTATTAAAGTCCCTTCCTCTTTGATTTTCAAGTTTGACAGATTCATTTTCCTGGTACCAGTTTCCTGCTTCACAATCTTCCATACTGCCTTATTTTTGTTTTCAGCAGAGAGCACTATTTTGGAGTTATGAGCTCTCTTTGCTGCAAACAATATTTTCCTATATGTTTTCCTATATCTTTTATAAAATAGTGAGAAAGCAGGATTAGTTTGGCAGTGTTTAATGGAGCTCAGGTACTTTAGTGTTTCAGATGATTTTTTGATTCCTTTTGTGACCCACTTGCTTTTTCCTGCTGTTGGTAATGGACATAATACTTTAGGAAATGTTTCTTCAAAATTTAATTTAAACAATGTCATGAAATTTTTGAATTTTTCATTTGCATCTACCTCTGAGTATACTGAGTCCCATGTTTGTCCTGCTATCTGTTTGGCAAACTCATGTCTATTTTTTTTAGAAAAAATTCGTCTGTAAATATGCATTTTCTTTGTTTCTTCTGGAGTCACTTTTATATTAATGATTTGAGCTGAGTGATCAGATAATCCTAGCTCTGCTACCACCACCTCGCAGTTTTCTTTGCCTAAATCTGTTAATACCTGGTCAACAGCTGTCTTTGAGTATTTTGTTATTCTGGTTGCACTGTTAACCATTGGAACTAAATTGAAACTTTGAGCAAGACTTTGTAATGAGTCCCATGTAGAATCAGGATTCAGTTTATCCACATTTAGGTCTCCACATATGAGAATGTGGTTCTTTGGAGTGGATATCTTGTCAAGAACATGATTAAGTTTGGAGAAAAAGATATTGAAGTCTCCACTAGGAGATCTGTATATACATAAGATAATCAAATTCCTACACCTGTAATGGTCCCTGATTTCAACTGCTGCCAGTTCAAAATGTTGCTCTTCACTGATTACACATAAATCGCTTCTGGTCTTATACTGATAATTTTGTTTTACATAAATACAACACCCTCCACACTTCATAGAAGTCCTACAGTATGCACACGCTAAATTATAAGACTGCAAGACTAACTGATTAATTTCAGCCTCATTGCACCAATGCTCAGTGAGACAAACAACTGAGCACTCTGTAGACTCCAGCTCCACTTCTAGCTGTTGGGTCTTATTTGCTAGGGAACATATATTTTGGTGAACAACTGTTAAGTAATTTTTTCCACCGCTATTTGCATTACCACTTTTTTTCGTTTTAATGTCGTTCTGTTTTGGTTCAACTGCTTCCTTATTACGATTACACTCACGTTTTTTGTTTGCATATGTTATTCTTGGATAGTCACCCCCTGCAGACCGTATTAGTTTCCCTTATTTTTTATAATTTTACATAAATCCAGGAGCATTTTACTGAAAGTCATTGCACCTAGTCTGTTTAGGTGCAGGCCATCCCTACCCAGACATTTGTCGTCGAGAAATTTATTTGGGTCAACAAACACAACACCAAGTTCGTCGCACTGTTCCCTAATGCCGGTGTTTATTTTGTTTGTATACGCGTTACTCACCGATCTTCTTTGTAGAATTCCGTTGATAACAATTCTGGAGCTTGTAAACAAACCTTTGGCTGACCGAATTACATTACGAATATCATTTATGATTTCTTCTTGTCTGCTGCTTCTAATAGAGTTTGTCCCTACGTGAATTATCACGCCTTTAAAATTTGTGTTGGAATCATTGTTGTTTTGGTTGGATTTTTCCGTGTTCCTAATGTTGTTGAAATGTTTCACAATCTGCTGTGGTCGGATTCCAGGGCGAACATCGACTTTACAATTCGGAACCACTACATTTTTTAACATGGAATCGCCGATAACAAAGAAATCACTTTTGTCGATCTGTTTTGCTGGATTTCTTTCACATTTATCTTTTTTCTTATACGTCACAGTTTTCCACTTATATTTGCTTACAGATTTACCGCACGAATCGTTTTCCGCCACTGTTTTCACTGGGATTTGCATATGCGAGTTTACACAGGTTTGTTTACTTCCCAATAACGGAGTTTGGACGCGCGAGTTTATTGAATTTCCACATGTTTCGCTTTCTGCCATTGTTTTTGCGGGAATATGCACATGTAAGTTTTCAAGGTTTTGTTTTTTGCTCGCGAACGGAGTTTGCACAAAAGAGTCCTCACATTTGTTTGTTTTGTTCTGTAACGGGTTTCCACATACGCAGCTTGCCGATTCACTTTTTAGCTTTGCGTTTTCTTCTTTCAGAGACTGAATCTCTTTTTTGAGAGTTCCGATATCACTTTGTAACACTTTAATTATTTCTTCTTTTGACTTTATGGTACTTACAAGTTCTGATGTTTCCCACTGCAAACAGTCGGTGCATGTCCACGGAACTTCGTCACTAATGAATTTCAGGTTCACTTTTGCGCACTTCTCATGAAGCCAAAAATTGCACTTTACGCATAAGATTCCTTTTATCACACGTTTTCTGCATTGCTTACATGTAGAACCGCTGATTTTTTCCTTTTTTGTAGAGACAGACGTGTCGTTACACTTTTCATTCGGCGCCATCTTGGGATATGGTTTGCTACCTCGCGGCTGGATTCAAACCTTTCTACTTTCTAGTGCGTATTCGTTCGCAGATAGTGCTTTTGTTTGTGCGTTTGCTATTAATATGTCGAAAAAGTGGTCAACAGCGACAATTATGAGATTCTTGGAGGTGTATCAAGAACGAGAATGCCTTTGGAACCACAAAAACGAATCATACAAAGACAGAAATTTGAGAGATGCTGCATTAATTGAAATAGTAAACAGTATGCGTGAATATGTACCTGGAACTGATGTAGCTACAACAAAGCTAAAAATTCGAAACATTCGAAATGCTTACATGAATGAACATAAAAAAAGTACTGAAATCAGTGAGTGGTGCGTCTACAGACGGTATTTATAACCCTGGCTTGCTTGGTTTGAAGCTGCACACCGGTTCTTAAAACATGTAGTCGAGACAAGAGAGACGAGAAACACTTTGCTAAGTAATATTTTACATTTATTATGTTGCCAAAACATCTTATTTAGTAATATGTACAGCTGTTTAATCAGCTGATACAGGTGACGCCATTTTGCAAACTGAGCAATTACGAAGAATTTGTGGCGTCCTGTGTGAACGGTAGCTCACAGCGCCACTTCAGAATGACTTGACTTGTGGCGATACTTTAGTTGCGTGTGTGAATCCGGCTTTACATACTGTTGCTGAAGATAAGAAATCATGGAATACGAGGCCTAACAAACAGGCGGATCCAATCTTACCTGCAATTCAATTCAATTTATTAGCGTCCTTGTAGTACATCATCGAAATGATATAGGACTTCTCAATAAACATTACAATTTAAAATACATATACATGAAAATTTGTAATTGAATTTACATGTCACTTAGACATTACAATTTTTATAGAACTTTTAGAACATTAACATAAAAATACACAAGTAGGATAACAACGTACAAAAAAAAAAGTTAGTGATCCTCACATCAAAGATTATTTACATTCTTACATTAACAGTTTCACACTTTCATAGAAACAGCAAGTATTTAAATGTGAGCAATTACACATATTTAGTATGTCAGGGAAATATTAACTGCGCTTTTATTGTCAACGATTCACAAACTCTTCAATACTGTAAAAACTATTGCTTAATAACATGTTTTTTAATTCTCTTTTAAATATGTACAGTTTTGGTATTATTTTTAGTTCTTTGGGGAGAGCACTGTAGAGGATTTTCGGTTGGTATAGTACACTTTTGTGATACACAGCTGTTTTATGAATTTCTCTGTGGAAATCATTCCTATTCCTTGTTTCGTAGTTGTGAAATTCTCTGTTTAATGTAGAAAATTCCTCGTGTTCTTTTAAGAAACATATGCTTTCATATATGTATAAAGATGGTAGTGTCATGATTTTTAATTCTTTGAAAGCTTGCCTACAAGAGTCTCTATATCCTATACCTTTTATTATTCTGACTGCCTTCTTTTGTAGTCTAAATGAGTGTTTTGTTAGACTGATGTTCCCCCAAAACTGTACGCCGTATCTTAATAAACTGTGCATGAATGAGAAATAAACACATAACACTGTTTTAATATTACATGAGCTTTTAAGCATTCTAAGTATATAACATGTTTTACTTATTATCAACAGGTCAGTCATATGAAATACAAAGATATAGAAAGGCGGACAATTTCTAATTTTTATAATAATGCACAAAAAAGACAGATATGGAGTTCCTCAAGGATCAGTCCTTGGGCCCAGTCTTTTCATTCTTTATGTTAATTATCTATCAGAAAAACTGACTAAAGGAGCAACAGCACTTTTTGTAAATGACACAAATATCCCAAATAAGTCATGCCTACAAAAAACAGCCGCAGATCTAATACAAAATTTAACACAATGGTTCAGTACAAATAAGCTGATAATAAATTCTGAAAAACTGTGTCAGTCAATTTTCACACTTCACAGAAACTCCACCTGGCAACACCAGTTCCTAACATTGACGAAAAACTGTCTCATCTGCGAATGTGACAAAATTTTTGCGTGCACATATGCAGGATAGCCTGAAATGGGAGACACACATGAATAATGTAAATAGAAAGTTAAATACATTTACATATGCTGTAAGAATCCTTTCACAAAATACAAGTCTTGCATCAGTGGTCACAATGTATCACAGCAGTATCCTTTCACTACTGATGTATGGAATTATCTTTTGGGGGAACTCCACATGTAGCAGAAAAACATTTGGGCTAAAAAAAAAAAAAGATTACTAGAGTAATAGCACATGCTAAATACAGAGACTTGGGTAGACCAATATTTAAGAGTCTCAGTATATTGCCCCTTCTTTGTTTGTATATCTATAAAGCACTAATCTTCATAAAAATAAGCATACTAAAAGAATATAATTATTCTTAACTATATTACTCTTTCAATCATCTTATTGTTTATGTTACCAGTATTCAACTTAAATTGACTGTTGTTTTATAAACCACATTATGAGTACACTTGTGTGTAGTATGTAAAATCTTACTTATCCTGTACTGTTTGTGCAAACTATGTACTTAATCACGATTTACAGGATGAATAAAGAAATACAAATACATGATCTCTGCGGTTTTGCAACCCATAGAAGCCACTGCATTGAGACTTATATCTTGAGTAGCTCCTAGGATAGAATGTGCTTTAGCTGGTAGTCACTGAAGAAAAATAGGTTTTAAAAATTCATCAATTAAATGCATTCCAGCAAGAGCACACATCTCTGTGACCAAAGCAAATGGCCTTTCATCTCGCAGTTCCGTATCAGTTAGCAGTTTTCAGCTTTGAGCAACTCTGATTCTTCAGACACTGAGATAATGCATCTTATTAAGTCAGTACACAGGAAGCTTATAATGGATTGGACATGAAACCCAAAATTAGAACAGTAACTTTGCTATCAAGTGATCCCAAAATGTAATGATATTTTGTCACCGTCAAACGCGGTGTTTTCGGACACTGGGGCGAATTCGGACAGTATGGCATATTTGCTCTTTGCCACTTCATAGAAACAAAGAGTTACTTATTTTAACGGCCATGCGACAGTTATTTTAAGTGCAATATTGCATTTATCGCTTTCCACAACTTTTATTTTGCGTCAATTGTTTCCCTAGGTGAATAATTGACAAACTGTCTCAGTGTTAAAAATCCATGCATTATCGTAAAGTGGAAATTTTCCATTGTTGCGCCGAGCGAGAAGTTATTGTAACCGTAATTGTCGACGCGCTCAGTAGCTAACAGCATTGAGGCAATTACTGTACAAGTTTGTCGAGTTTCTCGTGCAAGGTTATGTAAAACTGTGTACTGAGTGGGGTGATTTCGGACGATGCCAAGAACGTATAAGAGCAGGAGAAGTGCTACAGTACGGTGTAATTATGACCCGGAACTTTTAGATAATGCTGTTTGTGATATTCAGAGTGGTAAATTATCGTACAGAAAAGCGTGTGATTTGTATGGTATACCTAAATCAACCCTACAAAATAAATTGCAGGAAGCACAACCGAAAAAAATGGGAGGACAGCCTGTGCTAAATAAAGAAGAAGAAGAATTGTTGAAACGAGGTATCATGAGGGCTGCACATTGGGGATTTCCCTTCACTAAATTGGATATTAGATATTTAGTTAAAGGCTACCTTGATAAATCTGGCCGAAAAGACAAGAAATTTCGTAATAATTTGCCAGGAGAAGAATGGGAGCATTTATTCCTCAAACGAATGTCAGAAGACCTTTCCGTTCGCTTAAGCGAAAATATTAAACGAGCTTGTGCAGAAATGAACAAAGAGACTGTTAACATGTTTTTCTCCAATATCAAGGCAAAGCTGGAAAATCTCCCATCTAGCAACATGATCAACTATTATGAAACCAACATGTCAGATGTTCCAGGCAAGCAGCAGGTAATTACGAAACGATGGAGTAAGCATGCTGAAAAAGTGATGGACTCATCAAAATCTAGTGTCTCAATAATGATGGCAGCTAGTGCTGATGGTAAACTGCTTCCTCCGTACGTCCTTTACAAAACAGAGCATTTGTGGGACACGTGGCAAGAAGGTGGACCACAAGGAACCCGTTTCAATAGGAACAAAAGTGGATGGTTTGACCTGTCAGTATTTAAAGACTGGTTCTTGACAATCGCTTTGCCCTGTTTGAAGAGGCAAATCGGGCCAACAGTCATGATTGGAGACAACTTATCCAGTTCCATGTCTTTATGTGTGTGAGCGGAACAATATTTCAGTCACTCTCCTTCCCCCCCCAATAGCACGCACCTCCTCCAACAGCTTGATGTAAGCTTCTTTAGGCCAATGAAAGCAGCGTGGTGAGCTGTATTAACTTGTTGGAAGAAACACACTCGTAGAATCATTTACAAGGATGCCTTCCCATCTCTTCTGAAGCAGACACTGACTAAGATTTCAGCAAACTCCAAGGAAAACATAAAGGGTGGATTTCGCGCCATGGGCCTAATCTCTTTTGATCCAGTTCATGTCTTACGAAAATTGTCTGATAATGAGGAGAGCCAGCAAAGCAACACAGACGCATAGTCTTCCACTTTTGAAGAAATACTCAAAGAAATTCGTTATCCTCCAAATAAGCTTGGTAGCTCCCGCCGCCGCCGCCGCAAACTAGACGTTCAACCTGGAAAATCAATCACTGGCCGAGATTTTCAAGGAAACGAAAACAGTGCTGAAACAAGTGACAGTGCTTCTAGCAGTAGTGAAAGTGAAAACGAGACATCATCCAATGAAGTTTTACTGCCGAAAGAAGAGGCTTTTCTTGTTGCAGAGTTCAAATATAAACGTGGAAACAAGGAGCAAACGAGGCAGTATGTTGGAGTGGCCACAAATGTTGGTGCTACGGAAGTAAGTGTGAAATTCTTGCGCTCACACGAGAATAGTAAAAACATATTTGTGGTTCCTAATGTCCCCGATGAAGACACAATACAGAAATAGCAAATTTCGAGAATACTTCCAACACCAGTTGAGAAGAGAGGAATGTTCATTTTTCGAGAAGATGTGCTGTAGACTCGACGACAATCGTTTATTTAAAGTGTGCAACTTAATTTAGAATGATGAGTGAGAAAAATTATTTTGACCTTTTGGTTTCTGTCTGTTTCTAATATTTCAGTTAACAACTATAAAATTTTTTATTTAAACTCTTGCAAAATAAACACTTATCTGTAATATATAAAATTCATTATATCATTCCATAAATAACAAATATTCAGTCGTCTGATGAAGTGAGTAAACAACTGAATCATTGTTCGATAGAGCAAAATGTTTATTCAAACATTCATTTCTAGAAAACTTAAAAGCAAATTAGTGCCAATATACAAGAAAGGCAAAAGGATGATCCAAATAGCTACATGCCAGCCTCTTTACCATCTGGATTCTCAAAAATGTTAGAGAGGCTTGAGAGTTTTCACTGGCAAAACTATTTTGTACTGATCACCATATTACACTGACAGTTAAACCCTGCAAAAGTGGTCTACAGATTGTCAAATACGGAAAGGCACTTCTTCAGTTACAGTGCTGTGCTATTGTCAAAGAAAGCTCGAACGTAAGCACATGCACCGTAAATACTCTTTGTAGCACTAGATATTTCCTGCGAGGTTGGGCAGTCATCAACCACAGCCGACAGTCAGAAATCATCTGCCTCCACGCACACTGGCCTGTCGTATGACCAGAGCACCCTCAGAGGACCAAGATCACTCTCCGAACTGTTGTACAAAGGCTGTTTCAGTTCCTCTTCACAGAAAAGTGATACTGTTTTTGACCCCGATCTGCTTGCTTGCTTGCTTGCTTTCTACACCCATCTTCAGACTCTGGGATTATGACACCATTTACCTGAAACTTCTCGATATCAAGCACAAAGTGATATCGCTTGCATAGCAGTATCACTTGCACAGTATAGTTCCGGAGATATAGACTAGAAATTATTTCTCTAGAAACCAGAAACGGCGGCAAGGTGGAAGGTGCTGTAAACCATCGAGAACGAGAAACTTGTCTCGCCTGTGAAGACCTTTACATGAAAACTCGAAGAAACTGATAATTCCAATCGTGAATACCGATGTCGGTGATACAACAGATTCCAAATCATTTTCGTGTCCAGAGAACCAGCAAATGTGTCTTCCTTCCTTCTTTCACCTGCTACATGCACACAACACAATCGATGTTCTTTCAATCAAATAAAGATGGGAAATGTGCAGAAGCAGTCAACTCGACAATTTACATGAAAGGGAACAATGCGCCAGTGCAAAAACATGTCCATATTGAATCTTCTCAAATTTCCACAGGGAACACATGCGATCACGAAGGCTGTCCAACACATACTGGGTATTAGTTCACTACTCATCTGACTAGAGGATGCAACAGTTAGGTCGGCTACATTCCTGTACACCAGCCGGGCTTTCCATTCAGACGGCTTATGGCCGAAACGTGAATCGTTCCCATCACAGGCCACCGCCCCCGCGCACCATGCACCCCCAGACAGAATCGTCCAAGGATACTGGTTGCATATATAATTGTTCACTGTACTTACAATTAAATTTTACGATTTCAGCCTCAATCGGAAGACATGCAACAATGAGCGAAGTATCAGAAATACCCCCTCCTGACGACTGTGGCTCTGGAAATAGGAGTCTCTGTGCCATTCTTATAACTTGACATAATTTTCCAGGTAAAAAAAAAATTCATTCTATTTGCAGCTATCGCAGTATTCCATATCAAATACCTTCCCTTACAACAGAACATATCAATTTTCTCTGCACATGTCAAAGCACACACACACACACACACACACACACACACACACACACACACACACACACACACAAACACGCACACACACACACTTTATAAGCCTGATGCTCAAGGCGAATTTATCACACATCTCCTACTACTAAATTTAATACTTCACCAATACCTGAATGCTGGCAATATGAAACGATACTTAGCAAAAATCAGTGATGGGTGCACATGTCTCATAAGTTTTTCTTACAAGTGGTACCACTGTGTCTTAGAAAGAAAGGTGCAATCATCTTACAAGCCGCCAGATGTTAAAAACACTATCGCAATGACCATGTTACTGTCACAGTCAGTCTTGGTTCTACAGGTGCTCGCAAGTATGACTAAAATATCTATGTTAAAAAATATACAAGCCTCATAAATCGCGATATGGCGTTAACACCGAATGAAATGGTTTTTCCACACGAATACCGCGACATTGAAATAGACGGTGATCGCTGGAGTATATATTAACAGACCAACAGTGCAGTTACAAGTCCGCGACGGTGTAATCTCATAATGAAGTCACGGAATTTAGAAAGTGATTCAGCTAAGGAAAATGGTATGAAGCCGGAATTTGCAACTCCCTCATGCCGCTGGTCGATATTTCTCCCGTATTTGTAACACATTCTGTCTCGATGCCATGTCATAGGTTCTGCGATATATCCACTGGGTTATAGGCGATGGCTGATTGAGAATGATCACATACAGTAGATGGTATGCTGATTGAGGTTGTAAGAAGTGTACACAGGCTTCTCAGATCTCTGGTGTTACACTTTCCGGTAGAAATGCTGTCTGCAAATTGGAATCAAGTCTTTCCATTGCATTGTATCCTATGGAGAAGCCTTTTAATGATTACAGCCACTAATGGATCATATTTGTGGAACTCTGATATCTCGAAATGAGTCACAATTTTCGAACCTGTGAGTCACAATTTTCGAACCTATCAGCTATGGTAAAATTCCAACATGGTTTTAGATAGCCCCTATGTGCCTTACAACTGCACCACAGACTCTGTTCTGCCATCCCTTTGTGCATGTGATCGTTCCGATTTAAGTCAAAACTGAGCAGAAGTTGGAGAGAGCTATGTCAACCATATACCACAACCTGTGTAGAAACAGGCTAAGCTGAGTTAGTGCGACAGGATCATGTTTTGACCATTTGGTGAAAATGGGAGCATGTTTTTGTGGCTGCGCCAACCGTGTATGATGTGTAAGGTCAGCGTCAAACGAAGCCCACTCCAGCAATATGAGGTAGTGTAGAGACAATATGAAAAGTTACGGTGGTGTTTTCTATCGGGAAAATTAGGAAGACTCAACATCATACAAGTACTACAGTGCAAAGCAGATCTGCATCCATCAAGGTACATTCATGTCTATCAAGGGGACTGATGACCTCAGAAGTTAAGTCCCATGGTGCTCAGAGCCATTTGAACCATGTCTATCACCCCATCATTCTATCATCGTTATTCTGTACCATCCAACAAAGAAAAATTACTAAGCATAAAAGCTCTGCTAACTTCACCCAAAAGAGAACTTGATGCGATTTTTACCGCATCTCTCTCTTCCAATATATAGAAAACAAATACCGTATGTGTGCCAGCATCGAGTATGTGCAGCGATCCTGTTAAATATACAGGTATTGATCCAGTGTGAAAATGCCTACACCCATGCTGTAGGAGGAGGAGGACCATATGCCACAGAGTATCAGTCACAAGTTAGGTTCCCTGTGTCCCCATGTCGTTGTTTTAAACATTGTTTCTTTCTGCTGTGACACACTTTGTATACTGGCATGCATTTTGTTTTCTTCCGCCATGACATCGAGGTCTGTGTCAGGTTCTAAACAGACATTAATATGTTCTGATCCACTGCCTCCCAAAGAAAACTAGATGTTGGACGGTGTAAATAATGTTGTTGCTGCTGCAACCACAATGCACACATACACACACAGACACACAGACACACCCACACACACACACACACACACACACACACACACACACACTGGATGATTTTAAGTAAAAGACAGTCACAAAGTACGGAAACTGGAAGAGTTTTGCGGTGTTGTGGAGCGTTTCCTAACTGCTGTCCGAAGGTGATTGATGATCTCTACATTTAAACTCATCTTTCACAATGACAGAATAGCTGATAGCTGTGTGTTCCATTTCGATTGATTCCTCATATTGGTGTCACTGTTTTGGTGCTAGCCACCCCCAGAAAGTGTTGCCCCCCCCCCCCCCCCCCCCACCAAGACTCTCCGTCTCAAACAAGCAATGTCAATCATTGTGAGTTAATCAACAGCATACCAGTGGATGGATGGGATGGAGAAGATACCATCGATGTACTGTAATAATAAGCGTCACAGCTGATAGTGTGACAATTTTAGCAATGTTACTGTGATTTCAACACCGACCAGTGATATGGCAGCATGCTTCACAGATTCTGTATATCATTAAACCGCCCATCCTCTACTCTGAGAGCGCCATTGGGAAAGTAGACAGATGACTGTGCAGTGTGTCTGTTCATTGTTAATTCTCAAAGATATGCATCAAAGTATAAAAGACGGCGATCCACGTATTTCTAGCAGTTCGAGAATAGTGTGTAATTTACGATCTTTCTCTTTGTGGATGAAATCACAGAGCCTTTCCGCATTCTTAGGATAAAGTTAGAGATTGCAAAATTTGCATGCAATGCCTTTGGCTAACCCAACCTGCAGTACTGTCACCGATTTCATCTCCAACTTACCAGAAGTAGACTGCTACATTCCACGTCTTGTGAAAGAATGGAGAGTGCCAAGTTCGTAACTGCTGTTCTGCACCCATCCAAGTGCATAAGATTCATCGAGATTCCCGCATGTCGAGAAGGTTAGCACACTTATTGGGGTATAGAACACTCCGTGTCAATAGGACGGCGCTTATGCTTATAGAGGCAGAGCAATATGGAAGCGTCGAGGAGATGAAGTCTGTGATGCATGGCGGCAGAGAGTGGGCAAACAAAGTCTGTGTTGCCAAACTGTGTTGCTGCAAACAACAGTCACGTTTATTTGCCTTCTTTACATTATATTATAGAGAATAACACATTTTAAAACCGATTTCGATCGGTTCTCTACGTGACAGAGATCTTACTTCACGTCTTTAAGATTGTGTCCACTGCTCCACAGCAATCATCTGAGAGACTACGGAACAGAAGACTCAGCTATGTGAAGGCCTCAGGTATACTTTTTCTCACAACGGCAATTGTCTAAACACAAGATCATCGAAAAGGTTGCAATAATTGCCTTTTATTTTGATTAGGGCTATATTATAAGTAAAAATGTAATACACAACAAAATAAACTTCAAACTCAACCGAAATCACTATATTTGTTTGACAACTGCTTCAACTCCATACAGTTTTTTAAAAAAATGTGTATAATGTGCATATGTGGGTGTGTCTCCGTGCAGTTCAATGTAAATCACTATGCATAAAAAAGAACCATTGGCAGCAAAGACTAGTGCAAAAGACTATCGTACAAATTGTCAGGATGTTATCATATTTTTCGGTGGCTGCAAGTATTATGTGTTTCAATTTTTTCGATATTACAGTGGGAGAACGCATTTATAACCCATTGAACCAACAAACAATTAACCATGGAATGGGAACGGCCACCGATAACGTCGAAAATTACCGATATCTTGACAAGTAACCCCCCCCCCCCCCTCTTTCACGTTAATACATTTTCCAATTCGTACCTTGAAAGTTACAGGGGCTTACTTCTCGAAATATTGCAGATTTTTATGAATTTATCTGGTCGCATTCTCACAAGTAATTAGAGCATACAATGCCCTCAGAAAAGCTTATCTTCTCCTTGGGCAATGTGTTGAGCATTTTAGTGTGAATACTTCATAGGCTGCATATTTTTAATCAGTAAAAGATAGGAAGTTCTCGTTCACTATGTATGCAATCGATACGTTGACAAAAACGGTTTAAAATCACGAGTCTTTAAAACAAAGAAAAATTATTACTTTACTTCGTTTCAAAGTGTAAACCTGCTATCCGAGTCCTTTTGCGAACCATCTGCTTGTAAATTTAGGAAGACAAGTTCAAGGCTTTTATACATCTTCTTCTCCCTGTGCCGCAGAGAAGTGTGGCCAGCTGAAGGGATGCTGCCTATTGCTTCATACGCAAGCGGTCCAATGTCTGTTACCTTCAATGTTTTGTTCTTTTTCCGCAAGTAACTGGTAACCCGTGCTCAAATTAATTCTGTCGTACTATACTTCCAGTGATTTGTGGATAAACGCAAAACTGTTTGACCACATTTACATGCAAGAAACTCAATTCTGTACATTCTGTCGTGTCACTTTTATACATCAGCGAGCTACATGAGTTCAGCACGAGTCTGGCTTATATTGTCCGGAACATTTCTATTTTTCAGTCAGAGCACAGAATCCCCTTTCCTGGTGTCCGTACTTGGTCTTTTCTCTGTAACAGGTGAATGATAACTGGCGTAGTAATTACAATGATCGACTTCAAAGCAAGTTATGGCAAGAATTGTTCAGTGAATCACTTCTTGAAAGTGACAGCGTTCATTTGTGAAGGGTAACCACTACTGCTTTTCTTAGACTTGAACACAAGTTTACTCTTAAGGTCCAAATCAGAAGAGCCACTATGCTGGTAAGTGTCTGAGAACCTTTTCCTGTGGGAACATTAAAATCGCGAGTACCATCACTCATTTTCCAGCACATATTCGTGGGATATTCTGATTAACCCATATTTCATCAAGGTGATGAACTGTAAAACTACCTCCTCATCTTGCATCTGTATAAGGGATGTGGTACGTGCTGCTTCTAAATTACTTCTTTCAATTACAAACTCTCTTCTTAACATTTTTGAAACCAATGTCTTTTAAAATTCTTTGCATTGACGAAGCGCTACCTTTGAAGCCAGTTTGTTCAGGCATAACTGTAACAATTTTTTTTGATATCTGGTATTCCCTTCTTATGCATATTTCAAACATGGAGCGCTGTAAAATATCGTTGCAAAACCATCTATTTGTGTTAGAGGTATACTGCGATTTCGATGCTTCCCACGATACACGAAAACTAATTTTACTGAGGTTCCTACTGCTACAACACATTTGTTTAGTATTCTCTATACAATCCTCTTCAAACACAAGCTTCTGCACTTAGTTCTTGAGTCTTCAGAATGTCGGAAATGGAAGTCTCGCTTTTAGATCCACTTTTGAAAAAGTTATAAATGCAGGACATTGACCTCCACGTCTGCGTATGAAGCATCTATATCTCCATCTACCTGGGGCGCCGACTTACAAAAATATTGAAGGGCCCATACTGGGGGTCTCGCCTCGGAAAATTTTCTAATTTTTAGATGAAAGATAGTGAGTTTTAAAGTTTTTTTAAGCATTTTAGAGTCATATAATCAACATTAGAACCTCGAAAACTGTACTCTCAATAACTCGACACTCTGCAAAACTCGACAACCCTGACACATTTTTTGGCTTTGAAAAAAGAAACAAAGTATAAACATGCACAGTATTTTCTTAAAAAGCTAATTTAATTTTCAGTAATAATCATGCTTATAGACTACTACAGAGCAATGAATATATAGCTCTGAAAAGACTGGAATTATATTTAAATAAATCCTAAACTATCATTAAAAGAATAAGACATAAAATATTGCTGTTGCACAGTAATAGCACTTTGATTAATAAGTGAAATAGCTTCTGAGGAAGCGAAGGACCATAAACTTGTGAAGGTTTTTCTTTTAAACACAATTCGTAAATGTGTTGAAAACAATTGCGCCTTCCATTCAATATACAAATCAAGCCCTCATATTTTTTCCTGATCAGCCGCACTTAGATGTGGGCATTGAATTTATTCATTCGCATTCTGTACTGGGTTCATTGCATGGTAATAAAGACGTAAAAAGAAGTAAGTCTTGAATGGTAACATTGACTCAAGGTAGCCTGCACATTTGTAACCTGCCTCTGTTTTGTCCTCTGCAGAAAATGTTACAAAAAACTCTAGAAGTTCTTCAAAGCACGACGAGCAAAAACGTCTTTTAAAATACTTAACAGAGTTTGTGATTCAGTGTTGGAGGTCCCGTTTAAGCCAATAAAGTCTTCGCTGATGATTAAGGAATCATTAACAGTGTGAATAGCAAATTACACTTGTTTGTGAATCGAAGAATCACTTGTTTTGTCAACCATAATAGAAAAATGTTTAGTCTTCTTGATTGAAGCCAATACCTTTCTCAATACAGACTTTCCTAGTAGATTAATGATCTCGTTTTGAATATCATGGGACGTCCTCTGATACAGTGAACGCCCTAAGCATTCTTTAAACTCAGGTATGTCATTCTTTTGGAGTTCCAACAACTGAAAAAAATTTGCGTAATCATCTTCATGCTCTCTAATTGCTAGTCCTTGTCAGCATAGAAATTGCATGGTAGTAAAAATCGTATGAAGAGCTAAATGGCCTTTCTTCTTATCACTACCTAACTAATCATTCAATGGGGAGGCCACACTTTCGTTATTGATAGAATTTAGTTTCAGAACACATTTATGCGTAAACGTATTTTCATGAAGACAGAATTTTTCCAAATCCTTTTTCCAGTTAGAAACCCCTATGGAAGTTAATGCATCATCTTTTTTTTGGAGAAAATGGTAATAGATTTTTAGCATGTGCAAGAGGCACAGGTTTTGCAGGTTTTTCAAAAAACTTTTTCAGTAGATGCTTCATGTTCTAGCCATGTATATTTGATCAACCAAGACTTCTGAAATGATCTTCCCTTACCAGCTTGTCCAGGTTTCAGTTGTGAACGATTCTTGTCTGAAGATGATGAAGCAATTGACGACACAATAATTGTTGAAGATTGACTTGCAGTACCATCAACTTCCTGGCGTATCTTCTTGGTAACAAATTTATCCATTGCAAACTTAATTCACAAAACACTAAGAGACTAAAGTAAACGAATAAAATATTAGCCGCATTGTCGTAATGTCTGAAGCATCAAGGCCAGGTGAGGGAGAGGGTTCCAGGCGCTTCTGCTCCAGTCCTTTTGCCGTCGCTGCGGTCGCAGCGCTGGCCTGCTGGCGCCAGACTTTACCCAAAGGCTCGGGCACCAGGACAAATTCTAAGTGTGCTGGCGGCACCGCAATACTATCATGATTCACACCACTCGTTTTCAGTTAACCTGCTTACGACCGTAATAACTATTTGTTTTAACTCATTTCTGAATGTATTTTAAAAGGTAACTACATCAAACAAGGAAAATAATAAATTCCAACATAATTTTGTGATTTTACAAAGCATAATATGACTAAATTATTAGGGGGGGGCAGAGGTCTCTCCCCCCCACCCCAAATGAATTTTTGAGGGGGCTCGGGCCCACTCAAGTCCCGTGGAGTCAGTGCCTGTGTCATCTACACGATCACTCTACAATTCACAATTAAGTGCCAGGCAGCAGATTCATCAAAACACCTTCAAGTAGTTTCTCTCCGTTCCACTCTCGAATAGCGCGCAAGAAAGAATTATTTTTACACTCTGTGGAGAAAGTTGGGGACTGAAATTTCATGAGCAGATCCTGCCACATGAAAAATGCCTTTGTTTTGATGACTCCCACTCCAATTCGCGTATCGTATCCGTGGTAGTCTCTCCCCATTTCTCAATAATGAAACACGAGCTGCCCTTCTTTCAACTTTTTCGATCAGTCCTGCCTGCTTTGGATCCAAAACTAGACAGAAATACTCCAGAAGAATGCGGAAAAGCGTGGTGCAAGTAGTCTCTTTAGTAGACCTCTTGCAGTTTATGTTTTCTGCCAATAAATCGTAGTCTATGGTTTGCTTTCCACACAACATTATCCATGTGATCTTTGTAATTCAAGTTATTCAGAATTGTAATCCCTAAGTATTTTGTTGAATTTACAGCCTCTAGATTTGTGTGTTATATCCTGTAAACAGAAGTTTAAGAGATTCTTTTTAGTATTCATGTGGATGACTTCTGACTTTTCATTATTTAGAGTCCATTGCTATTTTCTAACCATTACAGATATCTTGTCTAAATCGTCTGACAATTTGCTTTGATCATCTAATGATTTTATAAGACAGTAAATCACAGTATCATCTGCATCTGCATCTGACCTCGTAGGGCTGTGCAGATTGTCTCCTAAATCGTTTACTGTATCAGGAACGGCAGAAGTACTGTAACAATTCCTTGCAAACGCCAGATATCACTTCTGTTTTAGTCGATGATTTTCCGTCGATTATTATGTACTGTAGCCTTTCTGACAGAAAATCACAAACCTTGTCGCACGACTAAGACGACATTCCATAGGCACGCAATTTAATTAAAGTTCCTTGTGAAGAATTCACGTTTATTGCCATCACCTGACATATTCATCTGGAAACCACACTAACACGTTTACAGATACACATTCACAGCTATACTGCTACAAGAAACTAACATCGACATCTGAATGAATAACTCGGTCGCTCTGTGAACTAAATTGCACTGTCGCAAAACACGGCAACGGTGAGACAGATCTCACAGTCTAGTTTGTAACTCGCGGTTAGCCGCTAGGAGAGAAATGAATCTTATTGGCAGGTAGCAGTTAATGGCAGGGGATGCGCAGAACGGCTGAAAATAGGGCCGGCTTCCTACATAACGCGAACTTTAGTTGTTGTGGTGTAATAACAGACAGTTTAGAAGAACAAGAAACGGATGTTTTATGCATAATGGAGCTTCAGACGGATGGAGTTCGAAGCATTTAACGTAAAACAACTACGCTATCAATTATAAAGTATTGTTCTAGTGTCTGGGATCACTATCAGGAAGGTATTGGTAAGAGAGAACATAAACTCATGCACTCCTAAGGCTACACGGTTCTAAACTTAAAACAGGCTATAATGATAGTTGCAGTTTCCGATGTATTAGTCATGTGGAATGAAACGCTGTTAATATTCCAGTGCAAGAAATATATTTCCAGCACACGACATACGAGTACATCCTTCTTGCAGGTTTCTCTGCGATAAGTATTGTGACAAACTGTAAAATGCAAAAAATCTACATCCTTAAAACATCGATTCTGTGTGATACATGTACAATATAGCTTTCCAGAGGTATATAGCGTCCAATGTTCATATCCGATCACAGTTCAGAAATGATACTATGCTCGCATCAGTTCTACATAGAATGGTCGTTAGTAACGGAGAATACCTCTTACAAGGAAACACATGAGCGCATAGCAACAGCGTTTGACATGTGAAATTACACGTCATGCGGCCACTAAGTCTGTAAACAGGGCATCTGTGAAGCAGACGTTTACGTGGGGATTGCAGTGCCTCACAAACGCCTATCGCTTAATTAGAATGATCTCACTTACGAAACAAAAGTTTCGATTTTTATACTCAAGATGCGACAGGTGAATGGAGTACATTGCGTAAATCTTCGTTCGTTGAGAGGAATGTGTCGAAACAGAATGGTCACGTTTCATGACACATGAGATGGAAGTCCTCTGATGACAGAGAGATTTGCCGTTAACGATCGCAAGTAGGCAGTCCTCTATGTCACACACAGAACATGCAGCTGCAAATGAGTCGAATGCAAGCTATGTCAAACAATGGACGCATCCTGACAGAACAATGGAAAAAAATGGTCAAATGACCTACAACAACATCTCCCTCCTCTCTAGAATGCCTCATCAGTCTACCATTAAACTGTACCTCGTTACAACTCCATTGCAACCGATCATTCCATCCACTCACTGTCATCCGAAGATACAAGTAAGTTTAAAGGCAGATTGTTCTTACTTTTTCCAGGGAAGCATCAAATACAGCAGTCAACTCGTGTGTACCACTATTACCTCAATAGACATATAGTAGAAAGTTACCTCGGTGAAAGCAAAGGACTGTTTCCCGTGTTCCCGGTGCTTCGTTGTCAACCAGAAGACACGCAAGTACTTCCTCAATTTACCCACATTTCCGTGTCTTTTCCCTCAATTTATGCGTATTTTCCGTCATTTTTCGTAATTCTATCGCTTTTATGTCACTTTTATCCATGTGGTAATGACATCCCTTCTCTTTCCATGTTCTAAAATTGCTTGTAAATGTAATACAGTTGTCAACACATTGCGCAAATACACTATTTTACTGGAAGGGCAGAACAATACAGCAGTGTACTCGAATGCATCCAGTCACCTCCACCCACATATTCTACAGTTGCAGCACGTTTGCTCCATTTTCTGAATGTTTGTGTCTGTGAATGTGTCACGGATCGCTCCCAGGACCTACAGTAGACCCGAGTTCATGTTTGAGTGTGGATCTGCTGTGTGTTATATCCTGGGCGATGTTGGGTTAGTGCAATGCGGATCCACAATACACCACATCCGGAATAGGGCTCGAAGGTGGATCCAACAAGTACGATGTGTGGAGCGATGTTGGGATGCAGATCCACAACATACCACATCCGAGTTATGAGTGTGGATCTTATATCCAAAGCAATGTTCTGAGGCGAATCCACCACACTTCACATCTGCGATAGGGCTCGAAGTTGGACGAACTTCGCTTTATGTCTGAAGATGTCTTCGACGTTCGAAGTTGGGTCATCCAGTGGGAAGACTGAGTCACAAGGGCCATCCACGACACATGCATGGACACATACATACACACCATACATGGTACATATGACAACATGTTCCTATTTCCACCAAATGGTCAAAACACAGTCCTGTTTCTACACGGGTTGCAGTATGTGGCAGATAGCTCTCTCTGACTTCTGCTCAGTTCCGACTTAAGTTGGAACGATTCCATGCACAAAGCTGCAGGGATGACAGGGCAGAGTCTCAGGAGCAGTTGCAAGATGCATAGGGGCTATATAAAGCCGCATTGGAATTTTACTGTAGCAGATACGAGGATTCACTCCTCAACAGTTGGCAGCATTGGTTTGTGGCAGGTACTGACTTGTTCCGTAGCCTCTTCTTTACAGCTCCAGTTGACGGGGAGCCTTAGCACTGAGCAGTTGTATTATTACAGTGTAAAGTATGGAACCCTGCGCAAACGGTCAGTCAATGCGATTTAAGCAGCGTGCACTCATTGAATTCTTGACAGCAGAAGGTGTCACCTCAAAGGAGATTCATCAGAGAATAAAAGCAGCTTATGGTGATTGTGTTGATGTGAGTACTGTGAGCCATTTGGCGAGTAAGCTTAAAGATGTTGAGGCGGGATCAACTGGCCTGCGTGGCAAACGAAGTGTTGGACGTCCTGTGACAGCAACCACCGAGTTTCACAAGCAAAATGTTGACAGATTGATAGATTGATTCAGGAAGATCGCCATATCACTCAGAGAGAAATTGCAAGAACAATCGGCATTTCACAAGAACGTGTGGATCACATTATTCCTTTGCTTGGCTATCGGAAGATCTGTGCATGATGGGTACCCCAGATGCTAACTCCTGAATTGAAAGTCCACAGACTTGAATCTCACCACTGTACGGCATCCTCCATACAGTCCAAATTTAGCACTGTCTGACTTCCATCTGTTCCCAATAATGAAACACGATCTGCAGCGACATTATTATGCTTCTGATGAAGACGCTGAGAGAACTGTGAGACTGTGGTTGCAAAAACAGATGGCGACTTCTTCCACGGTGGCTTCAGAAAACTTGTTCATTGTTGGCAGAAATGTATGTAATAGGCTGGTGATTATGTGGGGAAGTGAATATTGGTAATTAAAGATGACATTCTAAGGACTGTTTCTGCGTTTGATTTATTAATGCATTTCCATCCAAACCCAGTTTACGACAGTGGAGGCATTACTTTTCATTCAGCCCTCATAGGTTCGAAAAGGGTGACTCATTTCGAGATATAAGTATACTACGAGTATGATCCACTAGTAGCTGTAATCATTAAAAGACTTCTCCATAGGATACACTGCAGCAATGTGGTTGAATGGAAGGACTTGATTCCAAATTGCAATCAGCATCTCTACTGGAAAGTGTAACACTAGAGATCTAAAAAGCCTGTGTACATTCCTGAAGACCTCAATTGCACACCATCTACTGTACATGATCATTCTCAATCAATCGTCCACCTATAACCCAGTGGATATATCGCAAAACCTCTGACGTGGCATCCAGGCAGAATGCATTACAAATACTGGAAAAATATCTGTCAGCGGCATGAGGTAGTTGCAAATACCGATTTCATACCACGTTCCTTGGCTGACTCTCTCTAAATTTCGTTATTTTACTACAAGCTTACACTATCGGGGACTTGTAACTGCGCTGTTGGTCTGTTAATATACACTTTGGTGATCACCGTCTATATTCAGTGTCACGGTATTTGTGTGGAAAAATACCTTCATTTGGAGCTAATGGCACACCTCGATTTATGAGGCTTGTATAGTTTTTAACATGGATTTTATTAATGATACTTATGAGCACCTGTAGAATCAAGACTGACTGTGACAGTAACATGGTCACTGCGATAGTGTTTTTAACATCTGACGGCTTGTAAGACGATTACGCCTCTCTTTCTAATACACAGTGGTACCACTCGCAAGAAAAAGTTATGAGACATGCCCACCCATCGCTGATTTTTGTTCAGTGATGTTTCGTATCGCCAACATTCAGTTATTGGCAAAGTATTAATGTTAGTAGTAGCAGATGTGTCATAGATTCACCTTGAGCATCAGGCTTATAAAGTGTGTGTGTGTGTGTGTGTGTGTGTGTGTGTGTGTGTGTGTGTGTGTGTGTGTCTGTGTGTGTGTGTGTGTGTGGGTGCGCGCATGTGCGTGCGTGTGTGTGTGTGTGTGTGTGTGTGTGCGCGTATGTGCGTGTATGTGTGTGTGTGAACGTGAGTGTGTGTGTGTGTGTGTTCCGACAAGTGCAGAGAAAATGGATATTTCCCGTCATAAGGGAAGGTATGGATTTGACATGGAATACTGTGATAGCTGCATGGGGAATAAAAGATTTTTTTTTACTTGTGAAACTTGTAAAATTATGTCAAGTCATAAGAAGGGTACAGATACTTCTTTTCCAGAGCCACAGTTGTCACGAGGGGGTATTTCCGATGCTCATTCCAGTATAATTTTGTTTATTCAACATTATTTCAATTTTCTTCAAATGAACTGTGCCTATATTTTCTGAAAATAGTGTAGTATTTGGTTTTGAAATCTAATTCATATATTTCCTTGGATCTGATATTACTTTAATATTTTGTCTATTTTAATATGTCCCATAGTTTTCCAAACACTGAATCCTTTTCAAAATTGTTAGTCACCTTTTTTCTTATTTCTGTATTGAGGTCAATATATTACTTCTACCAATCTGAGGCAATACTGACCTTACGACTTATCTTAGAAGAAAGATTAAGAAAAGGCAAACCTACGTTTCTAGCATTTGTAAACTTAGAGAAAGCTTTTGACAATGTTGACTGGAATACTCTCTTTCAAATTCTGAAGGTGGCAGGGGTAAAATACAGGGAGCGAAAGGCTATTTACAATTTGTACAGAAACCAGATGGCAGTTATAAGAGTCGAGGGGCATGAAAGGGAAGCAATGGTTGGGAAAGGAGTGAGACAGGGTTGTAGCCTCTCCCCGATGTTATTCAATCTGTATATTGAGCAAGCAGTAAAGGAAACAAAAGAAAAATTCGGAGTAGGTATTAAAATCCATGGAGAAGAAGTAAAAACTTTGAGGTTCGCCGATGACATTGTAATTCTGTCAGAGACAGCAAAGGACTTGGAAGAGCAGTTGAACCGAATGGACAGTGTCTTGAAAGGAGGATATAAGATGAACATCAACAAAAGCAAAACGAGGATAATGGAATGTAGTCAAATTAAGTCGGGTGATGCTGAGGGAATTAGATTAGGAAATGAGACACTAAAAGTAGTAAAGGAGTTTTGCTATTTCGGGAGTAAAATAACCGATGATGGTCGAAGTAGAGAGGATATAAAAAGTAGACTCGCAATGGCAAGGAAAGCGTTTCTCAAGAAGAGAAATTTGTTAACATCGAGTATAGATTTAAGTGTCAGAAAGTCGTTTCTGAAATTATTTCTATGGAGTGTAGCCATGTATGGAAGTGAAACATGGACGATAACTAGTTTGGACGAGAAGAGAATAGAAGCTTTCGAAATGTGGTGCTACAGAAGAATGCTGAAGATAAGGTGGGTAGATCATGTAACTAATGAGGAGGTATTGAATAGGATTTGGGAGAAGAGAAGTTTGTGGCACAACTTGACTAGAAGAAGGGATCGATTGGTAGGACATGTTTTGAGGCATTAAGGGATCACAAATTTAGCATTGGAGGGCAGTGTGGAGGGTAAAAATCGTAGAGGGAGACCAAGAGATGAATACACTAAGCAGATTCAGAAGGATGTAGGTTGCAGTAGGTACTGGGAGATGAAGAAGCTTGCACAGGATAGAGTAGCATGGAGAGCTGCATGAAACCAGTCTCAGGACTGAAGACCACAACAACAACAACACCAATCTGAGTGTTTAAGTGTTATGATTCTATGATTTTTCTTTAATTTTAATCCAAGATTTAAACATTTTTAATATTTCTGCAATGTAAAAATATTTTTCACTAATATTTAAAGTTCTTAATAATTTATTTAATCCTTCAGGCGCTAAAGTTAAATCTTTATGTAAATCACGTAATTTTCTTCGAAATTATAGATCAGTTTCTGAAATTAAACTATATTTATAATCATCTGACATTTTAAGTATTTTTTCAGAATTAAAATTTTTGGTTGTGGCCACCTGGAATGTTTAAATGTTAAAATTGAGTTTTTGCCCAACTATATACATTATCTGCATCCTAATATGCAATATAATTTGATTATTTTTTAGGCTAAATTTTTTTGTATATTTGATATTTTACATTGCATACCTTTCAATACTTTGAGTAACTTCACCTCATTCCATTTTCAAGAAATAAAATCATATCATAATTATGTAATGAATTTAATTAAATTTTTTTCATTTTTAAAACAGAATCCTAAGATATCACTGGACCTGTAAAGTACCAAAAAGAATCAAATTTATAAGATTTTATTGTGTATCTCTAAAATTTTAGAAAATTCTGCTTAATTAAAATGTAAGATTTGTTACATAATTTTTTTGTATTTGTCTAAATTTTATTATTAATTTTTTCGAACTCATCTTGCTCTTTTACAATTTCATCACAATTATTATCTTGATTAAATTTCCAATAATAACATTCACTTTTAGGTAATATATTTCTTGTAATTTTTCTTTTCAATCCATATATTCATTAGGATAAACTCCTTTTTTAATTATTGAATGTAATTCTTCACCTTTAAGATATTTTTCTGTTTCTATAAATTGTTCTTTTTTAAGATTAGAAGATAATTTATTAATACTTTAAGTCATAAATTTAAATGTATCAAAAACTTTAAAATTATCCATCTTCAACATGTTTAATAAACGAATATATTTTTGTTCATTCTTTGTAATTGCATCAATATTTTTATTATCTTCTGCTAGTTCTTTACTAAACAAATGAACAACTTAATTTCTCAAATTATGAATATAAGCTGGAATACATTTAGGATGTTGGTAATTAAGATTGCAGTCTTCATGTGCAACTCCACAATAGTTTCCTGTTAAATGACAATGACCTCTTACACTATTTTCACTAAAAGGAAATTCTTTTTCACAAATATGACAATTTTCTAAATTTTTTATAATTAATTACATCATCTTTAGTCATTTTCATTGCAACACATCGTTCATGTATTCTAGCAATTTCCCTTTATCCTTCTTTTAACATTTCAACAAATTTTTTGCTGCATCTTTACCTGTATAATTAACAGGATTTTTACAATTAGAATATTTCGAATAATAACTGAATGAAATAGGTAAATGATTTTGATGTGTGTTAATGTAAGATGTTTCAAGATTTGGCTGAGAAGTTCGAATATCCTTTATTAAACATTCGATATCTGTATGAATGTTTAAAGGTGCTCATAATGAAATATAAAATTTTTTAATTCTGTTTTTTTACCCTTAAAAGGCATATCTATATTTAATTCTTCACGTTCTTCACAATCGTTTTCATAGACACCTAATTTTTCCTGCCATTCAAATTATCTTAAACATTTATCACAAATCAAAATTTTTCCATTGTGTTTGCTTGATTGTGTACTAATTAAACTAGAAAGATTTTTTCCTTACAATAGTGTGAATTACTTGAGTTCGAATTAACATGTTTTTCTTGCTTATTTTGTGTATGATAAAGAGGATCTACAATATTTTTTATTTTCTTTCATTGTTTTCATATGCATAAACATTAATTAATATATCTGATTTCTTATCAAATTTTGGAATATCTAATAACTGATCAGGAAAATTAATTTGTTCTTTTTCAAAAACTTCATCCAATTCTAATCCAATATTTTTATAATTACTGACTCTTTCTGAAATTTACATAAGGGATATAATGCAGATTTTACAGCCCACAAAAAACATTTTGTATCTTCGTTGTTTATGTTAATTATAGATTTTTTATTCTAAATTATTTTTGGTAAATCGATATGAGAAGAACAAAATATTGGATTGTGTTTATTAACATTTAATTCGAAACTATCTGCATGAGAAAGACCAACCTGAATTTTTCCTATTGCATTTCTTCCATTTCAGCTAACAGTTTATTTGTTGATTTTTGATAATAATCTTCTTAATCATTTGTCCTTAATAAAATGTAATTGGTATTTTAAAATCAAATTCTTGTATTTCTTCTAGTCTTTCAAATTTACAATAAAATTTCATATAAACTTTAATTGCTCTTCTTTGATTTAAAATATTCTTTAATTTGGTGATTAGTTCTTCTTTAATTGGTTTATAAAATTCTTCTAGCTAGTGACTTTGTAATTATTATTAATTCCATAAATTGTTATTTTTGATTTAAAAGCAGAAACTATTCTATAAATTTCTTTAGATGATTGAAAAAATATTCATCATCTAGACAATTACAAGCTAGTGAAGTTTTTCTGTTTTTTTGTTTAGTTTGTACTAGAAGTTTTTGAAAATATTATTATTAGAATTTTTCTCAGATGAATTGATTAGATGGATTAATTGTTGTTTATTAAGATTAGAATAATTATTAAATTTTTTTGTTTTACAGATGTTATGAGGATCACTTAAAATTTTTTTAAATTCAAATCATTATCGTAATTAATTTTGCATTCAGTACTTTTTTATAAGACAGATTAATTGACTTTTCCTAAGTTATAATCAGTTTTTATTTTTTTCATTTTACATATTTAAAGAAGTTCTTTTAAAGGTTATTTATTCAGTACATTATCGTTATTGGTATTATTAATATTTTCAACAAGATTTACTATAAGATTGATTATGTTTTCTTTATTAAGTTTGGAATAAATTTTCAAATTTTCTGTTTTGGCAGTTGATCAATATTCTTTTATCCTTTTATTTTTATAGCTTAGTTCTTTCTTCTTCATTTCTTTTATCATTTATTTCTTATTAATATAGTCAGTAGATTCCAACACATCTTCTCTACTTACATTAGAAGAACCACTTCCTGTACAATAATTTTCGATATCTTTATAACTCAATCCTTACTTTGCTTTACTATAATTTTCTAAGTATTTAATGGTTCAGGTTTGTTGATCATTTTTGTTTACATTGTATTTATACAGAATGAAATTTGATTTTTATTTTTATCAAAACCTTTACACTTAAAATGTACCTTTGAGATTTTAGGTTTGATGGTTCTTATTTATTAAGAATAAAATTTAATAGATTTGAATATTTTGAAATGAAAAAATGAAATGTGATTTTTTCAATATAGGCAAATGCGTTTCGATGATTCTTATTTATGATGAATAACGTTTAGTAGATTGTTAAATTTTTAAGTGAGGAAACGCGAATTAGATATTTTCAATATAGGAAAATGAGATTTTTTTGTTTGGGAAAACAGTGAAATTAGATTCTTGGTTTGCAATCTGGAATTTTTACTTGGCAATGCTGTTTGAGCCAGCACTCTCATCAATATGCTACTGGTTTGCAGTCACACATGGTCTCTCTATTGAGGTTTGTGTCGTTTGTTCACATTCTGTTACTGGTTTATGAATTTCCATTACCATTTCCTGCACAAGTTTAGTTGTCTCATGCACTACAGCAGTGCAGCTGGTGGCAGTGAAGTGTACACCACCATGCTGTTCACGACTTGTGCATAACTACTGGTGATGTCACCTGTATCCACTTAAGTATGGTTTCTTCCCATGGGAAGCTACATCGGTATTCTTTTTGTACAATTAGTACACAGGTGGTCAGTAAAATGACAAATGGAACATGTCTGCAGTTGCCCACTGAATTTATAAACGCTCTATTTCCCTCAATTAATGCATAAGATGGAATGTGTCTTTTTAATTCTGTCGAAACGTTTTGTACACTACTGTCGATTTGATATGGGAATGTGCCAGATCATATATCATTTCCAGTTTTCAGATTGGTGCCATACTGTTCAAGGTACCATGCTATCACCTCATCTGGCCATTAAAAAACATATATTACAAACTTTTATATTCTGAATTTCATAGCGTGCATTTACTATAGGAACATTACTAACAGACCCATCAAAGTGCTTGAATTTCCTTGTATTGCCACCTGCAGTCACGAGTTTCTCACGACTTTCAGCATCTTTAAATCTGATGAACACAGAATTCTGAATGAAACGCAATTTAATACCTACTATATCATATTCTAAAATTCCGAGTTCTTTAAAGATCCACTCATGAATTTCAAATGGTGGCGGTCTAACTGAATTCCTATCAAAGATATACTGTACAGTATTTACTATGTTGACTGCAGCCATTTTACTCAGAGTTTTTTTTTCAAAAATATTTGAAGTTGTTGAGAGTGCGAACGGCTGTCCGCAGGCACCAGCACTGCTGCTGATTATGCTGCCGCACTCGCTTGCCGTAGGTTCGTGCAGTGATATGTTGACACTGCAACCACATGGCAGCCCAAATTAGAGATGAACTGATACTTAATTGGCTAGATTTTTCAATATTATTCGAGAGCTTCACGAAAGCTGAAGGTTGTTGGCTTGCTATATATTTACTTCATCCTTCATTCTCGTGTGAGACTGAATGTAAACAACAGCCTGTATTGCAGAACATACTGGTATTAAATTCATAAGAAAGTAACAGAATGTGTTAACAATGCTACCATGAAAAAAATATGTGTAAGGGGATGCGGACCAACAACTTTCGACTCCAGAAGCCATGATGTCGTTAATTATGCTAGCACTTACCCAAGCGAGGTTTGACCATCGATAGATCATTACATGACGTTTTATTATTGCAATAATTATAATAAATAATTCCAAGAATGTCGTAGTTTTTGAAATCTCCAGTATGCGCACATGAAATATTGTGAGAGGCCCGTGTCGAATGCCAACTAAATTTGATAGCCGATTATGCGGTCATCGATATTGTGTGTGATGTCAAAATCGCGTCGCATTTGCAGGAATTGTGAAACGAGTGTTATCCTTTGTCAATATAAATCTAAGAATGTAGAATGAAGACATGTTAAGTTGCAGACAGGCAGTATTAAAAGACACTTACATAACGTTTTCGGCCACAGCCTTCATCAGCAAATATCAAAAATACACAATTCATACACACAAGAAAGCACACATCACACATTACTGCCAACTGCAGCATCTCAGGCTGGACTATCACGTGGGATGCCAACCAATAGCTGGAGTGGGCGGCCAGGGGGAAGGGATAGTAGTGTACAGGTGTCTGGTGAACTGTGCAGGTGCTACAATTCCAACAGGTGCAGTGGCAGGAGGTTGTGGGCCAGGGAGGTGGGAAAAAAAGAGAGGAGTGGGGAAAGATGGGCAGGTGCGTTGGCAGAGGCTGTGTGGCGAATGTGGGGACAGCATGTTACCATAGGTTGAAGCTGGGATAATTATGGGAGCAGAAAGAGTTATGTAAGGCAGACACAACGATAAGTATGAGAAAATGAAGCATCAGGAACATGGAAGGTGGAAGTAAATGTTATATGGCTGGGGCTCTTGCATTTGCCATCTTGTGACACACATGTCTCAGTTGCCTCTTCTCACCCAAACAGTATAGTGACAACCTATTCTAGATCAGTAGTTACATAAAATAGGTTGTATACAGTAAAAATATATTGTAATATATTGAGGAGAAACCACAAACATCAGCATTTCAGTAAAGTTTGGGTTGTGAATCTCAGGTATGGTTTAGTTTGGCAATCAGACCTCTTCTGTAATCTTCACGTAGGTGTATACAAAAAGGTATTTTGAATTGGTGAAGTTTATAACAGTAATATAATTGCTCACACATGTATCCAACTTGTGAACTATAGAGATTAGCTGATAAACGAACATAGTTCTCTAAGTGTAAAAAAAAGATAAATGTGAGCTGTGTTTCCAAGAGACAAACAATTAGAGCACAAAAGGTGTGGTGCGACTGAGTTTATGATGTTCCAATAATAATTCATTTAGTGTATAACGTCATAAGTGGATAGACACATGACAGTACAAAAATAATGGAAGTGCACAAAACCTCAAGGCGAGATCATCTACTGCTGATAAAATTTCCTCAAGCTTCCAGCCACACCAAGTGGTTTAAATTCCTTAGCTTTTGCCTGAGTACTCGTCAGCCATTGTCAAGTGGTGACTGTTTTTGGTTGCTACTACCATCCTTACATAACCATGCTGCCTTCTGTGACATCACTGGTGCTTGCTTCAGAACGATACGAGATAATGTTTTCATCATAGGCCCACTGTCTCTGCTTCAACCTTCCAATGACCAGAGACCAAGCCATGCTTAGCTGCAGGTTGCCATCTTTATTGAGGATGTTCCACAAATTTTTATCACAATAAATTATTTTATGATGCCATCCCCAAAAATACTAGTCCATGTAGTAACAAATATCTCATCAAAGCAAAATAATGTCTGTTTTCTAGAGAATCCTCTTCTACTTGATTTGTCAATGTACCAAAGGTGGAAACATCTACACAATACTACTCAATAGTATATGAACTAACAGTTCCTGTGATAGCATTATGAAAGAAGTGATTGAGATAAAAATTCGTGACAACACCTGCAACAATAATGGGAGCCTGCAGTATGTGTGGCTTGGCATCCAGCCATCAGAAGGTAGTAGAAAGCTTGCAACGAAAAAATTACCTTTTGTAGTGGTGGAGCAACAACCAGTGACGTCACATATAAGGACAGCAGCGGCAACCAAAAGACAGTCATCACTTGACTCAGATGAAACGTTAACAATAAATTATTTGAAATGGGACAGGATGTACTATACAACTGATTATTAAAAATTCAACATGTACAGCTGATTACAACTAAATTTGATAACAGATGTATGTTTCAAATAGTCTGCCAGACTCACTCTTCTACAGAATTGGTCTCTACAACATATTCAGTAAAGTGAGAATTACCTTTAATAGTTATTTGTGTTCTAATTTCTTCATTTTTGTTGTTTTGCAGCAACGTAACTAACCTGTTACTAGCACATTTATTATAATTACTTCATGATTGTAAATAATATCAGCAACCTGACATTAAGAACATCTTGTGTAAGTAACAACATGTATAAATTAAGTTGAACACTTGGTTGATCATAACATGACATGTATGTATGGTTTCAAAATTACAGCAAGTAACATCAAATCATACAATTTTTCATATATAAAATTCCTCCATCGGACGTTATGGACTAAGTAAATATTTTATTTTCATCTACTCTGCTATTGCTTTATCCCACTTTGTACCCTTAGTTATTTATGCAATACTGAATATATAAGACAGACACAAACATGGCTATTGGTAGAAAGAGCTTTGTAAGACAGACACAAAGATAAGTATGAGAAAATGTGGCATCAGGAATATGAAAGTAGGAAGTAAATGTCACACGGCTGGGGCCCTTGCATTTGCCACACTGTGACACACTGCAGTGAGTGCATCCTTCTGAGGATGTAAATCCTGACAAGCTTAGTGTTTTCTCCATATATGATGCTTCTCCAAGGAAAATGATTTTTCAGTTATTAGTATTTCTTGGGTGCTAGTATGGTTTTAGCTCTATAGCATTTTTCAGTCCATAAATTTTCTTTGATCTTGGATACACTAACCTCTAAGCATTTGGATGAGAGTTTAATAGTATCTCAAATGGTCCAATGTAAATGTCATTTTTTTTAAATTTCGACATTAATTGGTTTAGATTTCTAATAACTTTTTGCTAGTACAAGATCACCATTTCAAATTGTATCACCTTTACTTTATTGCAATGCCTCTGTTTTCTCCTACTATGATGCCATTCCATGGCTTTGTTGGCTATTTCCTCCCTCTCTGCAGTATGATTTTATAAAGTGGGTGTTCAATTAATTCATTGATCAGGTTAGCAGATTTCTTATCATAAAGTGTTTCATATGGTGAAAACCCAGTAGTTGAAGGCTGTAAAGTAATTAGTAGTCTTCAAAGCAACTAATGTGTTATGTCCAATATGAATGATCTTTACTGCAGTTACTACTCTTTTTCTCATGTATCCCTCAGTTGGACTACATTGCAGAGAATAAACTGAAATTAGTATGTGTTTTATGTTTTCCTCATCAACAACATTTTTCGATATTTTAGAAGTGTACTGATTCCCATTATCAGAAAGAATCGCCTCAGGAACACCTACATTTTGAAAGTAATCTTCAGTGATATTCAGTATGATTTTCTTACTTGTCACTTTCTTCAAAAGAAATAATTTTATGAACCGAGGCAATAAATTAACCATAACAAACATGTATCTGTTCCCCCTCCTTTGCTTTGGGCAGTTGCCAGAACATGTCAATTCCTACTAGATTAATCTGATTTTTTTGCAGTAACACTCTGTAAGTATCATTTATATGTTTAATTGCATACTTTTACATATTTGCTTCTATCACTTTCTAAGTCTCCTGGGAATGTTGTAGAAATGTACATTTTCCTCAATATTTTGAATACTTTTTAATGATGCACATATTTTTTATGCGAGTATGAATATACTGTCCTGCCTAATAGACTTTCCAACTGTCACTATCTGAAGTATGTTTTCAAAAGAAAATTTCATAATATACGTGATAATACAGTTGAACTTGCATGAAAGTCTCTCGGGCATGCAGCCAAATGGATTGATCAGTATAGAACCAATTTTCGACTGTGTAACGTGCTGGCATCATCCAGTTACTCCTGTTGACTCACATCCTGGACTAATGGGTGCAATGTATTTACAAGGCGTCTTTGCTCTCCACTGAGCTCATGTATGGGCCACATGTTAGTCTGGCCAGGTGATTGGGGCAGCTCACACTCAGCAGTCAAGTGATGGTCCTCAGTCTGTGTTCTACTTTTGCCGTGCTCGGTGTTCCATTTCCACTACCTTTGGAGAATTTTAGTGTGGGAGACCATGCTTGATTAAGTTGAAATCCATTGTCATTGTTGATGAGGTTCTCATGTAGCCAGATTTCGGTAAGTTCCTTGTATATACAGTCCATATGATGGGATGTGTTGTACAGAATTTTTGCATCTTCATATTTCATTTTATGGTTGGTTTCAAGGCAGATTTCAAGAGTTGCTGATTTTGTTGGCTGCTGGTGGTTGGTGTGTCATTTGTGGTCTGTGCACCTTTCTTCAATTGTATGAATGGTTTGTCCAATGTATACATTCCTGCTGTCACATGGTGTGTAATACACTTCAGATCTGCAGAGTCCAGGATGTCTTTTAAGTCCCCAAATGAGATTTGGTCTTTGCCGGCAGGCGATACACACATCTGATATTTTCTAAAAGTAAAATTCTACCGATTTTTCCAGATATGTTGCCTGGGGGCATGGAATGTAGGCTGCCTTTTTTGGTTGGTCTTCATCGCATGTTGGCTGTGGTGTGGTCTTTTGCTTGAAGATGCATCGAATTTGGTAGTCGCTATTGTCGTTTATCATATCACTGAGGTGGCCTAGTTTGGGATTTATGCTTTCTTCAATGGAGATCAAACAAGCTTTGTGGACCATCGTGTTTAAAGCTCCTTCCCTTTATGGCAGGTGGTGACAGCTAGAGGCGTGAAGGTACTGCTCTGTGTGCATTTTCTTTCGACAGACACTGTATCCAAAATTTCTGTCTGGTTTTCTCCATATCGAAACATCCAAGAATGGTAACTAACGATTTTCCTCCACATCCATGGTGAATTCAATTTGATGGTGGACAGAGTGCAGGCGTTGCAAGAAAACTTGAAGCTAATGTTTCCCATGAAGTCAAATGATGAATGTATCATCAAGATATCTATAAAAGACTGTCAGTTTGAATTGTGCTGAGCCTAGCGCCTTGTCATCAATATCTTCCATGTACATATTGGCCACCACAGGTGACAGTGGACTACCCATAGGCATGCCATCAGTCTGTTCATAGAAATATCCACCAAAAAGAAAATATGAGGACATAAGAACAAAACTGAAAAGTCTGGTGAATGAGGGCCCAAATATCTTTTCAATAAGTCCCAGCGACTCCTTGAGTGGATCTCTTGTGAAAAGTGACACAACGCTGAGCCTGACCATTAGAGCCATGCTGGCTAATCTGACTTCCTATGGATATTCCACAAACTAAGCCGAGTTCTTGATGTAGTTGCTCACGTTTGCTGACCAACAGATTCTAACGCCAAATGTTTTGTAAGCTGGTACATTGGTGCTCCTATTGTACTCGAAGGTGTGCTCTCTTTGTGTACTTTTGGAAGCCTGTAGAGCCTAGGTGGCACAGATAAAACTGGATGGAACACTGGCGTGCGGCGTCTATCAGAAGAAAACCCACATGGACCAGTGCCTACACACCTCTAGCTGACATCTTCCATCACAAAGGGAAGGAGTGCTAAACACACTGGTTCACAGAGCTCGTATTATCTCTGACAAAGAAAGGATATAACTAACTGGCCCACCTCAGAGACGTGTTCCAGAAAGATGGCAGTAACGACCACCAAATTCGGTTGCCTTCAAGCAAATGACCACACCACAGCCAACACCCAAAGAGGACCAACCAGTAGGCTGCATTCCATACACAGGAAACGTATCTTGAAAAATAGGTAGAAGTTAATAACGAGGAAATACCACATGTGGGTACCACCCGCCGGTAAACACCAAATATCCCTTTTAGGGATAGTAAAAGACAACATGAGACTCCAGAACTCTGTTGTGTGTTACATATCAAGCAAGTGCGGGAATGCATACATCAAAAAACCATACACACAATTTAAAAAAGATGTAAAGAACACAAACGACATGCCAATCTCCAGCAGCTCACAGAATCAGTAGCTGCTGAAAATTCCCTTGAAACCAACCATGCAATGAAATACGAAGATACATAAACTCTGCACAACACACTCCCCTATTGAGACTGTGTGTACAAGGAGGCTATCTAAATCCGACTACATGAGAAACTCAGCAATAAGGGCAATGGATTTCAGCTTAGTCGAACGTGGGCTCAGGCAGTGAAAATTCTCCATAGGCAGGGTAATTGAATACTGAGCATGGCAAAGGCAGAAAGCAGACCGAGGACCATCATCTCTATGTCCAGCACATCATGTGGTCCATACATGGGGTCAGTGGAGGACAAAGATGACCAGTATATATATCGCACCCACTGGTTCAGGACAGCATCAGCTAGAGTAACCTGGTGGTGGATGACACGTTACGCCATCGAAAATTCGTTCTACAACGATCACTCAATCTGGCTGCATGTCCAAGAGACTTTCAAGCAGCGTATTCGCCGTGAAAAGCTACGAAAAACATTAGTTTCCTCTATGGGGAGGGAAGCTTGATAAAATCTGAAACGAGAAACAACGCCTTCTGACTGCACTTGCCTTTTTGAAAGGTGTCATGATATCCGCATTGTGCCAGTCTTTTCCAAGATCGTACATCATATCCAGACACAAGCACTGAACCAAATTACTAGAGGAGCCAGGCTGGCTCTAGTGCATGGACTGATCAGAGAAACACGCAGCATGCTTGACTCCATAGGATACAAACCCCTTGCCCTGTATCTAGAACTGGCGTCCTTGTTTGTCCCCATTTCTTGGGAGGGGGTTGCACGTTCATAATGGATGCAAGCAGCATGGGCACAATGAAATGCATCTATGAAACAGTCTTCAAAGCTTAACCGACTAGCATCAAAACAGCCAAATAAAGAGGCTAGGTGAACATTATGAATCTTACAGGGAAATACCTGCCGCAGAAATCATCAGCAGAGTAGAACAAGTTGCCTCCACTCTACCACCTTACACGGTGCAAGAGATACAGCGGAAAACGTGCTGTACTCTCTCCAGTCTGCGCCGCTGACGCATAACATCTCCAGATGGGAAACACCCACGCTGCGTTCTCTGTGCGACAATCATGACATTTTCGTCCTCCCAGTGGGTAAGGGGAACATAATCGTCTTACCAAAAGTCGCAGAATACGAAGAGAAAATGTACAAGTTCCTAGATATCGCAACTTACAAGACGATGGTGACGGATGCAGTGCAAAGAGACTGAACTTCTCCGAAGTGCTTATACAGAAGGGACGCCAATTGCTGCCGGACCACCTAGGCTCTACTGGCTGCCAAAGGTATACAAAGGGCTCTCACCTCTAAGATCAAGAATGAGTTAGTTCGAGCACCATCATACCAGATTGCGAAACATTCGACGTTAGTTTTGAGTCCTTTTGTTGGTAAATGTGAGCACCACACCAAGAACTCGGCTCAGTTCACGAAAACTCAGATTAACCAGCTCAGATCTCATGATCAGTTTTGACGTTGTGTCACTTTTCACGAGAGCCCAAGTAGAGGAATCGCTGGAACCGTTGAAAAGGGCCCTCATTCATTGAAAAGACCCTCATTTATCAAACTTTTCAATTTTGTGCTCACATCCACATATTTTCTTTTTGACGGACATTACTATGAACTGATTGATGGTGCGGCTATGGGTATTTAGTTTCCTGTCACCTGTGAAGGCCAGCATATAAATGGAAGGCTTTGAGGACAAGGCACTACGCTCAGCACCATAATACTGACAGTCTTTTACAGATATGATGATGATACGTTCGTCATTTGGCTTCATGGAAAGATGAGCTTCAAGTTTTCTTGCAACACATTAACTCTATCCACATCCAAACTGAGTTCACCATAGAAGTGGAGCCAAACAGACAGCTGCCATTCTTGAATGTCTTTTTTTTTTTTTTTTTTACGGAGAAAGCAGATGGAGCACTGGGACACAGCGTGTATCGGAAGAAAACTCACGCAGATCAGTATCTACATGCCTCTAGCTATCATCACTTGTCACAAAGGGAAGGAGTGCTAAACACGCTTGCCCACAGAGCTCATACCATCTGCGACGAAGAAAGGGTCTTTTTCCAAAAAACAGCTACAGCAACAGCCAAATTCTACTTGCCTTCAAGCAAAAGACCACACCATAGTCAACACCCGATGAAGACTAAGTATTGTGAGCTCATTTTTTCTAAAAATTGGCAGGTTCACATTTTCAAAGAAAGTAAGGACATCAATAGCTTCTAAAACTGCAGTGAGTATATCAGTTGAGGATATAATATGCTGCTCCTTTAATTCGCGTGCAAAAATGGCAAAAGAGAGATTTAGTGCCTCGAACGATAACGAAAGTCGATAAGCGGCCTCTGACGTCTTCGATACAGCGTGTAACGTTATAATGACGTTTACCTGTGTGCAGTCAGTCAGACTGACAGTCGACGCCTCGACGGTGAGATACCGTTTCTGATTGTATTCGTGGGTGTCAATGTTTTCGACAGAAATGTTTAAGAAGAAACCAAACATTCCTCCACGACCATCTCCCCCAGGAATATCTCAGTTATTAGCAGATCTAGATAACTCGGATAGTGATGACATTGTTTTCCAGAGAAATAAACTTGCTTTAGGTAACGAATTTCATGATATATTCTGTTTGGCGTCTTGCAGTGTGAAACCAAGTTTCATCAGCTGCGAGCAATACATTTTATTATTTTGATTACGTGTGCTTAGATCGTAGGAGGAAGGTAGACGTTCCTTTCAAAATAACATTTTCATTTCCGCAGAAAATTTGCTGAATGAAATTGAAAACAGTGAAGAAGACAGCGGTGCTGGCGATGATGAAAATGACCCAGAAAAATTGTATCTGCGGGTGAAAAATTTTGTGGAAACAAATAATATACTGCACGAATACGTGAAAACATTGGAGCAACAAAATGACAACCTTCAAATCTGTGACGCTGAATTGAAACGAATAGCGGAAGAGATACGGAAACAGGCGCAACAAGCGCTAAAGTGAACTTGGAATACCGCAGTTGTAATAAAAGGAAGACAGCGTCTTTGATCTGGAATTAATAGCCCGTTTTCCTGACGCATAGTGAATCTTTGCACTTATTATTGCCATGTATTTTAGCTGTTCAGTGAGCGGCGATGTGCCATTTCTTGTGCACCTAACGTAAAATTTTAACTGGTGTGACTTTGTTTTAAATTATTTGATTTCTCTTGTGTTTATGTTGCTGTATCATCCTGTTGTTGCGTTACAATAACTGAGTTGTATTTGAAAATATTCATGAGAGATAAATATTTGGGTACAGTACCGTAATTGAAATGTAATATGAAACTGTATATAATTTGTTTCCAGTACTAGTTGCTTTGAAGGTTGGGTACAGTATCTCATAGAGACAATCTGAGGCGCCAATGTAATTAAAAGAATAGCTGCTACTCACCACATAGTGGAGATGCTGAGTCCAAAAAAGGTACAACAAAAACACTATCAAACAGCTAGCTTTCAGACAACAAGGCCTTTGTCTAAATTACACAAAATACACACACTCACGCAAATGCAACCCACACGCATATGATCACAGTCTCTAGCAAGTGGTTGTGTGTGTAAGAGTTGCATTCGCTTGAGTGTGTGCATATGTGTATGTTTAATTTTGACAGAGGCCTTGTTGGCTGAAAGCTTATTGTGTGACAGTCTTTTTTTGTGTATGACTTCTGTCACTCAGCATCTCTGCTATATGGTGAGTAGCAACTATCCTTCTTTTCATTATATTATTACATTCCATCCTGGTTTTCCATTGTTCAATCTGAGGTACTTGAGACAATAGTCAAACTGTTGTTGCACAGGACATTAGGTAGAAATACTTTTGTGAATTGCTTCAGGACAGTGTGACCCCCTAGTTCTTAGTTTACCAGTCACTTCACATCACAATGAACAGAATCCAGTATGTGGAGCCTTTGGCAACATTTAACAAAGAGCTGTGATATTTGTGTCCTTTGCTTCCAAATTGCATTGCAGGAAGCTTTATCTTTTTGTTGTATTTGAAAACTTCATTTACAGAAGATAGTAGTGTACATATTTTTCCCAGCAATAATCTATGTTGCCATATATTTAAAAATGTGTTTGTAAACCAGTTTACATATTCCACGTCGTAGATATTGTAAAATTGATTGCTGGAAGATGCAAATTGCATATTAACCAGACACATTGATTCTCAGTAAATAGTTTTGAACACCCACATTTGGTACTTACATACTACCATACTTTTCACATTGTCCATTAATTCTGTATGTTAAGAAAGAAAATAAAGATCGTTAGAAATTTTTTGTTTTCAACAGCTGAAGCTAGTGAAACATTTCATGTGACATCTGAGCTACCTGTTGCTGAATTTAGTAGATGTACATAATGAGATAGAATGAGAAACTGCAAGTCACTGGTCGTTCTGTAGATAAAACAAATGTTAGTCAAACTGCTACTGTGAGAGTTGCTGTGCTTACTAAAATGCTTTCAGGAAGAATGGGGGTGTAATCGTTGTCTACCGAATGACGTTTGTGTTTTTGTGACTTCCTTTATTTATTTTGGATGAGTCTATGGATATCTACATTTGCCCGATTATGGATGGTACCCTCCCCTTTCCAGAGGAAATGAAGCTGTATTTGATGCTAATGATGTTAGTACCTAAAAGATATTTAATTACACTTCCTATTCTGTTAAATAAGTGTCACACGAATGGTATTTCAATATTATGAAAATGGTAGTTGCTGCTCACCATGTAGTGGAGGTGTAGGTAGGCACAACAAAAAGACTGTCAGAAAGTGAGCTTTCTGCCAACAAGGCCTTTGTCAGAAATGGAAAAAATACACAAACACGTAAATGCAACTTGCAAGCACATGACCACAATCGCTGGCTGTTGGGGGCCAGGCTGTGAGCAGCAGCACGTGATGGGAGAAGCATGTACATCTACATTTATACTCTGCAAGCCACCCAACGGTTTGTGGCGGAGGGCACTTTACATGCCACCGTCATTACCTCCCTTTTCTGTTCCAGTCGCGTATGGTTCGCGGGAAGAACGACTGTCTGAAAGCCTCCGTGTGCGCTCGAATCTCTCTAATTTTACATTCGTGATCTCCTCGGGAGGTATAAGTAGGGGGAAGCAATATATTCGATACCTCATCCAGAAACGCACCCTCTCGAAACCTGGCGAGCAAGCTACACCGCGATGCAGAGTCTGCCACTTGAGTTTGCTAAACATCTCCGTAGCGCTATCACACTTACCAAATAACCCTGCAACGAAATGCGCCACTCTTCTTTGGATCTTCTCTCTCCTCTGTCAACCCGATTTGGTACGGATCCCACACTGATGAGCAATACTCAAGTATAGGTCAAACGAGTGTTTTGTAAGCCACCTCCTTTGTTGATGGACTACATTTTCTAAGGACTCTCCCAATGAATCTCAACCTGGTACCCGCCTTACCAACAATTAATTTTATATGATCATTCCACTTCAAATCGTTCCGCACGCATACTCCCAGATATTTTACAGAAGTAACTGCTACCAGTGTTTGTTCCGCTATCATATAATCATACAATAAAGGATCCTTCTTTCTATGTATTCGCAATGCATTATATTTGTCTATGTTAAGGGTCAGTTGCCACTCCCTGCACCAAGTGCCTATCCGCTGCAGATCTTCCTGCATTTCGCTACAGTTTTCTAATGCTGCAGCTTCTCTGTATACTACAGCATCATCCGTGAAAAGCCGCATGGAACTTCCGACACTATCTACTAGGTCATTTATATATATTGTGAAAAGCAATGGTCCCATAACACTCCCCTGTGGCACGCCAGAGGTTACTTTAACGTTTGTAGACGTCTCTCCATTGATAACAACATGCTGTGTTCTGTTTGCTAAAAACTCTTCAATCCAGCCACACAGCTGGTCTGATATTCCGTAGGCTCTTACTTTGTTTATCAGGCGACAGTGTGGAACTGTATCGAATGCCTTCCGGAAGTCAAGGAAAATAGCATCTACCTGGGAGCCTGTATCTAATATTTTCTGGGTCTCGTGAACAAATAAAGCGAGTTGGGTCTCACACGACCGCTGTTTCCGGAATCCATGTTGATTCCTACAGAGTAGATTCTGGGCTTCCAAAAATGACATGATACTCAAGCAAAAAACATGTTCTAAAATCCTACAACAGATTGACATCAGAGATATAGGTCTATAGTTTTGCGCATCTGCTCGATGACCCTTCTTGAACACAGGGACTACCTGTGCTCTTTTCCAATCATTTGGAACCTTCCGTTCCTCTAGAGACTTGCGGTACACGGCTGTTAGAAGGGGGGCAAGTTCTTTCGCGTACTCTGTGTAGAATCGAATTGGTATCCCGTCAGGTCCAGTGGACTTTCCTCTGTTGAGTGATTCCAGTTGCTTTTCTATTCCGTGGACACTTATTTCGATGTCAGACATTTTTTCGTTTGTGCGAGGATTTAGAGAAGGAACTGCAGTGCGGTCTTCCTCTGTGAAACAGCTTTGGAAAAAGGTGTTTATTATTTCAGCTTTACGTGTGTCATCCTCTGTTTCAATGCCATCATCATCCCGGAGTGTCTGGATATGCTGTTTCGAGCCACTTACTGATTTAACGTAAGACCAGAACTTCCTAGGATTTTCTGTCTAGTTGGTACATAGAATTTTACTTTCGAAGGTAGGGGTGGAGGACAGTTAAGTGGTGCTTCATGGAGTGGGGAGCGTACAGAGACGAGGTGGAGAGAGGGTAGGGCAGCTACGCACTGTCAGGAGGTTAGACGGAGGGCTGGCAGGTGGGGATGGGGTGGTAGTGGTAGGGTAGCAGATGTAAAAAGACTGAGGGTGCATTGGTGGAATAGGGGTCAGTGTAGCGTTTGAGGCCAGGAGGGTTACGGGAATGTAGGATATATTGCAGAGAGAGTCCACACCTGCGTAGTTCAGAAAAGCTGGTGGTGTTGGTGAGGACGATCCAGATGGTACAGGCTGTGAAGCAGTCATAGAAATAAAGAACATTGTGTTGGGCAGCACGCTCAGCAGTGGGGTGGTCCAGCTGTTTGTAGGCCTCATTGTCGGTGGCAATTCATATGGACAGACAGCTTGTTGGTTGTCATGCTTGTAGATGAATGATATTTTGAGATGCCACCATGAGCCAGAATAGAGACTGTTGTGTGTTTCGATATTAAATTTAATTGATGGTTTTATTAAGCAAGTTACAGTGTCAGTTCAGTTACACCATTGCTAGGAAATTGATGTAGTAGCACTTGTCAAATTGTACCATGAACAATATGGAGCCATCCAGTGACATATTTTACAATTACATATTGGAATACAAGGATGCATGCATCCTATGTATCATTTGTTCATTTCTCTTTTGATGTAATACTGATAAAAGAGTGTAGCTTAAGTGACTGCAGCTCTCTTATGGTAATAGCATTTGTTGAGGTTTTCTGTAGTTTGGGCATCCACAATCACCATCCATGTTGCCACCCCAGGTTATACATTAGCAGGCAGAAGCTACCACGGCTGGCTACTATGGTGATGTAAACTAACAACACATTACAATTAGTGTTAATTATCTCCCACTGGTAATTACAATTATTACTTTTAGAATACTGTATGTACCCTATGTTACAAGAAACATCCACTCTCAAAAAAGTCGACTGCTCTTTCTCCAATGCTTCTCAGCTTCTGTTTTTGCATAATACCTCAAATGATACATTTATATTAAGACCACTATCATCTGGCAAAATAAAGACCTGCCCAGTACAAATAATAAAGTTACACAGAATTTACATTCCAGAGTAGTGAATTATCATTGTACTTTGTTTTTTAATATTTGGAGATTTTCAATCCCCTGCCAGATGTCTGCTGACAACTTGATGTAGTCTTTTGCACTAGAATATGAAACTCAGTTCTGAACCCCAGAGGATGATGTGTAGTCTGTATGACAATTATGTTAACTTCTAAAATTGTGATTGTGAATTGCAAAGTTCATCCTGAGTTCACTCTTGTTACTAACCACAGAGGTGTTTGGTTATCAACTTTACTTGATGGACACTCGTATTTAATAAATATTTTTTTCACCGTGGCTACGATGCCTCAGAAGATTGTGCCAGAGGACAGAATTGAGTGAAATGTGCTGGCAATACTTTCTGCAGGTCAACATGGTGAGATAGATTTCCAAGTGCAAAGCAGGCAGAACTGAGGTTTTTGATTAACTTATCCACCTGCTGGTGCTAGATAAGTTTATTATCCGTCAGGATATCCAGGAACTTCATACATGGAGCCTCATCCGGTATGTGCCAGTTCTGCTTTTACATACAGTCTACCAAACTGCAGGTGGCAGAGGATGTCACATGTTAGGATTTCTTTCCATTCCAGTTGCCTGTAGAGGGCAGGAAGAATGACTGCGTAAATGCCTCTGAGTGTGCTGCAATTCATCTAATATTGTCTGCATGGTCCATTTGACAATGATGCACTGGAGCCTGAAGAAATATTTAGATTTGGCTGAAGTGCATTTAGGTGTCAGTGACTCTTCTACTGCATACTGCTGTTGGCAATAAATTTATGTTGGCCAGTTGGGTGATAGTACAAGGTAGCCTATGAGCATTGCTGAATCTAATGATGCTATTTGGCAGAAGATATGAAGTAATTACTTTTGTTTTTGACAAAGAGAGCATGAGATTGACAGTCATTGAGCTGGTTGTTGTGGATTGTAATGTTGATTGCTGAATCTCCTGTCTTTCTTGTATTGTATGTTTCTTAGAATATTACAGGTTTTCTTGGCATATTGCTTTGTATTCCAATATTATGGTGTGTGAGTTGGTACAGCAAACAAATATGACTGGAGGAAAATTGGCTGTGGTGACAGACTGATTTACAGCACAGCCTGAATGAGATCTTTACGTTGAAATGTAACAGTTTGGTTGTGAGTCGACAAAGCCAACTAATGTGACTGGAGGAGACCTGGCTGTGGTGACAGACTGATTTGTTGTGTAGTCTCATGATCATTTTGAGACTTTATGTGGTATTTTCAGAATGTCTCCATTTGCAAGATGGTGGTTAGTCAGGAACCCCGAGTACAGTCTAAGCTTTGTGATCATATTCTGTTTTATATGACAGCAGTCTGCAAAATATATTCGTCCATGCTCCCACATATTTCACACATTTGAAATCATGATGACAGTTATTGAATGCCATTTTCTCATTGGTTTCACCACCTTGTCTAATCATCTGACTCATGATTTGTTGTGTACACTTTCAGTCATTCACTGCATAAACAGTTACCTACTGTTACCAACTGGCACCGACACTGTAAGTGAACTTTTATGCTAGATTCTTCTCTTGATACTGGTTCTTGAAATTTTGTAACTAGGCTTTAGCTAGATAATTTGCATCTATCTTCAAGAGCCTGGCAGCTCAGGGCTCTCAATGGTTCTGTGATGCTCTCTCATAAGTCAAACAGATTTGTTGGTTAGTTTTTTTTAAATATAAATATGTGAGTTAGTAATTGCAACACACCACCTTTGACACATTCGTCAGTTGATACTTGTACCCGAGTTTTCATTTTCTCTTGTATTTCCAATATTGCATTGCATTGCAGTTCAGGTATGTAGATGCTTATGACGGCTTAGCAGATCAATCGTAGCATGAAACATGTGGCCACATATGTTGCATGTAATGGAGGATGTGGTTGGACCTCTGACTATTTCATCCCCCCCCCCCCCCCCCCCCCCCCCCCCCCGACGTCCGACGTTCCTGCTCAAAACACGAGACAGCAGCTGAAGTAGCTGTGTGCCAATGTTTACGATCCTTCTACTGTGGCGTGCCAATTACTTGGGTCAGTGTTTAGACTCTTTAGGTTCTTCTTGAATCGCTCCTTATAGCACTTCAGAGGAGCGGCACGGAGCCTTCACCGTGTGCCCGCTTCACTATACAAAATTTGCTGAGGAAGTCTGTTGTTTCTCATCCACCGGATGTGCCCAATAACAGTGGCTTCTATACTTCACGTCTTTGCCTTCTCGAGAACCATATTGCTTGATACAAATTCATCCCATTTGATATTCATAATGAATACAAGCTTCTGTTGATTGAAGCGTTCTAGTTTCTTAAAATCATGGCAATATAGTGTCCACATTTTGCAACCATGGAGCAGGGTAGAAACAACACCTGCTCGATACACCATCAGGTGCGTAGTGTCACATCTTCCTTCAGGAAGACCTGATGTAGGAGATGTCCAAAAGCAACACGTGCGGCATGCGTCCTGTTCTCCACGGCCTTTTCCGATGAGCAATTAGTTGATAATATACTTCCTAGATAGAGGAAGTGATGTAGTTTTTCCAAAGGTGTGCTAGAAATAGAGATATTGAGATCTGGAAAAGTAGTTCCAGGAGCTGGCTGTGCTAGTATCTTTGTTTTTGGTTGTTTATATGCAGTACTGAAACAATTTACAGACAGTTGCAGCTCTGTGGGTGTGGAGAAGCATTTTCATCAGCATGCTGTAGCCTGAGTGAGACTTGTGAATCTTTTAGGGTGCAGTCTAGACTGATTAAATAGCCCTCTGTCAAATCTGTATTTATGTTCTACTCCTCCATTGTTTATGGCATGCTCATAAGGCATGGCTGCCTGCTATGGAGCAAACAGCATTGGTGCAAGGACACATCCTTCTTTGAGCCCATTAGTAGTAGGGAATTTGTCCTATGTTTGATTCTGATGTAGCACTTGCCCAGGCGTGTCATCAGAGAAAGATTGAATTAGTTTGACAAAATGTTCAGGGCAGCAAAAACGTTTTAAGACCTTCCGCATAGCTTCAGTGGGCCCTGTATCAAAGGTCTTTTTTTTTTAGGTTAGAACGCAAATAGTAAAGGCTTATGTTGTTTCCTGTGCTTCTTCTGCAGTTGTTTACACATTACAATAACAGAAGTTGTTCTCCAGAATAGCAATAGCTCTCGGTGAAATACTTTTCCATTCCACTCCATTGTGACAGATGCAGCAACAATAGATAAATGAGTCATAGAGTGAACAGTGTGTGTTGAAATTATGTAATTGTTTTATTAGTTCCAGTTACTCATTTCTCATCATTAGTACATCATCAGACTAGAAGAATTAGAAAATAATTACAGTTCAAACACATGGATACAGCAAGCAGCAGATCTAATATCACTAAAACACGGATAAAGTTAAAAAATTTAAAAACTTACTTGGTTGAGTGTTAGAAGTGTTAAGTATGGGACCCAATTGTCGCATTAAATGGCTGTGGAAAACATGCTTGTCATGAGTTACTAGTCCAGGTCATGGCCCTGGAGCAGCAGAAATACAAAAGATGTGCAGGAGCGTGGGGAGAAAAAGGGGGGGGGGGGGGGCGAAGGAGGGGAAAAGGAGAAGTGGTTAAATATACCGGAAACCTTGATTACTAATATGGAAGAAATGGGGGAAAAGTGGGGGGGGGGGGGGGGGGGGGGGGGGGGGGGGGGGGGGGGGGGGGGGGGGGGGGGGAGGAAATGGTGTGATATGAGGTTCATGATGTAATGTAGAGGGTAATTTTGTAATAAGCGAAAGGGGAACTTGTTGTGTTGGTAGAGAAACATTTTGAAGTGGAAAGAAGGGTGCCATAAGCATTGAAAGAAGGGGGGAGGGGAGGACTTGGTTTTAATAAGGAGTGCACTGACATATACGTATGCCTCCTCGCAGATGAACTTTGCCCACCTCCGTCCAAAAGTGACCCATGTCCACAGATTGCTCCATCAATGATTTGGACACTCAGATTATCCAGTAACTGTACCACTTTTGGGGTTTATAAAAAGCCCACGACCAGTGGACACTGTGGTCCACTCGACGTACTGGCACCCTTTCAGTTGTTAAAGGAGGTTTTTTTCTCTATAGTCAACCATTTATGTCGAGCTCCCTTTAGCTTCAGAAACTGTTGGATAAAAGTTTGCAAACCTGAGACACATTGCTAGAACCAACGGATACCATTCTAGACTGGTAGATCAAATATAAAGAAAAAAAAAATCTCTAAAAATAACACCTACTTTGATCCGAAGTCCAGGACTTACGAGCCCATATATGTGTCCTTACCTTTTCTAGGAGACCTTCTTAAAGGTCATCACTTGAAGGTAGCTTTTACAATTAACACTTTCGCTGCGGCTGACACTTATAAGCGTCACAACAAGCCATGAGCCAGTGCAGCTGACGCTTGTAAGCATCCGCGCTCACTGTCGGATTACTCAGTCTAGTTGCAGCATCTAAGCTAGCATCAAAGCGTGGAAACTTTTGTTTTGTGTGGTCAGTTATCGAATGTATATTGTTCGTAATGGCGGCTCATGTTCTGACACCTGGACCTTCCAATGTGAAAAGGAGCAGGAAAAGTGTTAAATTGACAGAGAAACAGTTACTTAGTGTACTAGACGACAGTGATTTTCTGTGTAGTGAGGACGAGGCATACCACGGAGATTGTCATTTAGAGGCTGCAGAAGAATTGCAGAGTGATGATAGCGTGGAAGCACAGCTTTCGAATCTGTTTCGTGGTAGTTCTGAATGTGACGATATGGATCACGATTGTGCAGAAATCGACAATGAAAAATAGCCTGGCCTGTCACACTGAGATAATCCAGGTGAGTCCTGGCATAAAGAACCACATAATATGCAGTATCACCCATTTATGAAGGAAGAAGTTTTGCAAATTCATCCTGCTGGCAATTCTCCTATGGATTTCTCCAAATTATTGGTAACAGATGAATTGTTGCAGCTTGTAGTTGTCGAAACGAACGATAACACAGTCAACATATTGCTGAGCGAAAATACAAAAGAGGGATCTAGGATCTGTAAATGGAAACCTTTAAGTATAGGTGAATTACTAGTTTTTCTGGATGTTTCATTAAATGTGGGTAACATTAAATATCAGTGGTTACAAGACTACTGGAAGAGAGAACCGCTGTTTGAGAATAGAGGAATAGCGATAAGTATAAGCAAAGACTGGTATTTGATCATATTACTCTCTCTGCAGTTTGCAAAAAATCCAATTCCAGGAAACCCGAAAATAGACGATCTTAAAAATGTGTATTTGAAGTAAATATAATTTCAAATGAATCCAGCGTTTTGGAATCCAAATTTTTCCTGAATGCAGTAGATTAAGTCAGTACTGAAAATGATACTACAGATCTTATAAAATCTTGACATCAGCCTGTAGCTCAGGTGTGCTTAGGAGCATCAGCTCCGAGCGGTACCTGCCGTTTCAGAGTGTTACCTGTCCACACTTGAGCGTTACTGGCCTGCACTCGCACGTTGCCAGGCCGCACTGGAGAGTTGCGCACCTGCACCGATGCCGCAGCGAAAGTGTTAATGGTAAGATCCAACATTATCTCTATCACAGCTAAAGATTCTTGAAGGACTCATTCCCACTCCATGGTCTACAAAATCGTGCTTAGTGTGCCCCTCATCATACATTGGTCAATCTGGATGAGAAATTAATACTAGATTTCAAGAACACCTTGTAGCTAGAAGGGATGCCATCAAAAACAACTCTTCCTTCTCCGATCATCTTAAGAGAACCAAGCATAATCAGCGTCCTCTAAATAAGTTGCAAATCCTCCACCATGCACTCAAAGGCAAAAAGCTTTCAATTTTGGAAGAATTAGAAATTTCCAAGATCGTGAACAGCCTGCTGAACACAGTCTCGATGAGCAGTTGATTACAACAAATCAAACTTTTTTGTGATACTACACTGTATGATAAGAAGTATACGGACACCCCCAAAAACATACGTTTTTCATACTATCTGCATTATGCTGCCATCTATTGCCAGGTACTTCATATCAACGACATCAGTACTCATTAGACACTGTGAGAATGCAGAATGGGACGCTCTGCGGAACGAATGTGGTTAGGTAATTGGGTGTCACTTGTGTCATACATCTGTACATGAGATTTCCACACTCCTGAACATCCCTAGGTCTACTGTTCCTGGTGTGATAGTGAAGTGGAAACGTGAAGGGACACGCACAGTACAAAAGTGTACAGGCTGACCTCTTTTGTTGACTGACAGAGACCGCCGACAGTTGAAGAGGGTCGTAATGTGTAATAGGCAGACATTTATCCAGACGATCACACAGGAATCCCAGACTGCATCAGGACCCACTGCAAGTACTATGACAATTAGGCAAGAGGTGAGTAACGTCAGATTTCATGGTCGAGCGGCTGCTCATACACCACACATCACACCAGTAAATGCCAAACGATGCCTCACTTGATGTAAGGAGCATAAACATTTGATGATTGAACAGTGGGAAAATGTTGTGTGGAGCGACGAACACAGTACACAGTGTGGCCATCCAATGGCAGAGTGTGGGTATGGCGAATGCCTGGTGAACGTCATCTGCCAGCGTGTGTAGCACCAACAGTAAAATTCAGAGGCAGTGCTGTTATGGTGTGGTCATGTTTTTCGTGGAAGGGGCTTGCACCCCTTGTTGTTTTGCATGGCACTATCACAGCACAGGCCTACATTGATGTTTTAAACACCTTCCTGCTTCCAACTTTTGAAGAGCAATTCGGGGATGGCGATTGCATCTTTCAACACTATCGAGCACCTGTTCTGTGACAGAGAGGTTACACAACAATTACATCCCTGTAATGGACTGGCCTGCACAGAGTCCTGACCTGAATCCTATAGAACATCTTTGGGATGTTTTGGAACACTGATGTCTTGCTCAGCCTCACCGACTGACATTGATACCTCTCCTCAGCGCAGCATTCCATGAAGAATGGGCTGCCATTCCCATAGAAACATCCAGCACATGACTGAATGTGTGTCTGTGAGAGTGGAAGCTGTCATCAAGGCGAAGGGTGGGCCAACACTATATTGAAATGCAGCATTACCAATGGAAGGCGTCACGACCTTGTAAGTCATTTTCAGCCAGGTGCGAGGATACTTTTGATCACATAGTGTATGCTATCCTTCTTTTTTCCAAAACGAAATCTTCCTTGCCCCCACTACCACTCATCCCCTCCTTATTTCTTATCCAGCTTTTTTATTAAAATTAATTCCTCCCTCGCCCCCTCCCTATTCCTTCAACTCTTAAGGCACATTTCTTTCCATTCTTCCCAAGTCAAAACTTCCCTCTAAAACCACAAATTTCCCTTTCCTTTATTATAACATTACCCTCTATCATACACAAACCTCGCATCGCCCCAGTTTCTCTTTTACCCCACCCTCTCCCCTTTCGTATTCTTTCATATTAATACGTAAGGTTCCCTTTATATTTAACCTCCACACCAAACTTTTTACCTCTTTTTGAGTTTCCGTGCTTTAACTTGAAATTTATGTTAAGTGTGTTTTCCACTGCTGTTTTACATGATAATTTGCAGCAATCAACCAACTATATTATTAATTTTTTTAATTTACTCACCTTGTAGCGATATTAGATCTGCTGTTCACTAGGTTCACGTGTTTTGAGCTCTAATTATTTCTTTATTGTTTCAGTCTGATGCTGCACGAACCACATGAACCATGTAATTGGAACTAGTAAAACAGTTACGTAAATGTGACAGACTGTTCACTCATTTGAATCAGAAGCTTTTCCAGATAGTTTTTAAGGTTAACTTTTGTTGTCAGACAGACATTTTATATCACTGGGTAAGCATCAAAAATTTTAGTTGCTGGATTGCTCACTTCATTTTGTGCTAAAGACAACATTCATATGTTGTAATGAATGTCTTTTTCATTCTGGTATTGTAATTATGAGCATCATTATTTAGTATGAACTGTAGTGGGTTATTATTTACAACAAACTTCATGAGGGAATAAATATATTGTAGAACAGTAGTCAAAATGCCAAACTCCTGAAACAGGCGGCTACAAGATGATAGTGGGTGAAGACCACATATTATTCTTAGAGCACGTTTTTAAGCAATAAAGATTTTCTTTCTTAAAGGTGAGTTACCCACAGAACATTATTCCATATGACATTACTAAATATGTTGATTTACTGATTTGCCTCTCTCCTAGAATTGCAGATTGTAAGTGCAAATGTGGCTGAACTAATCTGTTTTAGGAATTCCAAAATATACTTTCTCCAGTTTCAATTCTCATTTATACGGACACCTGAGATGTGTCCTCACTATGTGTTATGCTTATTACTGGTGTAATACCCCTAGACATGCAGAATCAAAATATGTTGTGGCTTTTTAAAATTAAGGGTGAGACCATTCACAGAAAACCAGTCAGTGATACTTTTAAGATCCTTGTTTATCATTTCTTCTGTTGTCGTATGTATGCTTGGACTGATTACAGTACTAATGTCATCTGCAAAAAGAACTAATTCTGCTTGTTGTATGTTAGATGGAAGATAATTTACAAATATGACATTATTAGCAGACCTAAGATTGAGCCTTGGGGAACCTAGTACTGTCTGCTCCCCAGTCCGAATAATGTCCCTGGAGTACGTTGGTTGAACTAGTCAGTATAACTTCCTGCATTCTTTTAGTTATCCGTCATTAACTGTACCATCAATCCCACAAATTTTCAGTTTATGTAGGAGAATATTGTGATATACACAGTCAAATGCTTTAGATAGGTTGCAGAAAATACCTCCAGCACTATGTTGTTACTTAGTGCTTGTGTCAGTAATTACTGTCATCTCTCTTATCACCCATCATAAAGAGGGGATTAACAACAACATATTTCAGCCCATCTGGAAAAATGCCTTTAGTTAATGATGCATTACATGTTTCAGATAAGACAAGGCTTATTATATGTGAACAAATCTTCAGTACTCTGTTGGAAACACCATCAAATACAGATGAGCTTTTATTTTTGAGAGAATGTATAATTTTCTTAATTTCAGAAGGAGAAGTTGGTGATACATTCATATGACTGAATTTTATGAGCTGTGCTTTTTCATCATACTGCTGTGATTTCTCTCGTGGACTGTCTGTCCCTATATTTTCCACTATTTTTAAGAATTTATTATTAAATATATCTGCTACCTGTGACTTATAATTTATAGCCATTCCACCCAGTTCAGTAATGATATCCTTGTTTGTGGCTGGTTGTCCTGTCTCTAATTTCACTACATTCCATATAGACTTAAGTCTGTTATTGGAATTACTGATTTCTGACATTGTATGCATGTTTCTTGACTTTTAATAACTTTAATAATTGTAATTTTGAGTTGTTTTTGTAGTGTACAACTACTGCAGAATCTGTACTTGTTCTTGCCAACAAATGGAAGTGATATATAGTTTTTGATATGGCTGTTTTATATTCTTTCTTATTAACTAATGTGGAACACTATTTTCAAATAATGATATAAATTGATCATGAAGTAGATTCAATTTTATGTTAGTATTTTGTTCATTATAAATTTTATCCCTGGTCATCTTTTGTAAACTGTTCTTAAAAACATTTATCCTGGAGTCATTAACTATTCTAACTAATTTCCAATGAAGTGTATCAATACTGTAAAGCACTACCTCATTTTTCCTAACTAACTTTACATCATGTAAATTCAGTATCCTTTATTAAAGCCATATTTCGCATGGTTCTGACACACTTGAAATATATTATAAGATGGGACACACAAGTGGTTTGTAGGCAGTCTCCATTATAGACTGTTTCGCCAGTGTCCTGCCAATGAACTGAGGTGTGCCACCTAACTTATCCATTACTGAGCTTGTGTTATCATTCTATTCCATTTCCCTACAAATTGTTTCACCCATCTATTTCTTGAGTTGTGATTCTTGTTGTGAATCATTGATATTGTAATTACTGAATGTAACAGTTTTTTGTTTTCTAAAGGGCACAATTTTGTGTTTTTGTACATTTACAGCAAGTTCTCAATCTTTGGACCACTTTGACATCCTGTTAAGATCTGAGTGAATGTTTCTACTACTTTTACAGGCAGTGTTTTGTTTTAGACAACAGCATCATATCCAAAGAATCTGCAGTTGGTATTGCCATTGTCTGCCAGGCCATTGATATACAACATGAGCAACAATGGTCCCGTCAAACTTCCCGGGGCATGCACAAAGTTAATTCTACTTCTGTCGATAACTCTTGAATTGGAGGTAAAATGCTGTGTTTTGCTTACCAAGAAATCTTCAACCTAGTCCCAAATTTTGTTCGATACCCATACAATTATGTGGTAGTTGCATGAATTCCTTTTGTTGTCCTTCTTGTAGACATGTGGACCTGTGCGTTTTTCCAATCAGTGTGCACAGTATTCAGTTTGAGGGATCTGTGGTTTATTATAGTTATTCTGTACAGGCTCTGGCAGGGATCTCTTTGAGCTCTGGATCCTAGTTCAGTTTTAGCTGTTTCACAAGCCAGTGACAGCCGACTTTGCAGTGGTACATAAAGTAAAGTGGGATATTGCAGCTCTATCTTTCATAGTAGAGAAACGTTTGAAAATGGAGTTCAGTATGTCTGTGCTACCTTCAATTTCAGTTCCTGTGTCATCCATTGGTGTCCTGACACTAACTTTCATCCACTGACAGCCTCTATATACAACCTGTAGTTCTTTGGATTTTGTGAGAGATCTTAAGATTCTACTACAGTAGTCCTTGAAGCCCTTTCATGCACTGAACTTTTGGCTGGGCTTCATTCAGTACCTCTGTATCCATTACCCTATGCTTTGTTTAATAATTATTGTAAAGATTTTTCTGTTTCCTTAGAAATTTCTTCACTGTGACTGTACACCATGGAACGTCTGTCCCATCATGAACTGTTGTATTAGGTACCATTTATCTACCAGTATTTGGTCAACTATTCTATTGACTCTCTCTAAAGTACTGGAGGGGACAAGGAAATGCTGCTAAGGTCCTAGACCCACTGAAGGGAAACTCCTGATCTACATCTCTACGCGCTAGGTAGTGGGTAACATCACTTCATGTGATGGCTAACATAGACAGGAACTGAGGGATGACTGGGATAAGTCATCACCCCAGTATTTGTTGGGCAGGGCACCCTCTTGCCCAGGAAATGAGAAATTATTTCCAAAGGGGGATGAACCAGCCGATGGTCAATGGTGTAGGATGTTGAAGGCAACAGCAAACCACCACATTAAATAACTATGGATATCCCGTCCACCAGCAGTAAATCATTCCAGTATCTTTTGTAAAATTTTCTGGAGAGAAAATAGTCGCCCAATTCGATCTCTGGGTGGGGACTGCAAAAAACACAGCCAAGGTGAAGGAAAAGAATCCCAATTTTAGCATAGCAACTTGGAATCTGAGAACACTGCTTCAGTGTAGCAAACTAGAAAACCTAAAACTTGAAATGGAATAACTGGAAATCAATATCCTAGGCATATCAGAGATGAGATGGCCCCAGCCAGATGATTTCTGGTCTGAAGAATACAGAGTCGTTCACACCGGAACTGACCAAGATAGACCAGGAATGGGAGGAGTTGGGATAATTTTGAGGAAAAACTACGGCTCACATGCCAAGGGATATGTGCACTATAGCTCTTGAATAATAGTTGTCAAATCTGAAACTGAACCAAAGAACACTGTGATAATACAAGTATACATTCCAACATCCAAAGAAGAAGATGCAGTCGTTGATGAAACATACAAAGAAATAAGTAATGCAATGAGAAATGATATGGAAGATGAAAACCTGATTGTCATGGGAACCGGTATGTGATTGTGGGTGAAGAACCTGAGGAAGGAATTGTTGGCAAATATGGGCTTGGAAGAAAAAATGAAAGAGGAGATCGAGTTCTGCTCGAGGCACCAGTTAGTTGTAGCAAACACACTTTTTCAACATCACAAACGAAGAAGATACACATGGAAACCCCTGGAGACATGAGGAGAGAGCAAATTGATTATATTGTAGTGAAAGAATGTTTTAGGAACCAGGTAAAAGATTGCAGGAGCTATCCATCTGCAGACACGGGCAGTGACCATAACATGGTCCTGCTGAAAAGTTCACTCAGATTCAAATGTCTGAAGAAGAAGACAGTAAAACTTAAATAGGAACTAGAAAAACTGAAAACTGAGGGACTGACAAAACATTATGCTCACAAAACAGACAACCTAGCTAAAATTTTCAACATGGTGGGGTAAATGAAGACTGGGATCAAATTAAATCCAGTATATACAGAGCAGCGGAAAACATAGTTGGAACAACTAAACCAAAAAAAAAGAGGAAATGGATTACAGCAGATGTTATTGAGCTTATAGAAAACAGGAGACTATACAAAAATGCAACTGATGAACAACGAAAAGCTGAATACAGAATACTAAGTAATTTAATCAACAGAGAAGCTAGGAAAGCAAAAGAAGATGTTCTTGAGGAAATGTGCAGGGAAGTGGAAGAAAATATGCAAAACAGAAGAACTGATTTGGCATACAGAATAGCAAAAAAATTTTAATGAACGTAAAACGACACTCTCAGGTACAATAGAAAATAGAGAAATGAAAATGCTGTTTAGTGAAGACATGGTAAAGAGATGGAAAGAATACATTGAGGAGTTGTATACCGGAACACCTGTTTTGGAGGAGGTAATAGGAAGAGAAGGGCAAGTAGATGAAGATGACAAGGGGGATGACATTTTACAAGAAGAATTTGACAGATCTCTAAAAGAACTATGGGACAACAAAGCAACGGGTATTGATGACATCCCTGCAGAACTAGTAAAGAATGCTGGCAACAGGATGAAAATGATGCTGCTTAAACTTGTTACTATAACACAGGAGAGATAGTACAGACTTCCAGAAATGCATCATTGTTCCTATACCAAAGAAGGCAGCAGCTACAAGATGTGAACAGTACTGAACTTTAAGCCTAATATCACATGCATCAAAAATTCTCATAAAAATAATTCTGAAGAGAATTGAAGAGAAGATGGATGATATGCTGAGTGAAGCTCAGTTTGATTTCAGAGGGGGATCAGGAATAAGAGGAGCAATTCTGGCACTGAGACTCCATACTGAAAAGCAATTACAGAAAAATAAACCAACTTATATTGCCTTTATAGACATGGAAAAGGTGTTTGATAACGTTATCTGATGAGAGATGTCCAGAGTACTGAGGAAAATTGGAATGAAGTACAAAGACATCTGTGTGATACTCAGTTTCTATAAGAATGAGGTGGCAGTGATTGGGATCTGTCACCAGGAGCAAGAAGCAAGTATTAGAAAAGGGGTAAGATAAGGGTGTGCTCTCTCAATTATATTCAATGCTTACATCCAGGCAGAATCGGGCAATATCCAAGGCAATGAAGATGCACTTGGTAGAAGCATTGGTGTTTCCTGTATTCTTATACGCATGCGAGACCTGGACCGTGAAAGGTAGTGATAAGAGCGGCATTGATGCCTTCAAGGTGTGGTGTTGGCAGGGAATGCTACGTGTACCATGGACTCAAAAAAGAACAAATGTTTCAATAATATAAGAACTTAAAATCACAAGAAGGTTATCTTCTCGTGTCAGCCAAAGATACCTTCAGTTCCTTGGGCACATCTTGAGAAGGAAAGGGGATAATTTAGAGAAGGCCATTGTGCAGGCCAAAACTGAGGGCAGAAGACCATGTGGGAAAGCAGCAAACAGATAGTTGGATGAAGCGAAGAAGATTACCAGCCGACTGCTTCACGTCATATTAAGAAAGGCCGAAGATCGCTGTGGATGTAGACATCTGTCTGAAGTTTCAACTATGTAAGAATGAATGAGAAAATGAGGTCATGACACTCAGCACAGAGTAAAATGACTAATGTTTATAATATCCAGGAAGCTATGGACCAAGTTCGAGAAACAAATGAGGTGGGAATCAAAATCAATGGGCAGAAGATAGACATGCTATGTTATGCAGATGATGTTGCTATAGTCAAGGAGACAAAAGAGGATCTAGAGGAAGTCCTCAGAACAATGGAAAGGATTCTATGCAATCAGTATGGAATGAGAATAAACAAGAAAAAGACTAAAGTGATGGTATGCAGTACAGAAGCAGAATATGAACTCTGAGAATAAGAATTGGAAGAGAGGAGCTGGAAGTGCTAGAGGACTTTACCTACATGGGAAGCAAAATAATAAGGGACGGTAGAAGCCGGAAAGAAGTTGTGAGCAGAATACGAGAGGCCAAAATTGCATTTAATCTGAGGAGGAACTTATTCATCAGTAAGAGCATCAGCCAGAAAATAAGGAAACGTATCATGAAAACTTTCATTTGGAGTGTGGCCCTATATGGATGTGAAGTTTGAACAATGGGAAGAGAAGAGAGAAGATGGCTAGAGGCCCTGTAGATGAGATGCTATAGAAGGATGATGAAGATCAGCTGGAGAGACAAAGTAACAAATGAAAAGGTATTTAGAAGAGTACAGGAAACCAGATCTCTGTGGAGGCAAGTCCAAACAAGAAGAGACAAACCTGTAGGGCACATCCTAAGACACAACAACATCGTTGGAACAATAGCAGAAGGAGCTATTGAGGAAAGGAATTGGCAGGGGTGACCAAGGATATCATACATACAACAGGTCATGAATGATGTTGAATGTAACACGTACCTGGAAATGAAGAGGAAGGCAGACAGAAGAGAGAAATGGCACTATGTTGCAAACCAACCTCGGGGTTGAACACTAACAGAAGAAGGAAGATGAAAAAGAAGATTCTATGAAACTGAGAGGGGCAACAGCCTTTTAAGTAGTTGCAGGGGCAACAGTCTGGATGATTGACTGATCTGGCCTTGTAACACTAACCAAAACGGCCTTGCTGTGCTGGTACTGCGAACGGTTAAAGCAAGGGGAAACTACAGCCGTAATTTTTCCCGAGGGCATGCAGCTTTACTCTATGGTTAATGATGGTGGCGTCCTCTTGGGTAAAATATTCCAGAGGTAAAATAGTCCCCCATTCGGATCTCCGGGCGGGGACTACTCAGGAGGACGTCATTATCAGGAGAAAGAAAACTGGCGTTCTACGGATCGGAGCGTGGAATGTCAGATCCCTTAATTGGGCAGGTAGGTTAGAAAATTTAAAAAGGGAAATGGATAGGTTAAAGTTAGATATAGTGGGAATTAGTGAAGTTCGGTGGCAGGAGGAACAAGACTTTTGGTCAGGCGAATACAGGGTCATAAATTCAAAGTCAAATAGGGGTAATGCAGGAGTAGGTTTAATAATGAATAAAAAAATTGGAATGCGGGTAAGCTACTACAAACAGCATAGTGAACACATTATTGTGGCCAAGATAGACACGAAGCCCATGTCTACTACAGTAGTACAAGTTTATATGCCAACTAGCTCTGCAGATGATGAAGAAATTGATGAAATGTATGAGGAGATAAAAGAAATTATTCAGGTAGTGAAGGGAGACGAAAATTTAATAGCCATGGGTGACTGGAATTCGAGAGTAGGAAAAGGGAGAGAAGGAAACAGTGGGTGAATATGGATTGGGGGTAAGAAATGAAAGAGGAAGCCGCCTGGTAGAATTTTGCACAGAGCACAACTTAATCATAGCTACCACTTGGTTCAAGAATCATAAAAGAAGGTTGTATACATGTAAGAAGCCTGGAGATACTGACAGGTTTCAGATAGATTATATAATGGTAAGACAGAGATTTAGGAACCAGGTTCTAAATTGTAAGACATTTCCAGGGGCAGATGTGGACTCTGACCACAATCTGTTGGTTATGAACTGTAGATTAAAACTGAAGAAACTGCAAAAAGGTGGGAATTTAAGGAGATGGGACCTGGATAAACTGACTAAACCAGAGGTTGTACAGAGTTTCAGGGAGAGCGTAAGGGAACAAATGGCAGGAATGGGGGAAAGAAAAACAGTAGAAGAAGAATGGGTAGCTTTGAGGGATGAAATACTGAAGGCAGCAGAGGATCAAGTAGGTAAAAAGACGAGGGTTACTAGAAGTCCTTGGGTAACAGAAGAAATATTGAATTTAATTGCCGAAAACAGAAAATATAAAAATGCAGTAAATGAAGCAGGCAAAAAGGAATACAAACGTCTCAAAAATGAGATCGACAGGAAGTGCAAAATGGCTAAGCAGGGATGGCTAGAGGATAAATGTAAGGATGTAGAGGCTTATCTCACTAGGGGTAAGATGGATACTGCCTACAGGAAAATTACAGAGACCTTTGGAGAAAAGAGAACCACTTGTATGAATATCAAGTGCTCAGATGGAAACCCAGTTCTAAGCAAAGAAGGGAAAGCAGAAAGATGGAAGGAGTATATAGAGGGTCCTTACAAGGGCGATGTACTTGAGGACAATATTATGGAAATGGAAGAGGATGTAGATGAAGATGAAATGGGAGATATTATGCTGTGTGAAGAGTTTGACAGAGCACTGAAAGAGCTGAGTCGAAACAAGGCCCCAGGAGTAGACAACATTCCATTAGAACTACTGACGGCCTTGGGAGAGCCAGTCCTGACAAAACTCTACCATCTGGTGAGCAAGATGTATGAGACAGGTGAATGACCTTCAGACTTCAAGAAGAATATAATAATTCCAATCCCAAAGAAAGCAGGTGTTGACAGATGTGAAAATTACCGAACTATCAGTTTAATAAGTCACGGCTGCAAAATACTAATGCGCATTCTTTACAGACGAATGGAAAAACTGGTAGAAGCCGACCTCGGGGAAGATCAGTTTGGATTCCGTAGAAATGTTGGAACATGTGAGGCAATACTGACCCTACGGCTTATCTTAGAAGCTTGATTAAGAAAAGGCAAACGTACGTTTCTAGCACTTATAGACTTAGAGAAAGCTTTTGAAAATGTTTACTGGAATACTCTCTTTCAAATTCTGAAGGTGGCAGGGGTAAAATTCAGGGAGTGAAAGGCTATTTACAATTTGTACAGAAATCAGATGGCAGTTATAAGAGTCGAGGGGCATGAAAGGGAAGCAGAGGTTGGGAAGGGAGTGAGACATGGTTGTAGCCTCTCCCTTATGTTATTCAATCTGTATATTGAGCAAGCAGTGAAGGAATTAAAAGAAAAATTCGGAGTAGGTATTAAAATCCACAGAGAAGAAATAAAAACTTTGAGGTTCGCCGATGACATTGTACTTCTGTCAGAGACAGCAAAGGACTTGGAAGAGCAGTTGAACCGAATGGACAGTGTCTTGAAAGGAAGATATAAGATGAACATCAACAGAAGCAAAACGAGGATAATGGAATGTAGTCAAATTAAGTCGGGTGATGCTGAGGGAATTAGGTTAGGAAATGAGACACTTAAAGTAGTAAAGGAGTTTTGCTATTTGGGGAGCAAAATAACTGATGATGGTTGAAGTAGAGAGGATATAAAATGTAGACTGGCAATGGCAAGGAAATCGTTTCTGAAGAAGAGGAATTTGTTAACATCCAGTATAGATTTAAGTGTCAGGAAGTCGTTTCTGAAAGCATTTGTATGGAGTGTACCCATGTATGGAAGTGAGACATGGATGATAAATAGTTTAGACAAGAAGAGAATAGAAACTTTCAAAATGTGGTGCTACAGATGAATGCTGAAGATTAGATGGGTAGATCACATAACTAATGAGAAGGTATTGAATAGGATTGGGGAAAAGTGGAGTTTGTGGCACAACTTGACTAGAAGAAGGGATCGATTGGTAGGACATGTTCTGAGGCATCAAGGGATCACCAATTTAGTATTGGAGGGCAGCGTGGAGGGTAAAAATCGTAGAGGGAGACCAAGAGATGAATACACCAAGCAGATTCAGAATGATGTGGGTTGCAGTAGGTACTGGGAGATGAAGAAGCTTGTACAGGATAGAGTAGCATGGAGAGCTGCATCAAACCAGTCTCAGGACTGAAGACCACAACAACAACAACAACATGAAACTTGAGCCACAGTTCTTTATGCTCCTTCCCTTAAGTAATGTTTCGAGTTTCTCTTCTAGATGTGACATGACTGCCTCTTTATGTAACTTACTGAGTATATAAATCTTCTGTTTTAGCTGTCATTTGTACTTCAGTGATCATTGTTGGTACAACTTCCTCATGATATCTGATACCAGTTTCAGTAGGAAAATCCTAAAGATTTTAGGCATACATGTTGTTATTAGGTCTAGTATATTTTTATTACAAGTTGGCTCCTGAACTATCTGTTCTAGGTTGTCTTCATAGAAGGCATTTAGTAGGGTTTTCGAGGATAACAAAGCTGTAATTTTCCCCATTGACTGTTGTATGATTCAACATTCTTCAGCGATTATGGTATGGTCAGGGAACATTCATACTAGCAAACTGGGGTTTGCTGTAAAATTTTTGATAACATCTAAGGTTGAGGCCAATGGTTGATAGAAAGATCCAATTAAAAGTATGGCACAAGTCCAGGAAGTCACAGTGTAGCTTGTTACAGATTGTTGAGGTCTCTGGGTCAGTACAATTACTTGGCCTCAATCAGTGCCAGGAACAATCAATACTGCTGTTGATTGTGAGCTTCATTGAAACTCCAAGAGCAAGGATATTCTAAATCCTGTATGCCAGATATTGGAATTATCCACGTTTGATTTCAGATCTCAAATGATAGGCATTGTTTGTTCCATTGTATACCACAATTTGTGTTGGTTGCAGCTTGTTCCCCTGTGGTTTCCAAGATAGCTTCTTCAGCATGGTGAATGAGGCCTCCAGGCATATACAGAGAGTGCACTAGGTGATCCGTTCCATCCTTGATGCTATTCCCCTAAGGAGTACCATTATTCACCCTGTGTGCATGTCTTAGTGTTTCACCCCAGACACCCATTCATAGCAGATTCCAATTGCTTGTCAGCAGTCAGAGGGATTTCCTGCAACTTAAGGACAGCAATTAACTCACAATGGGCATGAGAAAGGCATTCACATTGGGTCTACTTTCTTACTGATGCAATATTTACTTGAATCTTAAATAATTAACTTTAATTTAGCCTCAGTATTGTTTTCATTTCAGGATCAGTAATACTACAGGTTTTGCAAATCCCTTGTAAGCTATGAAGCTGCAGTGCCAAAGAAAGTGGTTTGTGTGAATAACTTAAAAAACCATAGGGTAAAATATACAGATTTCTCATAGATAATTTTGTTTCTAGAACTTTTTGGGGGGTTATTCTCACCAAAAAACTCATGTTGAAAACAATGTTATGTGCAAGAAATGTGGACAGCATTAACTTCCTGTTGAAATGAGAAACTAAACTGAACATGGTATGACAGTTACAACATGTGCAAAAGAAAATGTTGCAACACTGTAGCTGAATTCATAAGATTTATGTTAACATCAAGGCCATAAAATCTGAGACACTGACTTAGAAGAAACTCATCAAAGAGCAGAAAAAATTTCACTAGTCTGGTAAGTACCTACACGGGTAAGTTCCCAAGAAAATATTGCTGCCGAAGTTTACAGAATACATTCCATGACTCTCAAATGCTTGTCCTACACCTTATGCCAACAGAGTGTCTGTAAGGAACTCAACAGTCTTGTGACCCACAGTATTCTGCAATGAATTCCATCCAGTCTTTGGTCATATCTTTTGTAGTGCTCCTTGAGCCCTCTCATCCTGGCAACAGATGACTCTTCCAATGGAATTTGAACAATATGTTCACATTACACAAATGGTAGATCTTAATGTCCAACTGTATTTGCATCCAGAACACTATCATCTGACCAACAAAATTACTTACAGTGGAAGGGCAGCTCTTCTCTTCATCTAGGCATACAAAAATTCCAAGAGTATCTACTTGGGAGAGTATTCAAGTTGGTCACTAATCATAAGCCATTGCTGACAATATTTGCACTTGATCACCAAATCCTTGAGAATGCACTGCCCAGTGCCTAAACATTAATTACAGTAATTACAAATATGAAGTCACTAATATATCCATGGCTTGCCATGCCAATGCAGACACATTATACTGGTAATCAGTTGGCACAGACGAAGCATTTGATATTTCGCCACAGATCTGTTGATAAATAGTTGACCAACCAAGAACTAGTCTAACAGATCTTCCCCTTACAGTTATACAAGTATCAGATGGGACAGCTAAAGAACATCTTTTTGGCGTATTTAGGATTACACATGCTAAAGATTGCTACCAAGGCTAAGACCAAGCTATCAGGTGGCCAAAGGCCTATTCTCACTCCACCACCAACTTAAAGTACTAAAACTAAACTCTACTCGAACAGGCCATGTAGGCCCAACAGTGCTGACCAGCCACATGGTATCCTCGGTCTGCAGGTGTCACTGGGTGCGGATATGGAGGAACATGTTGTCAGCACGCCGCTGTCCAGGCCATATGTCAGTTTATGAGACCAGAACTGCTACTTCTGAGTCAAGTAAATCCTCAGTTTGCTTCACAAGGGCTGAGTGCACCCCTCTTGCCCACAGTGCTCGCTAGACCGGGTGATCACCCATCCAAGTGCTAGTCCAATCCGACAGTGCTTAACTTCGGTGATCTGACGGCAACCGGTGTTACCACTGCAGCAAGGCTGTTGGTGACACTAAGGAGTACTTATGCTATCAGCACCTGGAGAAGGTGATCATGTGATGCACCAGAACCCTAAAGCCAGAGCGTTTCTCCATCAGCAACACTGGGGTATGTTGAAAGCCAAATAATGAGACCGGTGGCACACTGACAGATGTGCACTACATGTCAGCCAGCTCCACACCAGCAGTTGAATTCCTGCCTACCACTGTGGGGTCCCTGAGACTGGTTGCACCAGATGACTATTCATGTTTCCCCTGTGTGATAGTAATGCCCTCCACCTCAGGAAAAACTATCATTTTGGCTTTAGCCCACATTTTTGCAATAGAAGGCCTCCCTAAGGAGATTGCCTCTGACACTGGGCCCCAATTTTGGTTTCAAACTTCTGTGCCCTCAACAGCATCCAGCACCTTCCATCTGCTATGTTCCATACCCGTTCCTGGGATTCAACAGAATATCCGGTGCAGATGTTTAAGATGTGTGTAGCTAGGACCATACACAAGAAGAAATGGGGAGGGGAGGGGGGCCACTATCAACCACCTTTTTAGTGTGCACCAGGCTGCATCCATCAGCTGAAACTGACCAGCAGAACTGTTTCATGGTAGACAAGCAAGGACAGCACTTCATCTCCTACAGCCAGACAAACACTAGCTATCACTAGGAGACCAACATAGCTTCAGAGAACAAAATCCAGTCCTCGTTCGTCAATGTGTGTGTCAATCTCTTTGGCTTCTGGGCACCATAATCAAACACCAGGGCAAGCAATGTCCACTGTACAACCCCAGGCATGAATCATTCAGCAATGCATCAGCCATATACAATGTCAAAGAGCTTCTGTGCCTGTCATTGAAATTTCCAGCAGCAGCACAACAAACATCACAACCAGACCCAGAAGCCAGCTTATAAGCTGCAGCACCAGGGGAGTTTTTATATGCCCAGACTTGCATATGGTAGAAGCAACCACACCAGATCCATCAAAACACTTCTGAATTGACACCACCATGGGTAGATACCAGCATTACATAGCAATTACCAGCAATTGCACCAATACTAACACCGCAGGCCACATTAACCACATGCACGTTTACCAATCAGGCATCCTTTTAGAAGAGATATATTGTGTCTTTGCTGTCAGTGGATGAAGATACACCAGTGACAGTAATTGTGGACATCATAAGTTTATCAGCTGCACCAAGCTGGTGGTAACTACACTATGTGACCTCCAGCCATACATGTCAGTCGCTTGGGTAGCTATGAGTGTGGCAGTAAAGGGTATTCCAAAATCATCTTTACAACTTTTGGAAATGGAGATATGTAGAAATGTGCAGTTTGCTGATGTTCATACAGACCTAAAATTTTAGCATTTAACAGAGCTCAATGTGTGTGTCACCTGTTGACGTAGGATATCTAAACGACATTACTGCTCCTCCCATATCCAGCCTAGCATATCCTCATTAACATTTGCAATTGCTGCTCTGATGTGAGCTTGCAGGTCCTACACTGGCATCTGATAGACAGCATCTTTCACAAATCCCCAAGGCAAAAATTTAATTGGATTATGTCTGGAGGCCTTGAGTGTCCAGGAAATGGGTCCTCCTGTGCCAGTCCAGTGGCCAAGAAGTGTGTCGTTCAAAGCCTTCCTAACAGTCAAGGTCCAGTAAGGAGGGGCACCATCCTACTACAGCATGATGTCATGTTGAAGTTCTTGAATCTGTGGAAATGCAAACTGTTCCAGCATGTCCAAATAAACACTTGAGATTACTGACACCTCTGCAAAGAAAAACATTTCACCATACAGTCATGAGGCAAACCACACATTTGGACTGTTTACCTTTGGACTGTCATACAATTTCCATGCTAAGTGAGGATTCTCAGAGGCCTAGATTCTCTCACTGTGTCTGTTTACCTTCACAGATACATGAAAGCAAGCTAAATCTGTGAAAATCACCTATAAATTTCCTTTACGTCACATCTATGGTCACAAATTTTCATGTCATCAGACTACCGGTTTCGCTCTATAAAGACCATCTTCAGATCTGTTTTATAGAAACATATCCTGATAAACTGGAGCCATAGTGGTATCGTAAAATGCTAGACACAAAATCAGCACCAGCATTGTCAAACATGTATAAATAATAGTATACACAAGAGTCATCGTGTCAGCAGCACTACTGTTCAAAACAATTGTGTTTAGCATTTGATGGTGCCACTGTGGTTCCGGTATATTAGGACGTGCTTTTATAAAGAAGATCTGAAGATGGTCACTATAAACTGAAACTGGTAGTCTGATGACATAAAAATTTGTGATAATAGATGTGAAATAAAGGAAATTTATTATATTTTGGGGTCACAACCATGTAGCAGCTTGCGAAACATCACCTTTTTCAAGTAGTCTGAGTCATCACTGATGTGACTCGGAATCTCAACTACAAATGCCTTAAACTTTGGCCTGTCATCAGGTTGAAGTACATGCAGCAGTTGCTCCTTGAAGGTATGAAGCTTCAGTCTGTTGTGTAGCACCCTTGCACCAGGGTTGGTAGTAGCTGTAACTGTCGAGACACATAACAAATTTATTTGGTTTGGCTCTGGATAAATATCTGTTGCGCCTCTTCCACATCTACCTCATTTATGCCCAGATCTCCAGAACTTGTCTTCTTCATGACACTGGATTACTTGAACCACGTGTACCACTGTCTGATCATCAGATGAGATGGTAGCATACTTCTGTAATGTGTACGGAAGTTCTACTGGACCTGGTTGTTGGATTTGGTCTCTGTCATACATTCCACACACTGCCATCTGGTGACCTGGGAAGAAAAAGAGAGAGAGAGAGAGAGAGATTGTCCTAAGTCACTGTCTCTGCTGCTGGGCTCAGAGCATGTAATCATTCACTCTGCTGGACAATGGTAAATTTTTCATCTCATCTTGTTAGACTGTCATAGGACTTTGACTCTGTCAGCAATGTTCAACTACAGGTAATAGACTCTGAGTGATTTCCTGTAGATATTTGTGCTGCTATGTCCTGTGCAATGTGGAATACTTTGAACTTTGCCCCTGTTATTATCAAGTGATAGAACTGAACTTCTGGAACTCCATTTGTCAATTCCTTCTATTTCAGTTATTTCTTGTGGACTTCAGTTTTTGCTCTAGTCAAGAATACTGTTTGATGGCCAGTAAGTACTGTGACTGTTAAAGTGTGTGTATATTGTTGCAGGTTGCAGTGATTATTTACACAGTTGATGAATAGCTCACTGTTCATCCAGTAAGGTACTTTAGGCCCAAGTGTGCTAGTGCCCACTTTCCTTGAAATCTCAGTTGTGGCAGTAAATTGGTCTGTTGTGTGGCCATATGTGTAGGTGAAGTTGGACCTTAATGTCTTAGTTGATGAATCCAACGTATGTGAATACATAATCTTGACTATGCTGATTGGCTTATCTGTAAAGTAACCTAAAACCTAGGTTCTTCGTTAGCAACATTTCATCTGTCACAGATAAAAATTTTGTTTTTATTAACAACTGTAAGTTCTTGGTAAATGCACATGGTTTCCATAAATTGCTTAAGGCAAATTCTGGGATGATACCTTGGAAAAGGACATTGCCAATTTATTACTCCCTTTCACCTGCACAAAACTGTACCCCCCCCCCCCCCCCCCAAGGAAGTGGTGTCCAAGGCATGTGCCCCTGGCTGCTGTACCCTAGTTATGCTACATTTCTGTTCTGAAAGATGGTTTCCAATATGTTTCCTGTGCTCTAGTAACCTCAATTCGTTTCAAGTATGGTCAGCCACAGGTGACTACTTTGGTAATGCCACGGTACTTCACTAAAAAAAGTCTCTGAAAGCTGTTTATTATAGGATCTTGGGCTTTGACAATTAGAAACCAAACAGAAGAAATTGTATTGGTGAATGGATGAAAAGGTATCATTTCTCCGTGGTATATCTGGCAGTAAAAATGATTAAAGGTATAGATTTTCTCATAACCATGCTTTTGTTTAAATATTATATGATACAACTTTCAGGTGTTGTTTCTTTTAGATGAATCTGTAATTTGATTGATTAATATGTAGTGTCAGACAGTTTGTTAGGTAAGCTTCACTGACTACTCTGTTTTCATGTTTTCACATTTATTCTGAAATTCTACTAATGTAAGACACAAAATTACATATGTACACACTCTCTGTGTAATCTCTTTTCGGTAGGTGACATTCCGGTAACCTTAGTTTTCAGTAACTTTCAGTATAACGTAAAAATAATGGATGTATAATTAAGTAAAAATTTTGGCTATATTTTAATTCTGACAGCAGATTACATACAGGAAAATATCTTTCACTTTGTTCCAGTTCAGAACACATCACATTGTTACCTTTTTTTTGTGAAAAATTGTATGGATTATTTCTGAGTTTGGATGCAGTAATGTGTTGGGTCACATCTTGTAGGCAAGGTGATAAAACTGATGGAAATCTAAGCAATTGGTAACAGTGTATTCTGCCACTGATGTGGCCTCTGATGCAGTGCCCCCAATTTCCGTAAAATATAGAATGCATAAATTACAGGTGTCATGGTAACGCTTCACTGGAGTTCCCATGACACAGTTTGGCAATAGGGATAAAAACAACAACGACAAAACAACATCAACAACAACAACAACAACAATAATAATACTAGTGTATTTGGAATGAAAACCTTAAATTTTTTTTGACCAATATGACTAAATTGTTATTTATTTAGTGAGCCATCTTTAGGCATTTTCATGCAATTGATGTCATCAGGAGTAAGGTACAAGAGGTTTTATGAAGTCTGATTAGCATGTTAGGAAACCTACTTATGTACACTGTGGCCCTACACATAACTAAAATGCATACAATAAAAGAACATACATAATGAAACAATATAGGTGATGCTGTATCCTGCTGCTAGTGGATGTGGGTGTGAGTGCACAAAGTGTAATGTCGCTACATGTGTGCACATAAATCAACCGCCATCTGTTTCAGTGCAGGCCAGCTGCTAGAGGCCACCTGCATGAAGCGTGTACATAGCATGGTTCCGTCATGCTGCCTACTGGTGATTCACACCTACATACACACGGAGCACCACTGACTCATTCTTCTTATGTTCTTTTAGTGTGTATTGCTCACACCTCTTGTTCTGTGTATTGCTTATGTTCCACCCTCTGTAGGATTCTTTTGTCATGTTATGTGTGAAGTAACGAGAAGATTATTTCCATTACTCTCCAGAGGTTTATGAGTAAAGCCATATTTGTGTTACTTGGATCAGTTTTTTGTATTAGTTGGTTACTACATGACTGGCGATGAGTTTGGAATGGTTTCCACATCGACAGTCTTTAAGTGTAGTTTCATCAGGTTTAGTCATTATGGATGCCATGCTACCGACCCTGACCGAACAGCTTAATTTGGCAGTGACTGCTTTGGCGGCTTCCATTAACAGACAGGGTACCACTCCACTGGTCTGTCCACCTTTTTTTCTCCACATGATGATTCAGTCAAGTGTTGGGAAGCTTACCCCAAAACTTAATCAGACAGCTTTTTTTGGCTTTCATTGTGACAAACTCGAATTTGTGCAAAGCCTTATTCCTCTCCCGGATTCCACCTAAGATTATCAATTAATGTGTCAGCTTGTCCCTTTACAAGAACCAGCAGCTCTTACTTTTGATCGCATGTGCAGTTTGTTGTCTGACTACCATCACAAACGAAAACATAATGACATGAGTTGAATTCCAACCGCAGCTCGTGGTCTTGCAGTCGCGTTCTCACTTCCCGAGCATGGGGTCCTGGGTTCAATTCCTGGCGGGGTCAGGGATTTTCACCTACCTCGAGATGACTGGGTGTTTGTGTTGTCCTCATCATACCATCTTCATTCATGAAATTGGTGAGTTTGGGCTGAGCAAAGGTTGGGAATTTGTACGGGTGCTGATAACTGCACAGTTGAGCGCCCCACAAACCAAACATCACCACCACCACCACCACCACCACCACCACCACCAGTTGAATTCCACCAATGCCGCAAGAAACCAACTGGTCACACAGGGTCTGGGCAGCTAAACTTCGTGGCCCTAGCAGTACGTGTCAGTTTGTAATTGATGCCCATAATGGCTCTTATGCTTACTCTATTGTGCGTGATGCAATTATCTGTTTAGCTCTGGACAAGGAATGCACCAGAAGGCTTTACTCTGTGAAAACCCCCGTTGGAAGAAGTATTGCAATTAGAACAATCTTTTGAAGTTTCTTGGACAGCAGGTGACCAAATCAAAGGATGGGGTGGTACTGTCGCAAGATGTGCCCACTAGGACAACAGAAAGCTTGCACAAGGAAGTGGCAGTGACAGCAGTAAACATGCGAGCTCACACCAAGCAGAATAAGGCCGACCTAAGCAGCCACGACAACCATAGCACCAATGTCAGTGTTCTCTGTTTCCATGTTGTCCTTTCTGTTTTGTCCAGCATGAACATTCGGCATGCCCTAAGCACTGGGCTACTTGTAATGCTTGCCAGAAGAAAGGCCTTATCATCTCCATGTATCATTCACCGAAGGTGCTCAGGACATAAGTTGTGTGACTCCAATGCTTGTGACTTCTCCCAAGTCATTTATCGAGTTAAGTGTTTTTTGCCAAATGCTCTGGCTACAGGTTACAGGTGCTGCAGTGACATTATTGAATTCTCAAACCTATGTGAGTTTAGGCTCACTGCTGTTGACACTGGTCACACAGAAACTAGTCAGCTGTAACAAACAGAACATTGCACTGTTGGGATAATCTATGGCATCTGCCTCTTACAAGTCATTGATTCATTCCATTACATTTCTTGTGGTTGCTGATGCTGGTGTTGAGAACTTGTTCAGGATGGACGCATTTCAGGCATTTTGATTTTCTATCACCAATGCAGTTCACCTTGTGTCTGATCAGGTAACATATTCTCAATTGTAAACATTGTGTGAGGAGTTTTCAGACTTGTTTTTGGAAGGCATAGGGCGTGCTACAAATTTTTGTGCTCATATTTCTTTGAAATCCTTGTCTCAGCCTCATTTTTGTTGCATGCAGCCTATTCCTGCCATCTGAAAGATCAGCTGAAAATGGGATTTGGCAGACTACAATCTCTATGGGTGATGCAACCTGTTATGGCTAGTGAATGATCATCTTCGCTGGCTGTATTTCAGAAACTATTGTCCGCAGCTCATGGTCGTGCGGTAGCATTCTCGCTTCCCACGCCCGGGTTCCCGGGTTCGATTCCCAGCAGGGTCAGGGATTTTCTCTGCCTCGTGATGACTGGGTGTTGTGTGCTGTCCTTAGGTTAGTTAGGTTTAAGTAGTTCTAAGTTCTAGGGGACTGATGACCATAGATGTTAAGTCCCATAGTGCTCAGAGCCATTTGAACCACTTCAGAAGCTATTGGGCAAACTTTGCCTCTGTGTCAACTTTAGCGCTTCTGTCAACAGGCAGTCAATTGTGGATATGTATCCTCTACCACACTAAGATAAACTTTTGGCAAGAATATCAGGTGGCCAGTATATATCTGCATGTTTCTGTGGATGAAGAGTCGCAGTGAGTTCCGGTTTTGAATACTCCTTGTGGTCTATATCAATATTTGCGCCTTTTGGTGTGGCTAGTGCCCCTGCTATTTTACAACAATTTTTAGAGCAGTTGATTCTGTCTGTCCTGGCTTGCATTAATTTGGATGATATTGTTGTAACGGCTCCTCCATGGCCAATAATTTGAAACATTTGCACACTTTGTTTTCTGTCTTACAGTCTGCAGGCTTATAGTTTAACCTTGTGAATCTCAGTTTTTTCAACCTTCTATTGTTTATTTGGGGTTTGAGGTCTCACGTGATGGGGTTCTCCCTCTGCCAGACTACATCTCCACTGTTACTTCCATCCATCACCCCTCGTCCACAAAGGAGCTTCAGGCCTTCCTATGGAACATAGCCTACTACCATAAATTCCTGTTGGGGGCAGCTGCATTGGCCCACCTATTGCATGCCTTGTTATGCAAGAATGTACCTTTCCGCTGTAGCCTGGATTATAAACCTGCTTTCCAAATATTGAAATCCAGACCACACTTAGTCCCTAAATAGCTAAACGGCAATGTTCTCTCCAGATCAGCACGTACTTCTGGCAACTGACACCTCACTGTACAGTCTCAAGACAGTGCTAGCGCACTGATATTCTGACAGTTCTGAACAACATTTTGATTTTGCCTCTAAATCTCTCACTCTAGGGTAGCAGTGTTACTCTCAGGTGGAAAAAGAGGCTCTTTCCATAATCTATGCTCTCCAGAAATTTCATGTTTTTTTGTATGGCTACAAGTTTCATCTTATTACTGACCATAAATCCCTGGTTTCCTTATGTAACTCTCACACTTCTTTGCCTGACAAGGCAGCACATCACCTGCAATACTAGGCACAGTTCTTGCCTCTCTACAATTGTGAAATTCATTTTCAACCTATGTCTAGACATGCCAATGTGGGCACCTTGTCCCACTTTCCTATGGAGGCTGATCCCGACTTTGATTGAAAGGATTTGTGTTGCTTCCATCTTGATACTGAAATGCAAGCCACAATTGAGGGTTTCCCAATTACGATCTCATGCATAGCAGCTGCCATTGCAGTCAACCTGGTTCTCTGCCAGGTGTCTGTTTGTTCATTAGGGCTGGCCAGATCAACCCTGGGTTGGGCTTCTGACCCCTTTTTCTTTATGGTACTGCCTTTGTGTTTCTAATGATGTTTTGCTGATATCCAAGGAAGACCTCTCTCCCAGAGTAGTTATTCCCACCGTGCTATATTGCGAGGTTCTATACCCTTTGTGGTGTCACCGCCAGACACCACACTTGCTAGGTGGTAGCCTTTAAATCGGCCGCGGTCCATTAGTATACGTCAGACTCGCGTGTCGCCACTGTCAGTAATTGCAGACCGAGCGCCACCACACGGCAGGTCTAGAGAGACGTACTAGCACTCGCCCCAGTTGTACAGCCGACTTTGCAAGGAACAGTTCACTGACAAATACGCTCTCATTTGCCGAGACGATAGTTAGCATAGCCTTCAGCTACATTTGCTACTACCTAGCTAGGCGCCGTATTCAATTGATATTGAGATTCTTTTAATGTATCATCAAGAGCGATGTTCTACAAATGTGGATTAAAGTTAAGTATTCCAGAAGCTACGTACTTTTCTTTATAGCATTCATTACGTATCCTGTTTCAGACCTCACGCCAGCCTGCGTGAGTTTAAGCGCGTGCCTTTCGGCTTCCTCTCATTGTGTCTAGGCTGTCTTGTCTAGAAACAACATATTTGGCGACGACGATTTAACGGTCGTATTGCTCTAATTTACTTGTGTCATGGCTTCGCCACAATCTCCAGATGTACTGGCCGAATTTTATCGCTTGCAGAATCAGCAGACGCAGGCGTTATTGGATGCCCTTGGACAGCTTGTCCAGGCTCAACGTGCAATGTAAAACGATGCAGCTGCCGCCGCTCCACCGCTACCGCAGCCGCAACACGCAGTTGCACCACCTTTTCGTCAATTTGATGCGGCGATGGAAAGCTGGATGGAGTGGTCATGCCAGTTTGGATTCCATCTCGCCGCCTACAGAATTCAAAGTAATGAGCGGCAGCCTCACTTATTATCATGTGTCGGCGTGCAGACGTACCGTGTGGTAGTGAAATTATTTCCCCGCCGCGACGTAGCAACTCTGTCCTACGAAGAAATTTTGTCTGCATTAGATGCATATTTCAAGGAATCAGTCAATGTAGTTGCAAAAAGGTATACGTTCTTTCGTACAAAACGTACGGCCGGTCAAACTAATTGGGAGTGGGTTGCAACTTTGCAAGGCCTTACTAGGGATTGTGCTTTTGAGTGTGAATGTGGACTCCGTTATTCAGATACTATGGTGCGTGATGCAATTGCACAGAACGTTTCTGATGTTCGTATACGGGAGCAAATTTTGAAACTAGTCAATCCCTCCCTTCAACAAGTGATAGACATATTGGGTAGGCAAGACACACTTGACTTTGTTCAGGCATCATTTGAAACTTCGCCAGCCGTGTGTCATGTTAACCGGCCCGCCGGGCGCGCTGCACGGAACAGTAAACAGCCCTCGCGCACGTCCGCGCAGCCACGTGTCCCGCGCCAGCACGCAAATGTGGTGCTAAAATCATGCCCGCAGTGTGCAACCATACATTCGCGTGAGAATTGCCCGTCCCGCCAAGCTATTTGCTTTTTATGTAATAAAAAAGGACATGTTCAGAGAATTTGCCAGAAAAAGCTCAGATCGGACACTCACATCGATTCCAGGCCCTTTGCTTTGTGCCGGAATCGAACCAAGAATACTCAGGCTCGTGAACTTTCGCCCATGGACATTCATGTAGTTAATTCCACTCCGCCCAGTGCCACTCTCTCTAAAAGTGACTGTGTGCGTCCCACAAAAAGTGTGCATCGACATCGATGGAAATCACGTCAAGTCGCAAGTGCTTCTGTACCAGTGTCTGTTCACATTGCACGAGACAGTCGCTCTTGTCATCAGCAGGACAATAAACTGTTTGTAGACTTGGACATTAATGGCAACGTGATCCCATTCCAGCTCGATACCGGAGCTGCAGTTTCATTGATCAATAAAGACACTTACAAACAACTGGGCACACCTCCGTTGCGTGCCTCAAATGTTAAGCTAACTACATATTCAGGTCACACGATCCCTGTGTTAGGACAGTGCAGCCTTCTTGCAACATACAAGGGACAAACAAAACTTGTGTCATTTTACGTCCTTCGTTCTTCTTCTGCAGTGAACTTGTTTGGTTTAGATTTATTTCAGTTGTTTAACTTGTCTGTAGTCAATCAGGTCCTATCAGTGAACCAGACTGTGCCTTCAGCCAGTGTTTCTCGTCTATGTGAAGAGTTTGCAGACATTTTTGCACCGGGCCTTGGTTGCACTAAGAACTATAACGCACATTTGGAACTGAAAGTAAACGCGCAACCAAAATTTTTCAGAGCGCGCAATGTTCCCCACGCATTGCATGATGAGGTCGCAAGAACATTAAATGATTTGGAATCACAAGGTGTGATTGAACGTGTGCAGGCTTCTCTCTGGGCATCACCCTTAGTAATTTTGCCAAAACCTTCCGGAAAATTGAGACATTGTGTGGACTTCAAGGCTACGGTGAATCCACAATTAGTGATTGCAACTTATCCTTTACCCGCCCGGAAGATCTTTTTGCCAAACTGTACCCGGGTAAATATTTTTCGAAGTTGGACCTCGCAGATGCGTACTTGCAAATACCAGTGGACGAAGAATCCCAGCGCGTTTTGGTGGTTAACACGCATCTTGGTTTGTACCGATTCAAAAGACTGCCATTCGGGTGTGCATCCGCTCCTGCATTGTTTCAGCAATATCTGCAAACTATTTGTGCGTTGGTCCCTACTGCAGCAAACTATCTGGACGATATCATGATCTCCGGAAAGACAGAAGAAGAAGAACACTGAGCCAATCTCAGAACATTATTTCAGGTCTTGCGACAAAATGGTCTTCGCTTGCGGAAGGACAAATGTGTGTTTTTTGCTCGTGACTTACCATATTTGGGACATGTAATCAATGCACAAGGCATACATCCCAGTCCAGAGCACCTCCGTGCCATACAAGACTTGCCTTCGCCGCAGAATTTGAAGCAGCTACAGAGTGTGCTGGGAAAAATTAATTATTATAATAAATTTGTTCCACATGCCTCTTCCATTTCAGCTCCGCTTCATCGCTTACGCCGTAAAGGTGTTCCGTTCATCTGGACGACGGAATGTGAACGCCCCTTTTGCCAGTTGAAATCAGCGTTGCTTTCAAATACTCGCCTTACGCCATTCGATCCCCAGAAACCCCTTTTGTTGATGGTAGATGGATCGGATTTCGGGATCGGTGCTGTGCTTGCGCACAAAGATGGATCGCATGATCGCCCTATTGCCTTTGCGTCCAAATTGCTCTCGTCAGCGCAAAGAAATTATTCACAGATCGAGAAAGAAGCTTTGGCTCTCGTGTTTGGTGTTACAAAGTTTCACGATTTCTTGTATGGTCGTCACTTTACTATCATCACAGACCACAAACCTTTGACATCACTTTTTCATCTGAACAAGCCTGTACCTCCACGTACAGCACAGAAATTCATTCGGTGGTCTATTTTCCTCTCGCAGTACCGCTACGATATCTTGTATTGGTCCACTGCTAAGCACGGAAACGCCAATGCGTTGTCCTGTTTGCCTGTTGCTGAAGATAGAGCATTCGATTCTTCCAAACTTGCTTGCATGTTCATTGATGCGGAAACAGATGATGTGGTCGAATCGTTTCCGATTGATTTTCGTCGTGTAGCTACAGCCACAGCTGCTGACCCTGTCCTTGCTACCATTTTGCGTTTTGTTGCTACACAATGGCCCTTGTCAAAGTCACGGATCGAGGATCCGTTGGTTCGCCGATTTTTTGCTCACAAGGAGAGACTTTTTGTATGACGTGGTGTTTTGCTGTTGCGTTCTGATAATGATCAGTCCCAGGTCATGGTCCCACGTTAATTACAGTCCTCTGTCTTACGGCTTCTCCACCAAGGACATTAGGGTATAGTGCGAACGAAACAACTTGCTCGTCAGCACTGTACTTGGTTCGGAATCGATGCTGCAATTACGAATATGTGCTCTTCTTGCATGGCGTGTGCTGAACAACAATCCGCACCACCGCGGAAATTCTTTGCATGGCCGAAAGCCACTTCCCCTTGGCAACGCTTACACATCGATTTTGCTGGTCCATTCTGGAATGCTCGATGATTGGTTGTTGTCGATTCCTTCAGTAATTTTCCTTTTGTTGTCAGGATGTCTTCCACGACGTCTTCCGCCACCATCCAAGCATTATCCACTATCTTTTGCATTGAAGGTCTTCCACAGACTATTGTTTCCGACAATGGCCCACAATTCATGTCCGCAGAATTTCAGTCATTCTGCAAGGCCAATGGTATTCAACATCTGACATCCGCGCCATTTTTGCCTCAGTCAAACGGTGCCGCTGAACGATTGGTCCGCACTTTCAAGTCACAGATGTTGGAGTTGACAGAGTCGCATTCTCGGGAGGACGTGTTGTTGCTCTTTTTGTCTTCGTATTGCTCTCAGCCCCGAGATGGTCGCTCTCCGGCTGAGTTGCTCCACGGTTGTCCTCATCGAACCTTGATGTCTTTGCTGCATCCACCGCATCAGGTTCCTGTGCAGCGGCAGACGCCTGCTTTTGCTCCAGGCGACGTTGTATACTATCGCAACTATCGAGGTTCACGGCGCTGGCTTGCAGGGCGCATTCTTTGCTGCCTCGGCCGCGCTATGTATTTGGTTTTGGGGGCCTCTGGTGAGGTGCATCGGCATCTCAATCAGCTGCGCCTCTGTTGTCGCACGGGTTCTGCCACTCCCCGTCTGCTTTCAGCGACGGTGCCGTCCGGTCAGCGCCCTGGGGACCCATCTACTGGCTCGGCTCATCCTCAGGTGTTACCGACGCAGTCAACCTGGTTCTCTGCCAGGTGTCTGTTTGTTCATTAGGGCTGGCCAGATCAACCCTGGGTTGGGCTTCTGACCCCTTTTTCTTTATGGTACTGCCTTTGTGTTTCTGATGATGTTTTGCTGATGTCCAAGGAAGACCTCTCTCCCAGAGTAGTTATTCCCACCGTGCTATATTGTGAGATTCTATACCCTTTGTGGTGTCACCGCCAGACACCACACTTGCTAGGTGGTAGCCTTTAAATCGGCCGCGGTCCATTAGTATACGTCAGACTCGCGTGTCGCCACTGTCAGTAATTGCAGACCGAGCGCCACCACACGGCAGGTCTAGAGAGACGTACTAGCACTCGCCCCAGTTGTACAGCCGACTTTGCAAGGAACAGTTCACTGACAAATACGCTCTCATTTGCCGAGACGATAGTTAGCGTAGCCTTCAGCTACATTTGCTACTACCTAGCAAGGCGCCGTATTCAATTGATATTGAGATTCTATTAATGTATCATCAAGAGCGATGTTCTACAAATGTGGATTAAAGTTAAGTATTCCAGAAGCTACGTACTTTTCTGTATAGCATTCATTACGTATCCTGTTTCAGACCTCACGCCAGCCTGCGTGAGTTTAAGCGCGTGCCTTTCGGCTTCCTCTCATTGTGTCTAGGCTGTCTTTTCTAGACACAACACCCTTTCCTAGCAAGGCAATTGTGGAGTTTCATGCACCAAACTGTTCGCTAGGAGACATATTTTGTGGCCAGGGATTGATGGTGAACTGTCTATTTTGTCACAGCTTGTGAACACTATGCCTAACAACAGGCAGCTTCCAAGGATCCCTGTCCCCCTGGCTCCATCACTGTCAGCCAAGGGAATGTGTTCATGGAGACTTTGCAGGTCCCTTAATGAATTCCTATTGGCTCTTGATTGTGGATGCATTTTCCCAGTTTCCTTACATTCTGGCGTGCATTAACATTGGCTGAGGTTACAATAGTATGCTTTTGAAGGTTTGTTTCTATTGAGGGGTTGCCTTTTACGTTAGTTTCTGATAATGGGCCCCAGTCTGTTTTTTTGCACCTTTCAATTGTTTCATTCCCATCATGGTATTCATCACGTTATGGCCCGACATTCCACCCTCAATCAAATGATGAGGCAGAATGACTAGTGCATACATTCAAGTCACAAATGAAAAAGTTTGTTGTGGATTCTTTACTGAATGACACTGTTCTTCATTTTCTGAGTACCTATTGTTTCACGCCTATGAGGGAGTGGAGCCCAGCTGAGTTGCTTCATGGCTGGTAGCCATGCTGACTCCTCCACCATCTGTGGCCTGTGCCCTATCTACCAAAGTCAGTTAGGTGTGGCCGCTTTGTACTGGGATCACTGGTGTGGGCATGAGGGTTTGGTCACCAGCCCAAGGGGACACTGTTCTTGTGACATCTGATCAGTTGTGCAACGCTTACTGCTAGAAGTGGTGCGGCCCCATCGCCACATCCTGCCCTGCAACCCTCCGCCTTGAGCCTGTCATCACCTACTGCATGGCACTCCCACCCCACTGAATGCTGTCTTCACATGTGGCACCCTGGGTTCCAGCTTCCTCGTGCATGGCACTGAGTCACCTCTGGCCTCGGTCCGTTGTCGCAGCCTGCTGTTCTGGTCGAGCCACCTCCAGTGGACCCCTCACCATCATTGCTTGACCTGTCATTGCCAGAGGGTACAACCCCGTCTCCTCCGTGCTGGGACTTGCCTGCTGATGGTGATGGCACCCTTCTCTTTGGTGCTGTCACCGGGCACCATGTGGGCTCACCACACTCGGGCATACTCGTGTCTCCATGCATTCCTTCCTTATGCTCCTGTGCTTGCCTGGCACATTGTCCCACCCTGCCATTGGCACCGGCTGCTGCTGCTCTGGTTCCAATGGGTATGTCTCTCGTTGGGCTGCTGACATCTCCTCCATTGCCTGAGTGCCCTCTTCAAATGAGGGAGAGATGTGCTGTATCCTGTTACTAGTGAATGTGAGTGCGAGTTCACAAAGTGTAGTGTCACTGCACGTGTGTACTTAAATCAACTGCCAACTGATCAGTGTGGGCCAGCCACTAGAAGCTACCTGTAGAAAACGTGCATACGGCACACTCTGTGTCACACCATCTACTGGTGACTCACGCCTTTAAATGCGTGGACATGCTGTCACTACGTTCTTTTAGTTTTTACTGCTCATATCAGTTGTTCTGTGTATTACTTATGTCACACCTCCTGTAAGACACTTTTGTCTTTTTATGTTAGTAGTCATGAGAGGCTTATTTCCATTAGTGTTCAGAAGTTTATGAATAAAACCATATTTGTGTTACTTGGGTTGGTTTTGTGTATTACTTGGTTACTACATGTGTTGTATAAAGATGTCTCCACATGGTTAACTGTTAAATGTGAAACTAAACATTGTTAAGCTACTAAATTTAGCATAGTAAAATTTCCTGCTGAAGATTAGATGGGTAGATCACATAACTAATGACGAGGTATCGAATAGAATCGGGGAGAAGACAAATTTGTGGCACAACTTGACTAGAAAAAGGGATCGGTTGGCAGGACATGTTCTGAGACATCAAGAGATCACCAATTTAGTATTGGACGGCAGTGTGGAGGGTAAAAATCATAGAGGGAGACCAAGAGATGAATACACTAAGCAGATTCAGAAGGATGAAGGTTGCAGTAGGTACTGGGAGATGAAGAAGCTTTCACAGGATAGAGAAGCATGGAGAGCTGCATCAAACTAGTCTATGGACTCAAGACCACAAAAACAAAATTTCCTAGTTTAGTTAATAGTAAAATATGAACTGAAAATTATGTATGTACTTGAATATTCATTACATACATAAGACAGGATACTAAAAGGGACAAATGAACAGTATTTTGAGTTACCAGGGGCCCATATGGAACTTTCACACTTTTATTGTTTTAAATAATGATGGCGTTTGGAATAGTTGTACTCATTGGGATAAGGGTAGTTGTGGGAATGAAGAGACAACATCTTTAAAAGTGAACCGAATGACATGAAATAATAATCATTTATTTATGATATATCCTTGTCTATACATTTTCATGTGTTTGAAAATGTGTTTTGTGTTCAGAATGTTTGTCCTAGCTAGTACAGTGGAGAAAGATTAGAGACTGTCAGTAGCATCACATAACCAATAACTTTAACTTGACAAATATTTTCAGTTACAGTAAGCATGCTAGGCCATTAGCAATAGGTAAATCACAGTTCAAGGCAATAATGACAAATATGTTTGTCGTTTCAGAACGTATATTCATTTAGAAAAGTCATCTTGTATGACAGGCAGAGATAATGGGCTATTGCAGTGGTAATTGTCTATGATGACACTGTATGCAAATTATTAGTTAATAAGTCTTTAAGAAAAGGGTATTTGCAATAAGAGAATGTGAAAAGGGAGTATCTTATTTGTGATATATAAGTTACCTTTGTAAAATACATGTATGAAGCTGGCATGCCCTTGCCTAAGGTAACTAAAAGTCTCTTATTTTAAAATTTTCCACAGCAGTAAGTTTTAGGTCAAAAGTGGTATGTGGTGTTAGAAGCTGCCAATAAAAGCTTTCTAATGATACCTCATTCATCCCAATATTATTAGTATGTGCAGAGAAAAAATGATGTTGACTTGAGAAATAATATATATAATTTAGTAAATCAGGTCTACTTTTGAAGAGTTTTCAAATTGCTTCCTCTTTCAGCCACTTTTTGGCCTTATTTTTAAAGATATTCAGAGACTCAAAATGTGCCTGCACAGTTAATGCAATAAAAAGCTTTATTCCTGCATATTCATAATTGTCTTTAAGCCAAGTTGTAGGTATGTCTATCTTTAATGCTTGACAAGTGTTATGATTCTAAAGGGACTGCCAAAGTTTGTAACTGTTAGGGTTTTCTTGTGTTTTTTTTTCATGGAGACACCAACTGGTGTCTTTTGCAAACGTCATAGCATTTTTTTACAAGTTTAGTACAGTCATATATACATATGTGATTACATATGCATGATACAAATGTACCATTGTACCTAATAAGGCACAATATTGGGTGTTACATCGTACCTATTACAAATATTCAGATTTTACACACACACACACACACACACACACACACACACACACACACACACATATATATATACACACTCCTGGAAATGGAAAAAAGAACACATTGACACCGGTGTGTCAGACCCACCATACTTGCTCCGGACACTGCGAGAGGGCTGTACAAGCAATGATCACACGCACGGCACAGCGGACACACCAGGAACCGCGGTGTTGGCCGTCGAATGGCGCTAGCTGCGCAGCATTTGTGCACCGCCGCCGTCAGTGTCAGCCAGTTTGCCGTGGCATACGGAGCTCCATCGCAGTCTTTAACACTGGTAGCATGCCGCGACAGCGTGGACATGAACCGTATGTGCAGTTGACGGACTTTGAGCGAGGGCGTATAGTGGGCATGCGGGAGGCCGGGTGGACGTACCGCAGAATTGCTCAACACGTGGGGCGTGAGGTCTCCACAGTACATCAATGTTGTCGCCAGTGGTCGGCGGAAGGTGCACGTGCCCGTCGACCTGGGACCGGACCGCAGCAACGCACGGATGCACGCCAAGACCGTAGGATCCTACGCAGTGCCGTATGGGACCGCACCGCCACTTCCCAGCAAATTAGGGACACTGTTGCTCCTGGGGTATCGGCGAGGACCATTCGCAACCATCTCCATGAAGCTGGGCTACGGTCCCGCACACCGTTAGGCCGTCTTCCGCTCACGCCCCAACATCGTGCAGCCCGCCTCCAGTGGTGTCGCGACAGGCATGAATGGAGGAACGAATGGAGACGTGTCGTCTTCAGCGATGAGAGTCGCTTCTGCCTTGGTGCCAATGATGGTCGTATGCGTGTTTGGCACCGTGCAGGTGAGCGCCACAATCAGGACTGCATACGACCGAGGCACACAGGGCCAACACCCGGCATCATGGTGTGGGGAGCGATCTCCTACACTGGCCGTACACCACTGGTGATCGTCGAGGGGACACTGAATAGTGCACGGTACATCCAAACCGTCATCGAACCCATCGTTCTACCATTCCTAGACCGGCAAGGGAACTTGCTGTTCCAACAGGACAATGCACGTCCGCATGTATCCCGTGCCACCCAACGTGCTCTAGAAGGTGTAAGTCAACTACCCTGGCCAGCAAGATCTCCGGATCTGTCCCCAATTGAGCATGTTTGGGACTGGATGAAGCGTCGTCTCACGCGGTCTGCACGTCCAGCACGAACGCTGGTCCAACTGAGGCGCCAGGTGGAAATGGCATGGCAAGCCGTTCCACAGGACTACATCCAGCATCTCTACGATCGTCTCCATGGGAGAATAGCAGCCTGCATTGCTGCGAAAGGTGGATATACACTGTACTAGTGCCGACATTGTGCATGCTCTGTTGCCTGTGTCTATGTGCCTGTGGTTCTGTCAGTGTGATCATGTGATGTATCTGACCCCAGGAATGTGTCAATAAAGTTTCCCCTTCCTGGGACAATGAATTCACGGTGTTCTTATTTCAATTTCCAGGAGTGTGTTTTTTTTATATATATATGGAAACATTCCACGTGGGAAAAATATATCTAAAAACACAGATGATGTGACTTACCGAACGAAAGTGCTGGCAGGTCGATAGACACGCAAACAAACACAAACATACACACGAAATTCAAGCTTTCGCAACAAACTGTTGCCTCATCAGGGAAGAGGGAAGGAGAGGGAAAGACGAAAGGATGTGGGTTTTAAGGGAGAGGGTAAGGAGTCATTCCAATCCCGGGAGCGGAAAGACTTACCTTAGGGGGAAAAAAGGACAGGTATACACTCACGCGCACACACACACACATATCCATCCACACATACACAGACACAAGCCATCCCATCCAGATGAGTACTTATTCTTTAGGTTATTTATTATCCTGCCTATTTCTTTTTCACTTACTTGTTTGAATTCAAAAGGTGGCTCTTCAAAGGGGCAGAGCTTTACCTCACTACTCACAATTGTGTTATTAACTGGACTAACAGCTGCAGATATAAAGTATTTATTGAAAACATTGCAGACTTTATTAGGATCTTTAATTGTGTTTCCTTCATGTCTTATATTTACAATTTGTTTCAGGCTTCGGTGTGGCTTTGCGAAATTGATTTACAATTCTCCATGAGGTCTTGGCTATATTGTCTGACTGAGCTATTTCACTGCTGTATATCTGTTTTCTTAGATTTGAAAGCTCTTTCTTAAAGATTTTCTTGGCTTCATTGCGCTTGGCCTTAAAAACCTGCAGGTTTGTTGACTTGTGTAACACATCCAGGTCCTGGATGTTTTGCCTGAGTTTTATCATATTTGCTGGAAGTATCAGTCTGTTGGTTTTTGCACTTTGGTTATGGGTGAACACTCTTTGTATTTTTTTAACAGGGCAGCATCTGTCAAAGTGTCTTAGCATAGTATCATAGAATTTGGCCCATTTGTTTTCAGATCCTTCAGTCTGGTAAACCAGATCCCAGTCCTTTATAGCTAATTTATTTCTTAGGGCAAGGATGTTACCCTCTTTTAGGATTCTTTTATTTGCGGTAACTTTTGTCATTTTTGGGATGCTTGTGTTTACATACTCTACAAGCTGGCATTTGTGGTCAGAGTAGTGAAAATCCATATTCCAGCACCTAACACTGTCTTTAATATGTTTACATAGTATAACGTAATCAATTCTGCTAGATGTGGACTTTGTTACCCTGGTATCACTATTTACTACATTTACGAGATTATATGAGTTAAGAGTATCTATTAACCTCATATTACACAAACTGGAAGATTTTGCCTCAATATTCAGATCACCAAGTATAGTTAGGTCACTGGGACCACAGTGTCCCACTACTCTACTAAATATGTCTATGAAGCTGACTACATCAGCCTTTGGTGGATGATAAATCCCAATAACTTTATGTTTTCTCATAACCTCTCTACACTCTTTGGTGTGGACTTCGATGCCTGTCACTTCAATCAAGCCTTCTTTGTTGTACTGGTCTAGATAGTTTAATTTCTTGTACTCAAGATTCTCACTAATGTAAACTGCCACACCACCACCCTTGTGTTGCTGTCTACAATAACTATTTGCTAAGGAGTAGCCCTCTAGTTTACAGTAAATAATTTCATCAGATTTTAATCCATGCTCAGTTAGCACTACTATATGAGGTGACTGTTCATTTACAAAAACCTGTAATATATTAAGCTTATTTCTAAGGTACTGTATGTTTAGGTGCATGAGCCTTAGTGGTATTTTTAACTGGTCACTCTGATTATCTTCCTTTAAAATGCACTGAGTTGGTTCACTAACAGTTGGCTTTAAATGTAATAGTTCCCCTTCCTGTAATATACTAAGCACTTCACTTGCTCCCTTTGCTTCTGGTACTATGCAGTGATTTTTTTCAGTTTGTGTCATTAAACCTGGATCGTATCTTTGTCTGGTGTTTATATTCCTCTCACTATTGTCACACTGGTATTTAAGATGGACAGTTTTACTTACATCTTTTTCCATGTTCTCTTTCTGCTTACTCGGTACCATAAAAAATCCTCGCTTAGTGTAGCAGGTCTCCTAGTCCTCAGGCATCTGTCTTGATTGGAAGCTGCCTCTGCTGTTGATCTCCCAGGCCTCAGGTACCTCTTCTGTGTGGTTGCTGTTGCTGGTGGCTCCTGTGCTCCTCGACTTGGTGACTGCCCTTCTTTTTAGCTGCTGCAGCTAATGACCTTTGTATATTTTCCTCACATGCATTTTCATTGCCCAAAAGGCAACTGTATATAAAGAGATATGGGACTGTCATTATCTGCAATTCTTTGAAACAAAGCATACATGATATGACAATATTATGAAAAGGATAGTTGCTACTTACCGTATAGTGGAAACACAGAGTCACAAATAGGCACAACAAAAAGACTATCAAACGAAGGTTTTAGCCAAACAGACCTTCCTTTTTTTTTGTGCCTATCTGCGACTCAGCATCTCTGCTATATGGTGAGTAGCAGCTATCCTTTTCATAATATTTTCATCAGTCCATCCTGGGTTTTGCGTTGTTTTATTGAGCCTACATGAAATGTTATTTTTGGTATTCCCAGGGATGCTCCCAATGGCTTTCTTCTGCCAAATAAATTTTTTTCTTGCACGTGGAGAATTATACCATAGAAGAATCTTGTAACTTAGACGGCAATGAAACAAGACATAATAGGAGGTATAAGCTAAGGAGTTTGGCAGAAGTGGACTGAACATCAACATCAACATTGAATAAGCTGAACGAAATATTTATATAGAATAAAAGTTAATAATAATGAATTAGAATGTGTAACAAGTACCAAATTCTTAGGGATGAATGTAGACAGCCAACTGAAATGGTCAAACCATGTCAACATTTTGGCAAAGAAATTATCCACAGCATGCTATGCTCTTAGAATCCTTGCACCGGTATGCAATAATACCTGTCTTAAAATAACATATTACGGATATCTACACTCAGTCCTCAGCTATGGAATCATGTTTTGGGGAACAAGTGCCAGTAACATACAAACTGTGTTCAAAGCACAAAAAAGAGCCATAAGGATAATAACAAACAGCAACAACAGGGCCCACTGCCTAGAATTATTTAGAAAGCTAGGAATTCTAACTGTTTCTTGTGAGTATATCTTTCAGAACATAATGTTCATTAAGAAAAATCTCAACATGTACAACACAAACAGCCTAATACATGACCATGAAACAAGAGCTTGTCACCACCTCCATCTAGATAGAAAGAACAAGGCAAAGATGCAAAAAAGTATATTTTATAATGGGATGAAACTGTATAACAAGTTACCACAAGAAATTAAAGAAATAAATGAGCCCCTCACTTTCAGACAAAAGCTTAAAACCTTTTTAGTAAGTAAAAGTTGTTATACTGTAAAAGAATATTTAACATATATGTAGATTATTAGCAACATATGACATTATCACCAAAATATTATGTAATTATAACTGTGTGTATGACTAGTTATAAAAACTACACAAAATATGAGAAACCTGTTTGATTGTAAATGTAAATGTGTGCTCATTTGTTGTAAACTGACGACATCCATACAATATTTATTGTTCCACGGATGAATAAATAAATAAATAAATAAATTTCATAGTTAATTGCTAACTCATTGGCTTCAAACCATGTATTGGATAATCCGAGGAAATCTTTACTTTGCTCCTTCAGTTTATTTGTGTCCTTCCCAGAATTTATGAAAGCTGTTTCATCCAAATAAAGCACAAATTTCCATGGCATATTGCTAGGCAGGTCATTCATAAATACTGTAAACAAGCACTGATCCTCAGGGAACATCTCTAATAACATTCAGAAACAATTGTAGCTTACAATTTGTTTCCTGTTATTGAGATATGATTTAATGATGGACAGTTCCAGGTCCATAATGCCTTAGCACCATGGTTTCTCCAGTAATATTCTGTGACTTCCAGAATCAAATACCTTGCTCAAGTCCACTACTTGTGGCTTCAGCAGACAATTTGGATTCAAAAGAGGGCTGCACAATAGAAACAACATTTTTAACAGCTTTAACTGTTGGCAACTGGGACATAAAACAATATCGAGACTTATTCAATATATTGTTTTTCAACAAATGCATGCAAATTGGCTTTTTTTGTACAATATTCAAATATTTTTGAGAGAATACGTGACTGTTGTCCTTTTTAGGCAGTCTGGAAAATTACAACTAACAAATATCCATGTTGTAATTAGTGTGCAGACAGAGAATGATATTAAATCCATTATTTTTTTAATCATAAAAATTGAGAGGCCATAAATATCTTCTGATTTGAAGCCGTTTAGTTTGTTACTGATTTGATTACATCACATTTCACGATGTTTTCCAATTACAAATTGTAAAGGTAACTAAAAAGTTTTCAAAAACTGGTTTACACAATAAGATTGTGAATTAGGGTCTCTTTATGAGGAGACAAGGGATTACAGTTTGCAGTGTCGATAAAAAGAAAGGTTAATTACATCTGGAGTAACATTAACATCATTTGTAACTTTTACAAAATGTTTAACTTTACCTCATGCTGCTTTGAAGACCCTCCACGCAATCTTATGTTTACTATTGGAGATTTCAATGAAGGTATCATTTGCGCTACATTTGGATAATCTGATACATTTTCTGTACTGTCTGTTGAGGCTAAAGTAAGTTGCTTTATCAACAATACCACTTTTTACCTCATCAGGTGAACTGACGGACTGAGCTCCTGTGAATGTGCCGGCACGGAGATCCGTACGCTATGGCGCTATGGCTGCTCAGAGGGAACTGGGTTAGGTCGCGGCGACGGCCGATTTAAATACCCTCTGCCCGCGGCGCGCTCCCTCCACTGTCCGCACCCCGCGCCACGGTCACGCGGTGGAACAGATTGCGACGGCGTCTGAGATGACGTCGGTGTGATGGCTCTGACCGCCGTGGTCGTCACAACTATACGTTTGCTCGATTTACTCTTGATTAACCCAATTGCTGGTTCCCAAGCCTTGCTAAGATTATAGCCACAGTCACGGTTTATGAGGTCATCATTGGTGGGAATTTCGATGGCCTCTCTAACAACGCTGTCCCAGTATATCGACGTCTGTACCAGAATTCTCGCGCGGTCATACTCCATGGCGTGATTTTCTGACAAACAATGTTCAGCGACCGCCGACTTGCTCAGATACATCAGTCAAGTGTGCCTCTGGTGTTCACGGCATCGATCCTCGACGGTACGCATCGTCTGACCAATATACGACTTGCCACATTGACACGGAATCTGGTACATGCCGGCCTTCCTCAAACCGAGGTCATCTTTGGTGCTCCCCACCAGTGCACGAGTTTTATTTGGAGGACAAAACACAGTTCTGACCCGGTGTTTCTTCAGAATGCGGGCGATTTTCCCCGAGAGTGCACCTGTGTATGGAATAAATGCAGTGCCTACCTCCTCCCTTGTGACTTCATCCATCTCAACAGGTTGTGCTGCAGTGGTTGGGCGGAGAGCACGTTGAATCTGCCACTCTGAGTACCCATTTTTTCGAAATATAGTTCTCAGATGTTCCTGGGGTAGACTCTCTGCGTCAGAGATAGTGCGTGCCCTATATACTAGAGTTTTAAGTACCCCATTCCTCTGTGAAGGGTGGTGGCAGCTGTCTGTGTGCAAATACAGATCAGTGTGCGTTGTAGGATAGTTGTTGCCTGATGTAACATTCCTATTTGGAAAAACTACACATAATATCTGTGAGAGGAATAATGAAAAAAAGTTGCTTGTTCAAAAATGATTTTAATAACTGTCACCAATACGAGAGAATATTATCTTTTGATCAGGTACTGTTAATAAAATCATTTTCAGATAAAATACCCTTAAATCTTGTTCAGGAAATTATAACATTACCATAAGTCATTCTACATCAGATGCTGGATAAAGGCCTCATGTGACTTTTTCATGGATTATGGTCTTCAGCTGTAAGCATCCATATTGCTCTTACATCTCTTCTAGTGCCATCTACACACTATCTATTAGCTTCTCTTCTCAGTAGTTTTTTATCTCTTGGAATCTACCAAAGAACTTCTGTAGTCTGTCCATTGGCTTGCCTGCATGTTTTGCCCACTTTCAGTTCATTATCATTACAGTTATAACAACATCTTCCATTCCTGTTTCCAGATCAATTTTTGTTCTGTCTTGTATCTCTCTTAATAATCACCAACATGCATTTCTCCATTGCTCACTCTTAAACTGTCTATTTTTGTGTGATTTTCACATTAAAAGCCCATATCTGACTGTCATAAGTCAAAACTGATAAAACACACTTAACTGTAAAAGCCTCTTTTTAGCAACATTGGAAGATTAGTTTTAAATTTCTATTTAGATTTCCAAACACACTGCTGGGCATTCTTACTGTTCTGTTTCTTTCTTTTGCTCTTCATGCTGCCACTGTCTTCAGTTGCACTAAATACAGAAACTCATAAACTCGTTCTATGACTTTATTAGTATTTTGTAGTATTTTCCTTTCATTGTGTTGATTATACATGCGCCATTAAGTTCCACTATTGTTGAAATTCATGTGCTCTTACTGTGAGCACTACAGCTCCATCAGCAAAATGAAGACGGATCAAATATGATCCATTAACACATTTTCCAACTTTATTTTGTTCCCAAAGAAAAAAATATTCCAGTGTATAATGTCTCATTATCTGATGACTTTTTCAGTGTTGAACTTCTCAGTGTCATAATGTGGTCTACTGAAAGCTTTAGCATTAACACTGCATTCTTCAGTATACAAATACAAATTGAATCAATGTGTTGTTTCTCAAGGTCTGTTAGTAGCGATTTCAATGCAACTTTTTCAAAAGTACTAATTCCAGACAAAGTGGTAGCTCAAGTTTGTTGTATTTATTTATTTATTTATCATATGATGAAAAAAATACATATGTGCACAATCACAAACTCATACAATCTTACATCACCAGACCAAGTTTCCTGATCCATTCGATCACTTCACATGATATGTGGTGAATGTCCATTATTGTTCTTTCATATGCTCAAAGAGGCCAATCAGCAGTGATGTGGTGGATTGACTGACAGAAGGCAATAGAATCACAATTTGGAGAACTAGCCTATTTCCATTTGTGCATTGTCCATTTCAAACCTAGTTTATGATCCTCCATTCACATCTGGGAAGACTGAATCCTTGTATCTGCAGGGAAGGGTTCTCAACTATATGTTTGTTGATTACTGATCACTGCTCACACTGGATTTTCCGTGAATAGTTGACACTGAAAGAGGGTCCAAGAAGGTTGTTTGCTTTGTGGCACAATGATATTCGTGATTTTGAGTGTTGAAGTTCTTCTAGTGCATTGACTCGATGAAAGGATAACTGAGGATTATTTTAATGTTGTTACAGACCTTCAGGAGAGCTTCTGGTCTTCTTAGAGCTGCAGCTGGTATATTGCTAAGAACAGGAAGCCATAGGGTGTTTATACTGCAAATACATCCTGTAATTATTTGCTTTGTCTGATTGGGTTTCATGTCTATTTGCTTAGTGTGAGCAGTATTGATCCAGGTCCAACAGCAGTATTCAGCAACAGAGTATGATAGAGCTAAGAGTATGGCTTGTTTAAGGTGGGCATTAGTTCCCCATGAGGTACCAGAAAGCTTTTTAAGAATGTTATTTCTCTTTTTGAGGATATATACTCTTGTTTTGACTTTAGCAGCTACACTGAAAGATGCTGCTTGTAATTGAGAGTTTTAACGAGTGTTACCTTAGGAATTTTGGTGTACAGCAAAACAGCAAGACTTGGCCTCTGAATCTGACTTCTGGTTTGTAATTTGCCTGTCTGTTGCAGGGATGAAATGCAAATATAACTATTGTCTTAGGATTTAGGTTGAGGCTCCAATTCTTGAAGTGTACACCCAAGACTTCCATATCATTGGATAAAGTGATTTCAGCATCAGAAAAATGAGAGTTCTGGGTTACCAAACAGATGTCATGGGCATAAATGAATTTTCTTGAAAATGTTTCTGGTAAGTCTCTCTCTCTCTCTCTCTCTCTCTCTCTCTCTCTCTCTCTCTCTCTCTCTCTGTGTGTGTGTGTGTGTGTGTGTGTGTGTGTGTGTGTGTGTGTGTGTGTGTGATAGATCTGAAAGCTGTTGCTTAATATGTTAACTAAATACAACATAGAATAACACTCATAAGTTTCAACTCATGGATATAATGGGAACAGGACTTCTGTTCATGTGAATACAGAGTTATAAATACAAAATCAAATAGGGTAATGTAGTAGTAGGTTTAATAATGAGTAAAAAAATAGGAATGCTGATAAGCTACTATGAACAGCATAGTGAACACATTATTGTAACCAAAATAGGCAAGAAGCCCATACCCACTACAGTAGTACTAATTTATACACCAACTAGTTCTGCAGATGAGGAGGAGATTGAGGAAATGTGTGATGAGATAAAAGAAGTTATTCATATAGTTAATGGAGCTGAAACTTTAATAGTCCTGGGGGACTGCAATTCAGTAGTAGGAAAAGGGAGTGAAGGAAAAGCAGTGGGTCAATATGGACAAGGGGAAAGGAATGAAAGAGGAAGCTGTCAGGTAGAATTTTGCACAGAGCATAATTTAATCTAGCTAACACTTGGTTTAAGAATCATGAGGGAAGGTTGTATACATGGAAGAGACATGGAGACACCGTAAGATTACAGATTGATTAAACGATGGTCAGACAGAGATTCAGGAACCAGATTTTAAATTGTAAGACATTTCCGGGGGCAGATGGGGACTTGGACCATAATCTATTGGTCATGAACTGCAGATTAAAACTGAAGAAACAGCAAATAGGCAGGAATTTAAGGAGATGGGACCTGGATAAACTGAAAGAACCAAAGGTTGTAGATGGTTTCAGAGGGAGTATTAGGAAATGATTGCCAAGAACAGGGAAAAGGAATACAATTGAAGAAGAATGGGTAGCTCTGAGAGATGAAATAGTGAAGGCAGCAGAGGATCAAGTAGGTAAAAAGATGAGGGCTGGTAAAAATCCTCGGGTGACACAAGGGATTTTGAATGTAATTGATGAAAGGAGAAAATATAAAAATGCACTAAATGAAGCAGGCAAAAATGAATACAAACATCTCAAAAATGAGATCGATAGGAAGTGCAAAATGTCTAAGCAGGGGAGGCTAGAGGACAAATGTAAGGATGTTGAAGAATATTTCACTAGGGGTAAGATAGATATTGCCTCAAGAAAATTAAAGCGACCTTCGGAGAAAACAGAACGACCTGTAAGAATATAAAGAGCTCAGATGAAAAACCAGTCCTAAGCACAGAAGAGAGGGACTGTATAGAGTGTCTTTACAAGGGAGGTGCACTTGAGGGCAGTATTATGTAAATGGAATAGGATGTAGAGGAGGAAGAGAAGGGATATATGATACTGCATGAAGAATTTGACAAAGCACTGAAAGACATAAGTTGTAACAAGGTCCTAGGAGTAGACAACATTCCAGTAGAGCTGCTGATAGCCTTGGGAGAGCCAGCTATGTCAAAACTCTTCCATCAGGTGAGCAAAATGTATGAGAGAGGCAAATACCCTCTGACTTCAAGAAGAATATAATAATGCAAATTCCAAAGAAAGCAGGTGCTGACAGGTGTGAAAATTACCAAACCATCAGTTTAATAAGTCACGGCTGCAAAGAACTAACACAGATTCTTTACAGAAGAATGGAAAAACTCGAGAAGCTGACCTCGGGGAAGATCAGTTTGGCTTCTGGAGAAATGTAGGAACATTGCAAGGCAATACTGACATGACAACGTCTCATAGAAGCTAGGTTAAAGAAAGGCAAGCCTATGTGTATGGCATTTGTAGACATAGAGGAAGATTTGACAATGTGACAAAATAAACATCAATAGGCCTATATTTATAATTATTGTTTTAAGTTTGATTATGAAGGTTTTATAATTTTGAACTGTTGTGGTGTATGCAAAATTACAGTGACCTTTCTTCCAGGATGTAAATCACACAGGTGTACAACTGGCAAAGTCTCCTGAAGCAGTTGCTGAAAATAAAGGAATTCAGGCAAACCTCCCTTCACCAACAAAACAAATTTAAGAAAGAAGATAAGAAGATTGAAAATGACTGTAGGTCGATGAAACAAAAAGATTTAGACAATGGTACAGTGGATCAATGAACTTTAAAAAAAGGACACCTGAACACAGAATCACGTCTGTACTAGCCCCCCCCCCCCCCTCCCCATGGTTCTTTATTTTCTGTAAGTATTTAATGCTTCCTGTTCAAATAATTGCTGGACTGAGCAGCCAGGAATGCCAAAGAGACAAAATTCAGATAAAATGCGATGTTTTGTTCCCATAATAACGGCAAAATAAAATTTTACTCATCTACATGTGGAACAGCTGTATACTCACAGTTGGATAGAGAGAGACAGATATATACGTTGAGTAACATGGTGACCAAAGATGTTGAGCATCATGAATTCGTAACACACAGTGCTGCCTCCAGATTATCTTCTTTGAGCTCACTGGTTCTACCAAAGGCAGGAGGAGAGCAAAGAGACTGTCAACTGAGAAGTCCAACTCCTCCTCTGGTGGTCCATAGGGGCAGTTCAGGCTGTGGCTGACGTAGGGAACTCCCTGAGCTATTTTATTATCGTTAGAATTCATCACTAACTTCCCATTTGAGACTTTGCAGTGGTCAAGTAATTTTCCACTGAAGGAGGAACTTTTCCTGAGTCAAGCCAGTAAAAAGTATCACCCTGTGTCACAAAATAAATCTTAATGACACAATATAAACATCTGTGTGCTCTGAAAGATTCAGTCAAATTTGGATTAAGACAAGGAATTCAAAACTGTAAGGCAAAACCAAACTGTAGGAATCCACACTGTAAAATTTACGTATTCCTAGTTTTTCTGAAATTACTCATCCCACACTGTAAACACAGAATAAAGCCAATGAAAGCATTTTGTATGTCAGATTACATGTTTGTGTGAAATTTGAACTTTCTATCTTAATTCCCAGGCAATCATGAAAACATAGAAAAACATGAAATATCTCCAGAAATTCTTACTTCACCTTGTTGAAATTTCATAAGATGTTATTTCTTTCCATCTAATAAAACTCAATGATACAAAGATTATTATAAAAAAGAGGTATTATTACTGTCAGATGAGTGCACAAGAATGCGACATCTAGCAGCTGATTTGGTCTCAGATGACCTGAGGGAGCTGCCACTCTTGTAATAAAGACCATTCAACTGTGTGGACACAATTTAGGGCATTTATAAATATCAGAGCATAATGTGACAATAATGGTACAGGAATGGTTTTCAGAACAAGATGAAATTACTCAACCCCCATTGCAAATATATTAGTGGAGACAAAATGAGGGAGGGAAAAATGGCCCCACTACATGCAAAGAACCAGGAATCATTTTTAAATGTTGCACTAGCTCTCTGGTAAGGAGTTGCAGAACTTGAGGGATTTGTTACCCACCTCATAGGCTAACTCCTTTGTTGAATGCAGGTGGCAAGTTGAAGGACTTTGAATAGAAGTTAAGTAGTGAAGAATGTTGTGTCTAGACAAGACAGCCTAGACACAATGAGAGGAAGCCGAAAGGCACGCGTTTAGTTCACGCAGATGGGCGTGAGGTCTGAAACAGGATACGTAATGAATGCTATAAAGAAAAGTATGTAGCTTCTGGAATACTTAACTTTAATCCATCCTTTTGGTACATCTGGAGATTGTGGCGATACAAGTGAGACTCTTTAGATACATGCAATGTTACTAATGGTGCCTTGCTAGGTCGTAGCCATTGACTTAGCTGAAGGCTATTCTAACTATCTGCTCTGCAAATGAGCGAGGCTTCATCCATGTAGTCGCTAGCAAAGTCGTCCGTACAACTGGGGCGAGTGCTAGTCAGTCTCTCGAGACCTGCCTTGTGGTGGCGCTCGGTCTGCGATCCCTGACAGTGGTGACACGCGGGTCCGACGTGTACTAATGGACCGCGGCCGATTTAAAGCTACCACCTAGCAAGTGTGGTGTCTGGCGGTGACACCTCAAAGAACATCATGCTCTGCTCTTTTCAGGACTCAGATAGCTTAATAAGGTATGAAATTTATTTACTCAATTAATTTAGTAATTTCTACAGGTGAATTAATATTGCATCAATGCCAGCACCACTATGGAAGAAAGAAATGATAATGTAAGCAGTAAAGGTGGATGGGTAGAAGAAAAATAATTCGAAAAATGAAATCATTAATAAATAATTTATGTTACATTAACAGAACTTTCTGTTGGTGCCTGGCAGAACTTGATAATAATATTAAAAAGAAAAACACTTCCTAATGGTCTGCAAAATGATTTTATTTGGCCACGAACCAGCTTTCAGTTTCTCTGAATATCTTCAGGTGACAACTGAATGTTCCAAACACGGATAAAGATGATGTGTGACTTACATAGTTGTATGGAAGACACAAAAATGATAAAGTGTTAGTGCAGAGCAACATTGCAATAATTACTTCAACTAAAAAAGGGGCAAAAAAAGTTTTTACATTTAACAAATGATGCGAAATAAGATGAATTTAGTTAGAACCTCTTATTTGTAATGAACACTTAATTTAACAGAGAGGAATATGGAAACTGAGTCTGATCATTTCTGCTTTTCTTGATAAAATGTAAAACTTCACATTCTACATCATGTGAGTGGTTTTCTGCTAAAATATGATCAGCAAAGATTGAATCTTTCTTCCTTAATCATCAGCTTCTCTCATGTTCACATAGCATAATTACCACAGCTCTGACTGACTGACTGACCAATATACAATTTTTCACACTGCTTGTAAGTGATTTTATATATGTTACACCACTCTGTGCCAAGAACTGCAATTTGTCTTTACTACCAAATATAAATTTTCATAATTTATTTGTCTTTATAAAATGTAGGTCTGAAGTTGTGAGACTAACTTGTTTTGCAATATTGTCTGAAATGTTGCCAATATATTGAATTTTGCACCAGGCTTTGTAACTACTGGGTGATTGCTGTTGGTCAGTGTACAGAAGTGGTGTAATTTTATTCATTTTATTTTTTTCTTAGAATTTTATCAATCAAGGCAGTGCAATAGCCATTTCTGGAAGTGATGTTTTCAATGATTTGTAGTTCACTTTGAAATGGTCATTTAGATAATGGAACAGATATGAGGTAATGTACTGTTGAATGGAGAGCTGTATTTTTGTGGCTGTGTGGATGCTGGGACCTTGCAGGGATCACTAATCAGTAGCTATGTTGTTCTGTAAATGCACTGATATCTATATCAAGATCCAAGAAATTTATAGAAGAGACTTCCAGCTCCATTGAGAGGAACGTAGCTAATTGTGTAGTGGTACCAGTCCACAAACACAGCACATCATCAACATATCTGAACCAGTGCTTAATTTTACAACTGAATTGCTCTTTCTGTTCGAAAGTTTGTACAAAATTGAAAATTTCAGATAGGATAGGAGTAAGAGGTGAATCCATAGCTAGGCCATCAGGCTGTAATACTTGTTTTGAAACTGGAAGTAATTCTGTTTTATGCCATTTGAGAGAAGCATTGATAATGCCATATAATTCTACAGGATTTACTTTGGATTTGTGCAAAAGATCTATTACTATGTTTGCAGATTCATCAGTAGGAACATCTGTAAATAAGCTAGTGACACTGAACAATACTAGTTTAGAACTGGATGAGATTTGCATATCTTTAATTTTGTCAACAAAAGCCATAGAATTTTTGATACCAAACTTAGGTCTAAAACTGGTTTTCTTTTTAATGATGTAACCAAGATCGTTCGCCACCATCATTTTCTGCTCAGTGTTACCTACTAGTTTGTCACATGCTTATTACGACCATCACACATACATACAAGTTTGACAGTTTTGATGGCAATGTGCGCAAAGACGTCAATGCAGTTGTCCATCAAATGTACCTACACCATAAAGAAATTTTGTTGCAGTTAGCAAAATATAAACCGTTGACAACACCTATCCACAATCAACAGTTTGCTGATTGAATAATGAACATAGCAAATATAACAACTACTGTGGTTGAGCTCAAAGTATTAAATAAAGGTGCTCCACCATGCACAATTTTTTAAAAACACCTACATGTGCTAAAAGTAAATCTTGAACTCATGTTAGGTGATGATGTTTCTGCAAAATATTTGGTAGCCCATGATTTAAAAATTACTGCTGCTGTTAGTGACAGACTCTCACATCAAATCCATATGTTAAGTAAGTTTAAGAAGAAAATAATCTCCAACAGTGTCATCGCTACCAGAGCTGATAAATCAAACAGTTTTGTTCTTCTGAACAAAGGTGATTGCATTAGAAAACTGAACTAGTCATTAATGGTACTGACTTCCAACATCTACAAAAAGGTATGAATGCAGCTTTTAGTGAACAAATAAAAACCATGCAAATGTAAAGTGTACAATGTAAAAATATTACATCTGAAATCAACTGCCATATGCCAGTTAATATGAATCCCAAGGCTCTTATATTATATGTCTTACTCAGATTACATAAAGATGGTGTTCCAAGATGCCCAGTAGCATCATCCTTTTCAGCTTCATGTTACCTACTGGCAAAAGAACTTGATTATATCATTAAAAAGAAGATCAGTTTCAAACCGAAGTTTCGTATCAAAAATTGTATGGCTCTTGTTGACAAAATTAAAGATATACAAATTCCACGCAGTTCTAAACTAGTATTGTTCAATGCCACTAGCTTATTTATGTATGTTCCTACTGATGGAACTATAAATTATTAATAAATATTTTGCAAAGATCCAAAATAAATACTGTAAAATTAAGTAACATAATCAATGCTTCTCAGATGTGTGTAAAACACAATTACTTCCAGTTTCAAAACAAATATTATAGTCATTCTGGTGGTCTAGCTATGGTTCACCTCTTAGTCCTATAGCATCTGAAATTTTCATGGAAAATTTTGTACAAGTTTTCTTACAGAAAGAGCCATGCAATTGTAAAATTACAATGAGGTGACAAAAGTCATGGGATAGCAATATCCTGATATACAGATGGCAGTAGTATCGAGTACACAAGGTATAAAAGGGGAGTGCATTGGTGGAATTGTCATTTGTACTCAGGTGATTTGCATGAAAAGGTTTCTGATGTGATTATGGCCACTGAAAGGAACTAACAGACTCTGAACACAAGGGTATTGTCAGGAGTGCCTCAGGGAAGTGTGACAGGACCACTGTTATTTTCTATGTACATAAATGATTTGACAGACATGGTGGACAGCAGTCTGCAGTTGTTTGCTGAGAAGTGTCAAAGTTGAGTGACTGTGTGAAGATACAAGATGACATAGACAAAATTTCCAGTTGGTGTGCTGAATGGCAGCTACCCCTAAATGTGGAAAATTGTAAGTTAATGCGGATGAGTAGGAAGAACAAACCTGTAATGTTTGGATACAGTATTACTACTGTCTAACTTGACACAGTGAAGTCATTTAAATATCTGGGCATAATGTTGCAAAGTGATATGAAGTAGAATGAGCTTGTGAAAACTGTGGTAGGGATGGCAAATGGTTGACTTCGATTAATTGTGAGAATTTTAGGAAAAGTGGTTCACCTGTTCGCATATAGGACACTATTGCAACCTTTTGTTGAATACCACTTGAGTATTTTGGATCTGTAACAAGTCGGATTGAAGGAAGACATCGAAGCAATTCAGAGGAGGGCTACTAGATTTGTTACCAGTAGGTTGGAACAAACATGTTACAGAGGTGCTTCGGGAACTCAAATGGGAATCCCAGGAAAGAAGGTGGTGTTCTTTTCGGGAAACACTATTGAGGAAATGTAGAGAACTGGCATTTGATGCTGACTGCCAAACAAGTCTGCTGTTGCCAACATACATTGCATGTAAGGACCACGAAGATAAGATAGAAGAAATTAATGCTCATATGGAGGCAGACAGACGGTCGTTTTTCCCTCACTCTATTTGCGAGTGGAAGAGGAGGAGAAATGACAACTAGTGGTACAGGATACCCTCTGCCATGCATCTTATGGTGGCTTGCAGATTATCTATGTAGATGTAGAAGTAGATGTAGATTTAGTACAGACACTGAACACAGAATGGTAGTTGGAGCTAGATGCATGGGACATTCCATTTTGTAATTCATTAGGGATTTCAGTATTTTTAGATCCCCAGTGTCAAGAGCGTGCTGACAATACCAAATTTTGGACGTTATCTCTCACCTCAGACAACATAGTGGATGACTGTCATCACTTTATGACTGAGAATAGTGGTGTTCTCGTAGAGGTGTCAGTGCTAGCAGATAAGGGATACTGTGTGAAATAACCACAGAAATCATCGTGGGATGTATGATGAACTTATCTGTTAGGACAGTGTGGCAAAATTTGGCACTAAAGGGGTGTGGCAGCAGATGACTGATACAAATGGCTTTGCCAACAGCGCGACATTGCCTGCAGCACTACTCCTTGGCTCATGGCCATATAAATTGGACCCTAGATGTCCTCTGGTCCATCTGAACTGATCACTGACTGGAAATGCTTATGTTTGGCTACTTGTAAACCATTTGTAACTATTCCTGGATTTCACAGTCCCAAACAATGATGGAATTTTTATGTGCGACAATGTATGATGTCACCGGGCCACAATTGTTTGCAACTGATTTGAAGAACATTCTGTTCAATTCGAGCAAATGATTTGACCACCAGCTAGCCGGACATGGTCCCATTGAACATTTATGGGACATAATTGAGAGGTCAGTTTTTGTTCAAAATCCTGCACCAGTAACACTTTAATGGCGGCTTGGCCCTGTATTTCTTCACGGGAATTCCAGCAACTTGTCGAGTCATGCCACACCAAGTTGCTGAGCTACGCCTGGCGGAAGAAGGTCCGGCACAATATTAGGAAGTATCCCATGACTTCTGTCATTCAGTATAAGAAATGGTTCAATTTGTTGATGATGAGCTGTGTTTGTGGACTGGCACCACTACACAATTGGATACATTACTACAGAATTTGGACTCACAACATAAGAAAATTCAGTTAATGATGGAGCTGGCAGTCTCTTCTATAAATTTCTTGGACCTTGATATATATATTAGTTCAAGAAAAATGGATTTAGCATTCACAGAACAACATAGCTACTGATATGGTAATCCCTGCAAGGTCCCAGCATCCACACAGCCACAAAAATGCAGCTTTCCATTTAACAGTGCATTGCCTCATATCTATTCCATTATCTAAATGACCCTTTCAAACAGAACTACAAACCATCAAACAAATCGCTTTGAGCAATGGCTATAGCACTGCCTTGATTGATAAAATTATAAGAAAAAGTAAAATAATAAAATTACAGCACTTCTGTACACTGACCAACAGCAATCACTCAGTAATTACAAAGCCTGGTGCAAAATTCAATATATTGACAACATTTCAGACAGTATTGCAAAGAAAGTTAAAGTCTCATAACTACAGACCTACATTTCATAAAACCAATAACTTATGAAAATGTTTACACAGTAGTAAAGAGAAATTGCAGTTCTTGGCACAGAGTGGTATAACATGTATAAAATCACTTACAAGCATAGTGAAAAAGTGTATATTAGGTCTGTCGGTCAGAGCTTTGGCAATTATGCTATGTGAACATGAGATAAACTGGTGACTAAGGAAGAAAGATTCAACCTTTGCTGATCATGTTTTAGCAGAAAACAACTCATATGCTATAGAATGCGAAGTTTGACATTCTATCAAGAAAAGCAGAAAGTTGACCCTACTGGAAATAAACAAACATATGGCCAGAATGCCAGCCTGGAATTAAATGATTAGACTCAATTTCCCTAATACTCTATGTTAAATTAAGTGTTTGTCACAAATAATAGATTCAAACTGTAAATTCATCTTCTTTCTCATCATTTGTTAAATGTATTTCCATGCACAATCTTTGTTTAACCTCTTTTTAGTTAATGTAATTACTGCAATGTTTTCATATGTAAACACTGTCATTCTTGTATGTTGTGTACAGATAATATCTATCTAAGTCACACATCATTTTTATCTGTTTTTTCAATGTTCATTTGCCATCTATGGACAGCCAGAGAAACAGAATCCTGGTGCGTGACCAAATGAATGCAATTTTGCAGAAAATTAGGAAGTGTTTTTCTTTTTAATATTAATTTTTATTATTTTGTTTACTTATATTTAGTATTATATAAAAGAATAATTTAATAATTTCAGAGCTGACTTGATAAAGTTATAGCCCTGCCAGAGTAAAAGTTCCCACAGTCAGAGTTAACTGGGTGGAGGATATCACAGAGGGATGACCCAATTTCAGAGCTGGCTTAACAAAGTTACATTCAGGCAGAGTAACTTACTTAAGCACCATAGGTTATTCTGGGCCATGATGCTAGGTGCTTCTCAGTGGTTTGGAAATAGGAACTTCAGTGTTGAGATGAAAGGGAGGGAGAAGACTGCCAAAGGGATGGTTTGTTGTGACCAAAATAAGCGAGATAGTTGCTGGAGAAGAAGCATGTGGGAGGTTGTAGGCATAAGATTTTTGTTTGCTTTTTCTTGAGGAAGAGGTTAGCAACGTGCAGACATCTGATAGGAAGTTTTCCGTTCAAGAGAACCAGGTGCATAATACACAACGTGGATCATTTGAGTCCTCAAACCTAGAACTTGAGTCACTAAACTCTGAAGATAGCACTCCAACATATTCTTGTGCTTATCACTCGCTCAAGTTATATGGTTCACAGTTTTTCATTTTTCCCTCAAGTCTGTCACCCCTCTCTAACGTGTTTACAACTTAAAGTGTGAGTGTGAGTGAGTCTGGGTTACACTGATTTATTTCCCCAAACCACATTCCACTTCATTACGAGATGACTGACTTGAATTTTGCAGCACCTCTTCTTTACAGGATAGTTAGCTGCTGGAAAATCTCTTGACTTCTTCTCCGTCGAATAGTGTTAGGTACAGGAACTTTTAAGCCTCTTTCTACTTATAAAATGGATAGACATACAAACTTTCCTTGTTGTCAGTTAACAATGTATTTGACTTTCATGCACAATGTAATTCACACTTTCAACATACATATGTAACTTTCTGTAAGTACCTTGTACCGTCGAACATTAGAGACAAAATGAGTTACAGTTAAAAGAAAGTTGGCTTAACTACCATGACTTTCTTAAAATGAATCAGAAAATACGTCTTGCCTCTACCAAGGCTGAGTCAGGAGTCTACAAGAGTACTTTTTCAACTGTTCTTGTTTCACATAATAATAGTCAGTGGCACAATAAGCACAGAGTGACATAAAAACTCCACAGTTCTTCCTTACACATGCACTAAAACCTCTATGGATTGCCCGACAGGTACTTGTCAGTGCCGTTCAACCGCCGCATCTACTTTCTTCCTGCGACTGATTTTAAACCTGCACACACAAACATGTGACACACAGTAGGTAAGATTTTACCATCCCACACTTGTATCTAGAATATTGATCGGGTGTAGAAGGCTGAGTGGTTCTAGAATTTACACAGAAATACTCGAATCACTACAACCCCCTCCCCCCCCCCCCCCCCCCTCCCCCAGATTGAACACGTGATATTTTATACATAATCATTATTCAAATAATATCACTCATAATAACATTTCATATCTTAACATTATATATATATCTTACATATGTTTATATACATATCTTTCCTTTCCATAACAATTCTCTGTGCTCTCTGGAGCAATCTTTCACTTATTGTTTCTGTATTATTTTCTTACTATAGTTTGTTATTAACACATGAGCATTTACTCCTGGTTTTAGTCAGCTTTACTAATATTTAGGTGTGAGGACTCTTTTTCTTTTCTTTATTTCCTTTTTTCAATCAAAAACTTCAGGTGTTTATGACACATGAGTAATCTATTTTCTATTCGTATCTTTTTGTATTACCTTTTCCTAGTATGTACTATTTTAATTAGTTGTAGCTTGGAGGAACTCTGGGCAAAATGAAAGTGTTCTTTTGACACTCATTTACTTCCATGAAACATAATAATGCTAGTCGTTCATAGAATCTACACTTTCCAGAATAATTCCTATGAAATTTCTGACTTTTGTCACGATACTGTCCCCTTCTCCTAGGATCAGCATCTATTCCTTGCTTGCCGGTTGACCTTACATGAGTGCTTCCTCTTTCCATTCTGGTAGGTATGCCACTAACAAAACATCTCTAATTTTTAGGCCACAGATCATCCTGTCTCCACGTGGGTATGTCTGCCCTTTATACTTAGTGAATGTCAGGTACGCCCCCCCTTATCCTTTCTGAGTAGGCCTCGCAGTTCATTACCCTAATATATATTTCTATGTATACCATAATTAAGTATCTTCTGGTAAAGCTATAACTCTATTTTAAACTTCGCATTCATTCTTTAATATATCATTCACTCTCTAGAGTCCTCCTCTACTTATCAACTTCTGTACTTTCAATAGATATTATGGCTGTATATACTCCTTACATCCCACTGTCCTTCAATTCATCAGAGTTTTTATTGCAATGACGTTGCTCACACCTTTTTCCTATTTATCCATTACTCATTACTATTTTATAATTGTTCGTTATGTATGGGCACCTCTCCTTATTTATATTCAATGTAGAACCATCATAACTCCCCATATATGTGTGCATAATTCCATATGTACACACCTTTTCCCCCGTGACAGGCTTTGTCTTATATAATTTAATGTTTGCATAGAAGTGTATATTTGTGTATATGTGAATGTGTGTTCGTTTAGTCTGATTCTCTGGCCTTCTTATCTAAAGATAAGATGTAGGTTATTAGTACCATGGAAGTAAGGGTGGACTTCAGCGATAGAAGTTTATGAATATGGAAAGAGGGGAAAGATAGACAGGTCCTCAAGATGAGAAGTAAGAAAGGAAAAAATAGATGTGGTTGCTAGGATCAAAGAAGAGAAAGAAGATAGCCCCAAAGACAGAAATCCCTTCCCACCTCCCTCCCCAGGATCCCTACCTCTCAGGCACTTGAGTGAGACGCTGGAGGAGGTTTGTTGTTAAATCGTCTCCTACACAACGAGCTTGTCCCACCTTCACCCTTTGAGGTCCCTGAAGGAAATCCTAGCAACCATATGGAAATGGCAAATGAAGAAGAATCAGGCACACTTGTTTGTTGTGAGGGTTGTTTGAAAGGTGTGATGTGTGTTTTGTGTTAGTCATGATTTACCTGTTCTTGTAAATTAAGCTTTTAGCTACAATACCCACCCCTTTCAAAATTTATACAAATCCTCCCATCTATATCACATTTCATAAAAGGTATAAAATACTCTATGCAAAATAGAAAAGCTATACACTTCAGTATAACAATTGTTCAATTAGTCACATCATATTACATTTTCTACAAATACACTACTTTATTCAGTATATTTCATCTAGATATCACTTTTTTTCTGTGATTCTCTTAAGTTGGTCTATTTTGTGGTCATATTCAGTTTTTTTCAACGGTAAGGTTATAGGATAATTTTAGATTTTAAAGGAATTTGGTGCAGGAAAACTATTGTGGAAGAAACACCACAAACAACACGGGATCCGACGGTCATCACTCCATCCGTTAACTCAGAATATTAACATGCCATGGCAATAGATGACTCCGCCCAGGTCCCGTGGATATGATATTAACTTTTCTTGTGCACTGGCAGACCAGTATTTCTCTTCAAATTTCTTTTGAAAGTCTTCCCAAGAGGAAAATTCTTAATATGTTCTGTACCCCATTCTGAGGCTTCCCCTAGAAGGTACTCCACAGCAAATTCGGTCTTCTTAGAATCTTCCAATTTTTTGGTAATGCTTGGTTAAACCCTTGTAAGAAATGGGTTGGATGTACATCCCTGTCTGGCTTAAATTTAGGGAATTGGCTAGATAACCCTCAATTAGCTCCCCATTGTAAATCCGTCACAGCTTCACTAGTTAGTACAATGTTAGGTGAAGACATCCTTTTTTCTGCTGTATCCTAGATAAGCTTAATCTCTTTCCATAGCTTGTCCATACCCTTCCTGGTATCATTAAGTTCGGAAGAAGGAATAGGTGATACATTCCTGGATGTTATTCTCTCAGTAACTTTTCGATCTACAATTTTCCCAAAATGTTCCTCCAAGCTAATTACATTTATAACATCAGAATTGGCTATTTTCTCTTTGAAATTCTGTTCTACATTATCTTCTCGTTTAGTGACATCTGTAATTTGCAATTGAATGATCAGCATTAATTCATTATTCTTTTCTACACTCTCTTTCATTATATTTAATATTGTACACATTTTCAAAAGAGCCTAACTTTTCAATAAGTTCAGATTCTACAGTATTACATTTATTCTCAATGTCAAGTTACAACTTTTTTGACAATTCCTGAAAGGTATCATTCTGTTTCTGACTAAGGTCGGTAAACATATGATTTATATGAGTAGTCAAAGAATTTGTCAACTTGGTCTTTAAATCTATTTTTAAATTCTCTACTGTAGTACTTATGGTGTCAAATTCAGTCTTCAAAACATCCATGCCTTTGGATAGATTACTAAATTCCTTGCTTTGAGAGTCGACTTTGGTGTTTAACAAACCTAAATTACTCATTTGAATATTTAGAGTTTTCCTCTGAGAATTTACCAAACCTCTTTCCTTATCATCTCACTTTGAGCATTTAATTGCAGACTATGAGTTTTAATTACATTTATCAACTCATCCCAGTCAGCTACTTCTTTGCTAACTTTCACGGCCATAACTGGGTCTTGAGTTTCCCCAACCTGTTGTATGTTTTCCATACTATTGTATGCTTTAGTCCTTGTAAGCATTTAAAACTATCTTTAAATATGATAACTACACAAATAAAGTTCACTCAATAGTATCTTATACTAAAGTAACGAAGTTTTGTTTCTCACCCGGCGTAGAATTCTCGTAGCATAGGTGAGCGATGTGGAGGCAGGTCAGCACCGGTGAACAGCAGCTGGTGCTGGCAGCGTCGGATGTATGTTGGTTTCTGCATCTCCATCCTCGCAATGTGTGTGAGCTCTGTATACTCCTCACACTGGATCTACTTGGTTGAAGCGTTCTATGCATATTTCTTCTTAGACAAATACATCTAAATCTTCTTTGCTGTTTTATCATTGTCAGTTTTTCATGTCTTCACCATTTTTCATTCAAATTTTGCTCCATTAGATACTTGAACATATTCCAATGTCTCAGAGTAAATCCCTTGTCGTACTATGTTTGGTTGCTATGGCAACACATAACAGCTTCTTTTTTCGTTGTTGACTGAAAATTCCTGGTTTTTTTTTTTTTTTTTTTTTTTTTTTTTTTTTTTTTTTTTTTTTTTTTTTTTTCCGAATCCTTTCATACAGGTCGCCATGTTCTAGCATTCTGATGACTTAAAGTGTGAAAGTAGACATACAAACTTTGTGTTTCATCAGTTAACAATGTATTTGACTTTCATGCACAATATAATTCACACTTTCAACATACTTATGTAACTTTCTGTGAGTACCTCATACTGTCGAACATTAGAATCAAAATGAATTACAATTAAAAGAAAGTTGGCTTGGCTACAATGACTTTCTTAAAATGAATCAGAAAATATGTCTTGCCTCTACCAAGGCTGAGTCAAGAGTCTACAAGAGTACTTTTTTAACTGTTCTTTTTTCACATAACAGTAGTCAGTGACACAATAAGCACAGAGCGACATAAAAACTCCATGGTTCTTCCTTACACACACACACTAAAACCTCTATGGATTGCCCGACAGGTACTTGTTGGTGCCATTCGACCACCACTGCTACTTTCTTCTCGCAACTGATTTTAAACCTGCACACGCAAACATGTGACGTGCAGTAGGTAGGATTTTACCATCCCACACTCGTATCTAGAATATTGTGTGTTCGAGATGGTAGAAGGCTGAGTGGTTCTAGAATTTACACCTTCCCTCCTAATTTTACTTTATTTATTACATTGTCCTCTCGCTCTAATGTAATTTCATTTCTTCTTTTGCTTTCATCTTTACTTCTTTCTACATCCCTCCCTTCTGTTGCCTTGGTAGAGGCAAGACATATTTTCTGATTCATTTTAAGAAAGCCGTTGCAGCCAAGCCAACTTTCTTTTAATTGTAATTCATTTTGATTCTAATGTTCAACAGTATGAGGTACTCTGATGCTTTTAACCCTTGAGCAGGTGCTCCTGTGCATAAAGTATGCAATCAACAAATAACATTGTCTTGTACCATTCCATTGATGTTTTACAATTTCAAGTCCCTACCTATTTCTTCATTATAGCTTCACTTAACACATTGTTAAAATGTGTTGTCAAATGTCCAAGTGAGCAGCAACTTAATAAAATAAACAGCGAACTAGCTGAGAAAAAATATATAATCCCTACTAGAAAATGACCCAAACTATGAGCTAGCAGCACAATCCCTCCATTAGGCAGTTTGTAATAGGACACCCTCTTCTAACATTACCTTTCTCTATAGAAATGGCAATATCAGAAATATTTTCGAATCTTGTATAGATGAACATTATCTCAGCTGTTTAACTAAATGAATTTCGTATGATTTTGTATATAATGCATAATACTTCAGGCTAAAATGTATAAAAAGAAATTAATTTGTTACAATCATTGTCTGCTAACTCTGTATGTACAGTTAAATCACTCTGTTTTTAGAAATGTTTCATATTACGAAATATCTGGTACACTTAAAATTCCTATTATTTATTATGCAATCTGACACTAATTTTTAAATTTATTTCTGGACTTATTTATAAAATAATGTTATAAATTTGTGAATATACTTCTTTTGTCAAGAAAGTTTGAAAACTGTTTTGTTTTGTAAACTCTTTGGAATATTGCTAGTACTACATGCCTCTGATGGAATCGGACGTGGTTTTTATGTTTGGCAATAACAATGTAAATTTCTGTTTCATGTGAGTGGAGATTGTAAAGTCAGTGTGATATAGAAGAATGTGAAATAATAAAAAACAGGTGCAATCAGAAACCATGTAACAGGCTTATTTAAAATTTATCTAGTCATCTGGAACCCACAAAGTTAAAAAAATTTCAGCCTGAAGAATCTACCCCTAGATGTGATGAACTGCAGCCAAAAACGAGAAAATGAAGATAAGTAAAAAAGTTATTTGTACATCTTATGCCTTTCGATGCTTTTGAAACAAATCAATTTTCTGAAGAAACTAAAAATGTACTGGTGTTGTGTGAGAGGGTAAGATTACAATTGTGGGTGTCATCTGGGATCAGCTGACTGATAATGAAGTTTAGTCTGGTGCAGAAGAAGAAAGGACAGTGATTTGTGTCAACTGCAGTGTATATGAAATCCAGTCACTCAAAGAAAGAAGACTGAGAGGTGCTCAACAAAGTCATATAAATAGTGACAAGATACTACCAACAATGATGGACCAGATAAATTGAAAGAGGACTTTACAACTACGACAAGGGAGGACTCATATGATTACTAACAAAACAAACAAAGACGACGCTAGTAGTGACATAGAAGTGAAAGCTGTAGGTCCCAGCCAGGACATGTTTGAAACAAGTGAAAGCATAGTCAGCAAAGAGACAATAAAAACTAATATTTTGCAGTTGATTTTGGCAAAATTAGAGGAAATGAAGACTGAACAGAGTGAAAACAATAGTCGAATGGACAGGGTACCATAACAAAGAGATCAACTTAGTAATGAGGTTACAGAGCTAAAAAATGGGTTGTCAGAGAGATTAAAAAGTGTGAATGAAAAAGTTGAAGACTTAGAAAGTAAATTTATTGTTTTGGAAAATGAGCTAGTAAGTGAATCTGAATGACAGACAAAGAATGTTAATGACATCAGAGTTCAACAGAAGGCTGTAGTAGAAAATATCGAACAGATCTTTAGTGGTTTAGATTAAAAAAATTTAAATGTTGAAAACAGTATGCAAATTAATGTAAATGTTCTAAAACAAAAACTTTCAGCAATTCAGGAAATTGTACTCACAAAAATCTGTATTCAAACAATGGTATTGTGTAGTCCAATACACCAATCAAAAGTTTTCCATCAGACAATTTACATCCAGTGGATTTTCTGCACTACTGTAGAGAAAGTCTTGTGTTGGGCATGAGGGACAGTCAAAAAATTAAATTTGTTAAAAATGTCTTGAAGGCGAAGCTCTGTCTTGGATTAATCTAAATTTAAGTCAGTGGGAAACATATCAAAGTTTTGAAAAAAGCTTTTTAAATAAATTTTGCTCTGAAGCTGAACAGGGGAGAATTAAAAGTGAATTTTTGAATGGCCCTAATTATAAGAATAGGGACGGCACTCTGAAAGAGTTTTGCAAGACTCAACTTAAGAAACTAACACACCTTGACAAAACATTTGATGAAATGACGTTGATTGATGCACTCAAAAGGAGATCACCAGAGAGATTGCAGTGGGATTTAGTACACAGACCTGACGGTTGTCTTGAACAATTTTTAAGATATGTTGACCGGCTGGATAGAGCAATAGAAAGAAGTATTTACCATAACAAATGGAATGTTAGGGATCACAACGGTAATAACTACTGAAACAGAGATAATGGTAATTTCTATCAGGATCAAAATGGTAATAGAGACAGAAATTTTGAACATCACCAGAATAGCCATAATGGGAATAACAATGGGCAATTTAGTAGGAGGAACAATCATAGAGGTAACTATTCGGAAAATGGCAGTCTGTGTCAATGAAGGTCCACAGTTTTGGACAGAGGAAACACACCAAGTACAGGACTCCCAAATTACACTTGCAATTAGACAATAATAACAGTGTTAATAATGTGGCACAGGTATCGATAGTTGAACAGAAGTAATATCAGATTTCTAATTTATGTTTTGATCAAAAGTTTTGGGATACTTTGTTTAATTATAGTGATTTAGGTAATAATCACAAACCAGAATGTGAGAGTAAGGAGAATTTTGATGTAGTATGTACTAATGATTTCCTCTCTTGGTCAGAAAATAGTGTTACTGATGTATGTAAAACGGATTATGAGTTTATTGGATCTGAATTAGGTGGTATTTTTTATGTAGATGTGAATGAGAGCTGTGAAATGACTGAGGTGGTAAGTCTGAGACTGGTAGCTTATTGCAAATGAATGTAGGTGGCACGTGTGACTTTGATGGAGATGAGACTTGTATTGTTAATGATGTTGTTGATTAAGTAATTTTGGAAGAATATGATGATAAGTATCAGGTATTTGTGAAGTTTAAGAATAATGAAGTTTCAGAGTTGTTTGTGAACACAGGTAAGGCAAGTCGTGTATGTGATGATGTGAAAGTCATGGAATATAAAGGCAGTTTTTCATTAATGTCATTCAGAGTAATGATCCAAACAGTAAATGTGAGTTATCTGTAAGCCTAGATAATAAAGGTGAAAACTTTCTGAAATTTGTTTGGGACCAAATTGACAATAACATAGATAAATGTGGATTCTGGAGTAAGTTAGCTGTGGTTAGTCAAAATTTGTATCCAAATTGGTGGAATAAAGTGAAAGAAGATCTAAGTAGGAAGTGTAATTTTGACAGTAATATATTTTGTGTTCATTCTGTAATAAGTGATATTGGATGTGCTATAGAATCCATTCAGTCTTCACCTGACAATGTGTGTAACCAAAGTAATTCTATGATACCAGTAAAGTTGATAAAACCCTGCAAAGACAGTGTGGTTGTAGCATTTGATGAAATAGAAAGTGATCTTTTACATGAAGTGTCTAGTAACAGAGATGATGGTTCAGATTTTGAGTATCCTTACATTAAGATTAAGGTTGATCAGTGGGAAGGGAATTGTTTGATTGATACAGGTAGCCCAATTTGTGGTATATATGAGCAATTTAGAGACAAAATTAAGTGCAGTAAGACTTTTGTGGAAGTGCCTGTTGTTGGTGTAAAGATAAGAGCAGCTACTGGTAAGCAAAGCAAGTATGTAAAATGTCAAGTACTGTTAATGTTTAGTATAGAGCACAAGACCTTTGAACATGGATGCATAATGATCGCTAGTCTGGAAGAAAATATACACTATGTCTGTAGATTTATAAGACAATCTAATTGTGTTTTGTTTCTCAGGAATGTAGTATGTAAGATGATGTGATTTCTAAAGTTTTGTCTTATCTATTGAATGAGTAAAAATCTATGATACACTATATAATTATGTTCTGTGATAGATTTGTGCTTTAGAATTTTATATATATATATATATGAATTTTATATATATATGAAATGGAACAATGTTCATGATTTGTGTTATAAAAATTACTAATAGTATCTTAGTATATCTGCATGTATCACCTTGTTAGTTCATCTTTTTCATTGCATTTAACTCTGGTTATTAACGTTTTATATGTGAACACTTTTTAATCATGCCTGACATAAATCCTACATGACTGACTTTGAAAAATGAATAGGGAGAGGACATCTTGTGTGATGTGAAGAAGGTACTGAACAGCGTATTTATGTCCTAAAACAATGTTTCAGGTTTTGATGTGAATGCTAGACAGGAAGCTATCCGTTGAAGCGTGTGATGAGAGCTTGAGGGAGGAAACTGAAAGAAGTGGACAGACCCACTCTCCACACTGCTGTATGGCTGTATCCTGCTGGACCAGTCAACTTACAAGAGATCATAGGTGCTGGTAATGTATTCAAGAATTTGTCAACTACATCAGTGTTGTGATTGATACCTCTGAATTGTTAGCCAAGACTGCTAAAGACAGTATTATTTCACATAAATATATGTTTTTTTCAAAAGTAGGATGATTGACTTTCCAATACAGTATGTAATTTTAAATCAGTATATATATATATATTTTATCAATTGTAAATGAATCTTCTAGGCTTTTATGTATGTTGGTTAGTTTGTATGGACAATTAGCAAATGGTGTGGAAGACATTTACTAGTATAGACTATATAACAAGATGTATATATGTATGCTTTCATACACTGATGTTGGTCCTCAAGCTACTGGATTGTGTCATCATACAAAGCTAACTGTGACTCTGTTTACCTGTATTTTTCCTGAATATTGCAATATTGTATCTGGTTGGTGGGCAGATTCTTGCTTAACTCTGTTGTGGGTACCCCTGGTCATTGTGTGTGTGTGTGTGTGTTTATTCAATTCGTTGTGTTGAAACATTTTCGCTGGTCTTTATCCAGTGTGGCATGGGTTCATGGGTTGGTCAGGCCCTAATATTTTTCTATTCTTTTGTCCTTTCATGAATCAATGTATCCTTAAATACTCTCGTTTATGCAGCTGATTGGTTTTGTACTATATTCTTCTGGTCTGTGCCTGTTGTTGTGAGTTTTTCGAGTCAGCTCACACGTCATATGCTAAGGCTCTGAAATTTTTCTCTTCTCTTCTGAAGATTTTGAAGGTTTGATTCTATGGATGTAAACTTACAATTTGTAATTCTTGTAATTGACATTGTCTCTTTTTTTATTTCTATAGTTTAGTGGTATTGTGGTTTTGACCTTGTATCAATTGCCTTGTGACAGTATGTCCCACATATCTGAAAATCTGAATACCATATCCTGATATACGTACAAATTATGACTTGTATAGTAGAGATTTTTCTTCTGTTTTCTGTAATATGTTATGTATCTGATACTTCTATACACCGGTATTCTGTCTTTTGACATCATTTTGTACTACACTGTTTGGCAAACCTGATAGTCTGTCACAAAATACTGTAAACACGTTGCTTCCAAATTTTGTGAGATATTGTAATAGGACACCCTCCTCTAACATTACCTTTCTTTATAGAAATAGTCGATACCAGGAATATTTTCGAATCTTATGTAGGTGAACATTATCTCGGCTTCCACAAGCTGCGACATCATCGCGAAAAAACAGTGACCCATATATGTAATAAGTTTCCTATAATTTAAGTCTATGGTCACAAACGTGTGTTTGTGACCATAGACGTAAATTAAAAAAAAATTACCTCAGCTGTTTAACTAAATGAATTTCATATGATTTTGTATATAATGCATTATATTTCAGGCTAAAATGTATAAAAAGAAATTAATTTGCTACAATCGTTGTCTGCTAACTCTGTATGTACAGTTAAAATCAATCTGCGTTTAGAAATATTTCATATTACAAAATATCTGGTACACTTAAAATTCCTATTATTAATTATGCAATCTGACACTAATTATTAAATTTATTTCTGGACTTATTTATAAAATAATGTTATAAATTTGTGAATATTCTTCTTTTGTCAAGAAAGTTTGAAAACTGTTTTGTTTTGTAAGGTCTTTGGAATATTGTTAGTACTACAGAATGAGTATGAGTAGTGGGCATGCCTCTGATGGAATCAGACATGGTTTTTATGTTTGGCAATAACAATGTAAATTTCTGTTTCATGTAAGTGGAGATTGTAAAGTCAGTGTGATATAGAAGAATGTGACATAATAAAAAACAGGTGGAATCAGAAACCATGCAACAGGCTTATTTAAAATTTATCTAGTCATCTGGAACCCACAAGTTAAAAAAATTTCAGCATGAAGAATCTACCCCTAGATGTGATGAACTGCAGCCACCAACATGAAAATTAATATAAGCAAAAAAGTTGTTTGTACATCTTATGCCTTTCGATGCTTTTGGTCCGCAGCTCGTGGTCTGTGGCTAGCATAGCTGCCTCTGGATCATGGGGTCCCAGGATCGATTCCCGGCCAGGTTTTTCTCTGCCCGGGGACTGAGTGTCTGTGTTGCCTCATCATCATCATCATCATCATCGATGCTTTTGAAACAAATCATTTTTTATGAAGAGACTACAAATTTACTGGTGATATGTGGGTAAGATAACAAGTTGTCTACAAGATGATTAGTAATCGAATAACCAGATGATACAGAGACCTGATGCAACTATGCTGTTTAATGCTTCGAGTCATAGATAGGTACAACAAAAAGACCGTCACAAATAAGCTTTCGGCCAGCAAGACCTTTGTCAAAAATCTCTCTCTCTCTCTCTCTCTCTCTCTCTCTCTCTCTCTCTCTCTCTCTCTCTCTCTCTCTCTCACACACACACACACACACACACATGACTGCAGTCTCTGGCAGCTGAAGCCACGTTGCCTAATTAAACCACGATTACACTCTGATTTTGCTCATACATATTTACCTTGGTAACATAAACACAGCTATTCTTTACAGGAGCACAAAATACAGCACGTGTCTGCTTATGCCATGAAAAATGGCACACCTGCAGGAAGGTTAAATTCCTTTTTATTCTTACCTTCTTCAAAAATCTCTTGGGTCCATGCTTACTTGGGTCTGAGTACTTGCGTCTTTGTTTCTTTCACTCTGACGAAATAACTTAACATTATGACTGCTACGAGATTTGTTGTTGTTGTGGTCTTCAGTCCAAAGACTGGTTTGATGCGGCTCTCCATGCTACTCTATCCTGTGCAAGCTTCATCTCCCAGTACCTACTGCAACCTACATCCTTCTGAATCTGCTTAGTGTACTCATCTCTTGGTCTCCCTCTATGATTTTTACCCTCCATTACTAAATCGGTGATCCTTTGATGCCTCAGAACATGTCCTAGCAACCGATCTCTTCTTCTAGTCAAGTTGTGCCACAAATTTCTCTTATCCCCAATTCTGTTCAATACCTCCTCATTAGTTATGTGGTCTACCCATCTAATCTTCAGCATTCTTCTGTAGCACCACATTTCAAAAGCTTCTATTCTCTTCTTGTCAGAAATGACTTCCTGACATATAAATCTATAATCGACGTTAACAAATTTCTCATTTTCAGAAATGCTTTCCTTGCCATTGCCAGTCTACCTTTCATATCCTCTCTACTTTGACCATCATCAGTTATTTTGCTCCCCAAATAGCAAAACTCATTTACTACTTTAAGTGTCTCATTTCCTAATCTAATTCCCTCAGCATCACCCAATTTTATTCGACTACATTCCATTATCCTCATTTTGCTTTTGTTGATATTCATCTTATATCCTCCTTTCAAGACACAGTCCATTCCGTTCAGCTGCTCTTCCAGGTCCTTTGCTGCCTCTGACAGAATTACAATGTCATCAGCGAACCTCAAAGTTTTTATTTCTTCCCCATGGATTTTAATTCCTCCACCAGATCTTTCTATTGTTTCCTTTACTGCTTGTTCAATATACAGATTGAATAACATCGGGGATAGGGTACAACCCTGTCTCACTCCCTTCCCAACCACTGCTTCCCTTTCATGCCCCTTGACTCTTATAACTGCCGTCTGGTTTCTGTACAAATTGTAAATAGCCTTCCGCTCCGTGTATTTTACCCCTGCCACCTTCAGAATTTGAAAGAGAGTATTCCAGTCAACATTGTCAAAAGCTTTCTCTAAGTCTACAAATGCTAGAAACATAGGTTTGCCTTTCCTTAATCTATCTTCTAAGATAAGTTGTAGGGTCAGTATAGCCTCATGTGTTCCAACATTTCTACGGAATCCAAACTGATCTTCCTCGAAGTCAGATTCTTCCAGTTTTTCCATTTGTCTTTATAGAATTCATGTTAGTATTATGCAGCCGTGGCTTATTAAACTGATAAGTTGGTAATTTTCACATCTGTCAGTACTTGCTTTCTTTGGGATTGGAATTATTATATTCTTCTTGAAGTCTGAGAGTATTTCGCCTGTCTCATACATCTTGCTCACCAGATGGTAGAGTTTTGTCAGGACTGACTCTCTCAAGGCTGTCATTAGTTCTAATGGAATGTTGTCTACTCCAGGGGGAAGGATTTATTATCTGTGACCTGTCTTCTGTCTGTACATATATAAAATGAAATCCCTAACTACAGTTCTGTCTATATATTTGGGCTGATTTCAGGAACTACTGTAGGGGTTCTGGTACTGTTTCACTAATAGATAGATTGAGTTATGTGAAAGGTTTGTGTATATAATTCATAAATAATTTATGTGGATTGCTGAACTGTGATGAATTACAGTCTCCTGCCACTGTGAAAGCAATGCAATTGCCATCTAGCAGGTCTAGCACGCTGCCCCTGTAGCTCACACAGTACTCCATGTGGGAGAGGATGCTTGGTACCTATGTTATGTGGCACTGGGTGTTTTGTACTACCAACATTGCATGGCAGAGGGTGCACTATCAATGTGTGTGATGGAGGGTGCTATCTATGTACCGATGTTGCATGGCAAAGGGTGTTTTGTGGTCTTGTTATATTGCAGCAGATGCTTCATGACAATGTGGTATGGCAGGGGGTGCTCCTTATGCATGATGAGTGGCAGAGCATGATTCTTACCAGTGTTGCATGGTAAAGATTGCTTTGTATCAATGTTTTGTAAAAGAGAGTTCTTTGTACCATGCTGCATAATGTAGAGCACTCCTTACTGATTCTGAGTGGCAGAGGGTGCTTTTTATTAATGTTGAGTTGCAAAAGGTGCTTCATAGTGATGTCATGTAGTGGAGGGTGCTTCAGACCAATGTTCTGTGGCAGAAGTTCCATCCTATCGATGTTGCGTGGCAGAGGGTGCTTCTTAGCGATATTACATTCGGAAATGTAGCAGTAGGTCACACAGAATATGTAGCGCGTGCTGGACTGGCACTGGAGTCGGCAAGTGGCCGTAGCTCGCACCAAATTCTGTAGCGGTTAGTTGGACCATGCCATACTTACATTGTAATCAGGGAGCTAGCAAGTGGCTGCAGCTCGTCCCAGCCCAATGCTCCAGTTGGGAAAACTGGGCAGCACAGTAGCTCGCAGCTCCTATCATTGGCACAAGATATTACTACAAATGCCAATTAAACAAGGAAAAAAATAAAACTTGTGCCTCTTGAGTACTTTCCTTGCATGTGCTGGTTTAATAGTTTAAGTTACAAGCAAGTGGTGATATTCACTTACCTAATGTTGTTCTCTGAATTTTTATCATACCCTTCTGCACAGTGGCCCATCAACAGCTGCCTGAGATAAGACATGTTGTCAAGCCATAGATTTTTAGTGCTAGAAGCATGGATTGCTAGTTTAATTATATTTTTGTCTGGACTATAAATATTTTATTAATTTCATGACACATTTCAGGCAATGGTCATTTTTGAAAGGAATGTACATAAAGGAAGACATTAGCTTCAATATGGCTTAACTGAAAACAATCTGGCTACCCATGGACAGCATATCTGCAGTGACAAGCAATACCCTGTTGGCCTCGCAAAGGCCTGTCTAGGCACCATCCCCAAAACCTAGTCCGAAAACACATTTCCTGTACCATATCCTCACACACACCTAATCCTTCCACCACCTACAAGAACCAGCCACATAGCAGCATCTCCCTCATCACCACCTAATATCATCCTAAACAGGAGCAAGAGAACAATGTCCTTCTTCAGTGCTTCAACTATCAACCATTGTGTGTGGAAACACACAGAAAATCCTTCTGAACCCTACTAAAGCTGTGTTTCAGTGCCTAAAGAAACCTACACATCCACCAGTGGACGGCATATCTGTATTGATGAGAATTCTCACACCAAGTATGCTGAATGTCTTTCAAAGGTCTCCAAGGCAGGCACTCCCCAAAACTCATACTGCAAACATTTCCTGTGCCATTACTTCACACAAGCCTTACCCCGTCACAACCTCCCAAGAATCAGTAGCAGAGAAGTGTCACTCTCATCACTCATTGTCATCCCATACTGTTGCAACTCAACCATATCCTTCACCATGGCTTGATTATCTGTCACCATGCTCAGAAATGATGGACATCCTATCCAAGATCCTTCCCACCTCAACCAAAGTGGCATTTTATCACCCACCCAACCTACACACCAACCTGGTCCATCCATATGGCTCTCACTCCTAATCCTTTGCCATAGGGGTCATATCCCTATGGAAGAACCAAGTGCAAGATCTGCTTGATTCACACACCCAGCACAGCCTACTCTCGTCCTTTCACAAGCTTATCCTCTCCACTCAGAAGCAGCATAACCTGTGAAAGCAGCCATGTCATATACCAGCTTGCTGCCATTTCTACCCAGCATTTTATGGGTCATGACCTCAAACCAGCTATCCATCAGAATAAATGGCCCCTGCCAAACTGTGGCTGAGAGCAGAGTTGACCACCCAGTGGTGGAAAACACTGTTAAGCACAGCATACTCAAGTTCCATGGCTGCTTCACAACCCATGCTATCTGGATCCTTCCCTCAGCAGCATCTTTTCTTAGCTAAAGAGATAGGAGTTATCCTTACAATACATCCTTCATTCCAGTAATCCTCCTGGCTTCAATTTCCACATGCCCACTGCACCAACATCCTTTCACTACAGTCCTCTTCCTCTGACCTGTTGCCTCCTCCCAATCTGCTCCTCCCTCCCTCTTCCAGCCTCTTCTCTGTCGACTACTTCAGCTGACACAGCCCCTCACGGCTGTCTTCCACCCGCGCGCGCGCGTGTGGGTGTGTGTGTGTGTGTGGGCACGTGTGCGCATGTGTTCCATTAGTACAGTGTGCCATTTTGTGTGTGTCAGTACTTGCAATCTTTAATTTAAACTTTTAAAACCATTTTTCAAGCAGTTGGTTAAACAAATACCAGCTCTCTTGTTTCTTCTGACATTACGCCACATGTAAAAAGAAGTGCATATGTTACTGTAAAAGTAAGATGATTGGTAAATCCTAGAATTAACTGGTGAAACTTAAGACGGTGTGGTAGAAGTCTGAAATTTCTTATTATATGCATAGATTTCGAACTTTCCCCAAGAGAGGTTGGTAAATCTTAACATGTACCCATACCAACTGGTAAAACCATATTCACTAAAAAAAATAAGCTTAGCAATTTATTGAAATACTTTGTATTTATTGTAAATTTATGTATTTTAAACATTCTTGCATTCCAATGTGATTATAATGAACAATATTCCATATTAGTGAAAAAGTTGCTCAAAATGTTACCTTCTCAACATTAATTTTTGTTACAACAACGCTGGCTATTGTGGCATCTCAAATTACATAATATGGGAGACGATTTACACAAGCATTTTTTAGGTGAACATTTTCTTCAGCAATTGCACTTTTTGAATCCTTGTCCTCCAACAAAAGATTTTTTGCCAACCACTTCCCATAGACTAATTTCTTCTCTTGCTACTTCTTCAACATTGATCAAATTTGCCTTGCACAATGTAAATTGGTTCCTAGTGTACAATGACCTCAGTTTACCAGCTTTGGTACCAACTTGATAAAATTTATCATCCTGAATGTTTATCACACTACTGCTATTATAGATTTTGCATTAACTTTTACCCTGTGTACATCCGGTACTGTAATTTTCGCATTCTGTCCAACTGAATGCTTTGGAATTTTTTTGCATGAGGCTCCTTTCAAGTTCTTTGCCTGCAATTGAAGACCTTCTTTGGCAGCTTCTCATATGCGTTTCACTTTATTAACACTGTTGGAAGTTGTCAGCGTCTCATCACAACCGTCAGCTGATGTCTGGGTCTCATTGTTAACTGTTGTCAAATCTTATGTCTCTGGTGCTTCCTCCACTGCTGCAGCTGCACTTTCTACCTCTGTTCCAATACTTGATTCCCTGGCACCAATTCCTTGGCTGTCATTTTCAATTTCCTGTGAGTCAGTGGAAGTGGTGTTTAACATTTGTTCCCAAGTCTTCTTCAGTGTTTGTATTAAAAATCATGTGGAACAACTGAGGTCGCAATGCCAATTTCATTGGAACCCCAAACATGGCTTCATAAGGTGAACATCTGATCCCTTCATGATAAGCCCTATTTTTCATTGCTTGCACAAACCACAGCCCTTCAGACCATTTTGAAGCTTCATTTGCTTCCATACAAGTTGATAATATATTTGTGACACCTTGATCTGCTCTTTTGACTGATCCCTGAGACTGGCTGTGCCTCAGCTTCCCATGGGCTATCTTTATATCACTTCACAAACCACATAAACGTTGAATAATTTGATTATAAAACTCTCTACCACTATCAGAATAAAGGACACTTGGGGGCACCAAAGGTGGTAAAAATGTCCAGAAGATGATATGCTACTTTATCAGCCTTTTTGGAAGTTAGTGCGCGGAGGATAACAAATTTTGCCAAATGCCCTTGATATCCAAGCAAGAACTTTGACTAATTATCTGGGTTTGCCTGCGTGTCGATTAAGTCACTTTCATATAGTGAGTTCATTTCATTGTGAATGATACGTTTCACTACAGCACCCCTTTTCAATATTTATTGCTTTTTCTGACATGGCTCACATGATCTCAAATAAGTAACGATTGATTCAACAGTCACGTTCTTGTGCTTACGATTCAGCTCCACAATCTTCTGTGTTTGGCCGCCATGGTCTATAGAAATGTGGGTCTCACGTAGAACGTTAAACAGTTCGTCAAAACTAATGTAATAACAAATTTCTTTTTTTCCAGCAGACACTAGTCCTATGAGTTTCTCTTTATCTCCGATGTTGAGAACATCATATCGATTCAAATGTCTGTAGTGAACAGATGTTTTATTGAAAACAATTATTTTGTTTGTCACTTCACTTAACAGAATATTATATTGTTCAGCAGTTACATAAAAATTGTTAACCTCCTTCTTATTCACCGATTCACTTAAAATTCATAAAATCTGTTACGCATATCATCACTCATTCTGATGCAAAGCTGCAGGAGAAACACCACTAAAACGAGTCACAGAGATGACTGTAAGCATGATGCTTCACATTAATTGAAACAACACAGCGGTGAGCGGACTGAGAACTCACAATTGCCAACAAAGAAACTTATCCGAACACAAAATTGGCAACAATGAAACTTGTCTAAGCCTGCATGACAGAGTCGGGAGCCTACGATCCTGCATTTACCAGTCTGCATTGGTAAATTGTAAGATTTACGAATGTCTCATGGTAAAAGTTTGAAATCTATGCACATAATGAGAAATTTCAGACTTTTACCACACTGCGACGGTATATCTTAGGTTTCACCGGTTAATTCTAGGATTTACCAATTATCTTATTTTTACAGTAACACACAAGTCTTAGACCAGGATCTATTTACATTGTATGTGAGCATCAGTGGTGTTTACTGAAACTATGATCAACCAACTGGTGAAGAACCATATCTCACACCACATTTGATAAATACATTTACTTAAGTCCTCTTAAGTACAATTAATATAAATCTATGCTTTGCTCCACAACATGGGGGATGTTTTTGAGTCAGCTCTAAGAAAAAGAGTAAAAACAGTACATAACAAACTGTTTCAAACTACTTATTCACCATTCAACTGTTTGGACACAGCTCATTAAAACTAAATTTGTCGTGTTCATGTTCCCAAGCCTGTCTTTTGTTCTTTTAGAACATTATTGTTATAAGGGTAGTTACATAGAGCTTCCACAACTCAAAAAGTTGGTGTTAATTTTACTTGGTGTGGTTCTATCGAGTCATACACTCTTGCCTTCCTATGAACTTTGAACTCACACAGCCACCCGGTTGGACAGGAACCTATATTTTAATGTCAATTTCAAATCATGGTGCAACTTGGCATTTTACATCTTAACAAATCATTGCAGAAGTGAGATGCAATAATTGAAACAAGAAATTCTAGAACTGATTAAGGATCAAACTACAGACTTTTGGGTTCGTAGTGGCACGCTTACTGAGCCCCTAATTCACACAGTTATGTTCCACATTCCAAAAATACAACAGATTATTTGCATCCTTTTTTTATTTTGTTATTGTTAAATGGAATATGAACTTTGTACTCCTTAAATTTTGTCTTTACTTGCAGTTACTTTTCCTCCGACTTATTTTTTTCCAGAATGTACAGAGAATATGACAAGAGACTGCCATACTACTGTCTTTAACCAGAAAATTTCCCTTTCTTCAAACATGTGATGCTTCATTTACAGTCAAGGTGAAGAATACTTAGTGTATGTAATTCAGACAGCCTCAGCCTTAATTATATCCATAGCAAATTCACCAAACCCTTACGACTCTTTCTCTGCTTCCTTTGTATACCTGGTGCTCTGTGGCTGCACAAAATGTTATTTATTCGCAAATAAGTCAAATGAGATCAGATTTCCATCTTCAGTGTCAATCGCAAGTCCAATTCATCTGTGATAGCAATGTGTACATATACAGATGGTAGTAGTATCATGTACACAACTTATAAAAGGGCAATGCATTGGTGAAGCTGTCATTTATACTCAAGTGGTTCATGTGAAAAGGTTTCCAACGTGAATATGGCCACACGACGGCAATTAACAAACTTCTAATGTGGAGTGGTAGTTGGACTAGAGGCATGGGGCACACCGTTTCAGAAATAATTAGGGAATTCGATGTTTCACTATACACGGTGTCAAGAGTGTGCCGACAATATCAAATTTTAGGCAGTACCTCTCACCACTAACAATGCAGTGGCTGACTGCCTTCACTTAACGACTGAGAGCAGTTGAGTTTGCACAGAGTAGTCAGTGCTAACAGACAAGTAAAATTGAGTGAAATAACCACAGAAATCGATGTGGGACATACAATGAAATTTGTTAGGACAGAGTTGCACAGTTTGGCATTAACTGGCTATGCCAGTAGATGACCGATGCATGCGCCTTTACTAACAGCACGACATCACCTGCTGCACCTCTCCTGGGCTCGTGGCCATATCAATTGGATCCTAGACGACTGGAGAACTGTGGCCTGGCCAAATGATTCCCAATTTCACTTTGCAAGAGCTGATGGTAGGGTTTGAGTGTGGCACAGACCCCACAAAGCCATGAACCCAAGTTGCAAAGAAGATACTGTGCGAGCTAGTGGTGGCTACATAATGGTGTGCCTGTGTTTGCATGGAATGAAATGGGTGCTCTGGTCCAACTGAACTGAACATTGACTGGAAAGTGTTATGTTTGACTACGTGGAGACCATTTGAAGCCATTCATGAACTTAACAGTCCCAAACAACCATGGAATTGTTATTGATGACAATGCACCGTGTCATTAGACCACGTCTGTTTGTTGAACAGAAACACGGCACTCCCAACACTTTCACAATTATAGACAGCTATAGAGTCAGCACGGCTCAATACCTCTGTAGGGGACATCCAAAGACTTGCTGAGTCCATGCTACATTGAGCTGCTGCACTATGCCAGGCAAAAGGTCTGACACAATATTAGGAGGGATCCCATTACTTTTGTCATCACAGTGTACACATCAGAAAGTTTGCCCTCTTATACTTGATTGGTAACATGGCTGTTACTGGTCTTACAGAGTTGGTCATGTAGTACATAACACAAATATTTAAATTTGTAATTTCATCATGATAAAAACTTGACGGTGACATCTGTCACACTTGTTGATAGAACCCGAACTATTTTTTACAAATGCTTTGTATCATCACTGACCAAACAGTTCAATATAACTTGCATACTGGGAATATATTTAGTAGTATATACAGGATCATCTTTCACTCAGCTACTACAATTCAAGATAAGAAATCCATTGTACACAAATATTTATTTTCTGAAATGTACACTAGTTAGTTATACTTAAAGTTGTACATAAAATGGCAAGAACTATGGTAACATTAGCACCAAATGACAAAATCAACAGTAAAAATGACAACCTGGCTCATTCAGTGATGTGTGCAATCATTTACATCATCATATTTTAAGTACAAAACTGAATTCTGAAATGGCCATAAATTGCTTCCCATTTCACAGACGGAAAAAAAAAAAAAAGCATTAGTGAGTATTCTAGTGAATAAGAAATAAGAGTATTATCAACTTTAAGCACATAAATGAAACTAGGGACAACAAAACCTAGATTTCCATGTTGTAGGCAAACTGTAGTGATCCAAATTGAAATAAATATAGCATCTTACACTAACAGATAATCTTGATAAGACAAAAAGGTACTGTTGGGAATTTCTATACAACAGATTGTACACACTATATATATCACACACCAAATCAGTAACACGAGTATATACCATTAAAAATGATTACATTGAAGCTTTATGATACAAATCTTCAATATTACAAGATATGGCACAAATTTGTAAGTAGACAGAATTTTCTTTATTACACTTGTGAATATAGGCTAACTTGCCCACCTTGAAATTTGTTGTGCTTGTATACCCTGACAATTCCCTTTTATGGCCTAAATAACTCTGCAACATGAGTGTTAAATTATATCTATATATAGACATTAACAAATATCAGTTTCACAGAATATATACAGATAGAAGAAATTATGTTGTGGTGTGACTCAATATACACGTAGCATTATAAGCGCAATGTTAATAGAACAAAAGCTTCCAACTACTGATTTTTCTTTGCAATACTCAATTTACTGTAGCTGTAGATCCTCCCCACAAAGCTATAAGTTATGAAAACTATGGAATGAAAGGAAAAGACCCATACTGCTTGACGAAACTGCTGAAATAAACCTTATGTGTCAGCAAAATTAAATCACACAATAATGGGTTTAGAATATAACACACTAAAGTATGTCAGTACAACTTAAATTTCGATGATAAAAATAATGGTATTATTTTACAGCTAAAGTGTGATGTATTTCTATAAAAACTGAAGCTTACAATGTAAAAGACAAAACTCACTGAATTTTCCTTCACACAAGAAACTATCACCATACAGATGAACTTCCCATACCAGTACATATTATAGAATGTATACTTTCAGGCACGTATGTAATAATATTTTACACACAATTGTAAGACTTATTCTGCCATCAAAATAAGTGCATAAAAACTGATGTTACTTGGAAAGTGTATCTTCTATCAGTCACACCAGAAAAACGTCAGTCAATTTCATATTTATTTGTATACTGTTTTCTTACTCAGCTACAACACTTGCATCTTATTACTTACATGAAAGCTACAGTTACAAACATGGGGTAAATTTTTAGTTTCTTCATAAATGAAAGAAAAAATCATATCTTGCACAAAATGGTCTACAGTAAGGAATGGATATATGTTGCAGAGTTATGTCATAAATTGATTGTATTGTCAGAAGAAAATTATCATAAAAATAAATTACAAGAAGCATTATAAAGAAAACAGTACATTTTTATCAAAGACAAAATAATGTAATTACCTTTCAATCAGAACTTCACAATATTTCATATTCTACATACTAATGAAACTCAGCATTCATCAGACAGACAACAAGAAAATGTAGTAAATGTAAATGAATAACACACATCATTCCTGAGATTAGACTCACATTCACATCCTAAACACACAAAAAAGAAAGAAAGAAAGGAAGAAATTTCTCAACTTTTGCAGACACACAATCATGGAAATAGGAACAAAACTTATCACAAGTACAATTAAAAAGACCGTAACACAAATAGTTGCTAGTGAGTATTTGCACTTCAAATTAAAAATTATTCACTACTGTATACACATTCAACAATATTTTTACAACCTTGAACTTTAAAAACTTGCAACATACATGTGGGTGGTCTTACAGTAGTGCACAAAGAAAATGGAACATTGATTTGTGCATTTTGGGCATTAGATTGAGGCATGAAATATCCACTTACAAACATTTAACCAAAAATGAGTATAACATTATAAATGTAATAAGAGTGCAACATGTTGGGGGGAAAAGCAAGGAGGGAGAGCCAATAAATCATAAAAAAGACTACAAAGGGTAATTATCACAACACAGATGGTTTCATTCATCTTTCAACCGTCAAATAAAAAAAATTGTCACAACCACATGCTAAACTGTTGTTTCATAAATTAATATATAAACAGCTTAAAAGGTTTTAAAATTGCACATCCAATATGACAGCAATAAAATGGAAGCATAATTTGTAATGAAATTGTAAATTTTTCTAGAAAAAATGCTGATCTATTAATATTCATTATACAAATATGCAGCTTTAAAGATAATGTCAATGGTACGGAAGCAACAGTGACCAAACTTGATGCTGAGCTGATATTTATTGAACATTTAAGAAAAATAAAAATTATGGAGCACTGTTCCCCACAAACTTGTGATGGATCAGAAGAAATGCTTTTCATTCTCATAAATTTTTAAAGAAAATGAGGAAAAGGGAGGGGAGAGAGAGAGAGAGAGATAGAGATAGAGATAGAGATAGAGATAGAGAGAGAGAGAGAGAATTTACACAATGCCTTTCGATTTGACACGATATTTATATAATCATGACAGTTTAATATCACAGGATATGTTGCAGTGCACAAAAATAATAATCAAGCATGCATGTCACCAGCAGACATATGACCTAAAGAGACACTGTCACAGAAGCTAATGTAGCAAGTGAACTTTGTACTCTGAGAGAGATGAAGTATTTCCACCCTTCAGTGTGAAAGACTGAATCAGCTATGATTGACTGACCTGTCACAGGCATTTGTTAACATGTTAACCAAATTCAGAGTTTAATAATACAAGTTCAGGCTACACACAAACATTTATTTTGTTAACTAAGACATGAATGAAATTTATTGAACATAATAGCTCCATTATTATGAATTCAAACAAAGAAAATTGTTACTAGTATCACTGTAAGTAATGAAAGGCATATTGTTTTTCTAATATTTAAAAGAGTACTGGTTGCCAGAAGGCAACTGTAATTATATCTTCCCACATTTTAGACAATATTTTCTGTTGTTGTCTCCAACTAAAAACAAATTCTTTTTATATTATTATGTTCAACAGGTGTTTTTCTTTTAAAATTTGTATGACAAAGGGCAAATTGTCTGCAGTATGCCACACATCTACAGCTTGCACACACTCATGAAATTCTGTATAAAGTGTAATTTTGATCAGCTGAACCCACCCAAGTCTATCTGATGTTATCTACAACAAACTTGCTTGTTTATCAGCTCATAAAATCTCAGCATGCTGATATCATTCAAGAGTGAATTAGTCTCATGTTGTCCAAGTTCGATTACCTTTATGAGCCAAGAAGGATAGAAATTTTGAAGGCTTTCTGTCTTATTCTTTATAAATCTATAATCAAGAAGACATGAAAACTTTCACAATTAGATGGCAAAATCACTCAGAGCCCTGTAAAAGTAAATCCAAGAAATATTTTCTCGCCTTTATTAGTCCACATTTAACTTGCTGTCTATGTTTTCAATGTGTTCATTTTCTCCATATTTTACACAGCATCAAACTTATATGTTCCTGTATTACTGTGTGTTAAAAATACCACTACTAAAGAAATGAATCTGTCCTGTGATGGTTGATAGCTAGTGACTTGCTTGTCCCCTTAACTAAGCCATTTCTTTTGTATTAACTGCGTTTTATGACTATGTTGATTTTAGAAAGTATTTGACAAAGCACAACCATGTAAATCACAAGTGTCTGACAGGGCAGCAGCAACATTAAAAAATAGAAAAGGCCTAACATAAATTAACAAACAGACCAGCATTTCTGTACAGAAAAGTATTACACATGAAATCTGATGCAGCACATACAAATAAAATAAATCACATAATATTCTTCTCGGGTGTGCAGCCGGATCATAACGTCATCTTGACACAATATTTCAGGGGTCCAACTGGCCGCCATCTTCAGGTGAGAGTGTTGGTACACAATCTCGCCGGAACTGACTTCTCAGCGCAAGCGGCGGTCCCTATAAAGGCCACAGAAGGCTGCTTGCACTAGAGGGCAGTTACGGCACCTTCTTGCACACGCGTTGTGGGCCTTCTGCGGTCGTTATAGGGGCCGCCGCATGCGCTGAGAAGTCAGTTCCGGTGAGATCGTGTACCAGCACTCTCACCTGAAGATGACGGCCAGTTGGACCGTTGAAATATTGTGTCAAGATGACATTATGATCCAGCTGCACACCAGAGAAGAATATTATCAGTTATTACGCCGGGAAAGCCTTCGGCGTCACAAAATAAATCACAGTCTCTGCCAATTACATGCAAGCAGACTCATTGTGCACTTCAACATCTCTCTGTATTTCCAAGAAACAAAGTGGGATTTGGGTGATTGTGCCAAGACAGAATCTGCACATATCCAAAAGAAACAACAACAAAAACTGAGAACACAAATTAATTTCTAGGTAGCCACAACAGTCGCACATATACACACTTGTGTTCTTATTACATAATGGAGTACAATTTTTAAAAAAGTGTAAAAACAAGACCCAGCAAGGAGCACACGGCAGCGATATGATGATGACTATGGTGATCTTTGGCAGCACAATATTTTAATGACAGCCATATATGTATATACAGTCTTGTATCTGGAAAAAAAGAAAAATAATTAAAAATTCCTGCTCACTCTTTTACACTATAGGCACACGATAAAATAATTTCTAAGACACCACAATTTATGACACCACAGTTTAAATGTGAAGGAATACATGTTGGTTTATAGCACAGCTGTTCACTAAATTACAAATGCCAGAAAAGTTGTACAAAATGAAATAAGAATAAGCTTTGGACAAAACAGAAGATACGCACAAATCAAATTTTTAACTTGACAAGGAATTCCAACAATTACCACGTACATAATGATATTTTACGTCATACTGTTACACTAAAGACTTTGGTAAACAAGACAATATTTTTATCATTCTTTGAAAAATAATAAGTCATTATTTCAAACAATCCTTTTTTCCTTGTACCCACTTCCCATACTATTGTGTCTGTCAGGACATCATACACAAGATGCAAGAATTTTTTTCAGCTACCGTTCCTTTTTAACACTATAAATCAAAGTGGCTGGGCATGTGGATCAAGAACCACAACTATAAGTGCAGGAATTCTATTCATCATTCAATTATGTATCCTCCACAGGTCACCTCTTTGGCCTCTTCCTGTAAATGATGCAAAGCCCTATCATTTGGTTAAATTAACATAACAAACTCCTCCTTTCATTTTGTGCATTTGATATTACCTTTTCATTTTCACATTAAGGTCAATACTTTCTTAATCCCACAAGGACTTTTAAACTTCTTGGCAGATCAAAAGTGTATGCCAGAATGGAACTCAAACCTGGATCAAGTGATCTACCAGCTGTGCTATACAAGCACAGATCATGACCTGCCCTCACAATTTTCCTTCCACCAGTATCTCTGCTCCTACCTTCAAAGCTTCACAGAAGTTCTCCGGCACATTTTGTGTAAGGCAAAGGTCCTAGGTTCGAGTCTTGGTCTTGCAATAGTTTCAATCTGTCAGGAATTTTTAAATCAGCACACATTCACTGTTGTAGAGTAAAATTTCAGTCAGGCCAAGGACACTTTTGTCTTTGGTAAACTCTAATCACAATTACTTACCAATCAGATGTATCTGAAAGATAAATACAGCTGAACAGATGTGGATTTCAATACTGCCCATGTGTAAAGGAAGATAGGCATAAATAAATGCCCCTTCAATAATCAAAATTTTTGAGGAAGAGCAAAAATCCCATTGAAATAGTCAATGCTTATTCATGATTTCTGTGGCAAACATCCATGTGGGACAAACTGTTTTACATCCTGTACACCAAGTACTTTTTATCTTTACAGACAGTAACTGTTTTAAAATTACAGCTTCTAGTGTGCTAAGGTATACAACAGGACTTCAAATAAGTCTAAAAACTTCCATTCTGTCAACTAAGTTTAAAAATATCTGTGCTGATCCACCATTAAAATTTTTGTCGAGCAGAAAGCAAGTCAGTAGGAAACAGGAATTACAAAACTGTACTTGTGTAAAAACAGTGTGTAGTGCGTTTAAAAATATTCAGAAGGCTACTGAACATTTCAAAGCACAATGCATTGTCGCTGATGAAGCCAACGAAAAGGCAAAGGATGCTGCATATATTAATTTCCAAGGATGAGTTTTAACAGAATTGCTCGACACTCAAAGAACAAGACTGCTGTTTAGAGCTTCATATTGAAGATTGCTTCAAAGTGTACCACAACGAAAGTTTATTTTAAGGGAACATGTACCTTGTCCAACATAATAAAGGTCTAATATTAACAATTCTTGAAACTCTCGTTAATTATTAGTAAATAACTTCTACACTATAGCAATTTTTATAATGCTGCCTTCCTGCACCAGCTGGCCTAAAAAACCATTATCACTATGCTAGTCACAAGCAGACACACTACTGGCTTTAAGGGATAATTGCTTGGATGGGAAAGCCTGTACTTCATTAAGTATTTTTCAAAATCTTTAAACATAATGGACCTTTGTGTATACCTATTCAAACATCATGTATGGCACATTTCCATAATGCAACAGCCTACTAATTAACAATGGAGAATTTATGTTGTTCTCTGTCTTTTATATAATCAAGTTTGCCGTCTTATCTCTTTTTGCAAGGCCTTCATGTACAAGCACTGAAGACACTAAATAAAACAATGGAAACTCCACATACGAATATTAACACTGTAGGAAAAGATAGATTGCTACTTACTGTAAAGAAGAAATATTAAGTTGCAGAGGGGCACAATTAAGACACACTCACACAAAGTTTTCAGCCACAGCCTTCATCAGCAAAGGCAAACAGAGAAACACATCATTCATGCACACAGGCAGGCAGACTTCACACACATGTAACTGCCAACTCCAGCAGCTCAGACCAGACTGTAACTACCATGTGGGATGACAGTAACAATGTAGAAGGAGCAGGGGAGGAAGTGCAACTAACAGCACCTGCATTTCGACAGCCGTCACTCCTTTCACACCAAAAAATCGCTTACAGCATGGCCACCTGGTAATGGCATATCTACAGTGAAAAGAACTTCCATGTTCAGTATGCCGAGGGTCTCACCAAGGCCTTCATGTACAAGCACTATTCCCCAGACCTAGTCTGCAATCAGGTCTCCCGTGCGATTTCGCTCCACACCTCCCATTCCCCCACCAACCCAAAGAACTTGCCACAAAGGCGAGCCCTCTTTGTCACCGAGTACTACCCCAGACTGGAACAACTGAACCTTATCATTTACCAGGCATTTGATTACCTATTATCATGCCCTGAAATGAGGGAGATCCGTCCCACCCCTCCTAAAAAGGTGTTCCATTACTCACTAACCCCCACAAGTCTTAAGTACATCCCTATGCCATTCCCAAAACCTAACTCATTGCTACAAGGATCATACCCCAGTGGAAGGCCCAGGTGCAAGACCTGTCCAATCCACCCAACTAGCACTAACTATTCCAGCCCTGTCACATGTTTATCCTACCCTATCAGTGGCTGGGCCACCTGTGAAAGTAGCCATGCCATTTACCAGCTCTGCTGCAAACATTGCATAGCTTTTTATATTGGTGTGAATAGCAACCATATATCCACCAGGATGAAAAGCAGCCACCAAACTGTGGCCGAGAGCAAAGTAGACTACCCTGTAGCACAACATGCAGCTAAGCATAATATGCTCAATTTCAATGGCTGCTTAACTATGTGAACCATCTGTATCCTCCCCTCCACCACCACCTTTTCTGAACTGTGCAGATGGGAGTTATCCTTTCAATACATTCTCTACTCCCGTAATTATCCTGGCCTCAACATAATGGTAACATACTGTCCCCACATTCTCCAACCAACAGTTTCCACCCCTTCTGTCCTATCATTTACTCCCCATTCTCATTTACCAGCCTCTGCCAATGCACCTGCCCGTCTTTCCCCACTCCTCTCCTTTTCGCTGCTTTTTTCCCCATCTCCCTGCCCACAACCTCCTGACACTGTGCCTGTTTCAATCTAGTCCCTGCACACTTCACCACACAGCATTCGTCTCTCTCCCCAACCATACACTACTAACCATTTGCCTTCCCACCCCATCCAGATTGCTGCTTGCATCCCACACAATGATGTATTCCGGCCCAAGATGCTGTTGGTTGTCATGGGTGCATGAGGTATGCTTGCTTGTGTGTATGAGTGGGGTGTGTTTCTCTTTTTCCTGTTGATGCAGGCTATCACCAAACGCTTTGTGTAAGTGTCTTAATTGTGCCTATCTGCAACTTAACACGTCTTCTTTACAGTAAGTATAAACCTATCTTTTCCTGCAGTATTGATATTGGAGACACTAACAATCCAGGTAAGTATTATATCTGAAGTGGCGAAAAACACTGGAATCAATTTTTAACCACAGATTATGAAAACAGCATTCAAATTTTAACACTTTTTTTCCCTTGGTGGGTATAATATAATCAGCCTAACCCAGCAAAAACTCACAAATACAGGCTATGCCCAGCGACCAGAACACCTTTTTAATTGCATTCCATCTATCTTTAATTTGGGCATGAATCCGTATGATTTACATCTCTGTGATTGAAACGACACAGTTTTATGTTGCCTTTTTATCTTTTTCTATATAAAATGCCTTTTGTTGCCTTTTGATTATTTATTTATTTCTTAATTATTAAAAACAATAGTGATTGTCATTGTAAGGAGAGTAGCAGTAGGTATGGATTCAATAATCACCTGCGTTTATCAGGCACCCTATTGAATAATATTTCCTTACAAAGCAATAATCAGTGCCACAATTAAAACTCGGTAGCTGGCCTACGCTTTAAGGTGACGGGGCGGGAGAGGGCCGGGGGCGGGAGAGGGCCGGGGGCGGGAGAGGGCCGGGGGCGGGAGAGGGCCGGGGGCGGGAGAGGGCCGGGGGCGGGAGAGGGCCGGGGGCGGGAGAGGGCCGGGGGCGGGAGAGGGCCGGGGGCGGGAGAGGGCCGGGGGCGGGAGAGGGCCGGGGGCGGGAGAGGGCCGGGGGCGGGAGAGGGCCGGGGGCGGGAGAGGGCCGGGGGCGGGAGAGGGCCGGGGGCGGGAGAGGGCCGGGGGCGGGAGAGGGCCGGGGTGGTAGATGGTCGGGGGTGAGAGAGGGGGAGGGGGAGAGGGGGAGGGGGAGAGCGATAGGGGGGAGAGGGAGAGGGATAGGGTGGAGAGGGATAGGGGGGAGAGAGAGAGGATAAGTTGTATCTAGCAAGGGGAGGCCGCCAATTGTGAAATTCAGATTCGATTCATACTGCGCATAATAAAAGCTCATGGCCAGAGGTGTAATGTGGCAAAGCACCAAGATGCACTTCTCAGCCGTTGTCGAGAAAATCGACAGTTAAAAGAAACCATTGCGGTGAAATTCTCTCTACGATTAATAATTTTCCAGAGCGTCCTGGCGCAGCGGTAAGCACTCGGGTTCGTAATCTGAAGGTCGCCGAATCGAATCCCGCGCCATGCAACTTTTTTTTATTTTTTATATATATATATATATATATATATATATATATATACACACACACACACAAACACATATACAGACACAAGCAGACATATTTAAAGACAAAGAGTTTGACTTATATATATGGTCGGGGGAGAGCCCAAGATGCCCTTTGTCTTTAAATATGTCTGCTTGTGTCTGTATATGTGTGGATGGATATGTGTGTGTGCGCGCGCGAGTGTATACCCGTCCTTTTTTCCCCCTAAGGTAAGTCTTTCCCCTCCTGGGATTGGAATGACTCCTTACCCTCTCCCTTAAAACCCACATCGCATGTTGGTGAAGGCGGATCGCTCTCCAATTGTACCGCCTCCATTTTTCCGTTTGTTTAACAGGGTGTACCAAAGCTCTCCCGTCCGCACTGATTTTCGACGATGTTATAAGTTGCGCTAGGGACCGCATCTACCTTCTTTCGAAGTTAGCAGGCAACTACGCTGTTACGTGGCGGCTCGTTTCGGCCCATTCAACATCTGTCCTTCAAGTGTAACGAGCGAGTAACGGAGTTTATATTTCATACCTGCCACAGCAAATTTGTGTTCGTGGGGTTTCTATTCTAATTCGAACGTTTGACTTATGCTATACGTATTCGTTTCGGAATATCGTTTCTACGTCTTCCGTTAACTATATGTGGTTAACATTATGAAGACAATTAATAACATTTGTGAAATACAACTTCGTTTGCGGAAAACATAATGATGTTCGAAGTCGCCAGTTTTTCCACGACAAACGACTTTCAACAACTTATTATATGCATAATTGTTGCAACTGATTGTCGGGAAAAGGTTTGCATGGCGCGAGATTCGAACCGGCAACCTTCGGATTACGAACCCGAGCGCTTACCGCTGCACCACAACGCTGAAGAAAATTATTAATCGTAGAGAGTATTTCATCGTAACAGTTTCTTTTAACTGTCGATTTTCTCGACAACGGCTGAGAAGTGCATCTTTGTGCTTTGCCACATTACACCTCTGGCCATGAGCTTTTATTATGCGCAGTATGAATCGAATCTGAATTTCCCAATTGGCGGCCTCCCCTTGTAAGTGAATGTATGAGCATATGCTGTCCAATTCATAAGAAGGCCTTTTGGTCGAAAGCCTGCTTGTTTAGTAGCCTTTATTGTGCCGGTCTGCAACACAACATCTCCAGTAAACAGTGAGTAACAGTCTATCCTTTTCATAATACCATCAGAAACTTAGGTTAGGCAGATGCCACTTGTAAGTTACGATGGCAGCTGGCACAGTAATGATGTCAGAAGAAAATTCTTTAAATGTTTCTTCCATTTCATTTCTTGAATTATACACATAATTAATAATGAAGATAATGACTATCCACAAGTAATGGCAGATGAATCACACTGCCATGAGCTGTCTTGTTTAACACGTTGCATAGCAGTTCGTTTCGTTGGCTGACATGCTGCTGATTGTTAGTTCAAACCACCACTAATCTTTTATTATTTATGATTTCTGAAAGTTTCTCAAATTTTCCTGTTTGTAATGTTTGCGTATTGTAAAATACCCAATGTTTGTATAAATAGAAGCACACACTATCCAGGAGTTCAGCTCTATCAGTCTCTTGGTGGTCTAAGTAAACATGCTTTCAGTGCCAAGTGTTGTACTTCACTGATGACACTGATTCTGTATGAAGACTCAGTCGTGGTTCTGACGTGACACAGTTTGCTGGAGATTTACATCACCGTGGCTCCAATTATGCAAGGTAAAAGCCGCCATGTACACAGATAGGAAATGGAATACATGCAATAACTCATTCCAAAGGACCTCTGTGTCTTTAACAAACTAATGGATTCCACAATGTAGTAAGTCAGTTACACATCAGGCATCCAACAGTGTCACCCGGGACAATGGTCAGGATTCAATGAAATGTCTGACAGGATTTGACTGGGTTGCCAAATACAAGAGGTAGGATGACAATAAGTGTCTGGCAAATGTGAACTTTTACTTAGATATTCCAACCGAGCACTGGTTTGAGAACAATTATGAGAAGCTCAATAGCTGGGATGAACTCCAGGCCAAACTGGAGAAAACATCTGGTAGCTAGAAGCAATAACTTCTAGCATAAAAATAAATGATAAACAGGGCACAATGTCCTGGGGAAATGACACAGTCTTTCATACAGAATGTTTTGGCCCTATGCAACAGTGCGAATCCTCCGAATATGACAGATGTCAATGAAGTATCACACTTAATGGAAGGAGTCACAAAAGATGTGTCTTCTGACCACTTCAGAGCAGTTTCTTTTACTCTTCTTCTTTGGAATCCTTCCAGATTCAATACTCTTTCTCTAAACATTTCATTGGTTGCTGTTTCTTCAGCTTTTTTGTTATTTTTTTCAAAATCCTTTTGTACTTCATGGATCAAATTTCTTGTTGACATCTTATCCCACAAATATTTGAGGATCTTTACGGAAAATCTATTGTTTTGCGTTTGGTATAAATGCCAAAAAGTATGGTCTACTTTTTCTCGTTACTTCTTTTTTAAATTTTTTTCCCTACAGAAATTCTTAAGCCGGACCTATTAGCTATTTGTTCTAAAAGATTAATTTGTGTTGTAAGAACTCACATTTACATTAAGTATAAAAATGTCGCCTACAAATCGGAGAGTTTATTCCAGTTTTTTATTTCATCTTCCCAACTGTAATGGTGAATTTTGATATTCATTCAACTTTCCATTCTCACTGTTTTTTCTCTGACACAATTAAAAACAATTGGGGACACGCCATCATCTTGCCATGCAATTGTCTTTATTCTGAAGGGCTGAGGTATTTCGCCCATAAATTTCACTTTAGATGCTGTGTCTGTAAGCGTTTGAGAGATTAGAGTTGCTAATTTCTCACATTATTTTACCTGTTCTTTATCTGTTAAAACAATCAAATGTCTTTTTGAAATTAACAAACATTACTACAATATCTTTTGAATTCAGTAATCTGTGGTGAATGACTAAATTACATATTTGTTCAGAACATGATCTGACATTCCTAAAACTATCTAGATATTCACCAAAATGATCCCCCAATATTGTTTCTATTCTGTTAAGTACAATCTTGGAAAAATTTTTTACAGGCAACTGGTAGCAAAGAAATCTCTCTAATTTTTAACATTTTGTAAATTGTCTTTCTTGTTGTAGTGAATGTATCAAGACTACCTTACAATTTCCTGGATTTTTTTCCATTTTTGAGATTTCCTTAAAGATTAATAATTTTAACTCATGTTTATTTTTTGTGGAGACCATTTCAAAAGTTCTGCTATAATACAGTCTCCCAACTAGCCTTACTGTTTTTTAAAGGTCTTCATTACGTCTTCAATTTTTCTGGTAGAGGTAAATCTTGTCCAAGATTTTCATGATTGTTTGAGAATCCCAACGTATCGATTGGTTCGGAACAATATACCCTTAATCAAGCGAGGTGATGACATGTGCGTCACTTCCAACAAACCGCAGCTGGTCTTCCTCCTACTTCCATTATTGACCAATTAACAAGATGTCAAAAAGTAAAATTTCATACATCACTACATAGCCAATTCAGAGAAGAAAAATGAAAGAAACAGGTGATGTCCTTGTTGAACAAACCGTCCTGACATTTTTCTCAAGTTGCACAGGGGCTCTACAGGAAACCTCAAAATGGATGGCTGGGCTGCTTTAGTTCTCCAAAGAAATTAATTCACTTTCTCTGTCAGTATTGCTACTAGTATATACAAGAAAGTAATCTGGAGAAGGGGATTAAAACAAAATGTAATGCTTTATAGAGTTGTACACCAATTGCAATAAGTATACATACAATGAATTTGGAATTACTTACATTATAGGAGCGACGTTTCACTGAATTACACAATTTCGGTTTTGTTGGCCAATTCCAACTCTGCTAACATCTCTCTCAATTTCATCATCATCTTCAATACTGTAATAAAAGAAAACATAATGATATCAGTTTTTAAAACTCAGAGTAATTGGGGTTCGCACATAAACTTTCAGCGAAATCAGAATATGACAGAATTGTACTCACACAAACATTCTACTAAGTTATTGTAACAAATGCTTACATATCATGGCAATAAATTATACTTTCTTAAGTGGTTTGATTAGCTGATACATAGTAAATGCTATAACCAGATCTATAACAACTTATTTAATTTTAGCTTGAGAATTAGGACTTCTAGTTAAATAAATTTTAAATATATCAAGGGTGCAGCCCACTGATATAAATCTTCAATTATGCTAAGAGTGTGGTGCAAGAAATTTTTTTAGGGTCTGGATCCATTATCATGGATAATTATTTTTCAGTTTCAATTCCCAAAAATTTATTCAGGAAGGGACTTTATTTAACTTTGCATGCTGTCTTCTAACTTTCCATCATCCATGTCTAATAACACATTTTGCATTACACACTGTAGAATCAAGATTTTTATCCTTTGTTTTAAAAATCATGAGAGCACTTGTGGTACTTCACTCTTTACTTTGCACCAACTTAACTATTTGACTAGAACAATTAATATACAATACAAAACTTCCTGGCAGATTAAAACTGTGTGCCGGACCGAGACTCGAACTCGGGACCTTTGCCTTTCGCTGGCAAGTGCTCTACCGACTGAGCTACCCAAGCACGACTCACGCCCCGTCCTCACAGCTTTATTTCTGCCAGTACCTCGTCTCCTACCTTCCAAACTTTACAGAAGCTCTCCTGCGAACCTTGGAGAACTAGCACTCCTGAAAGAAAGGATATTGCGGAGACATGGCTTAGCCACAGCCTGGGGGATGTTTCCAGAATGAGGTTTTCACTCTACAGTGGAGTGTGCGCTGATATGAAACTTCCTGGCAGATTAAAACTGTGTGCTGGACCGAGACTCGAACTCCGGACCTTTGCCTTCGAGTTCGGTCCAGCACACAGTTTTAATCTGCCAGGAAGTTTCATATCAGCGCACACTCCGCTGCAGAGTGAAGATCTCATTCTGGAATATACAATACAGTTTATGCACGTTGCAGCTGCAAGTACTGGATACAATTAGCACACTGAACTCCAATGGACAATGAACACACTACACTGATCACAAGATTGACTGTCAACAATAATTGGGGACATAAAATCAGTATCATATATTGAACTTGTAAAATGATAAATGAATTAATGACTTCACTGTCTCCCACAGATCCATGAAGGACAATCCTCAGGTACATGGAATGAATCCAGCCGAACAACATAATAATATTTGTGCCTGCCTCAATTAAGCAAGAACTAGTGAATTAGTAGAAAAGTAGCCATTTAAAAAAGAAGTGCTGCTTCTTCAGGTTATTAAATAGCTGCTGTTTATCTCTTTATGTTGACATGAATCCATTGATATTTTTAAAGAAAGTAGTTCCCTACATCTGTAATGATGGAAAGTTGTTTAAAATATAATACTTATAGGAATTTTTAACACTTGAATCTAAACAGATAATTTGCAGTAGTGACTAATGTGATGAGCTTTTAATTTTCTTTTGAGTAGGCTATTTTCTTATGTTAAAAATATGGTTTGGTTTGCTGTTATTCGGAGTGATTATAACATTCAAATACGGTCAATATTCTCACAAAATATCTCTTATTTTTATGTAATTAAAGCTTAAAAGTGATTAAATACCAAGATTTGCTCAAGTGATCGAAAACACTCTGTTATCGGCTGAAGCTCCGGTGATGTCACAGACTAGGAGTAAGATGAAGCTATATGTGTGTTACAGGAATGTTAGCCGCAGTTACTACATTTTTCTGTATTTTTTCTGCAAATAGTTTAGCTATTTAGTGGTGGAAAATGCATTTGCAACTTTTAAGTAACAATTGAAAGGAATTTTCTGAACACCGATAATGGAAACCTTACGAAAATGGAT